>NC_081555.1:30455769-31164003 GCF_963082655.1 Stomoxys calcitrans | reverse complement strand
GCCAGGAGCTCAAGTAGTGAAATCGGGAGATCAGTTCATATGACAAAAACTATGGTTTCCAGGAGCTCAAGTAGTGAAGTCGGGAGATCAGTTTATATGACAGCTATATCGGGTTTCTAGAAGGATTTGAACCGTATTTGGTACGGTTATTAGAAGTCGTCACAGAACACTACGTGCAAAATTTTAGCCAAATCGGACAAAAATTGTGGCTTCCAAAAATTCAAATGCAAATTTTGCCCATGAACATTCCACTAAGGAACAGGAGCAAACTTCTCACATATCAATGAGTGCAGTCCGATTCAAGTTTTAAGCTCAATGATAAGGGGCCTCCTTTTTATAGCCGAGTCCGAACGGCGTGCCGCAGTGCGACACCTCTTTCTAGAGAAGTTTTACATGACATAGTACCTCACAAATGTTCCCATCATTAGGAGGGGAAAACCACCCTTGAAAAGTTTTTCTGATGGTCTCGCCAGGATTCGAACCCAGGCGTTCAGCGTCATAGGCGGACATGCAAACCTCTGCGCTACGGTGGCTTCCAGGGGTTGAAAATCTTAAATCGGGACCTCGGTTTATATGGGAGCTATATCAGGTTGTATTCTGATTTGAACCGTACTTGGCACGGAAATTTTGGAATTTTTACACTCCGTGTAAAATTCCAGCCCAATCAGATATCAAGTAGAAGGACCATTTTATATGGGGTCTATATGTGAACCGATATGACCCATTTCCAATACCCAAAGACCTACATCAATAAGAAGTAGCTGTGCAAAATTTCAAGCGGACAGCTTTACACGTTCGACCGCTTTCGTGATTTCGACAGACGGAGAGCGATGCCGATTTTAAAATGATCTCTGTCGAAAAGGCTGTTGTGGGGATTTTTGTAAAAAAATTCCGACAGAATTTATTTTTAGTTTTTTTTAAGGACATTGATCTGCAAAATTCAAATTTGGGAGCCCTGTCAAAAGGCGCCAAAGGGACAACCTAGGGTTTTGAAATCTCGCTAACATTTCAGCTCTAAACATTCCAAATTTCAAAGTGATATCTCTATTCCTTCTAACACAACTTATTTTTGACTAGTTTTTTTCGGTTCTATCCCACTGTGGGACGGATGGACGGACATCGCTAGATCGACTCTAAATGTGTAGACGATCAAGAATGTATATATTTTAGATCGTTATTTCGAGGTGTTACAAATAGAATGACTAGATTAGTATACCCCTATCCTTTGGTGATGAGTAAAAAACAAGTAAAAACGTGCAAAGTTCTGCCGGGCCGAATCTTGCGAACTCACCACCATCGTTTCCGCCAAAAATTTGCCTTTTTTAACTCAGTTCGTATTTGAATTTTTATGGGAGCTATATCAGTTTGTATGGGAGCTATATCAGTTTATGGGCCGATTCGGATCATACTAGCTACTAATATGGGAAATCAGAACCCAAGTCCTTGGGCCAAATTTAAGCAAAATCGGATAAAAAATGTGGCTTCTGGGGGCTCAAGTAGTCAAATCTGGGGATCGGTTTGTATGGGGTCTACATTATTTATTGAACCGATTCGGATCATAATCAATACTGATATAGGAAGCCAGAACCCTAGTCCATGTGCCAGATTTCATCCAAATTGTACGAAAATTGAGATCTCTAGAGGCTCAAGAATTGAAATCCTGGGATCGGTTTGTATGGAGGCTATATCAGTTTATGGGCCGATCCGAATCATACTCGGTGCTGATATTGGAGGTTAAAACCCAAGTCTTTATGCTGAAATTCAGCTAAATCGGTTGAAAATTTAGGTAAAAATTCGGGATCGGTTTGAATGGGGACTACAATTTATAGACCGATTTTCGATAAATTAGACGAGAATTAAGGCTTGTAGGGTGTAAAAAGTCAAATCCGTGGATCGGTTTGTATGGGAGCTATATCAGTTTATGGGCCGATTCGGATCTTACTCGGCACTGATATTGGAAATTAGAACTCACGACCTTTTGCCAGATTTAAGCTAAATCGGATGAAAATGTGGCTTCTAGGGGCTCAAGAAGTCAAATACGGGGATTGGTTTGAATGGGGGTTACATTATTTTTCCAGCCGATTCGGATCATAATCGACACTGATATTGGAAATCGGAACCCAAGTTCTTGTGCCCAAATTCAGCCAAATCTATTGAAAATTTAAGCTTCTAAAGGCTCAAGAAGTGAAATCCGGGGATCGGTTTGTATGGGGCTACATCAGATTATGGGCCGATTCGAATTATACTCGGTACTTATATTGAAAGTCCAAGCCTTTATGCCCAATCGATTGAAAATTGAGGCCTCTAGGGGCTCAAGGCATGGATATTGGAAGTCGGAACCCAAGTTTTTGTGCCAGATTTGAACCAAATCTGTTGAACATTGAGGCTTCTAGGTGCTCAAGAAGTTAAATCCGGAGATCGGTTTGTATGGTGGCTACAGCAGTTTGTAAGCCGATTTAGATCGTACTAGGTACTAGGTATTGGAAGTCACAACCCAAGTCCTTGTACCAAATTTCAACTACATCGGTTGAAAATTGAGACTTTTAGGGGCTCCAGGAATCAAATCTGGCGACCGGTTCTCGGTTGCTATGGTGGTTATGCCAGTTTATGGGCTGATTCGAATCATACTCGGCACTGATATTGGAAGTCGGAACCCAGATTTAAGCCAAAACGGTTGAAGATTAAGGCTTCAAGATTAAGGGGCTGAAGAAGCCGAATCTGGGGATCGGTTTACATGAGGGCTACATCGGTTTATAAGCCGATTTCGATCATACTCGGCACTGATATTGGAACCCAACCCAGAACCCAAGTCATTGTGCCAAATTTCAACCAAATCGGTTAAAAATTGAGGCTTCTACGGGCTCAGGAAATCATTTCCGGGGATAGGTTTGTATGGGGCTATATCAGTTTACGGGCCGATTCGGATCATACTCGGCACTGAAATTGAAAGTAAGAATCCAATCCTTATGCAAAATTTCAGCCAAATTAGACGAAATCAAAACTGGGTATCGATTTTATTCTTATAATTACGCCCTATAGGGGTTCAAGAAGTTAGGACCCGAAACCGGTTTATATGGCAACTATATCAGGTTATGTATTGATTTAGACCATACTCAGCACAGCTGTTGGACGTCGTAACAAAACGCCACTTGCAAAATTTCCACTAAATCGTATAGAAATTGAGCCGTCTAGAGGTTAAAAGTTTCAAATCGGGAGATCGGTTTATAAGGCAGCTATATTAGCCTATGAACCGATGTGAACCACACTTCAGCCGAATCTAATAATAACTACGTCTTATAAAGGCTCAAGAAGTCAATATCCAAGATAGGTTTATATGGCAGCTATAACAGATTATGAATAGTTTTGGACCAAACTTGGCACAGTTATTAGAAGTTAAAACCAAAATACCTAAGCAAAAAGTCTGCCAAATCGGATTAGAGTTTCGCCCTCTGACCAAAATTTTAAGCGCCTAGTTTTACTCTTTCGAACGGACGAACGGAGGGACGGACAGGACTAAATCGACTTAGAATGTCAAGAGGATCAAGAACATATACACTTTGTTGGGTCTCAGAACAAACTACCTCAAGAAAAATGTCTGCCAAATCGGATTAGAATTTCGTCCTATAGAGTTTCAAGAAGTCAAGATCCGAGATCCATTTACAATTCCAACCGGCCTGCACTAGTAGGAAGTATTTGTGCAAAATTTGTGCAAGCGCCTATCTTTACTTACTTTACTCGAAAGTTAGCGCCCCTTCAACAGACAGCCATACGGACGGATAAACAAGGCTAAATCGACGTGGAATGCCAAGAGGATCAAGAATATATACACTTTATTGGGTCTCAGATCAATATTTCGATGTGTTGCAAACGGAATGACGAAATTACTATACCTCCAATCCTATAGTGACGGGTATTAGAAAAGGAGGTTTAGTCTGTTTAGCAACTTAAAATTAAAAATATCGTCGTTTTTTTGAAGATTCACTTCTTTGCCAAAATCCTTCGATTAAGGGAAAAGTGATTAAGGGTAAAGTGATTAAGGGTGAAGTGATTAAGGGAAAAATGATTAACTTTGTGATAAAAATGGGTTTGATTCACGAAATTATTTGATCTAACTAATTTTTTAATTGAAACTGCTTCAATCATGAAATTTATAATATCAAAAAACGTTTTTGGAAAAGTAATTGAAAAAATTTTCAATTAAAAAATTGCATATTCAATTAAATCAATTAGTTTTTTAATTGAAAACGACAAAAATTTCAATCACGATTGTAATTGAAAAAAGATCTTATTCAATTAAAAAATGATTAATTTTTATACCCTTTACCATAGGATGGGGGGTATACTAATTTCGTCATTCTGTTTGTAACTACTCGAAATATTCGTCTGAGACCCCATAAAGTATATATATTCTTGATCGTCGTGACATTTTATGTCGATCTAGCCATGTCCGTCCGTCCGTCTGTCTGTCGAAAGCACGCTAACTTCCGAAGGTGTAAAGCTAGCCGCTTGAAATTTTGCACAAATACTTCTTATTAGTGTAGGTCGGTTGGTATTGTAAATGGGCCATATCGGTCCATGTTTTGATATAGCTGCCATATAAACCGATCTTGGGTCTTGACTTCTTAAGCCTCTATAGTGCGCAATTCTCATCCGATTTGAATGAAATTTTGCACGACGTGTTTTGTAATGACTTCCAACAACTATGTCAAGTATGGTTTAAATCCGTCCATAACCTGATGTAGCTGCGATATAAACCGATCTTGGGTCTTGACTTCTTGAGCCTCTAGAGGGCGCAATTCTTATCCGAATTGAATGAATTTTGGCACGACGTGTTTTGTTATGATATCCAACAACTGTGGCAAGTATGGTTCAAATCGGTCCATAACCTGATATAGCTGCCATATAAACCGATCTTGGGTCTTGACTTCTTGAGCCTCTAGAGTGCGCAATTCTTATACGATTGGAATGAAATTTTGCACGACGAGTTTTGTTATGATATCCAACAACTGTGCCAAGTATGATTCAAATCGGTTCATAACCTGATATAGCTGTCATATAAACCGATCTTGGGTCTTGACTTCTTGAGCCTCTAGAGGTCGCAATTATTATCCGATTTGCCTGAAATTTTGTACGACGGATTCTCTCATGAGAATTATTATGGTCTGAATCGGTCTATAGCCCGATACAGCTCCCATATAAATCGATCTCTCTATTTTACTTCTTGAGACCCCAAAGGGCGCAATTCTTATTCGAATTGGCTGAAATTTTACACAGGTCTCCAACATATAATTTAATTGTGGTCCAAACCGGACCATATCTTGATATCGCTCTAATAGCAGAGCAAATCTTTTCTTATATCCTTTTTTCCCAAAGAAGAGATGCCCGGAAAAGAACTCGACAAATGCGATCCATGGTGGAGGGTATATAAGATTCAGCCCGGCCGAACTTAGCACGCTTTTACTTGTTTTTAATTAAAACGATATTATTTTTAATTAAATGTTTAATTGACAATTTTTTTAGCGATTTTTTTTTCTGTGTAGTCATATGGTGATAGTAGCCATTTTGCTACTAAGGTGATTAAACAGAAATGACGTTATATATGGCGTTATAAAGAAGCTGATTTCCGTAAAACAGCAATTTTCGAACAGGGTTCGATAAAGACTATCCTGAAAATTAGGTTGCCTAAAAAGTAATTGCGGATTTTTTTTAAAAGAAAGTAAATGCATTTTTAATAAAACTTAGAATGAACTTTAATCAAATATACTTTTTTTCTAAAGCAAGCTAAAAGTAACAGCTGATAACTGACAAAAGAAAGAATGCAATTACAAGGTCACAAGCTGTGAAAAAATTTGTCAACGCCGACTATGTGAAAAATCCGCAATTACTTTTTGGGCAACCCATATAATGAATTTCCCTAAAGTTTTCATGAGCCTTTATGTTAGAGAAAATATCTCACATATCTTTCACAATCTATTATTTCATTTCATTTTTTTTAGATTACATAGCAAAATACGGAAGGATGTCTGAAAATGCTGCGCGTTTTAAGTTTTGGCAAATATTGTCAGCTGTGGATTACTGTCATAGAAAAGGAATTGTCCACAGAGATCTTAAGGTAAGCTATAAAAAAAGCTAAATAGCTGAGAACTTCGGACGGACCGAAATGTGTTCCTTACATTCCTTATTAGGTCAGATTCATAGATTTTATAGAAATTTTAGTCAAAATTTTGTTTCTACAGAAGATTTTGTCCAAATTTTATTTCTATAAAAATATTTTAACATTTTTTAATTGCCATCATAGAGAAGCCCACAAACACTTGCATACACAAAAGGCTGGCTGGCTGGCTGGCATGGGTCTTGTGTATACCCAAGCCCTACAAGGCGAGCTGTGTGATACTGAATGATAATTTTCTTATAAATATTAAACTCAATTTGTGTTTGTTTGTTGCTTTGGCTGAACTTATTTTCTTTAAAATTTTTAGCATGATCCCATGGTAATAATAGGCTACCTAAGATTTTGATATCTGAAGGGGCGGGCGGACTCTCCCCCTAACCCAAATTTTCAAAAGTGTCAGATTCGGCTATGGCCGGGGCGATTTTAGCGTAATTTTGTTTGTGATCTTATAATAATCGAAAAAATATAAATTTGGGATGGGGAACATGGGGGGACCGCCCCCAACCAAAATCCCTTGTGGAGGTGGCGATCCTCGTCAAGCTCCTGTATGTGAGCAATTTCGTTTCGGTCTATACGACCGATCGCCGCGGTAACATGATGGCCATTGGTTATTTAAAGGCACTAATAACTCGCTATGTCATATCGAGAGTCATAGGCACTAGGTATTTGTGCAAGCTCCGGTGCCGCCCGGCCTCTCACTGAGACTCTCCGCTCGATACCGCTGATTGTCCGCTACTGCCGTTGCAGCATCCTCCGTATGGAGCATTCTCCTATCCGCAACCTGTGGAGGCGCCCGGTAGCTCGAAGCTAAGCTTCTCGTGACGGTAATGAACACCACACCGATCGGACCTCAATGTTCCAGCCTGTGTGGTGCTCGTAGCTATCCCGTGCCAAAATCCGTCAAAGTGATATATTAACCAATCATAACAATATGACACTTAAATGAAAGGTATTTAAGATTAAAAACCAAATTTGATATCCAATTTTAGGGCCACGTGTTTGGGGTGACACCCCATCACACTAAAACTCCTCCGAAACTGGCATATTCAACGACCATATCAAGGTATTAGAGAGTAGAGCACGAATATGAAATCTATTTTTAGTGCCAAGTGACTGGGTAGCCAACCCACCTCTAAAACACCCGTCAAACCAGACATATTTAACGACCATCGCAATATGACGCTCAAGTAGAGCACGAATGTGATTCGGAGCGAAATCTTTGGGGAGCGCCTAAAATCGGCAATAATAACTGACACATAGACAACAGTGGTTCGCAAGCGTCATTGTAGTCCTCGTCGTCTTACTATGTGACCCCTGCGACCTCTTCCGTGCATATATTGACGCAACAGCAGCAACCCCGCTTCAAAATTGACGTGCCAGTGCCGGGAAGTGCATCTTTCTTGCATTGGGCCACGAGGCAAAATCGAAGAGATGGTAGCTTTTATGCGTCGGAAGAGCGATGCAGGAGACAAAGCTGACCAACATCTACGGGCTGCATAATAGTCACGGATACAACGTAGGGATCGCTCAAGGAGTGGAGGTGGGGGATTTGACTTCGTGATATACCATTCCGTGCAGTATAGTCCCATCTTGCCTGCGCCTGGTGCTAGTGTCTCCAACATGGATGGCATGGGGATAGCAGTCAAGTCCGGTACTGCCGAGATGGAGCTATACAACGTGTACATGCCGCCTTTGGTAGTTGTGACCCAGTTAATGGCCAAGCGTACTAGACCGACATAAGTGGCCATAATCGCCTGGTCCAGGAGATTTTCACGTTTCATGGCATTTTCCCCTAGGTAACGAACAGCGGGGTATAGCTTTGGCATGATAAATGAGGATACCGCCACTAGCATGACGAGGAGATGGGGGAGGAGATAGCAGCCCCTTATCTCCTGGATCACGTATGCTAGCAAGCCGTCACTTCTTTGGGATCAGACCAACATCCCATAATACTCACCATCGACCGACCACCCGACTTTATAACCTTTGAGTGCCGGACGTTTATCAATCAGCAAAAGGCCGTTTGTGTAGGCTTCCTAGAGTACACCAATCGCCGCTTCAGTGAACTGACACTCCTCTCGAATGTGCTAGTTGCCGAGAGGAAATTCCGAGACATCATTAACGCAGCAGCCGTTCCAATACCTTAAGTACGGCACAATTTCCGGCCACAGGCAGCGGCATTCGCATATAAGCGTGATGGGATTTGAACACGGACCCCACTAACCCCAGAATCAGCGAGCTGAATCTGGAAACAAAGAGTGGTCAACGAATATAAGGGTAATATGTGGATGGAACACTTGGAGCAATGTAACTTAGGTACCGGTTTAGGCAAGCTGTGGTCTACTGTTAAGTCAGGGGATGACAGAACCTCAGCCACTTTTGGCGATGTAACTATGAGTGACCCGAAGAGATGCCTCAGGTTAGGTTAGGTTTAAGTGGCAGTCTGCCATCAGTTCCCTTTAAAAAGCCTGAATGCTCACATCTGCTAAATCAGACATGTTCTTAAAGAAATGATAACCTAATATGGAACTCCTTCTGACTGCCAGTGCGGAACACACAGCAGACGTCCGAGACGTCCTCACAGCTTCTGCAAAAGTCGTTACTTGCAACATTCGGCCTGTTAGCAGGTTTTTCGATCAGACAGTGACCTGTCATGACGGACACAATGACTGAGACATCTGTTCTAGCCAGCGGTAGACTTTTAGATGAGGCCACATAATTTTGGTATGTTCACACAACACCCCCTTTGGGACCATCTATCATTCGTTGTCCTTTGGGCCTGATACTGAAGACCTAGCTTACATGTCGCTAGAGGCATACCCACAGATTCCAGTTCCCCTGCAATGTGTTAGGTTGCTCCCAGTCTCGCAAGCTCGTCTGCTCTTCAATTCCCTGGGATATCTCTGTGGCCCGGAACTCCCAGAACAGGTGAATTTTGAACTCAGCCATCTCGTTGAGGGATTTGTAAAAGTCAAGGGCGATTTTTGTATTCAGAAATATGTTCCCCAGAGATTTAATGGCTGCCATGCAAATCGTCGTTAGGACATTATATACTAGCCATGTATTGGCTAAGATGCGCTAGGTTGTTCAACCGTCAATTTATTGCGCATCCCGAGAAAGACAAGGCTAGGAGTAGAAGACGTCGTATCCGTGGTCTCCAGGCCGATGGACAGCCAACACAATTTACCATGGACGGAGTTACGAATGTTATCCGTGGCGCCAAGTCATCCAAGGCGTTGAGCCCCGACGGAATCTCTACACCGATGCTGAAGAATCTGAATTTACAGGGAGTTGAGTACCTTACTACTGACCTCAACCTGTCTTTGAACTCTCTTAGATTATCCGTTGTCTGGAAGATGGACAGAGTGATCCCGCTACTGAAGCCTGAAAAGTACCCCAGTAAGTTGGGTCGTACAGCTGATCTCTCTTCTCTCACCAGTAGTCTAGACGATTGAGACATTACTCTTCCCGAACCTCGCTGAAAATTTTCAATTTGGCGAGCGTCAGCATAGATTTCGAAGACTACCTTGCACAAGAACTGCTTTGCATGCCGTCACAGCACATATGGCTGTAATCGGTCCAAGCCATGTGATAGCACGGTCCTCGTGCCACTGCACCTATCGAAAGCATTTGCCAACACGTCCCTCTAGCCAGGCCTGAAATGCAGGTCACGAATTATCTGTGTGGTCGCCAGTCATTTGTGGGTTTTAGGGATAGGAAGTCGAAACACCGTAAAGTGAAACAGGGAGTTCTCCAAGTCGGGGTGATATCTCCGGCTCTGTTTAACCCCTACCTATCCTCCATTCCTTCGCCTCCAGATAGTGTTCAGATTGTATTATATGAGGTCGATTTTGTTCGATCATGGTATCTGGTTGACATCTGCGATAGGTTAAACGTCAATCTCAACGAACTTGCAGCTTATTTCGTTGCAAGAGATCTGAAGATATCTGCCACCAAATCTTCAGCCATCTTGTTCACTTCATACATGCATGAGATGGGTACTGAGCCGAATGTGATAGTCGATGGAGTAAAGATGCCGCCCATCAAGTGTCCCAAAATACTTGGTTTCACATTTGACAGCTTTTACATATTCTCCCAATCAAAATATCCCACAATCCACAGTAATTTACGATAAGGTCAAAAATATTGTAGAAACGAGGTCCTCAAGTCACTTGGCGGAAGCAGTTGGGTGCTGACAAAGAAACCTTGTTGACCACGTACAAAGCAATGGGCCGGTCTATGGTAAGTTGTGCAGTGACCAGCGTGGTCTCTTTAGCAATGTGATTTGAAGTGGAATAATATTCGGTTCTGTCAGAATATCACTCTTGGAACTGCGACGGGCCGTTTCTCCATCAGAAGATAAAGATCCAAGATCCTTAAGACTCAAGCAATATCTTCTTGGCTTTTATCGCATGAAGCATCCAAATCATCATTTTGTAGATTGGTAACCACCGCCCGTAAGCTTTAACGTGGATCGACATAACTTAGAGCGATAGGTTTAGCGCATCAAGAGAGATCCTCAAGATCAAGCGGCATATCAAACAGGTCTGGACAACATTCATGCAGACATGGTAGCAGATGCGATAAATGTTGTCCTTGGAGAATGTTGTCCAGCAAGACAGAGTAGCTCTGTTTCAATTACAATCCGGCAGATGCATTGGCCTTAACTCCTACAGAGCAGGTATTGATGTGTGTCCCGATTGTGACGTGGAACCACACGACACACGTCACCTGTTTAAATGTTCAGCCAGACCCAGATACCTATGGACACACCCCACCTTAGCACATCAGAGTAGTTCTGGCTCAAATTACGATCCGGCAGATGCAGCCCCCTTAACTCCTACAGAGCAAGGATTGCTACCAACGTGCAGGATGTGTGTCCCGATTGTGATATGGAACCATACGACACGTCACCTGTTTAAATGCTCAGCCCGACCTACTCGTCTCAGACCAAGACCCTCTGGGCACACCCCACCTAAGACGCAGAGTTCCTGGATCTGGCTATTCAACAGAATCAAGCAGACGAAAGATAGAACAAAACACTGTGCCCAACAACAACAATAAGGACACAAACAGTCCTGTATTGTAAGAAGGAGATGAGCGCCTTCTTTGAGAATGGCATTATTAGCATCGTTTGGGTGTCGCGCCACAGCGAAGTTAGGGGAATAGAAAGGACAGACGAATTGGACTTAGGAATCATGATAGGACTGACGGTAGTCTTCATAAGCAAACTTGGTGAATGTTAAGCCTTTTTGGGTGACGCTTCAAGGACATGAGCTGAAATCGCGTCTAGCATTGTGGTACAATGAAACGATTGGCAGGACGACGAAAATCCTATGGGGCAAATGGAACATAAGATAACGTGGCTATTACTGAGACGAAGCAGGGCGGAATCCAGTATGACTTTCGGCGTCATAATGGCTGACATAGGACTACGGGCGCAGTTATGTAGAACAAGTCTGGCAAGCGACGGCGTGTGTAGGCCATGTGACTCGGTGATGAGACTTTAGAACATATCCTATGTCATTACCCGGCTTTTATGACCTACAAACGCCAGAACTTAGGTCGTGGAGTGGAGAACAATTAGGAATTTCGTTAGCAGCAAGGAATTCCTGACTTAGATTCTGAAACTTTGAGCTCCGACTTGTGTGGTGGCCATCGTTACCACGAGAAGCTTAGCTAAAAGCGTTAACAGATTGTGGGTGGTGGAAAGCAGAGTAGTTTTCATGCGGAGTAGCTGCAAATGCGGCCGCGGGCAGTCAGCGATTTTAGAGAGGAGAGTCTCAGTGGAACGAAATGAAATGGCAAAGTTTTGAAACCTTGACGTGGATACTAGCTTATGTTTTACAGATTCTAAGATTCCTTTTCTTTAGTAATTTGAACTTCATCTCCTCTTTTATAGGCTGAAAATCTACTTTTGGACAATAATATGAATATAAAAATAGCAGATTTTGGATTTTCTAATCATTTTAAAGTGGGCGAACTACTTGCCACCTGGTGTGGTTCGCCACCGTATGCAGCGCCAGAGGTGTTCGAGGGCAAACAATATACAGGGCCTGAAATTGATATTTGGGTAAGTTAGTGCTCTAATAACTAATCCTATAGAGTTTCAGTCTGCCATATAAAATTTTTACTCCAAAGTCCCTAGGCGTGGTGTTATATGTGCTGGTATGCGGAGCATTGCCATTTGATGGTTCAACATTGCAAAGCCTTAGAGATCGTGTGCTCTCTGGACGTTTTCGCATACCATTTTTTATGTCATCAGGTAAGATTTTTAGAAGATAATCGAAAATTCCCTTTTTATACCCACCACCATAGGATAGGGGGTATATTCATTAAGTCATTCCGTTTGCAACACATCGAAATATCATTTTCCGACGCTACAAAGTATATATATTTCGGATCGTCGTAAAATTCTAAGACGATACAACGATGTCCGTGTGTCTGTCCGTCCATCTGTTGTAATCACTCTACAGCCTTCAAAGATTGAGATATTGGGTTGCCCAAAAAGTAATTGCGGATTTTTTAAAAGAAAGTAAATGCATTTTTAATAAAACATATAATGAAATATACTTTTTTTACACTTTTTTTCTAAAGCAAGCTAAAAGTAACAGCTGATAACTGACAGAAGAAAGAATGCAATTACAGAGTCACAAGCTGTGAAAAAATTTGTCAACGCCGATTATATGAAAAATCCGCAATTACTTTTTGGGCAACCAATATTTCGCTGAAATTTGAAACAGTGAGTTATATTTAGGCCTCTCGATATCCAAACTAAGAATGGTTCAGATCGGGCTATATTTGAATATAGTTGCTACATAGAGCGATCTCCCGATAAGGTGCCTGAAGCCCATAAAAGCTTTATTCTTTATCCAACTTCGCTGGAATTCGAAAAAGTGGGTAGTTTTAGGCCTCCCGACATACTACCCATATAAAGTTCAGATCGCACTATATTTAGGCGTAGCTGTCATATACACCGATCTGCCGATTAAGGATCTGAAGTCGATAAAAGCTTTATTTGTTACCCGATTTCGCTGAAATTTCGATCACACATTTCGATCTAAATATGGTTCAGATCGGACGGTATTTAGATATAGCTGTCTTATAGACCGATATGCCGATTAAGGGTCTAAAGCCCATAAAAGCTGCATTTATTACCCGGTTTCATTGAAATTTGAAACGGCGAGATATTTTAAGCCTCTCGACATCCGACCTAAATGTGAATCAGATCAGACTATACACATGTAGCTGTCATATCGATCGAACTTCTTATTTTTGGTCTTAATCCCATAAACAGCGGATTTCTTGACTGATTTCGCTGAAACTGTTACTTCTATATGAATTCTCGGGACCTGAATAAAATACGATCTAGACCAGCCCCTATTTAGATTACAGTGCCACCCACAAGTATTGGCACAACCATCAATTTTTAACTTGACCGCTATTTTTAAGCCCCGTCTCCCAGTCTACTAAAAAAATATTTTTCCGAAAGAACCCATGTTGTTACTTAACTAATGCAGATATTTTTATTCCAAAATTTTGTTTTAACTTTTTTATATTTTTTCATCATCGCACAAAAGTATTGACACACTTATATTTATTGGGTTGCCCAAAAAGTAATTGCCGATTTTTCATATAGTCGGCGTTGAAACTATAAAGTCACTTCTAAAACGAAAACTTCAGGTTAGGAATTCCGTGCTGTTTACAAAATCCTTAATTGTTTTCAATACCACTCCCCTAAGTTGGTTCATGTCAGGTATTGTGTCTCCACCTAAGTGCCGGTATCTGTTAGAAGCGAAAGCCGGGCAATGACAAAGGAAATACTCTTCCCCGCATGCCCTACACATGCCATCACTTGTCGCACCGATTTTACATAAGTGAGCTCGTAGTCCTATGTGTCCCGTTGTGATACCAATAGCTATACTGACCTTCTTCTTGCTTCCTTTCAGTAATAGCCTCGTCTTCTCACGATCTGGATGCCCCCATAGGATTTTCGCCGCCCTACCGACCTTTTCGCTGTTCCACAATGTTGCATGCGCTCGTCGCCCACTCCCTTAACTCGGATTGTGTCTACCCGAAAGGCTTCGGGTTAACCACGTTTATTGACGGTAGTCCTCTGGCCTTCACCGCCAAACGTATTTATATCTTAAATATCTAAAAATGTTAGTCTAATCAATACTTTGTTGGCAAGCTCTTTTGCTTGCCAACACTGCGTCCAAATGGTTTGGCATTGAATGCATGAATGAATTTTTCGTAGTTTCCTTCCCTATTTTTTGCCATTCTTTTTCTTTTCACACGTCTATTCAGTTCTTCCCACAACTGCTCAATGCGGTTGAGGTCTGGAGATTGCCGAGGATGTGGCAGGACATGTGCGATATTCATTATTAGCCACATACGCACATCATGAGCAGAATGTTTGGGGTCATTGTCCTGTTGAAATGTAAATGACATTGGTAGATTCAGTTTGTCCGCGCTTTATGTTACATTTTCCTTTAAAATATTTAAATATACTGTTTTGTTCATAATGCCATCTGTGAAGACTAGCTCACCGACCCAGGCGCTAGGCTAGGCGCTTATTCTGGTTCTCTAAAGAAATAAGCGGCTTACGTCTAGCAACTCGGGCACGGTAATCGGCCTCATGAAGCACTCTTCTGATCGTCATGGAATGGATTTTCTTTCCAGTCTGCCCTTGAACTTCAGCTGTTAATTGTGTTGATGTTTTTTTGGGGTCCTTTTGAATTACTCGCACTTTCTTTTGACGCTCCCGGTCACTTAAATCTCGGGGACGCCCAGAGCGTTATGCGTTTTGAAAATTTGATTATCCTTTAAACCTGTTGGCGATGCTTCGAATTGTGAAACAGCTTCTGTCCATCATTTGGTCGATCACAGCAAACAATTTTCCATGGTTGGGAAGGTGCATTATAATTATTCGCTCAGATACAGTCGTTTCTTCTAGCTTTGGGGCCATTTTTTGTAATTTTATTCTTTTAACAAAAAACTTAAATTAACGGTAAAACAGCACAGTAGATAATTTTAGGAACCAATTGCAACGAACCAAAGCAACACGGTAGACAATTTTAGGAACCAATATTGTTGCAAAAAGAGTTGCCAACTGCCAAAAACTAGGAAAAAAATATAGCAGAACGGGTAAGTGTGCCAATACTTTTGTGTGGTGAAATCGCATTATTTTTTTGTTAAATAAAATATGAAAAAGTTAAAAAACAATTTTTTGAATAAAAATTTCTGCATTAGTTAAGTAAGAACATGGGTGGTTTTGGAAAAATATTTTTTTTAGTAGACTGGGAGATGGGGCTGAAAAATAGCGGTCAAGTTAAAAATTGATGGCTGTGTCAATACTTATGTGTGGCACTATAACTATGGATGTAGTAGTGGAGTTATAATAAGAAAGGATGATTATTATATCCTTGGTGGTGGGTATGCAAAGTTCGGCCCGGCCGAACTTAACTTTTTTTCCTTATTTTTCAATTTTTGTTTCTTTTTTTTTTCTCCAGAATGTGAACATCTAATACGTCGTATGCTGGTATTGGAACCCTCACGTCGCTATACCATTGAACAAATCAAATTACATCGTTGGATGTGTCCAGAAATCTTGGAGCTCTCGAATATTGCCAAGTTCAATGTGAACATGGACGGCACTACAAACATCGAACCCAACGAGGACATATTGCGCATTATGTCCGAATTTGCTGGCATACCACCGGAAAAGACTAAATCAAGTCTAAAAAAGAATAGCTATGATCATGTTGCTGCCATTTATCTACTACTCCAGGATAGAGTATACAATAAGAAAATACAACAGGAACAGAAGCATATGCTCGGAAATGCCGCTTGCAGTAGCAGTACTGCGTCTGTACCACTGCCAAAACATACGAGCATAAGTAAACAGCACACCTTGGCCGGCTCCACCCTATCGACACTGTCAACGGCTTCATCGGCGGCGGCGGCGGCCTCAGCTCATCAATACTCCTCGAAATTGTTGTACAAGCATGGCAAATCGAATTCTACCGAACAGCATCGACTGAGATCCAGTCATGTGCTGCAGGAAGAGCATAATCAAATTATCAAGGAGAACTATAGCCTTTTGTCGCGTTTAAGCCGCCAAACATTACTCAGCGAAAGGAGTGCCGTTGGAGGAGCCGCCCACATGGAACACCTGTTGCAGCCCAAGATGGCCGAAAGTCAGCTGCGCTATCACTTGGGCGAAAGGGGAGGTCGCATGTCTCGCCAAGATCTAAGTAGCAGCCAGCTACCCATAGGTTGTTCATCTTATAGCATAGACAATAATAAACACTCAATTTCTAATCTAAATTGCCGGGATATTGCAGCGTCGAACCAACGACTGAATGGTGTGCCCACAACGCTGCGCTATGCCGATGATCGCTCGATGCGCGAGCGGCTGTTTGGGGGCGCTGGCATGGGCGGAGCTGGCAATTTCAATATCGAAGAAAGTATCCTAAAACAGAGTTCAGAAGACTGTAGGCTTTTGTTGCAAAAGGCCACTGCCATATCCGAATCCAAAAACAATAAACACAAAACCAAAACGACTGAAACCAAACAAAAGTCCGACACCAAGCTCAACGATACCAAGTCTCTGTCAAGCTCAACCAGTTTCGATTCTTCGCCACATCTCGAACAAAGTCTTAGCTTTCGTTTCAAAATGTCTGCAGAGGCCACCAAGCTCTTTCAAACGCTGCAAGAGAGTCCTCTGCCATTGGATGTAAGTGAAAATGGGGGGCCCAATGGTAGCATAAGAACTGATTTTGTAACCTTTTGCAGAGTCCCACAAATCCTGATGACCCTGATAACCCTTCAAGTATCGTTGTGAATGCTAGCAACGAGCGCATGACCCCACACACAACCGAAAAAGATAAATCAAAGGCAGCTAACTCAGAAAATTATGCTAAGTAATTTGAGTTTTTTGAGAATTAAAATTTGGGGCTTTTTTGCAATAACTTGTTTCTTTTTTATATTTCAGTGCCAATGGCAACGAAAAATCTACAACGAAAAACTCTAATAAAAAAGTTTCGGCCCAATGCAGTTCAAGCACCGATGAAGGTTGCGAAACGGATTTAGGAAATGATACCAAAGGTATGAGAATAAAAACAAGTAAGTGGTTAAGGAATTCGTGTCCAGGGAAAGAACCAAGATATATTCATTTACAGGTAGTGGCAGTTGCCCAACAACAAAATATTGAGTACACTATCTGTCAAAATCAGTGATTAGTGCAACTCTGATTTTGTGTATATTACTAGTTCGCGCCATTTTTCGTTGTTTGCGTGTGTTATGGTTCTTAACTATTGAATACACACACACAACCAAAACTGGTTGATAGATAGTGCACTACGAAAAAATTTTGTCCAGGGAAGGAACCAAGACATATTCATTTATAGGTAGTGGCAGTTGCCCAACAACAAAATATTGAGTACACTATCTGTCAAAATCAGTGATTAGTGCAACTCTGATTTTGTGTATATTACTAGTTCGCGCCATTTTTCGTTGTTTGCGTGTGTTATGGTTCTTAACTATAATACACACACACAACCAAAACTGGTTGACAGATAGTGCACTTCGAAAAAATTTTACTCACTTGTTTACGGTAAACTACCTGGTAATTATGTCATGGAAAGAACTAACGCAGTAAGACCTGTGATTATTTTTTTGTTCCAAAAATCTTTGCCTATCAGAGTGATTGAGGCCTGACTACTAAGAGACATCTATATGAAATCTTTCGGTAGTGATTTCAAGATATTCGTTTTCACGGAAACCTAGCTTAAAACTGATCAATACATAGTTTCAAGGTGTGATAGAGTAGGTAGACTTGGTCGAGTTGTGCTTATAGCTGTTCATAACTCCATGGGTTCTGAACGGGTTCCACTTACGAATTATGATGATATTGAGTTTTTATTCGTCAATACGAACTATTTGGGCCAGAGTCTCATTTTAACGTGCTCTTATACTGTACCGAATTCGGAGATAGATATTTACCTGAGACATTCGTAGAGATGGGTTTGTACCGGGTAAATACCCAACGGTTATTTATAATTTTGCAGATATTTTTGGTCTAAAAACAGTTTTCAAAAACTTTTTGGTGATTTCGTATTCTTTGTATGTAAACCTGACCTTCTGATCATATAAAATCGGATTTTGGTTATATATAGCCTCTATATAGACCGATCTCCAGCCTTAAAATCTTGAGGCAATAAATTAGTAATTTTTTATCCGATTTCTATTAAATTTGGCACAGTGAGTTCCGTTAGACCCCTATTCATTTCTGTGAAGTGCGGTTCAGATCAGACTATATTTGGATGTAGCTGCCCTTAGACCGACCACCCGATCTCCCGATATAGGGTATTGAGGCCATAAAATTTCCATTTATTACCCGAATTCGATGAAATTTGGCACAGTGTGTTCTGGTAGACCCCTACCCATTCCTGTCACATGTGGTCCAGATCGGACCATATTTGGATATAGCTGCCATATAGACCGATCCCCCGATATAATGCCATGAGCCTATAAAAGGAGCATTTTTCATCCGATTTCGATGAAATTTGAAACAGCCAGTTCTGGACCCATCTTAACCTTTTTGTTGAATATAGTCCTGATCGGACAATATTTGAATATAGCTGCCATATAGACCGATCCCCCGATATAATGTCAAGAGCCTATAAAAGGAGCATTTTTCATCCGATTTCGATTAACTTTGGCACAGCGAGTTCTGGTACCCCTCCTAACCTTTTTGTTGAATATCGCCAAGTTCAGATCATATTTGGATTTAGTTGTCATATGGACAGATCTCCCGCTATAGAGTATTGAGCCCATATTAGGAGCATTTTTCATCCGATTTGGATGAAATTTGAAACAGCGAGTTTTGGTACCCCTCCTTACCTTTTTGTTGAATATCGCCAAGTTCAGATCATATTTGGATATAGCTGCCATACAGACAGATCTCCCGCTATAGAGTATTGAGCCCATAATAGGAGCATTTTTCATCCAATTTGGATGAAATTTGAAACAGCGAGTTCCGGATCCATCTTAACCTTTTTGATGAATATCGTTCTGATCGGTCAATATTTGGATATAGCTGCCCTATAGACCGATCTACCGATATGGAGTATTAAGCTCATAAGAGGAGCATTTTTTATCCGATTTTGATGAAATTTGAAACAATGCGTTTTGGTACCCTTCTAAACCTTTTAGTTGAATATCGATAGTGTCATCGATATTTTACCAGCTCTAGCACTTGCAGCATTTTGGAATAGTAAACCAGTCGTTAGCACAACAAAAACCCTATGGGGGATCCGGATCGTGAGGTTATTACTGAAGAGAAGTAGGAAGGAAGAGAGTATGGCTTTCTGTATCATTACAGGGGTAAACACCTAGGGATTTTGTGAGTAGCACGGAATTCCCAAGTTACATTTTATACCCACAACTTTAGGATGGGTGTATACTAATCTAGTCATTCCGTTCGTAACACCTCGAAGTATTCGCCTAAGACCCCATAAAGTATAAATATTCTTGATATTCTCGACGTTCTAAGTCGATCTTGCCATGTCCGTCCGTCTGTCGAAATCATGATAGCGGTCGAATGCGTAAAGCTTGCCCCTTGAAATTTTGCACAGATACTTAATATTGATGTATGTCGTTGGGGATTGCAAATGGGCCATATCGGTTCAGATTTGGATATAGCTCTCATATATGCCCATCTCCCGATTTGACTTCTTGAGCCCTTACAAGCTGCAATTTTTGTCCGATTTGGCTGAAATTTTGCGTATAGTATTCTGTTATGACTTTCAACAATTGTGTCAAGTACGGTTCAAATCGGTCTATAAACTGATATAGCTTCCATATAAACCGATCACCCGATTTTACTTCTTGGGTCCTTACAAGCCGCAATTTTTGTCCGATTTGGCTGAGATTTTGCATGTGGTATTCCGTTATGACTTCCAACAACTGTGCCAAATACGGTCCAAATCGGTCTACAACCTAATACAACTCCCATATAAATCGATTTTACTATTTGACCTTACAAGCGGCAATTTTTGTCGGATTTGGCAAAATTTTTGCATGTATTGTTCTTTTACGACTTCCAACAACTGTGCCAAGTACGGTCCAAATCGTTCTATAACCTGATAATACTCCCATATAAATCGTTCTCCCGATTTGACTTCTTGAGCCCTTACAAGCCGCAATTTTTGTCCGATTTGGATGAATGGATAAACCGTCTCCCAGAATATAAACCGGTTTTAGCAGAATCCATGGTGGTGGGTTCCCAAGAATCGGCCCGGGCGAAATTGGCACGTTCTTACTTGTTGATATTTAAAATCTTAGCGATGATATTCATATGAGAAGAGAAAGACTTGAAACTCTTTTCATTTTTGCTTTTTATTTCAGATACTTCACAATCCTCCAACGATTTACGAAATCAACGCATACAGTCCTATGCCAGTAGCAGTTCATCGAGCGGAGTAATTGGTAGCTATTCGAAAAGTCTAAGTCAGAATCTAAGTCGAGCTTCGTCGAAAAGCAATTGCTCGACATTTGAGAGCATTGACTTTAATCTGGTAACGAGTATAGACCTGGCGGGTAGTCTGCCATCGTGTGCAAGTAATTCAACCATAGCGGCGGCTGTGTCCGGTACCAGTGGAAGTGCAACACCCGATCAATCATCCGAATGTTCATTTTACAATAGCAATAATTCGTGTGTGTATATGCCACCCGTAACAAGTACATCCTCTATGTTGTCCACCAAGTCAACGCCGTATTCGGACAAAAGATCACCGGTGCATTTTAGGTAAGTCATTGAAAAAAGAGTTTTTTGATGCATTTGTATACCCTCCACCATAGGATGGGGGCATACTAACTTCGCTATTCCGTTTTCCTCGAAATATTGGTCTAAGACTCCATAAAGTATATACATTCTTGATCGTCTTTAAGTCCATCTAGCCATGTCCGTCCGTCTGTCTGTCCCTTTGTGGAAAGAAGGAGTAAAGCTAGGAGCTTGAAATTTTGCACAAATACTTCCTATTAGTGTAGATCGGTTGAGATTGTAAATAGGCCATATCGGCCCATGTTTTGATACAGCTCCCATATAAACCGATTTCCAGATATTACTTCTTGAGCCTCTAGAGGGCGCAATTCTTATCCGATTTTACTGAAATTTTGCACATTGACCTTCAACTAACGTGCCAAGTATGGTTAAAACCGGCACAAAACCTGATATAGCTCCCATATAAACCGACCCGATTTGATTTTTGGAGCCTCTAGATGGTGCAATACTTATCCGATTTGGATGAAATTTTGTACTATGATGTCTTCTATGACATTTAGTGGATGTACCAAGTATGGTTCGAATGGGTATAAACCGATCTCCCGATTTTACTTCTTGGGCCTCTGGAGGGCGTAATTTTTATCCGATTCAGCTGAAATTGTGTACAGCGACTTCTTCTATGCCCTTTCATATGCTTGCCAAATATGGTCTGAATCGGTTCATAACCTGATATATAGGGTTGCCCAAAAAGTAATTGCAGATTTTTCATATAGTCGGCGTTGACAAATTTTTTCACAGTTTGTGACCCTGTAATTGCATTCTTTCTTCTGTCAGTTATCAGCTGTTACTTTTAGCTTGCTTTAGAAAAGAAGTGTTTCTTTTAAAAAATCCGCAATTCCTTTTTGGGCAACCCAATAGCTCCCATTCAAATCGATCACCCCATTTTACTTCTTTAGTCTCTCTATATCACAATTCTTATTAAATTTGGTTGAAATTTTGCACAATGGGATCTGCTATTGTCTTTATCATCCAAGCCAAGTGTGGACCCAATCGGTTTATCACCTGACATATCCAATATCTTTTCCAATATCTTTTGTTTGCCCATAAAGAGATACCGAGCAAAGAACTTGACAAATACGATCCATGATGGAGGGCATATAAGATTCGGCCCGGCCGAACTCAGCACGCTTTTACTTGTTTTAACCTTTATGCATTCTACTTGCAGGGAAGGACGTAGGGCCAGCGATGGCCTGGTGGCCCAAGGAATTGTCAGCTCTTCCGCCGGGCCTCTTCACAATGGCTCTGCCTATGGCAGCTATCGCTATGACACTCCGCATAAACGCAACGGCTGGCTTGAGCTACAGCAACTGCAGAGGGAAGCCCATACCCTTAAGTCCAAATACAGATCGAATCTGCCCATGGACGAATTCAACAATTGTCAATTTCAGCACAGTCAATTCTACACCCTGTCCAACAGAATACCCGCTGTGGATTTCCACTCAGCATATTCATCGCATTTGATGCGTGCCATGGAGAATATGGAAAATTTCCCCGAAAAGAATGGCGGCACTCTACATCCATCGTTGTACCATTACTTGAGGGTAGATGCAGCCAATGCCTATCCGGCGGGTTTGCCGCGTCAAGATCCCAATGTGATATTCAGTCACATGAATGCAGCCACCGCAATGCTGCCCATGCAAAAGCCGCCCTTGCAACAGCAATTGTTGCAGCACAGATTGCTGCAACAGAAACGTCAATTGTTTCAGAAGCAATATGCCTTGGAGGCCCATTTGGGACGACCACATCACCTGATAAGGGAGCACAGCTATAAGCTTAGTGGTCATCCGCACATTATGACGCCTGCATCAACGCCAACGCCGCCGCCGCCACCCGCTATGTCGCCTCACCCCGACGAACTGTTGCAGCTACAAATGTTTGAACGTAGCGGCAAAATGCATCACAACTCATTGGCCCCTTTGGGTGTTTACAATCATCATCATAGCCATCATCATCACGGCATGAACTCCAACTACATGAAGACAACATACATTAAACAACAGTCTGCCGATGTGGCCGTATTGCCAGTGGTGGCCCAAGGACGACGTAGTCCCATTAGCAGGCATGCCTCCGAAGTGTGGCCAGTGCCGAATGCAGCCATAGCTGCTGCTGGTGGTGGTGGCGGTGGCGGTGGCGGCATGATGGCTGGAACTCCGACAATGGTGGATCACCGAAAAATGTCACCAGTCAAACTGGAGAATGGTGTTAGCCGCGGCTCGGCCCCTCCACCACCATCACCATCGCCATCCGTTTTACCACCGCATGCATACCATGTAATTGTGAATCCATCGTTTCTTTTATTTCATAATTATTAATTGATCGATTCTTCTTTTTTTTTCCCCCTTTCGTGTACAGCCATCGACATCGTCATCATGTACAACAACATCAACGTCACTAGCATCTACAGCATTAGCACTATCGTCCCCATCGACATCATCCTCATCGGGCGCAGCCGCCTCCGCCTCATCATCCACCACCACAACCACCACCACCACCAATCCTTCCACAACCACCGCCACCACCAACTCCTCTTGCTCCCTAGCGAAGTCCTCTGCCTCCATATCATCGGCTTCATCTGCATCCTCATCATCAAAAAATTTATACACACCGAATTGGCAGACTGTCATAAAACCGCTTAGCGAAAGTCCCATACTTGAAATTGCCGAGCATTTGGAATCCGTTTAAGTTCTTGTTAATTTATAACCCCTAACTTTCGCTTATTTACTCTAACAACGAGGCATACATACATGCATACTTATTTATAAACACCAATACTTTTGTACATTTTGTTTTTGTATGTGTATTTTATTGATATGTATTATTATATGTAGAAATTAGCATTCAATTAGGTTCGTGCGCAGACACAGCAGAATTTAAGGCAAGCAAATTGATTTAAAGCAAGCCATGGCCAGACTCTGGCAATGGAAAATTAGTTGTATTGAGGTAAAAAACTTTAACTTTTGCGGTTTGATGTTTAACATTTGTTTGCTGGGTTGCATTTTCCAACGCGACACTCTTCAACGCCCTCTCTTTTTCTCGGCCTTTACAAATTTTTGACCCGACGAACATTTTTTGTAAAAGTACTGATGAAAGGCCACCGTAGCGCAGAGGTTAGCATGTCCGCCTATGACGCTCAACGCCTGGGTTCGAACCCTGCCGAGACCATTAGAAAAAAGAATTTTTTTCAACGGTGGTTTTTTCCCCTCCTGACGCTGGCAACATTTGTGAGGTACTATGCCATGTAAAACTTTCTCCAAGGAGGTGTCGCACTGCGGCACCCCGTTCGGACTCGGCTATAAAAAGGAGGTCCCTTATCATTGAGCTTAAACTTGAATCGGACTGCACTCATTGATATGTTAGAAGTTTGCCCCTGTTCCCTAGTGGGCAAAATTTGCATTTTTATTGATAAAAGACCACCCCGAAAAAACATCTACCGTTCATCCGAGGCAGCTTAATTTCGATCAGACTTTCTATACATTTCCTCATACACCTCGATCTCACTGTTCTGCCGTTCACTGAGTGCTGCCATATTTTTCACAAAAAAACCCTGAGTATCAAGCATGAAGATTCTCCACAGGATTTCAGTTTTTGATATGGCATAGACCTCTACCTTCAAAAAAGAAAGCAGTCCATTTACTGAAACATACCAAGCGTCGCCGGAGGCCACAGTAGCACAGAGATTTGCTGTGACCCTTCACGCCTGGATTCGAACTTCACACTACGGCACGCCTTTCGGACTCAGCTATGAAAAGGAGGCCCCTAATCATTAGGCGGACAGCACTCACACATAAATCCTGAGTTAAGCTGTTGGATGATTTGGTTAGGTTAGCATAGACCTCTACCTTGTAGAAAGAAAGGAGCGCATTTACTAAAACATATCACGCATCACCGGAGGCCACCGTAGCACAGAGGTTTGCTGTGACCCTTCACGCCTGGATTCGAACTTCACACTGCGGCTCGCCCTTTGGACTCGACTATGAAAAGGAGGCGCCTTATCATTGAGCGGACAGCACTCACACATAAATCCTGAGTTAAGCTGTTGGATGATTTGGTTAGGTTAGCATAGACCTCTACCTTGAAGGAACAAAGGAGTGCATTTACTGAAACAATCCACGCGTCACCGGAGGCCACCGTAGCACAGAGGTTTGCATGTCCGGCTGTGACCCTTCACGCCTGGATTCGAAATTCACACTGCGGCTCGCCGTTTGGACTCAGCTATGAAAAGGAGGCCCCTAATCATTGAGCGGACAGCACTCACACATAAATCCTGAGTTAAGCTGTTGGATGATTTGGTTAGGTTAGGTTGAAAAGAGGGTGCAGATATTAATCGCCCCATGCCACCATGGACATACTCCTAAGGCAGTAATCGGCTTGTTGTGCGCTCTAAATACAAAACAAAGTAACCTCGAAAAAGAAAATCAAAGTTAGGAATTCCATGCTACTTACAAAATCCTTAATTGTTTTCCATGCCACTCCCCTAAGTTGGTTCATGTCTGGTATAGTGTCCCCACCTAAGTTCCGGTATCTGTTAGACGCGAAAGCCGGGCAATGACAAAGGAAGTGCTCCAACGTCTCGATACGTTGCTGAATGTGGCACTTTCAATTCAGTTTTCTGTCCGAGATCACTCCCAAGTATTTGACTTTGTCAGATATACAAATCCTTTAATTGGGGAAACGTGGTGCGTCAAATTTTCCCACCTTCGTCTTCCTCGTGATCAGGCAGATTTCAGTCTTCTCTGGGTTAACATTGAAACCCCTGTGTCTCGCCCTGTCGCATGCCATCTGAAAGACCCTTTCGGCCCTTCTGCATACTGGTTCGGATTCTTACCCCTTAGAAGTGTTATAACATCGTCTGCGGGTTCAATTCCTTCCTCAGTCAGCATCCGTAATAGGTTATTCATAGTGGTTGTTTTTGTTGTAGCAGTTCTATCTTTCGTCTGCTTGATTTTGTTGAGTTCCAGATCCAGGAATTCTGCGACTAAGATGGGGAGCGTCCAGAGGGATCGTGTGGTCCCTGGAATGCAGGATAGGTGGAGGTTCAACAATGCTGAAGATAATACCCCGCTTTGGGGAAATCCCTGTTTCACTCTACGATGCTTTGGCTTCTTATCCCTAAAATCCACAAAAGACTGGCGACCACACAGATAATTTGCGACAAGGCGTTTCAGGCCTGGCCGGTGGGACGTGTTGGCAATGTCCTCAAATAGTTTGGCATGACCGACTGACTGTTGAATGCCTTCGATAGGTCCAGTGCCACGAGGACTGTCCTATCACATGGCCTGGGCTGATGGAAGCCACGGCAAATGTGTGCGGTGATGGCATGTTAAGCAGTTGTTGTGCTATACAGGCTTGGAAATCCATGCTGATGCCCGGCGAATGGAAATTCTCCAACAAGCGTCTTGGCTAGTGGTGAGAGAAGGGAGATGGGTCTGTACGACTCCCCCAAACTCGGGTCCTTTCCTGGCTTTACTGTGCCCATCTTCAAGACATCGGGAACTGTAAGTGTGTTCAAAGACAGGTTGAGCACAGTTGTAAGGTACTCAACTCTAGGTAGATCCAGATTCTTCAGCATCTGTGTAGAGATTCCGTCGGGACCCTAAGCTTTGGATGACTTGGCGCGACGTGACATTCGTAACGTCGGCCACGGTAAATTGTGATGGCTGTTCTTTGGCTCAGAGACCACTAATGGCTCTCCCCCTAGCCCTGTCACACTCGGGATATACAATAAATTGTCGGTTGAACAGCCTGGAGCATCTTTTCGTATCACCATAAGTGAACGAGATCCTGTCATGCTGTCTACCTGGGTTCGAGAGTGACTTAACTGTAGACAACACTTGCCTAAACCGGTACCTAAGTTATATTGCTCCAAGTGTTCCACCCACAAATTTCGCCTATGTTCGTTGACTACCCTGTTTATTTCCTGACTCAGCTCGCGATTACCATCACGGTCGTCTGCGAGTAGTACTGCTTGCACCGGGAAATCGACCGGCTGGTATAAAGCGAGCGGTTGCTGCGTTAATGATGTCTCGGAATTTCCTCTCGAGGACTACCATATTCGAGGGGGGTGTCAGTTCACTGAAGCGGCGATTGGTGTATTCTCTGAAGCCGGCCCAATCGGCCTTCTTCCGATTGATAAACATCCGGCGCTCAAAGGTTATGAAGTGGTCGGTCGATGGTGAGAATTATGCGGAGCTGGTCTGATCCCAAAGAAACGACCGCTTGCCGGGATACGTCACCCAGGAGATCAGGGGATGCAATGGTAACGTCTGGTGAGATGCTGGATCTCCTCGTTATCCTAGTGGCGGCATCCTCATTTATGATGGTCATCCAGTAGTGTCGACAAAATGCCTACCTGTGCCACTTTTTCCCTTATCTTTGCGATTGAGTTTAAAAATTAAATCGGACTGCACTCTTTGATATGTAAGAAGTTTGCTTCTGTTCCTTAGTGGAATGTTCATGGGCAAAATTTGCAATTTGCTATAGGCTCTATGGTTTTAATAGATAGGACGTAAGGCTCATATAGGTCTGTAGGCCTTTGGTGTCGCATAACTTGCCTTGCCGGGCTTGGGTATAAATACCACCCTTGCTTCCTGCCAGACTTTCGGAGTATATGCAAGTGCTAGACACGATGTAAAAATGTAGGCCAGGTGGGGCGTCAGATAGTTGGCCTCCTTCTGTATTAACGCTGGGAATATTTCATCAGGTCCGGGAGACTTAATTGGTTTCAAGCTCCTCAAGGCTTCCTATACCATAAATTGTGTAATGATAAGCCATCGATCAACCTCATTATTCCAAGATTCCTGGTATCTCCGTGAGTCCCGTTCTTATCAAAAGCCTCAACATGTCCTCCATTATCTCTGTTCTCACTTGCATGTCGTCTACTAACGTTTCAGGTTGGATATGGGTTTTTGCGGGAAACTTCTTCATCTTGGCGGCGTTATTAAAGCTATCGATCTGTTCGCAGAAAAACTTTCAGGAGGCACGTTTTGCCGCTCTGGTAATCTTATTGTATTCCTTGAGCCGTGTGTAATACACATCCCAATAAACTACCGCTACGACGTGCTCTGTTAAAAAGTCTGCGGACCTCTTTCTTAATATTGCGTATTTCCCAGGTCATCCTGGGTTTTTCTTGTGATGATTTCCTTTCTCGAAGAAGACAACTATCTTCGAAAGACCCCACTATTGCAGTCGTAATTCTGTTGACATAGTCGTCAATGTGTTCTATGCTTGGACAATCAAAATTAACTTGCCTAAGTCTCCTTCCGTTTAGTCTTCCGAATTTTGTCCAGTTGGTTTTTAATTTATTACCGAATTTTCGGATTCGGTGATGGCCGTGCTATTCTAAATCTGATGTAGCAATATTCTGAGAAGGAGTGTTCCATGGAAACCCTCAAATTCTGAACCTCGAAGATCAGATTTTCCGAACATATTGTCACATCTAAAATTAGACGATGTCAGTATACCAACCCACCATAGGGTGTAGGGTATAAAAACAATTAAATGATTGTACTTTTAATTAAGAATGGAAAACTTTATTATAGTGTTCTATTCTATTCTTTTCTATTCATGGATTATTGTTTTTTTTTGTTTGTTTGCTTAAGTCCTTAAGATGGAGTTACATACAATGCGCACGCATTAAAAATGCAACTCTGCAAAGAAATCCCACAAAAGTGACGCGCAAAAGTAAAAGAATTGTCAACTTAAACTCGAGCGCCATTGTGTATTGCCAGTGTTTAGTGTTTTTAGGGGTTGTTTTGCCTTTGTGGGATTTGCTTGCAGAGTTGCATTTTTAGTATCTCCACCTTTAGCTATTCTGCTGCGATATTCTTAAGCATTTTGCGTTATTTTTAATAAAAAAAAAAAAATTTTAATGCATAATTTAGGACACACTTGCGTATGTACATATCTAAGATTATATTAAAATATTGCTAAAAGCTGAATTAAACATATGTCAACGATAAGTTTTATCAAACATTTTGTAACATATAATTCTGTTTTAAATTTGGTATTGTATGTGTTAAGTTAAGGACTTTAAAGACTAGAATGGATCTGATGCAATCTTTTCTTTGGCAGTTAAGTTATGACACAAAGACACTTTCATATCAGCCGGTATTATAAATATCGTCAAAGTTTAAAGATATTCATATTTTAATACCCACTACCATATGATGGGGGCATATTAATTTTGTCATTTCGTTTGCAGGTTAGGTTGAGTGGGTTTCCCACCAAAGGTTAGTTCACTTGGAGGCCAGTTTGGCCCATTGTGGTACCCTAGAGAGAGAAAGGGAAGAGAAAGAAAGTGTGAGACCTCGGCCTAGAGGTTATACACGAATGAAAGATAAGCCAGGAGGAGTGGAGAACCCGAACGGGGGGGGTGAAGAACGGCCCGTCCCTATGCAAGCACGGACCTACTTACGCCGGAGCCTGTGGCACCCCCGTCGGAACGATTTTATTCCCTCAACAAACCAGACATACCAGAGGTACATTCGCAAGTTCACCCAGATCACAGATGAAACGGCTCCCCAGAAAGGAGGAGTCTCTGCAGACCGGGACAGGAACACAGCAAATGCTCAATAATCTCCTCCTCATCCTCATCGGGCGATATCCCCATGCGCGCCGCCATACGGCCTATGGCACAGTGTCCGGTTATGATCCCTGTCAAGGTACTCAACGACCTCTTATCGAACGCCAGCAACTCACTCGTCCTTCTCTGGTCGATGACCGGCCATAGCGCCTTCGCAGTCCGGCAACCATCCACCAAGGCCCACCTTGTCACCGACGCCGCCCTGGCCATCCCAGTAGCTCGACACATGGCACGTAGGCAAGACCGATGACTGGTCCGCCCGGACCGCAGACGAACCCCTCCTGGTTTACAACCCATCGCAATATTCATTTATGACCCTATTAAGTATATATATTCTTGGTCCTCCGTCTGTTTGTCCATCTAACTGTCCGTCCGTCTGTTGAAATCACACTACAGCCTTTGAAAACGAAGATTTTGAGCTGAAACTTTGCCCAGTTTCTTTTTTTGTCCATATGCAGGCTAAGTTAGAAGATGGCCTATATCGGAATATATTTTAATATAGCCCCCATATAGACCGATCTCCCGATTTAAGGTCTTAGAACAATTAAAGACACATATATTACCCGATTTCGCTGAAATTTAGCAAAAAGATGTATGCAAAGGTCTCCGTCATCCTTGTTGAATTTGGTCCAAGACAGTCTATATCTTAATATAGCCCCCTAATCTCTCGATTTAGGGTCTTAGGATCATAGAAGGCGTATTTTTCTCCCGGTTTGGCGGAAATTTGACTGAAATTCGGCACAATGATTAGTGTAAATCCGTGTTGAATTTGGTCCTAAGAGGTCTATATGTTAAAAAAAGCCCCCATACAGTGTGATCTGCCGATTTAATGTCTCAGGCTAATAAAAGCCTCATTTATTGCCCGATTTTGCTGAAGAATAACGCAGTGAGTTGTGTTCAGCCCTTCAACGACCGTGTCAAGTATGGTTTGGATCGGTCCATTTTTGTGGGGACTATTCCCCATATAGACCGGTTTCCTGATTGAAGGTCTTTCACCCATAAATTGCGTATTTATTCCCCGAATTTGCGGAAATTAAGTAGGGTGAGCTATGTTAAACCCCTACATAACCTGCCCGAATTCCTATCCCAAGCTATGGGATATTCCATTAGGGATTAGGCCAGGGACATTATGATGGATGTTCTCTGCGGTTGTTCGGCGGATTCTCGTCGATGGATGTCTGGTGTTACGATGACACATCAGGAAAACACTGCACTCCGCGGATGGTCGAAATGATACAGGGTACCGAAACGGTGATTATCTTAAGAGCAAGATAAAGTGCTCCGTGAAAGGCACTGAATATCATTCTCGATCTTAGGCTATTGCACCAGTATGTTAATTGTGTGACAACAAAGATCGCACTAAGACTGTCGAATACATGGGGCTGCTCAAACTTAGTTCTTTTTCTTATGTTTTGCTGGGGATGCATTTCAGCTTTGTGCCGCGCGACTAATTATGTACCCACGGAGTCCTTTCATGTTGATGGATTGACGTCGTTTCCACGAAAAGCGATACCTCGCTCTTCCCGGAACCTTCTGTATACACACATGGGTCTAAAATAGTTGGGGCTATGTGGGAGGATGGCTTCTTTGTATTCAATAGAATCGGGGAATCAAAGAGGCTTCTGGACGGATGCAGCGTCTTTCAGGTGGTGGTCTTTGTGGGGGCGGTGGCTCGATTAGACCGTTACGATATACATGGACAGTCAAGCGGGTCTGAAGGCTCTGGCGTCGGGTTACTAGAGGTCGAGGCATCGGGTTACGTTGCCAGGAATGGAGAGCTTATGGATAGTCAAGCGGGTCTGAAGGCTCTGGCGTCGGGTTACTAGAGGTCGAGGCATCGGGTTACGTTGCCAGGAATGGATAGCTTATAGCGCAATGATTCAACATTCCTGGAAGGGTGGACGTTATACACTCATAGAAAAAAGTCTGCTGAAAATAGCAAATACTCTCTGCGGACTGTTAGCAGTTTATATTGCTGCTATAACAGCAGTAGCTCTGCAATTTCAAATGTCGCCAGCATTTGGAGGATATAACCATCGCTGAAAATTTTTCTGATGTTCCTACCAGGAACCCAGGCGCTCAGCGTCATCGGCGGACATGCTAACCTCTGCGCTATGGTGGCCTCCTGAATACCCACTACCTCGGGTTTATATATAAACCACCTTTCGTCATAATCCGGTGAAAAGTGCATTAGTTATGCACCCATAGCAGCTATATCCAAAAATGGTCAGATTTGGACCGAATTCGGTACGGACATTGAGTGGTCTAATAAATACAAGTCACTGTTTAATTTTGGTTCAATATAGGTCTTTTTGGCAGCTATATCCAAATATCGACCGATCTCAACCATATATGACTGTGTCAAATTTCAGCAAAATCGGATAATAATTGGGACCAAAACCTTAAATCGAGAGATCGGTCTATATGGCAGTTATATCCAAATCTGAACCGATCTGGATCATCTTCAAGAACGATATCGAGGGGCTTAACACAACTCATTGTCCTAAATTTCAGGGAAATCGGACAAAGACTTTAAATCGAGAGAGTGTCAAGAGATAGGTTGCGTTTCTTTAGCATCAGTGTGGAGATTCCGTCGGAAGCCAAGGCCTTGAACAACTTGGCGCTGCGAATGAGATTTGTTACCACGTTCATGGTACGTTGTGATGGCTGTTCATATGCTTGTAGACCACGGATGCGATAAATAGAGTTCACGCTATCTAAATTGGTGATTGAACATGAGGCCACGCAGATGTGGCCTAAACGCCTGGGTTCGAATTCTGGTGAGAGCATTAGAAAAAAATTTCCGCGCTGGCGATTATCGACAGTTTGACAGCTCTAGTTGCTGGAGGGAGACTTCTGCTACCCAAGTAGGGATTTCGCGGCATTTTCCATGGAGTGAGCAATGGATTGCTACTGCTCGAGTTGGATTGGGCAGTTGGGTCAGTCGAGAGATCGGACTATATGGCAGCTATTTCCAAATCTGGACTGATCTGGGCCAAATTAAAAATGATGTCGAAGGGCCTATCATAACTCACTGGCCCAAATTTCAGCAAAATCCGACAATAAATGCTCCTTTAGGGCCCAAGACCTTAAATCGAGAGGTCTGTCTACATGGGGGCTATATCAAGATATAGTCCAATAAAGCCCATCTTCGAACTTAACCTGCCTATGGACAAAGTTTCACCTTAATACCTCTATTTTTAAGGAGTGTAGCGTGATTTCAACGGACGGACAAGATGGACGGACATGGCTAGTCTCGTCTTAAATTTTTACGACGATCAAGAATATATATAATTAACAGGGTCGGAAATTGCTATTTCGATGTGTTGCAAACGGAATGACAAAATACATATACCCCCATCCTTCGGTGATGGGTACAAAAATGAATTTTTCAAAAAATAATAATTGGATAGTCATCTACGAAGTAAAATAAGAATCAATCAGCTACCAAAATTTGAAACAGATGGTCATGTCCGTTAGTAAATTGGTAATTAAATTTAAAGATAGCACCTTTATTTTAAAGATTTGGTTCTTTCATAGAGCTGGTAAACTATCGATAATCGCAATATTCAATAGTTTTAATAATAAATATCGATAGTAATCGCTAGTATCGCTAATTTCCCATCACCTATATTTCAAACGATTATGGGAAGTAAAAATCGGGAGATCGATTTTTCAATGCACATACCAAATAAAACCAATATCAATAGAGTCAGTTGGAAGTGATGAGAGAAATCATTGTACAAAATGTTATCCTAATCGGATGAAAATAGCACCCTTTATAGGTGCAATATTTCTTAAAGGATGCATTCAGTGTCGGATTACTTATTATACTCTACACCACTACTGTGCTACAGGGTATTATAACTTGTAACACCCAAAAGGAAGAGAGATAAACCCATTGATACCGATCGACTCAGAATCACTTTCTGATACGATTTAGCTATGTCCGTCTGTCTGTCTGTTCATGTTAATTTGTATACAAACTAAAGGTCGTAATTTTCTTCCTATCGTCTTCAAATTTGTTATGGGCATGTTTTTCGGCCTAGAGACGAAACCTATTGAAATTGGAAAAAATCGGTTCAAATTTAGATATAGCTTCCATATATATGTTCGTCCGATTTGCAGTAATAATGCAATAAAATGGTCAATTGTTACCCGATTCTCTAGAAATTTCGTAGGAAGGATTTTCTTATGACACTCGATGACAAATCGGTTCAAATGTAGATATAGCTGCCATACATATATATATCGCCCGATTTTCACTTTTATGGTCACTGCAAGCGCATTTATTGACTAATCTTACCAAAATTTTGTACAGCGCTTTTCCCGATGACCACCACATTATCTAAGAAGTTTGCTAGAAATCGGTTCAGATTTAGACATAGCTCTCATATATATATTCTCGTCCGATTTGCAGTAATATTGCAATCAAATGGTAATTTGTAAATCGATTCTCTTGAAATATGGCAGGAAGGATTTCCCTTGCTTCTCGACAATATACATGAATTTTATAGAAATCGTTTCAGATTTAGATATAGCTGTCATATATGTATATCGCCCGATTTTCACTTCTAGAGCCACTGCAAGAGCATTTATTGACAAATCTTTCCAAAATTTTGTACAACGGTTTCATCGACGACTTTCACCATATCCATAAATATATAGATGCATTTTATAGAAATCGGTTCAGATTTAGATATAATTGTCATATATGTATATCGCCCGATTTTCACTTCTAGAGCCACTGCGAGAGCATTTATTGACAAATCTTTCCAAAATTTTGTACAACGCTTTCATCGACGACTTCCACAATATCCATAAAGTTTAGTCGAAATCGGTTCAGATTAAGATAGAGTTCCCATGTATATGTTCGTCCGACTTTGAGAAATATTGCAATAAAGTGCTAATTTGTTAACCGATTCTCTCGAAATTTGGCACGGAGGATGTTCTTATAACTCTTAATATTACTGGTGAATTTCATAGAAATTGTATCCGATTTAGATATAGCTGTCATATATGTGTATCGCCCGACTTTTGCTCCAAGAGCCACTGCAAGCGCATTTATTGACCAATCTTACCAAAATTGTGCACAACGCTTTCCTCAATGACTACCACAAGTTTGGTCGATTTAGATTTTGATGTGGCTCCCACATATATATATGTTCATCAGATTTTGGGTAATTTGTTATCATATATCAAACGTTGTTATTACATTTTGAACATATTTGCTTGCTCGAAATTTGATACAGGAATTTAACTAACCTATCCGAATACATTCGCTGAGGTCCATCAGAAAACCAAGGTGTAGGGTATTATAAAGTCGGCACCGCCCGACTTTTGCCCTTCCTTAATGGTTTTTGTTTAATTTTGCAAACATTTAACTTTTCCGATAGTATCCGTTGGAAAAATATCAATCGATATTCACTCAAAAAATAAAATATCGATAGTGCTATCGATATTTTGCCAGCTCTATTCTTTGGCTCATTTTTTTGGGCTAACTAACTAATGTTTTAAATCGATAAATATAGATAGGTACTTACAACCAATCCGGTTTTTGTACGTCATGGTTACCAAATCAGCTGTAATGTTAATGAAAAACAGCTGATTTGGACAAATTTGAGAATGAGGGCGACTTCTTGAGTTTATTTAAATAGATTTGATAGTTGAGTAGGGTTATGATGTGTGTGTGTTGTGTCATATATATTTCAAAATTTTTATTTTTCTTTAAACAGAATTATTTTTCCAAGTGTTTTTGGTTTTGTTTGGAATATTTACAAAGCCCGCATATCTGAAAGCAGAATTAAGAAAACCAAAACTATAATCATCATACTCTCATGTACACATATATACATGCATAACTGTAAAACATATAAAAGGAATCACATACATATTTATTATATACACGAAAAAAAGCAAAAAAAAAAAACGACAACATGCATATTTACATAAACGAATAATCGATAAACGATAACCAAATGATAATCAAACATGTACATCATCCTCCCACGACGATATCTTTAAAATCTCTGTTGATTAGTTTAGAACCGAAATTAGAACCGTTTACAAACTGTAATAGATAAAACAAAAAAAAAAACACAGAAAACAGAAAAACAATACAAATTGCCATTATGGTATCCCTATATAATAGACTCTACTAGACTAGAGAAGATAGTATAATGTCCCATGCCCCTCCCTTATAGGTAGGTAGAGACAGAGACCAGAGCAGGCTACTTACTGCACGAATGCAGCTGAGCTAACTAAAACAACAACAACTACTAATGCTACTGCTATAACTTGGCCACAATTACTTCTTATACAGCAATAATCCCTAGCGAGCATTTGTTCTTTTGATTACTTTTACATTTTCGATAGTGAGATAAAACAAAAAAAAAATTAAAACAAAACTACACATAGATAATAATCGATTGCAATTGATCGATTGTTTGCATTGAAAACAATAATAAAAGCATTAGCCCTCTCCCCCCCCCCCCCCCCCCCCCCCCTTCAAACCCCCTTTCGCTCCCTTCGAATTACATGCAAGCAAACATAGTTGTGTTACTAAATTCTAGTTAAATTTTTGATTAGCATTGAGGAAAATTACGAACGATAACAATAATATTTATTATTACAATTATTATTAATAATATTATACTGAATATTTAAAAAATATTGAAAAACCAACAACTAAGCGAAAAAGAAAACAAAACCACAACAACAAAACGATTACAACTAATGATTATTATAATTATTATTATTATTATTGATATAATAAATGAGAAATATTATTAATAATAACAACAACAAGAAGAAGAACAACAACAAACAAATATCAATTATTCAAATGCATTTATACACTTTAATATTATGGTAATAATAATAAAAACAAAAAACCAAAACAATTAATTCCAATAAATTATTGCAAGAAAATTTAAAACAAAAAAATAAACAAAAAACATTGATTAATTGCTCTTAAATATTGCAGAAACAGAAAAGAAATACTTTCTTTGTGGCTTTCTTTTATGCCAAGCACCTTCAATGCATGTCATTCACTAGTTGGGCGCCAGAGCATGTACTCTAGACTATAAAGGAGAGAGAGAGAAATTTTGTTTTGTAAACAGAAAACCGCATGCTCCCCAATGTATTTATGCCCACCACCAAAAGAGGGGGGTATATTTATTTTGTCATTCCGTTTGCAACACATCGAAATATAAATTTCCGACCCTATAAAGTATATATATACTCCTGATCAGCGTAAAAATCTAAGACGATCTAGCCATGTCCGTCCGTCTGTCTGTTGAAATCATGCTACAGTCTTTAAAAATAGAGATATTGAGCTGTAACTTTGCACAGTTTCTTTTTTTGTCCATAAGCAGGTTAAGTTCGAAAGCGGGTTATATCGGACTATATCTTGATATAGCCCCCATATAGACCTTGCAACATATTCAGTGTAACTATACTCCCGTAGTGACGTAAGACCAGAGCAAGATCGGAAATGTACCCACCCACTGCACTGGTAACACCTCACCGACACCTACCGACGATGGAGGCAGTTCTGGCAAACCGAACAGAACCAGGGTCCGGGGTTCTTTTCAATCTACATTAAGGCGGCCGCCCTTGCCGATGGGGATTCCATGGGGTCAATCCGGTGCGTATAACCGGCTGACATGAGATTACAAATCGGACCATATTTCGATACAGCTACTATGTGTGCATAAATTATGCATATTTCACCGGATTATGACGAAAGGATGTTTACACATGTATCCGAGTTGGTGGGTATCCAAAGTTCGTTCCGCCCGAACTTAATGCCTTTTTACATGGTTCGTTTGTTCCGTCCGTACGGCTATCGAAATCACGATAGCGCTTGAAATTTTGCACAAACACTTATTATTGATGAAGATCATTGGGGATTTCAAATTGGGCATATCGGTTCAGATTTGGATATAGCCCCCATATAAACCGATCTCCCGATTTGGCTTCTTAAGCCACTGGAAGAAGATTTGGCTAAAGTTTTGCATGTGGAGTTCTGTTATAACTTCCGACAGCTGTGGCAAATACGGTCCAAATCGGTCTATAAAAATCGATATAGCTCCCATAAAAACCGTAAAATCCAAATCGGTCTATAACCTGACATAGCTTCCATATAAACCGATCTCCCGATTTGACTTCTTGAGACTTTATAAGCCTCAATTTTTGTTCGATTTGGCTGACATTTTGCATGCGGTATTCTGTTATGACTTTCAATAATTTGATTTGACTTCTTGACCCCCTGGAAGCCTCAATTTTTGTCCGATTCAGCTGAAATGTTTGCATGCGGTGTTCTGTTATGACTTCCAACAACTGTAGTTAGTAAAGTCCAAATCGGTCTATAACCTTATATAGCTCCCATATAAACCGATCTCACGATTTGACTCCAAGCCTCAATTTTTGTCCGATTTAGCTAAAATTTTGCATGCGGTGATCGGTTATGACTTCCGACAACTGTACTTAGTAAAGCCCAAATCGGTCTACAACCTGATATGGCTTCCTTATAAACCGATCTCCCGATTTGGTCTTGTACGGTCCCCAGACGGTTAAATTTTGTGTGATTAGCATATGGGATTGAACCAAGTTCAGTTGTAAATCCATGGTGGTGGGTTGCCAAGATTCGGACCGGCCGACCGTTTTTTCGGGATCATAACAAATAACAATTAGGTGGCGAATCTATATTTAATAAATAAATATTTGTGTGTGTGTTTGTGTAAGAAGGCTTTCTTAAAATTTATAAATAACAAAATAAAATACTATTTGTGGATGTTTGTATGTGTGTGTGTGTGTGTGATAAAACAATAATAAAAAATATTTTTTTTTTATATATAAGAAGTTACTGTGTATAATAAAATTAAGGCCCCCACTGTTAGTGTCTATTATGTTTTCGGCATACGATTGAAATCCTTTGTCAGGGAATTTCCCTCACAGCGACATCTCAAGAGATTCCAATAAGCTTGACGATATTCGGAAGACATTAAAACATATATAATGGGATTGATGCAAGTCGTCAGGTAGACCAGCAAATAACCACTGATGTTGAATATGTGATTTTCGGTGGCACCCTTCCAGATTTTCGTCAACGTTATGGGCAAATAGCAGATGACAAATGATACAAAAATCACCAAAATCATTTTCAATAGTCGACGATCCTTTTGACTCATGCGACCGGGATATATGGCAGAGGCATTCGATGTGTTCACCATGGAGACGTAATGATTTTTGCGTGGATTGAATCGCGTGAATGAGGTCTTAATTGAAGTCTTGAGTTTGTTTTGACGTCTGTAATGGAGAAAAAAGGGAGGAAATATGACAAATCATTAATATTACAAATCATGTTTAAGGGGGGCAACAGAAAGCTTTTAGAGTTCCGACCTTAAGATGTTTCTTTCCATTTGAAACAACTTGATGTTTAATGGCCTTAACATTCTATGATGATCTAGCGATGATCGTGTGTCTGCCCGTCCGTATATCGAAGACACCTAGTTTTATTGAAAATACAACATCGGTATGGGCGATTAACTGAAGAAGTAGCACCACCAAAATTTATGATATTTCCGGGATAAGAAATGGTTGGACCTATTCATAAGAATTTTTGTTGGACCTTGATAGTAACACAAATCAGATATTTAATTTTGAAGTCATATACTAAGGGGGAACGCCCGACCGCCTTTTAACCGAAGTCGAAGGGTCTCCATATTTTGACATATTCGGCGATTGTTACGATGGTTGTACCTTAAACTCTAAAATACAAATCAGATATCTTAAGTTGAGGTCGAGTACCTAAGGGGAACGCCCCACCCAAAACGGGCCTAAAGGTATCATATGGGTCTTAAATGAATAGTAATAGAGGGAGGGGATAGGGAGTAAAGAACGAATTGGTTTTCAGGCCAAACTTCTTTTTAAGGACCTACTCGTATAAAAGACCGAAACCACATTTTGTCGATTGTTAGTTGCGACTCAGTTTATAACCACAAGAAGCTCGCAAGTTTGTTTGCGACGGGATTCATTGCTCCATTCTTCTGATCTGGACTCACCTATATGATGCCCTGTTCCTAACCTAGGTGGTGAAGACGTTCAACAACATGAGAGATAATTGGCAGTTATGCACTACCAATGGTATGCATCGATAGACTACAGGATTAAGCCAACACGACAGATATCTGCATAAAATACCTTAAGACGATCTAGCCATGTCCGTCCGTCAATCCGTCTGTCTGTTGAAATCACTCTACAGTCTTTGAAAATAAAGATATTGAGCTGAAACTTTGCACAGATTCTGTTTTTGTCCATAAGGTTAAGTCCGAAGACGGGCTATATCGGACTATATCTTGATATAGGCTATGCATGGTTACCAATTCGAGTTCACGCTGTTTGGACATGTTCTCTTCCTTGGTTAGGAGCGAAGCACTATCTAAAACTCCTTCCGATCTATTGGTCACGGCACCTGGTTGCAATGCAACTCCTCATCGAGCTTGCGCTCTACCCGCGATCTGGGTCGAAAACCGTAGCCACCACTTTACTCCCCACTGGGGCCTCAACATAGTCGGGCTGGGATAAAAATCCCAGGGGCTCCCGACTCCCGTGGTACCAGATTAAGGACTCCGGTCAGACCTCGTAGCCGAAACTACTACCAGTTGAAACCTAAACGTTTCCGGACTGGTCGCCTGAAGGGAAAACAGCCAAAGCTATTTCCCCGTCCCATCCCAAACCCCCCATCACCTCCAAGAGCAAAACATGGTGGCCAACAAAGCGGTCTAAATCCCAATACGGATCTAAAACGGACAAAATACCCAACACGTTCATAAACACGGAGGAGAACCCTATACGGACAAAAACGGACAGTTCCCTATACGGACAAAAGCGGACGGATAAGAACAGACACTTCCCACTACAGTAAACAACGGACGAGCACCAAAAACGGACAAACATCAAGAGCTAAACTATCGAGCGACCTTACCAGAGGCCTATCACCGCCCACCTAACATCCTTCTCCTATCAAAGACCTCCCTCGCAAAGGTGCCCAACCTCGCAAACGTCCCAGAGTCCAACAAGGCCCTGCTCAAATCTCACAACCCCTCTTCATAGGATATGCCTATAGCGCCTAAGTCCCTGAGGTCCGAATAGTACGGGCGCTCAGTAAGTGTACCACGTCCGCAACCACAACCCCGCAGGTAGGACAACCTGCAGTCGACGCCAGGCCCCTGTTACGCAAAAATGCATTTAGAAAGTCATGTCCTACTGACAGGACATATGCTCACAAAACTCAGGCCAAAGCCAAAATCGAGTTTGTCCACTACGAACGTCGCATACCCAATGAATCGGTAAGTAACCCGTCCATTGTCACTGTCAGTCCAACGTGATCTCCACCTATCATAAAGGCACTCCAAAAGGTGTGCCTTAAGCCGCCTAAAATCCCCATTCGCCAGATCCGGATCAGAAAGCCAATCCCTTTCAGCAACCGGACTATCGTAGAGCCAGTGGACTATCATCGGATTCAGAACCCATTTCGAGCCTACGCCTGGCCTACATAGTGCCCAATATCTGTGAGCTTTCTCAGTACGCAGCTGGATGTGACTCTTCAGGATCAGTTTTTCATCCAAGATCACTCACAAGTTTTGACCTTGTCGTCCTCCACCTCTCATAAAGGCACTCCAAAAGGTGTGCCTTAATCCGCCCAACATCCCCATTCGCCAGATCCGGATGAGGAAGCCAATCCCTTTCAGCAACCGGACTTCCGTAGAGCCAGTGGACTATCATCTGATTCAGGATCCATTTCGAGCCTACGCCTGGCCTACATAGTGCCCAATATCGTTGAGCTTTCTCAGTAAGCTCCTGGGTAGGACTCTTCAAGTTCAATTTTTCATCCAAGATCACTCACAAGTTTTGACCTTATAAAATTGTCTGCATAGCAACCTGGTTCAAAACCCTTACTTCAAGCCAAAGATGGAATATAACTCCCATGTTTAGGAGTGGGCTCCAAATTCTTCCTTGAAGCTACTTGACTGGGTTCAGAGGAGAGCGTTGATCAACCATGGTAGGATGTCAAACTCTATTGTTTCCTTAAAGTGCTCTCGGAATGTTGGCAGCGTTGTGTTGTTTTATCGATACTTTCATGGTGTTTGTTCCACGGAGATACGTCTTCTTATCCCTGAAGTAAGGAGGTTCCCCAAGGACAAGAGATTATCTAGGAAAGCACACCGGTTTGTAATCGTTTGACCGAACCCTGCACTACCGAGAAAACTCGTTTTCGCCCGAACAGTACGAATGTGGAATAGACTTGGCAAATGGATTTCTCACTACTTACGACCTTCAGAAGTTTAAGAAACAATTAATAAACACTACTCCCTCTTTCGCCGCTCCGAATCCTGACTTCCTTATTGCCAATGCAATACGTGGCATACTTAGGGAACATCCCCTGCGTGGTGGTTGAGAAAAAAAAGATTCTTCTATTATATGCAAGCTACGAATTAAGGATGAAGACCCAATACATTGATAAAAAAGACAACAACTTACCTGGAAGCGTTTTCCGTTTGTGGATTGGAGTCTGCATTCAGGCAGGGTTCTTTTGATTTTTCGGTTTCCTAAAAGTTAGCCAAACGAAGAATAATTAACAAACTGAAGTACATCTTCTTGTACATATATTGGGTTGCCCAAAAAGTAATTGCGGATTTTTTTTCTAAAGCAAGCTAAAAGTAACAGCTGATAACTGACAGAAGAAAGAATGCAATTACAGAGTCACAAGCCGTTGAAAAAATTTGTCAACGCCGAATATATAAAAAACCCGCAATTACTTTTTGGGCAACCCAATATTTGATGATTTATCTGAACTCGCGACACGAAAAGAAGGTTACATGTCGAAACAAAAAGTGGAAAGGCTCTCATGAACATTTAGATTTTCAAAATTTGCCGATTAAAAATGTCACAAATAGGGGATAATGTAAACAAGTGAATGTTAACAATGAAAAAGTTGACAATGTCCAGAGGCATAAGATGTAGCATTAAATTCAGTGTATTAGATGGTGTCGTCCTCAGCGCGGCTGTGATGCACGAACAAGTCATCCTTTGCATCCGGTTAAGTATTGAGCAGTAGGTGGATTTTTGAAGCGCCGTCCACCAGACCACAACACCATATAGCATTATAGGTCTGACAACTGCAGTATATACCCAATGCATGGCACGCGGTCTAAATCCCCAATTTTTGCCAATGGCTCTCTTGCAGGTGTATAGGGCAAGAGTGGCCCTTTCCTAAATGTTGAAGTTCAGTTTCCTGTCCAGCAAAATACCCAGGTATTTTGCGCTTTCTGTAAATGGAACATTCTCTCCACCCAAGGAGACAGGTGCCACTGTATGCAACTTGTTTCTCCTGCCGAAAAGAACTATTTCTGTCTTGCAATGATTTACGCCTAGACCACTTTCGGTAGCCCACTTTGCTGTTGCACGTAGAGCTTCTTGAAGTATATCCCCTAGAGTGCTGGGATACTTTCCCCTAACCGCAATTGCCACGTCATCAGTATACGCGACCACTTTTACACCTTTTATCTTCCAGAGATATATTCCAAAATAGAGGAGACAGTAAACCTGCTTGAGGAGTTCCTCTGCTGACCCATCTTTTTAGATCTACAAATCCCAAGCCAGCAGTAATGCATCTTTTAGTAAGTAAGTTATTAATAAACTTTCCTACGGTAGAGTTGATGCCTAGAAACTCCAACTCCTTCATGATTGAAGTCGGTTGTACATTATTGAAAGCACCTTCAATGTCAAGAAATGCTACCATTGTATATTCCCTGACAGCGAGAGAACCCTCTATGTAGCCGACTAGGTCGTGAAGGGCTGTTTCAGTGGATTTGCCTTTACTATATGCATGATGCTGCCGCGACAGACGATCTCCAGGGATCTTTACCCTAAGATATGTTTCTATCAACCTCTCAAGAGTCTTCCGATGACAGACTAATAGAACGAAAATCTTCCGCCTTCGTGTGGTGGGGTTTTCCTGCTTTCGGAATGAAAATGACCTTCGTGTGCCTCCATCCCACAGGTATATATGACATACTGATACAAGCAGAGTATATCTCCCTAAGCTAAGGAATCAGTCTATCAGACACAGCTACTTAAGGATAGACTACTTAAAGGAATCGAAACATATTATCGCTCAAAGGATTTTCGGCTCAGACTCAGACAATTTCCCTAATGGCCTTTGACGAATGCATACCAGTGACAACCTCTTCTGGCGCTACGTTGTCCGTGTTTCCTCACTAGACATTGTCCATACATTCTCTGACTTCTGAATATACCCCACCGTTATAGGTATCGAGAACAGAATCTTCTTTAGCCTAGAGGCCTCAGATGTATCCTCTACGGAGCTGCAGAATTCTACCCAGGATTTGGTCTGAGCCTTTCTCAGCTTGCCCTTATATTTTCATAGCTCAGCCTTATAAATGTCCCAATAGTGTGGTGCTCTTGTGGCTTTTGCTCTTTTGAAGAGTTTTCTGCAGTCCTTCCTTAGATCAACCATGGTAGTCGCTGTTTACCCCTTTGCTTGGCACTAGGATATGCTCACACAAGCGAGTCATTCAGGGCCTTCGTGATCCGCTTGTGTCTATATCCTCCGTAGTTTCCATTTCCTTTTCTAGTCCAGAAGGCATAGTGGTGCAGAATTTGTGCGGATGTCAACTTGTTCTCTTTTTTCATTCATTCTTTGTTAGGTTTTCTCCTATATGATGACATTGTTAATGGGCAGATTTGACATCCTTAATGATGTTCATGGGGCCTATCCACTTTATGTTTTCGCATTGAGGATGTCAACTTGTTCTCTTTTAATAATCATTTTTTGTTTACATTTTCTCCTATATGATGACATTTTTAACCAGCAGATTTGACATCCTTAATGAAGTCCATGGGGCCTATCCACTTTATGTTTTCGCAAGTGACCTAACCTTCTATTGGTGAATCCTGCATTTAACCCAGGATTCAAAAGGAAGGTTGTGTCAAGCCGACATACATTTTTTTTAATTTTTGACAGTACTAGTCATTGTGGATGACATCCTTTGTATATGTTTTTTCTTATTTGTGTCATTTTTAATCGACTCATTTTGAATGGATAATGTTAATGGGGCCTTTCCACTTTCTGTTTTTGGCAAAAGCCCTAACCTTTTATTATTCAGCCATGCATTATGCGCTGTCTTTAACACACTGCTGTAACACTTACATGAGAACTATGCAATGATGGATCTGGCATGCATGCCGATTTATATGAAATGGGAAGATTCTCCAAAGAATAATTAACATCGATATATTCAATATCCTCATTGACACTAAAGGGTCTAAGTGCTACATCACCACTATCGATAGTACCATCTTTCTTAGTGTTTTCGTTATTTCCACCAGAAGAAGCCTTAGAATCACTAGCTCGTATGGCGGCAGCCGGTTTCGAGGCAGGTTCCCTAGTTCGTATGGCAGCCTTTCGTACCAAGTAAAATATGCGCGTGTAACAAAAGACAATGCAGCAACATGGTACCATAAAGGCCAACAAGAAAAGAAATTCTTTGGGTGAACGATTGTTGTCGTCACGCAATATCGAACAGGAGCCAATCGAGGTGTCAAGACCGAATTTGCCCCAAATGCCACGCCAAGTGGGTATCATAATGGAGAAACATAAAATCCATGTGCCCACCACCATGAGGGCCAAATGACGACGTTGATAGATTCTGTAAAGGAAATGTGACATCTTAGTAAGGGCTTCGGCAACTCATTTACATCTTAACCACCACCTTGTATATTGACGTGGATGTGCTATGATCACATAACGATTGATGGTTATTAAGGAGACTGTAAACAGTGAAACAGCCAGTAGACCATATCTCAGCAATGGAAATAAACGACACAATAAATCTCCATGTATCCAGGCTCGTCTTAAAAATGTGGAAGCTGCCAGTGGTAGATTGAAGCCTCCAAAAAGCAGATCTGATACTGAAAGATTTATGATGAAAACAGCTGTGGAGTTGCGATTCTGGAAAAAAAAACAACCCATGATGTATTTTTAAAGCCTTTGTTAGGTTTAACTTACCTGCTTTCCTCTTGAAAGGGCAAATATTGTCAAAATATTACCCGGTACACCGATTACCATGAAAAGTATGCACCCAATGGTTGCAATATTTAGCAGTTCATCGGAGTATCCCGCAAAAAGTTCGTTCGGAATGGCAGCGGTGTTATTTGTCACTGTAATCTTGTTAGGCGTTGACATCTCTCTGGGAGAAAAAAAAGAACCGTTCATTGGAGTGGGCGTTTTGTTATTTTACTCCGCAAGAATTTTTCTGTAACTCGCAATAGGTCATTATTATTGGAAGAAAAATTTAAGTCACTCAAGGATAGCTGCGATAAAGGTATCCATTAGACGGTTGATGATCTTCCAGTAGAGCGGCAGATCTAGAGCCCGGGAGTAGGCTTAGAAGGGACTCCCAAGACCCAACAGCTGCGGTGGTGGTATCAGCCCGTAGCATAAAGTCTGCTACTGAAACCTCGACTGGTGGAGCGGCAGCTCCAGTCTCCATTAGCGGAAAGACGACTGGTCAACAGGGGCTTTTGAGGAAGACACCTGGGGTTCGAGTCTTAAATACAAGGCCGAACCTGTTCTATATTCGCAATCTTATAATTTGCCTAGGCCATCGACCTTCGCCGGCAAATCAATACGCTCTTAAAGTGATTGGAATAATAGATGGCGCATCGTTCTCAGGTTTATTGAAAGGCTTCGTGCGAATGATCCTAAGCAAATTGCAAATTTTCCCAATGAACATTCCACTAAGGAAAAGGGGCAACCGCAGCGCAGAGGTTAGATTGTCCGCCTATGACGCTGAACACCTGGGTTCGAATCGTAGCGAGACCATCAGAAAAAATTTTCAGTGGTGGTTATCCCCTCCTAATGCTGGCAACATTTGTGAGGTACTATGCCATGTAAAACTTCTCTCCAAAGAGGTGTCGCACTGCGCCACGCCGTTCGGACTCGGCTATAAAAAGGAGGCCCTTTATCATTGAGCTTAAACTTGAATCGGACTGCACTCATTGATATATGAGAAGTTTGCCCCCTGAATGATCCTAAGACTCTCACAAATAGGGAGAGACTCCCTAAATTGGGCTCGGGGATTTGCTGCACAGACTGCCCAAAGACTACACGTTTAGATTCGGAAACTGCATCGCAGTTAGCCAAAAGGCTGCGGTCACCTGGAGGGGATCCCATGCCTAAAAGAACTAGGGCGAACAATAATAAGATGGTTCCAAGAACCTTTGCTAATGTCGCTAGGGACAGGGACAGTTTGGTGATGACAGTTGTCGATAAGGGAGAAGAACAGGGCTGCATACCTAGGAATAATTGGAGTGGGATAGTTAATGGACAGTCATCAGTAAACTCCGATGTTCTTGCGAAATTTCCTGGGTCTCCCCCAGTTTGTGACGATGCAGTCTGGTATCGCGTCCCATACAGACTAATTGCCTTCGGGGATCAATGCTCAATTGAAATGTATCGTTGTGCGCTAAAAAAGATTGTTGAGATCTGACCAGGTGCAGCAAAAGATTTAGTCAATGACGCATGCTTGGATACCAAGGATTCCCTCAGATCTTGAATCTTTCAACCACTAGTCAGTGGAAGATTGGTAGAATGGATGAGGCTAATATAGACCGAAGACATAAAGTATTTCTTACTAAACCTAGGCTGTCTCGCAGACTTCAACAATCTGAAGGAGTTGTATTCTACGGATTCTACAAGTTGGAACTGAAGTTCTATAGAAGCGGTGGGTTTGGGAAATCAGGAGACGACTCAACAGATGTTGCTGAACACTTGCCTGAGGAACTATCGACCACATCGCTAAAGTCTGTCGGATTGCAGGAGACTGAAAATTCCCATCCCATTCGGTAGATGGTTCCAAAGAGGGGGCTGTGAGCATTCCAAAACTATGTGGCCTCATCTAGACTTGAAGAGGTCTACTGCTTTGTTGTCATTGGCTAGAACAGACGTCTCAGTCATTGTATCCGCCATGACAGGTCACTGTCTAATCGGAAAATATGCTGAGAGACTGAATGTTGCCAGCAACAACTTTGGCAGAAGCTGTAGGGACATCGAGGAAGAATAGACTATAGAACACATTCTGCGTGTGTGTCCCGCACTAGCAGTTCGAAGGAGTTCCACTTTAGGTTCTCTTTTCTTTGAGAACCTGTCTGATTTTGCGGATGTGAACATTCGCAAGTTATTAGGCTTTTTACAGCGATCTGGAGGTTCAACGGTAGGAACCAGAAGCATCTTCCTTCTTCTGTTCCTGTGGTATCACAATGGACGAAAACGTCTGAGTGAGTCTGATGGCAGACTGCCACTTAAACCTAACCTAACCTAACCATGGGGGTGTGTTTCCAAGATTCGACCCTGCCGAACTTAGCACGCTTTCACTTGTTATGAACTGATTTAAATTATGACTTAGGAATATTCATCCTAGCCGATATTAACATGGTCTTTCTTGTTATAACTATATACTAATTTCGTTTGTAACACCTCGAAATACTCGTCTAAGACCCCATGACGTTTTAAGTCGATCTATCCATGTTCGTCCGTCCGTCCGTCAGTCAAAAGCACGCTTACTCTCGAAGGAGTAAAGATAGACACTTGAAACTTTACACAAATACTTCTGGTTATTGTAGATGAATTGTGATTGTAAATGGGCCAAATCGTTCCATGTTTTAATATAGGTACCATATAAACCGATCTTGGGTCTTAACTTCTTGACCTTCTAGAGGGCGCAATTATTATCCGATTTGGCTGACATTTTGCATATGTCGTTTTGGTATGAGTTCCAACAACTGTGCTAAGTATGTTCTAAATCAGTCCATAACCTGATATAGCTCCCATATAAACCGATCTCCCGATTAGACTTTTTGAGCTTCTAGAGGGCGCAAATCTTATCCGATTTAGATGAAATTTTGCACATATCATTTTGGTATGACTTCCAACAACTGTGTCAAGTATGGTCCAAACCGATTCATAACCTGATATAGCTGCCATATAAACCGGTCTCCCGATTAGACTTCTTCAGCCCCTAGAGGGCGCAATTCTTGGCTGCAATTTTTTCTTTTTCTTTGGCTGCAATTTTTTTTTTTGTTTTTTTTTTGCACATATCGTTTTGGTATGACTTCCAACAACTGCGATAAGTATGTTCTAGATCAGTCCATTACCTGTATAGCTCCCATTTAAACCGATCTCCCGATTAGATTTCTTGAGCCTCTAGAGGGCGCAATTGTTTTAAAATTTAGATGAAATTTTGTATGCTGTGATTGGTTATGACTTTCAACTAATGTTCAAAATATGGTCCAAATCTGTCTAAAACCGGATACAGCCGCCATTTAAACTGATCTCCCGATTAGATTTCTTGAGCCTTTAGAGGGCGCAAGTCTAATCCGATTTAGTTGAAATTTTGCACATATCGTTTTGATATGACTTGCAATAACTGTGTCAAGTATGGTCTAAATCGGTTCATGTTCTGATATAGCTGGCATATATATTTATTTTATTTTACTTTCCGAGTTTTAGACGGCGTAATTCCTATCCAATTTGGCTGAAATTTTGTGTATGTCGTTTTGGTATAACTTCCAACAACCGTGCCAAATATGGTCTAAATCGGTTGATAACCTGATGTAGCTCCCATATAAACCAATCTCCCGATTAGACTTCTCGAGCTTCGTGCGCAATTTGGCTGCATTTTTGATCATATTATTTCGGTTTGCTTTCCAACATCTGCGTCAAGTATGTACTTAATTAGTCCAAATCCTGATATAACTGTCATATAAACTGTTCTCTTGATTAGACTTCTTCCGCCTCTAGAGGGCACAATTGTTATCCAATTTGGTTGAAATTTAGCATGGGTGCTTTGTTATGACTTTCAACTATTGTGCCAAATATGGTCCAAAACTCTCTATAACCTGATACCGCTGCCATATAAACAGATCTCCCGATTAGCCTTCTTGAGCTTCTAGAGCACTTAATTCTTATCCGATTTGGCTGAAATTTTGCATGAGGGAATTGGTTATGACTTTCAACTTTTGTGCCAAATATGGTCCAAATCTGTCTATAACCTGATATAGCCGCCATAAAAACCGATCTCTCGATTAGACTTCTTGAGCTTCTAGAGGGCGCAATTCTAATCCGTTTTGATATGACTTCCAATAACTGTGTCAAGTATGGTCTAACTTAGTCCATAGTCTGATACAGCTGCCATATAAACCGTTCTCCGAACTTGGCACGATTTTACTTGTTAATTATTTGCAATTGTATGCATGGGTCATAAAGTGTCTCTAACAATTTTTAACTTCACAGGGCCTCATGCGCTCTGCCTTTGATCCGGCCCCGCCAATGTGCCGTGTGAATATATATAGCATCGATTAAGATTATTACATTCCAAAAATTCATTCAACCAACGGTCAATCACCATGGCCTGCAAAGGTACATATATAGCACACACAAGGCGTTATTTGGTAAACAGACGCTGCGAAATATGCTGATGATTCGCAATTTTCACACGATGACACTTGTGAATCGTTGCGCCCGTTCAACAATTGACCATTAAAATAAATTTTATGTTCTTTTTCCTTAATCACTTTGAAGTCCAGAATTTATCGATACTCCCCCATCTGCGCTGCTTAAACAAAATACGGCATATATTTTAAATAATTTGGTTTTTTGCCTATTTTTATTCGTAGTCGTAGTATGTGTGTTTGTATGTAAGTTTGTAGGTGGGTTATGGTGGGGGGAGTCATAGGGTATATTCATTGCCTTGCATGCACAAATCTCTCACACACTTACTAAACGAAACGGTACGAATTTGTTTATATGTCTCTCACTCTCTCGTTCTCTCTCTCTCTCTCTCTGCCCCAATCGATATTGAAAGATATTGGGGAAATGGAATAATCCAAATGATTATTGTGCGTGCGTGCGTGCCTTGCTTCCTATCACTTTGCTGCACCACACATTTGAATGAATGTTTGCTGCTGCAGATGATGTTGATGATGATACAAATTATTGCAATGAGGATTATGCATAGCTAGCACGGGCGGGGACAGGGCCAACTACCAACACTATTGCACTATTGGTTTGGTGGATTTTCCCACAACGAGAACATTTGTTGAAGAACAAGATGCGACGCGAATGTCACTGTCACCGAAATGAAAAGCTTTGTTGTGAGGAAAGAGCACGCGTCAAATTTTGAGTTAAGGCGAATTCGTTGATTTGCTTTCTGCAAGTGTCGACCGTTTTCTTTGCTCTGTACTACGAGGAGAAAGTTGCTAAAACTCTTTTCTTTATTGGCTCGGATTATGTAAGAGGAAAATGGAACACTAGACGGCGGCGGCGTTGCGTTCGGAAAAGCTTATTTTTGGATATATTAACGCTCGAAACATCTGAATTATACTAAAAAGTAAAAAGTATCGAAAAGAACAAAAACAACGAAAACAGATGAAGTCTCAATGCTCGGCCAGCAACCAACCAACAACCAAACATCGGAAGCGGCAGCACAATGCCCAGCAAGCGGCAACAAGAGCGAATAATGGAATGGATGAAATTCCTCCGCCTTCTGCATCCATCTTCTTGCTGCTTGTGGTTGTGGTGGATCTGTACAATATACCATCACCTAACCAGGCGAATACAATAGGCAGGCGGGCAATTGACTTCATCGGTTGGTAATATTGAATGAGAAGATTTGTTTACATTTTCGTTATTGTTGCTGCCCGTCTCCATCTCTGCTGCTGCTGCTGCTGCTACTTGATTTGTTTTCTGATGTTGTAGTTATTGTTTTATTTAAACATTTTCATCTACGAGAATCACTAGAGAATCGTGCTAAAAGTGTGTTCTGACTTTTCCAGCCCCAAGCCAAAGGAAACACAAATTCAAAAAAAAAAAAAAAAGAAACAAGTGAAAACGTGTTAAGTTTGGCCGTGCCGAACTTTGGATACCCACCACCATGGATAAATTAACCACCATCTTTTATAACAACTCCACTACCATGTCCAAAGTAATATGCAAATGGGGGCTGGTCTGGATCATATTTGATATAGGTCCCGAAAAGTCACAGTTTCAGCGAAATCCGCTTCTTATGGGATTAAGACCCTAAATCGAGAACTTTTATACAAGTCCCAGTTTCAACAAAACCCGCTTTTAATGGTATTAAGACCCCAAATTGGTAGGTCCCTAAATTGGAAGACGGGAGGCTTAATACAAGTTACTGTGTCAAATTCCAGCGAAATCGGGTAAAAAATGTACCTTTTATGGGCTCAAGACCCTTAATAGGTAAATCGCTCTTTATGGCAGCTATATTTGAATATAGGCCAATTTGAACCCTATTTGTCTTGTATATCGGGAGGCTTTAATCAACTCACTATTTCGAATTTCATCAAAATCGGATAATAATTCCGACTTCTATAGGCTTAAGACCCTAAATCAGCAGATCGATGTATATGACAGCTATAACTAAATATGGTCCTATCTGAACCATATTTGAGTCGAATATCGTTCACATCGGATCGGATTTTCATGGAAATCTTATAATAAATGTGCCTATTACGGGCTTAAGATCCGAAACCGGGATTTCAGTCTATATGGCAGCCAAAAGTGTAGAAAGCCCTTTGGGGGGTGGGCTAAGCACTCCCCAGAAAAGTTTTAGTCCATCCCAGAATTTATAAAAATTTTGTTGTTTTCGGCAAAATTTTGCTAATTTTATTGCTATTCGAAGGGTTTTATCCCCCTTACGGACTGGCTTCGCTAATGATGAGAGCTATATGTAAATATGGTCCGCTATGGACCCTATCCGTTTTTAATATCTGGGCCCTAGCACAATTTCCTGTTTCAAATTTCAGCGAAATCGGACAAAAAATGCGACTTTTACAGGCTTAAGACCCTATATCGCCATATCGGTCTATACGACAGGCTATATCCAAATATAGTCCGATTTGGCCCATTTAAAAACTTTACCTGCTTATAGAAGAAATACGAGTCTGTGCAAAATTTCATCTCAATACCTCAATTAAAGACTGCCACGTGATTACAGCTGACGGACACGCGGACGGAAAGAACTTACGTCGATCGGAGATATATATACTTTGTAGGGTAGGAAATGGACATTTCGATGTGTTGCAAACGAAATGGCCAAATGAATTTACCCCCTATCCTATGGTGGTGGGTATAAAAATGAAGAAAACATTTTATATTTACAAATTATTTCAAATATTTATACTGAACGAAAATTGCATAAGTACAAATCAATCAATGAAGCAATAGGCCATAGAGTGAAAGTCTTTCCATCACTATGGAAAAAGTGACCATCAAATGACATCTATGCGCAAGTGAGCAAGAGGTGTCCGGACCACCTCACTGTGGAAAAAGTGACCACAAATGATGAAATATGCGCAAGTGACCAAGAGGTGCCCGGAACACGTAGCGCCTTGGAATTTCGCATATGATATCGATAATCGCATCATTTGGTTGTCGGGCTATAGGGGAGTGAAATAGCAGACGTTTTGGCAGTGAAGGCCAGAGGCCGTTGCCGTCAATACACTTGGTTAATCCGAAGACGACTATGGAACACCAAACCGGTCGGTAGGATGACGAAAATCCTATGGGGATTATGGGAATTATGGGAAGACGAGTCTATTACTGAATGAAAGTACGGTCAGTATAGCTTTCGGTATCATAACGGGACACATAGGACTACGAGATAGAGCTGACAAAATATCGATGGCACTTTCGATACTGTCGACATATTATTTTTTTTGTTTGAATATCGATTGGTATTTTTCCTATCGATACTCTCGGCAAAATTAAATTTGTTCTAAAACTGAACAAAAATAGGCGATACGACACACATGGCACACGATTCAGAGATGCCGCCTTCAAACCTCAAGTCGCTGGTTGAAACCGCTTCTGTAGGTAAGAAGAGCCCATTGTAAGAAGTGATGCTAATGCACATACCAGATATGGGGAAGTTCGAATGTCAACGAAAGGGGTATGATAAACCGACCTTTATTACCAGGAACAGGCAGGAGGTACTAGATATTATTGGTTGCCCAAAAAGTAATTGCGGATTTTTCAAATAGTCGGCGTTGACAAATTTTTTCAACGGCTTGTGACTCTGTAATTGCATTCTTTCTTCTGTCAGTTATCAGCTGTTACTTTTAGCTTGCTTTAGAAAAAAAGTGTAAAAAAAGTATATTTGATTAAAGTTCATTTTAAGTTTTATTAAAAATGCATTTACTTTCTTTTAAAAAATCCGCAATTACTTTTTGGGCAACCCAATACCTTCGTATCGGAAGATATAAGTGGAAGAATATGCGACTGGGATATGTTGGATGACCACAGTTTCTCTGATCATCGTTATATTAGTTTCAGCCTTGGAGAAAATACTGCAGTAGTGGTCCTTCGGCTAAGTAGAAATAAGTCAGATTGGGATAAATTTCGGCAAAAATTCGTCTATCTCTTCTATACCAGTAAAGAAAGTAGAAACTACGGTGGATATAGACATAGAGGTCAAGCGGATCACGAAGACCCTGAATGACTCGCTTGTGTCAACATGTCCTAGTGCCAAGCCAAGAGGCAAACAGCGACCGCCATGGCGGACCCCAGAGCTGGTTGGGTTAAAGAAGGATTGCAGAAAACTCTTCAACAGAACAAAAGCCACAAGAGCAAGACACGATTGGGACATCTATAAGGCTGAGCTAAGAAAATATAAGGGTAAGCTGAGAAAGGCTCAGAACAAATCCTAGGTAGAATTCTGCAGCTTCGTGGAGGATACATCTGAGGCCTTTAGGCTAAGGGAGATTCTGTCCTCGAGACCTATTACGGTGGGGCATATTCAGAAGTCAGAAAATGTATGGAGGAAACACAAGAACTACTCGTTAATACACATTTCCCGGGAAATTCTCCGATGGGCAACGTAGTGCTAGAATAGGTTGTCACTGGTATGTATTCGTCGGATGCTATTAGGGAAATTGTCTGAGTCTGAGCCGAAAATGTTTGGGCGATAAGAGGCTTTGAGCGACAAGTCGCCAGGCTCTGATGATCTATCACCTGTTGAATTACAAGCTGTGTCTGATAGACTGGTTCCCTGGCTTAGGGAAATATACTCTGCTGGTATCAGAATGCCATATTATAATATACCATTCCGAAAGCAGGAAACCCCTACCACACGAAGGCGAAAGATTTTCGTCCTATTAGTTTGTCATCCTTTATGCTGAAGACTCTTGGGAGGTTGATAGAAACATATCTTAGGGCAAAGATCCCTGGAGATCGCCTGTCGCGGCAGCATAGTAAAGGCAAATCCACTGAAATAGCCCTACATGACTTAGTCGGTTACATAGAGGGTTCTCTCGCTGTCAAGGAATATACATTTGCGGTTAGGGAAAAGTTTCCCAGCACTCTAAGAGATATACTTCAGGAAGCTCTACGTGCAACAGCAAAGTGGGTTACCGAAAGTGGTCTAGGCGTAAATCAGTGCAAGACAGAAGTAGTTCTTTTCAGCAGAAGATATAAGTTGCCTACAGTGGCACTTGTCTCCGTGGGAGGAGAGAATGCTTCATTTACAGAAAGCGCAAAATACCTGGGTGTTTGGCTGGACAGGAAATTGAACTTCAATCCAACGTTTTGGAAAGGGCAAGAAAGGCCACTCTAGCCCTATACACCTGCAAGAGGTGTATAGAGGCAAAAGTTGGGGGTTTAGACCGCGTGTCATGCATTGAGTATATACTGCAGTTGTCAGGCCCATTATGCTATATGGTGTTGTGGCCTGGTGGACGGCGCTTAAAAAGTGCACCTCCTGCTCTATACTTAATCGGATCCAAAGGATGGCTTCTTTGTACATCACAGCCACACTGAGGACGACACCATCTGAAGCACTGAATTTAATGCTACATCTTATGCCTCTGGGCATTGTGGCTACCCAAATTACAGCGACCACTGCCGTGAGGTTAAGGGAGCTTTCTCATTGGTCATGTGGCGGCAACGGACACTGTTTTATCCTTGATACAAAAATGCAAAATGCAAATTTGCAAATTTTGCTCATGAACATTCCACTAAGGAACAGGGGCAAACTTCTCACATATCAATGAGTGCAGTCCGATTCAAGTTTAAGCTCAACGATAAGGGACCTCCTTTTTATAGCCGAGTCCGAACGGCGAGCCGCAGTGCGACACCTCTTTATAGAGATGTTTTACATGGAATAATACCTCACAAATGTCGCCAGCATTAGGAGGGGAAAACCACTGGTGAAATTTTTTTTCTGATGGTCTCGCCAGGATTCGAACCCAGGCGTTCAGCATCATAGGCGGACATGCTAACCTCTGCGCTACGGTGGCCTCCTCGGATATATATCCTTGATGTTCCAGGCAGTGTGGATTACACCCTACCTGAGCCCTTTTTTGATAAGAATTACTGTACCACTATTCCTGATAGAACCGATTAGAACTACGATATCCCTGGTTACAGAAGTTACATAGACTTCCATACGGATGGTTCCATACTAAACGACCAGGTGATCTTTGTACTCTAAAGATCTAGAACTAGTCATATCGAAAAGGTTACCTGACCACTGCAGTGTATATCAAGAAAAGATCTTTGCAATTCAGAAAGTGGTGAAATGAAGATTGGCATAAATATCTTCTCAGGCGGCCGTTATGTCCCTGGAGAACGTAATTCTGAACACATAAACCGCCCTCGACTCTCGCAGATCTCTCAACGAGATGACTGAACAGTTCAAAATTCACCTATTCTGGGTGCCGGGACACAGAGATATCCCAGGTGATTGTAAAGCGGATGAGCTTGCAAGACTAGGAACTACCCTACATATTCCAGAGATACTGGAATCTATGGGTATGCCTCTTGTAAGCTAAGTTTTCAGGACCAGTCCCGAAGGGCAACGAATGATAGATGGTCACAAAGAGGGGGCTGTCAGCATTCCAAAACTATGTGGCCTCATTTAGACTTGAAGAGGTCTACTGCTTTGTTGTCATTGGCTAGAGAAGATGTCTCAATCATTGTGTCCGTCATGACAGGTCACCGTATAATCGGAAAACATGCTGACAGACTGAAGGTTGCCAGCAACGACTTTTGCAGAAGCTGTAGGGACATCGAGGAAGAAGAGACTATAGAACACCTTCTATGTGTGTGTCCCGCACTAGCAGTTAAAAGGAGCTCCACTTTAGGTTCTCATTTCTTTGAGCACCTGTCTGATTTAGTGGATGGTTCAACGGTAGGATCTAGAAGACATCTTCCTTCTTCTGTTCCTTTGGTATCACCATGGACGAAAACGTCTGAGTGAATCTGATGGCAGACTGTCACTTAAACCTAACCTTACCTAGGCTTCGGGCGTAACTGTTCTGGAAGTAAGCTATGGTGTACTCCTTCGGTGGGAGGCACGTCTCCACCTCTTGGTGAAGGCCGTCTCAACTGATGGTATAGGTTGTTCGGTCGGTATAAAGTGTGGTTTTTAGATAGACGGACGGACATCGCCAGATCTACTCAACAGGTCAAATTCCAAATTTGCTCATGAACATTCCATTGAGGAAGAGGAGCAAGCTTCTCACATATCAATGAGTGCTGTCCGATTCAAGTTTAAGCTCAATGATAAGGGGCCTCCTTTTTATAGCCGAGTCTGAACGGCGTGTCACAGTGCGACACCTATTTTGGTGAGAATTTTTTACATGGCTCCATGATAAGGGGCCTCCTTTTTATAGCCAAGTCCGAACGGCGTGTCACAGTGCGACACCTCTTTTGGTGAGAATTTTTTACATGGCTGCCTCAAAAATTCCGCCAGAATTAGGAGGGGATAACCAACGTTAAAAATCTTTTCTGATGTTGTGGCCAGGACTCGAACTCAGGCATTCAGCTTCATAGGCGGACATGCTAACCTCTGCGCTACGGTGGCCTTCAATGGGTTCTTGTATTAATATTTCGCGCTGTAATATGTAAGACCTCCCACCATATTACGGTAATGGGTGTTAATATTTTTAATTTCCACATTAATTGCAATACGATACAACAAATAAGCCCACTCCTTGATAAATGAATTGCCTTCATTTAAATTCATTGCATTATCTACACTTGCTGAATAGTCTGAGAATATAGAATTCCACAAAGTTTCGCAAAGCAACTTGACCAATTGTTTGCTATTCTAAAATAATGAAACAAAAAACCAAACATTTACAGACACAACGAGCGCATTGAAATAAATACTCGTGTTTAAGTTAATGTAACATGATGAGAATTCTTATTGAGTCATCAGAATAAAACTGACGATATATTTACACACCACAATTCCCCTTGACTCACTCATTCGTGCCTGCCAAACGTGTATGGAGGTCCCCATAAAATGTAAATTAAAATAATTTTATTAATACCAATCAATTCCAGTGAATATTGTTTATCGCCATATGAGAGTTGTTATAGAAATGAACTGGGAAATGCCTAAAACCAGCGAATATGCTTTCTTTGAAAAATATGATGAACAACTTTTTTTTTTGCAAGACATTAATTGAGGAAATGCAGTGACTTATTTGCCTTAAGACATGGTGCTAAAGTGCAATTGAGATAACTAATATTTTAGACAATATTTAGGCAGGAATCTCTATGCAGCCCAGAGAACAGGTAGTGGACGAGCACACATTCCCAAGATGTCTGTTTAATGTAGGTCAAATTATTGAGAGGTCATCCAGAAAAAACTTCACCATAGCCAGACAGCTAAACACGCTCAATTGGAGAAAAACACCAAGGGCAATATTCATATTGCCTTTGTTCAGGAACCATGGACAACTCTGAACAAAGTTTCTGGACTGAACCTTATCAACAACCAACAAGCAAAAGCGTGCTAAGTTCGGCCGGGCTGAATAAATTAAGTTGTAAGGCATAATTTTACCAAACTTCTATCAAACCAGCAAAAATTAAAGCTTAAGCCTAGCACAAAAAGCGCGGTAAAAACAAACCAAAGTTAAGTGCTTTGAAAACTTCCATCTCTGCTATCAACACATGTTAAATTTTGTTTCGATCTGGCAACTCCTTCATATAGAAACAGGTGTTCATAAAAGACGCATCCGCGATTTTTTACAATGGAAAAATTAGCAATGCGTGGTGTCATTAAATCTTACATATCACAAGTAAAAGCGTGCTAAGTTTGGCCGGGCCGAATCTTATATACCCTCCACCATGGAATACATTTGTCGAGTTCTTTTCCCGGCATCTCTTCTTAGGCAAAAAAAGGATATAAGAAAATATTTGCTCTGATATTAGAGCGATATCAAGATATAATCCGGTTTAGACCACAATTAAATTATATGTTGGAGACCTGTGTAAAATGTCAGCCAATTCGAATACGAATTGCACCCTTTGGGGGCTCAAGAAGTAAAATAGAGAGATCGATTTATATGGGAGCTGTATCGGGCCATAGACCGATTCAGACCATAATAAACACGTATGTTGAGAGGATCCGTTGTACAAAATTTCAGGCAAATCGGATAATAATTGCGACCTCTAGATGCTCAAAAAGTCAAGACCCCAGATCTGTTTATATGACAGCTATATCAGGTTATGAACCGATTTGAATCATACTTAGCACAATTGTTGGATATCATAACAAAACACGTCGTGCAAAATTTCATTACAATCGGGTAAGAATTGCGCTCTCTAGAGGCTCAAGAAGTCAAGACCCAAGATCGGTTTATATGGCAGCTGTACCAGGTTATGGACCGATTTGAACCAAACTTAACACAGTTGTTAGAAGTGATACTAAAACACTATGTGCAAAATTTCAGTCAAATCGGATGAGAATTGCGCCCTCTAGAGGGTCAAGAAATCAAGATCCCAGATCGGTTTATATGGCAACAATATCAGGTTATGAACCGATTTGAATCATACTTAGCACAATTGTTGGATATCATAACAAAACACGTCGTGCAAAATTTCATTCCAATCGGGTAAGAATTGCGCTCTCTAGAGGCTCAAGAAGTCAAGACCCAAGATCGGTTTATACGGCAACTATACCAGGTTATGAACCGATTTGAACCATACTTAACACAGTTGTTAGAAGTGATACTACAACACTATGTGCAAGATTTCATTCAAATCGGATGAGAATTGCGCCCTCTAGAGGGTCAAGAAGTCAAGACCCAAGATCGGTTTATATGGCAGCTATATCAAAACATGGACCGAAATAGCCCATTTACAATACTAACCGACCTACACTAATAAAAAGTATTTGTGCAAAATTTCAAGCGGCTAGCTTTACTCCTTCGGAAGTTAGCGTGCTTTCGACAGACAGACGGACGGAGGGACGGACGGAGGGACGGACGGAGGGACGGACGGAGGGACGGACGGAGGGACGGACGGAGGGACGGACGGAGGGACGGACGGAGGGACGGACGGAGGGACGGACGGAGGGACGGACGGACGGACGGAGGGACGGACGGAGGGACGGACGGAGGGACGGACGGAGGGACGGACGGAGGGACGGACGGAGGGACGGACGGAGGGACGGACGGAGGGACGGACGGAGGGACGGACGGAGGGACGGACGGAGGGACGGACGGAGGGACGGACGGAGGGACGGACGGAGGGACGGACGGAGGGACGGACGGAGGGACGGACGGAGGGACGGACGGAGGGACGGACGGAGGGACGGACGGAGGGACGGACGGACAGACGGACGGACAGACGGACGGACGGACATGGCTAGATCGACATACAATGTCGCGACGATCAAGAATATATATACTTTATGGAGTCTCAGACGAATATTTCGAATAGTTACAAACAGAATGACGAAATTAGTATACCCCCATCCTATGGTGGAGGGTATAAAAATCGAAAATTTGCCATCAATTATTTGGGATATTCGTTGATATTTTGCATATATGCAAGCAGAATCGAAATTGTGAAGCCATTATAAGTTTACAAAATTAAATTTATTGGGTTGCCCAAAAAGTAATTGCGGATTTTTTAAAAGAAACTAAATGCATTTTCAATAAAACTTAGAATGAACTTTAATCAAATATACTTTTTTACACTTTTTTTCTAAAGCAAGCTAAAAGTAACAGCTGATAACTGACAGAAGAAAGAATGCAATTACAGAGTCACAAGCCGTTGAAAAAATTTGTCAACGCCGACTATATGAAAAATCCGCAATTACTTTTTGGGCAACCCAATATTACAAAATACCACCGCATTTGGAAAATAAAGTCAAAATTTAAATTTTGGATAAAAATCTGGACCATAGTCATCACATACTCGTTGATCGTGTAGTTTTTGATTTGGTGCACCAAGCTCGCCATTGGATTTTGATGATGCTGCACTACTGGCAAGAATATCCACCAGAATTTCTGCGGTTTTTGGAAAGGCAATTCTGCAAGAGAGCCATTGGCAAAAAAAAGTGGGGGCTTAAGCCGCGTGTCATAAGCTGACAACAGGTCACTACACTACAGGGTCAAACCTATGATGGTGTATGGAGTTATGGTCTGCTGGACGTACCTATTTTTCAATTCTTAGCTGGATTCAAAGGATAAGAGAAAAATAATTTGTCTATGTTGCAGTTGAGATGTAATCCGTTTCAACTCTATTATTGTTCATTTATTTTATTGTTATTTTTTTTAGATTATTTGCACAATAACTCTCACATTGAACAAAAAATAAAATGACAGGCTAATAATGTTCTTTGATAAAGACTGAACAATGATTGCTTGATGTTGGGTTGCCCAAAAAGTAATTGCGGATTTTTCATATAGTCGGCGTTGACAAATTTTTTCACAGCTTGTGACTCTGTAATTGCATTCTTTCTTCTGTCAGTTATCAGCTGTTACTTTTAGCTTGCTTTAGAAAAAAAGTGTAAAAAAAGTATATTTGATTAAAGTTCATTCTAAGTTTTAATAAAAATGCATTTACTTTCTTTTAAAAAATCCGCAATTACTTTTTGGGCAACCCAATACTTTATCTAACAGTCGACGTTTGTCAATTCCTATTTTGGTAAAGGGAATTGCACCGATTAAGAGATTGCTAAATTACAAGGAACTTTGTGTTAGCCACTAACCCACAATGATAAATTTGAAATAATGAATTTTTATTTCGAGCGTAGAGTTTCAGTGAGGGGTCAGGTGGCACTGACTCTAACTTACGTGGCACTGACTCTAACTTAACTGAATCACGACTCACGAGAAAATCACGAACCATGAGATATAAGAAAATCACGACTTGGGGTAACTACTCTTTTCTGCTTTCGGAAAAGTCTCTAAATTTCGCTTATTTTTCTCCTACTTTTCGCCGACGCAGAAAAAATTATTATTCGCTTCATGGAAAAATATTTTTTCAACCGTGATTCGCAAGTTTTTCGTCAGTCGTGATTTTTTCGTGAGTCGTGCGTGTGTTAAATTTTTGTCTCGTGAGCGTGGGTGAAAAATCACTCAGTGGCCCACATCAGCGTATGTTCCCACATTAGGGGCGGCTGGAGACGAGCGTCGGATCTTGGAGCAAGCGACTCGTGACATCGTGGGAAACAAGTATGATCTAACATAACCTATGCCTTGTGGAAGCTAGGTCAGTAGCTCCCAGCCCCCAGAAAATTATAAGGATTACCCTGGGGGATAAAAAAAAGCAGTAAAAGCGGACAGGCAAACGAAAATGGGACCATGATTTGCGGATCTGCAACTGGAATGTCAGAACCCTTTATAGAGAAGGTGCAGTATACGCATCGGCGGATCTATTGGAGAAGGAAACGTACAAACGATGTACCAAAAATCGCATCACAACAACAGCAAACGGTGACGAACTACATTATAGCTGCCATGACACGAGACAAGAATTTGACTGTGAATTTGTGGTTGGTCGGAGACTGAAACATTTTGTCTCCAGCTTTACTCTGGTGGATGAGTGGCTAGCCACAATCCGCATAAAGGCCAAATTTTTCAAAATTAGCCTCAGTTGTGTCCATGCCCCGACCGAAGGCAAGGACAAGCAGACCAAGGGTATTTATTGCGAGCTAGAGTCGTTAGTTGTCGTGTCACGCGTCAGTCAAGTGATTCGTGAGTTTGAGCGTGAGTAAGTGAAATCACAACTCACGAGAAAATCACGACTCATGAGACACTTACGAGACACTTACGACTCACGAAACATAAAATTTCTCTCATGCCCCGACCGAAGACAAGGACAAGCAGACCAAGGGTATTTATTGCGAGCTAGAGTCGTTAGTTGTCGTGTCACGCGTGAGTCATGTGATTCGTGAGTGAGATCCAAAGCTAATTATGTGATCGTATGTGAACGTGTTTGAGCGTGAGTAAGTGAAATCACAACTCACGAGAAAATCACGACTCATGAGACACTCACGAGACACTTACAACTCACGAAACATAAAATTTCTCTCATGGCCCAACCGAAGACAAGGTCAAGCAGACCAAGGATATTTATAGCGAGCTAGAGTCATTAGTTGTCGTGTCACACGTACGTCATGTGATTCGTGAGTGAGATCCGAAGCTAATCATGTGATCGTATGTGACCGTGTTTGAGCGTGAGTGAAATCACAACTCACGAGAAAATCACGACTCATGAGACACTCACGACTCACGAGACACTTACGACTCACGAAACATAGTATTTCCCCCATGCTCTCAAATCATACGGTATTTTAACGTACGAATCTGTCTACAGGTGCAAAGAAAGGAAAAGAACTTATAAGTGGTTATGCAGGAACAGAAGAAGAAAGATGCCTTCTAGTTCCCACTGTTGAGCCATCCAGATTGCTTTAAAAACCCCAATAACTTGCGAATATTCACATCCGCTAAATCACACAGGTTCTCAAAGAAATGAGAACCTAAAGTGGAACTCCTTCTAACTGCTAGTGCGGGACTCATACACAGAAGGTCGTTGCTAGCAACCTTCAGTCTGTCAGCATGTTTCCCGATTAGACAGTGACCTGTCATTACGGACACAATGACTGAGACGTCTGTTCTAGCCAATGTAAGCAAACCAGTACACCTCTTCAAGGGGTCCACTGATTGCGAATCGACATAAAAAGTCGTGCGTGGGTAAAATTTTTGTCTCGTTAGCGTGCATGAACGTGAGTCGACATAAAAGTCGTGCATGAGCGTGCGTAAAATGTCGCGAGTAAAGAGAAATTTCTACCAAATTCCGAGAGAATATATATATGGGAGCTATATCCAAATCTGAACCGATTTTTTTCCAATTTTAGTAGGCTTCGTCTCTAGAGCAAAAAGCATGCCTCTACCAAAATTTAAGACGATCGGACGAAAATTGCGACCTGTATTTTGTACACAAATTATTATAGACAGACGGACATAGCTAAATCGAATCAGAAAGTGATTCTGAGGCGATCGGTGATATGTAATCAATGGATCTATCTCCTCTCCTTCTGGGTGTTACAAACAAATGCACTAAGTTATAATACCCTGCACGACAGTAGTAGTAGTGGAGGTGTAGGGTATACAAATGGTATGGCAGCCCTGTAAAAACTTTTTCACAAAATAATCACTTGCTGTGAGCGCTTTCAGTGATCTGGCCAATGTGTAAAATGTACCATCGCAACCACGGCTCCTCAAGCTCCCACTATTATCACTTACAAGTTATCCACTTCTAACGCCATGACTTCCATCGCTTGGGAGTTCAAATCGGAAGCCATTGAGATATGCGTTTTATTCTTCCACAACTTTTACAATATTTTCGAGTTTCTCTTTGTATTTGGGGTAAGGAGTCGACCCTAATTACTTGACCCATAAAAAAGTCTGTTGATCTTTAGTAGCCCGTTGCCCCAGCTAACTGGTACGGAGAGGAAATGCTTTCTCTGCTCTCTGATCTCTGTGAGTTCATCTCTTGAGGTTCCTGTTGCCTTAATCTTGAGGTTGTCATTGAGAGACTTGTAGAATATTTGCACATCTGTATAGCTATGTCATTTCGACGTTATCATAACGGCTTCCGCTCGCTGCCAATGTTCGGTCCCCTCCATTCCCGTTTTCTCAACGTAACGAATGTTGACTTAAACCACATCCGGTCTCGCATTTTGCTCAAGGTGTCAAGCACAATTGCCAGAAAGTGTCCTTTTGGCTTAATAATGACCTGCAATCACTACCAAGGTGCATTACTCTTCGTCTTTTGAGATCCTTGGTAAACTTTCCTTATCACAATCGTTCTTATTGGTAGTTTGACCGCGTTTTCCTTCTTGTTCTTATTCTTGCTGGGTACGTCACTCTTTCTGCGGTGTCGAAAGCTTTGGCATGTTGTTGTCTTCGGTTTTAAGTATCGTGCCAGGTTTCCTTCTTGTTCTTATTCTTGCTGGGGTTCAAATAAACTGGGCTGGGTACGTCACTCTTTCTGCGCTGTCGAAAGCTTTGGCATGTTGTTGCCTTCGGGTTTAAGTACCGTGCCACTGTAAACCCCTCATGGCTGCCCCTGTCAACCTCGTAGCATACCTACTTATATCCCCCTCCACCCATCCGTAAGAGAATTGGAACCTGTTTCCATTTTCTGGATGGAACGGATGACGATTTCAGTCCATTCTTATTTTGCCTAAGGTATCTAAGCACCTCTATATAGCTGAATCCCTTCGATTTTACCATAACTGTTGGTTTACCATTCTAGTTGGTCGCTAGGTTTGACCTTCTCAGTTTATGGATTTAATAGACGGCGACTTCAACCGCTCCTCATTTCGCTTGAGTATCCCCTGGATTGACTACTACAATTCTCTCGCCATTTTCGTGTTCTACACAAAATTTCCTTTAATTTGAGTACCATATTGCCTATATTCGGTACGATTTCAATTGATGGGGAGAAGGCCCGTTGGGGGGCCCTTCAGGCCCGAGTCCAAAAAAGTACTTCATATTCGCGTTCCTGGGTGGTATGAAGAAACTTAAATTTGTTTGCCATTTTCCACGTAAACTGCACTTTTGCCTATCGTATATTCCATTTTCGCGATATTTTTCGCCGATTACTTTTTTTTTTGATAACAGATATAAAAGCAAAAAAAAAAAACTTGCTGAATTCATTTGGTAGAATATTCTCTCATTACTTATGGTAAACTTTTTATAAAATTGTAATTTTATCACTGTTATTTGTGTAGTTTTTCATAAAATTAATCGCGAAAAACATGGGTTTTCCATGGTGGAAAACGAACAAAGTACCAGCCATTAGATCCACTTCTTTTGATTTTATTGCATGCCGCTGATTGCCATTTTCTTTTTATAACATATGGCAGCCCTGTGAATTTGAAGCCAATTTTATAACCCTCTGCTTCCGAACATTACGGTGGAGAGACGAGATTGTTAAATTTTACAAACATTTTCATTCACAACTTATGCCTGTTTTCTCAACTCTCGCCTGTTGGGCAGCTGGGTTAACCAAAGAGCAAAATATAAAAAACAATTAAAATGATCATTTTATATCTGTATGTATGTCTGGTTCAAAACACAAAGAGATTTCAAAGCATGCTGGCATCAACTCTCCCCTCATTTGTTGGCTAACACGGTGGGAAGCATTCTTAATTATCTCCTTACATTATGGTTGGGGGCATTCGCTCTCTCTCTCTCTCTCTCTCACACGCACACTCTTTCTCTCTTCATTCAACTCACTGACCATTTAATCTCTTTCGGCTATGTGTGGGGTGTTGATGTGTGTGTTGTTTATTTTAACTTTGATTATTTGATCGAGATAAATGAGGGATTGACGGACATAGACATTGTGCCGGCCAGGCGCAAAAGAGGCCAGGCCTACAGGCATAGCCTGACTTGTTGTATTACACCAGATTTGTAAGGGAGCCTTGGGTACTGTATTTTTTATAGACAAAAACAACAAAGGTGCCATAAAGACAAAGATATTTGGGAGTGTAACTTTAAAGGTCTTTTAATTAAAACTATAGCAAACACACGCACACACACACAGGCACACTCACAACGTCCACCATGGGCTGCCATAATGACAAAACTAAATGAATGACCATTCGTATAAGAATTGATTGCGACCGATGACAAACAACAACAAACCTTACAGATCATCATTTGCTGTTGTTGTTGTTTTTGTGTGGCAGTGTAAATAAATGGAATCGGTCTACAGACAATCATTTACCCATATGATATGTTGATATGTCGTCTGTCCTCCTATCTGAGTGTCCGGGGAGGTTAGTTTGATTGTTTGTACCATAGCCTTTGCCTCAGTCAGTCTGTACTCAACTTATACCATTCAACAACGGTGCTCGTATAAAAACCAAACTTCGTCGCACCATAAATGTACACACACACACATATGTATGTAGTATGTATGAATGAACGTAGTAGGTTCTGCTTACAAACAGTGCGAAGTTTGTTTTTTAAAGTATAAAAATATTGTATAATGGCAATATAAAAATGAAAGAAATTTTATTTAACGCGCTTCACATTGACTCTCTGCTGGTTCTCTTAAGCATTCGCTGATAAACAATCAACAGAGTCACACACTACCAACGAACGAACGGTGACGGCCACCACCGGACAATCAGCTAAGTAGCGGCGGAGTTTTCAACAGCAGTCTAAACACAAAATCGACGAGAAGGCCGTGTTGTGGTAGTTACCTCCCCACCGCAACGCGTATAACAAAGTTTTTTAACATTTCATGGATTTTTATTACTCTCGGTGTCATAGCGGAATTTGTAATTTTTTTTCAGTACGACAACATTCATGCATACCTACAGACGATTAAACGAATATAGCCAATCGCTTATTAAAGTCGCTAAAATTTGTTCACTGAGCAAATAAATTGTTTATCGATCGTTCCGTTTCGAAAACCGAAAACCATACCCCACCCCTTGGTAGATAAATAAATGAACAAATGTTGTATTGTGAAAAGTTGCCGATTGACAAATAGTACAAAAAACAGCAAAGTTCTGCGAAATCATTGTGGGGTGTATTGTGTATATGCAGCCAAGTTCTTAAGTGTTTCAAGTGTAGTGGTGCTTTGTGCTTGGAATTAATTATGAATCTTTCGAATTGTCAAATTGTCATTTTTGCACTCTACGACAATCTAAATTCGTACTCAAACGGCCACCAGTGTTGCGTTTTTTTTAAAGTGATGTCACTACAGATTTTCAATTCAATCGCTATTCGAGAGAATTGCTAGAAAATCTAATAAAGAAAGCAAACATTCCAATCAGTGTTCCGTGTTCGATAAAGCAGCAGCAGCAGTAATAATGGCTACAGCAACAACAACATCTTAGCGTAACCTTATCTAAGTGCCCGCATCAGATTATTGCTATGAGTACGTGTTAAAGACGTTTTTTTTTAAACTTAAAAAATAAAAACAAATCGAAGGTAATAGGTGCAACAATTTATTATCGAAATACAAATAATACACCTGTATGGTGTGGTATCCCTAGAAACTAATGCCCAAATGCTTAATAAATAAACCATGGCATATGAAAGTGAAAAGTGAATAAATAAACAAAACGTACAAAAAAAAAACAACACCAAACATCAATACCTCTGCATGGCATTTAATCGAATAACAAAATCCAAAAGGTAAACAAATCAACAAAACCAAAAAAAATCTACGACGAACTTCTGGTTCTGTTCTACCAACAACTTTACACTTTGCCATACACCTTACCTTAGACAGCAACAACAAGATCTAAGCAGCACCACAGAGGGGTAGTAGAGGCAAAAAGAGGCTCTTCACAACACAGATCAGCCAACAAAACGAAGCAAGTGCTTCTTGAGGCGATTAGTCATCTGATGCCAGTCACTCATTTCATTCCAGACCAGCCCAGCAGCAGCATTTAAATGATGTTCCAAACAATACATATTTCATGTTGAATCACCGTTTTAATCGAGTTAATATTTTTACCTGGAAATTCACACTAACAACAGTAACAACAACAACAAACGTCTCAAACTCTCTTGCACAAGCAGAGCAGCCTCTGAATTTCTTCTTCAGCTATATACAACACACAGAGAGAGAGAGAGAGAGAGTAAAAAGAAATCCACACGGCAAATACATCTGTCAAGTAGTTCTGAACATTTCGACTCAGCATCTTTTATTGAATTGAATTCATGTAAGTATAAATGAATGTACATATGTACGTATGTTTGTTGTAGCTTTTATTAGGCATGAGTATTGTTGTATTGATCGTGTAAAACAGCTAGGATTGCCAACAATTTATTTTATAATTAGCCATATAGGTACTTGTAATTTGCAAAGTATTAAATTTTTGGTCTCTTTTAAAAAGGGACTTTGGTAAAAAAAGAGAAAAATAAGCTTTTTTCACAAAAATTTGCCAACAATGAGGTATTGAAAGGCACTAATAGGATATCTAGGCTCGGCTATAAAAGTGTTTTCCTAAGAGTATTCTCAAACACTCATAGCTACGTGAGAAAGTGCGATGAGACTTTCAACGAGGAGACTGTGGAACTTTTGAAGGAGACAGGATAGCAAGGCGGAATGGGTTCGGCGATCGAAATATCGCTAAACAAAAGGAACTGCCTCTGTAAGCGGTCTTATCAGAAACATTGTCATTGAAGACAAAGAGGGAGGGAGTTCAGAGAGGACTAGATGCTCCCAAAACTTTTGAACGAAACCTTTTAAAGCACCTTGCATCGCTACAACAGATTTTCGGGGTTAGCCTAGTTTGTTTATGCGGGCCGACAGTATAGAAGGAAGTCCTAAACGAGAAAAAACAATTAAAAACGTGACAAATTCGGCGGGCCAAATCTTGGGAACCCACCACCATTGATTGTGTTTAAAATTTCTGCCAAATTGGACAAATATTGAAGCTCCCATGGGGCACCGGTTTACATGGGTGCTACATCAGGTTATATGCCAATATGGACCATACTAAACATCCGTTTAATGTCATAACGGAACACTATGTGTAAAAAATTCATCCCAATTGGACAACAATTGCGATGTCTAAGGGCTCACGATCTCCAATCCGATGATCGGTTTATATGGGAGCTATATCAGGCTTATGACCGATTTGGACCATAGTTAGGCGTAATTGTTGGAATCCTAATGGAGCTTTACATTCAAAATTTCAGCCCAATCGGACAACAATTTCGGCTTCTAGGGGTTCAAGATGCCAAGTTGGGAAATTAGTTTATATGGGAGTTATATCAGGTTATAGACTGATTTGAACCATTTTAAGCATGATTGTTGAAAGTCATAACAGAACATGCAAGGATAGTCCACTGGCTCTACTGGAGCGTGAATAGACCAATACTTACTTACGTCTCAGTAGTTTGGTGGACTGCTATAGAGAAAAAGTGCAACATAAGGAACAGGTTCAGAGAACATGTTGTCTTGGCATAGGCGGAGCGATGAGGGCCACGCCTTATAGGGCACTGGAGACTATTCTAGATATCCAACCCATTGACATACAGATTAAGCGTGAGGCAGCCACGCGGCTATGAGACTTAAGGCGATAGAAGAATGGATTGAGGATGCGAGCAGCTCATACCATCGCGGTATAATCGAGGCGACGATAGGAAACCTGCAAGGAAGGGAAGAGGTTTCCGATCGGATACCTGAGATTAGCCTTGAGGCCGATTGCGAGCCACTGCTACCAGCGGCATAGTCTTGGATTGAGGGAACCCTAGTATTGCCATCTGGAAGATCATGTTACACGGATGGATCCAAGCTAGAGGACAAAGTGGGCCTGGGGGTTTACATTGAGAACCCAGGGACTGAGATCTGTTTTAAACCGCCTGGCCATAATACGATCCTACAGGCGGAGATCCGGGCGATCACAGGATGCGTGAGATGGTGTGGTGCTAACGCGAGTAGTGTGAACATCTTTACGGACAATTAAATTGCCATAAGGGCAATAACAACTAGGACGGTGAGGTCACGAACAGTTTTGCAATGTAAGAAGGAGATTAATGCGTTCTCTGTGGATGGCAAAATCTCCATCGTTTGGGTGCCGGGCCATAACGGAGTAAGGTGGAATGAAAGGGCAGACGATTTGGCGGTGACGGCCAGAGGACTGTCATCAATAAACTTTGTTAACCCGAAGCCTTTCGGGTCGACACAGTCTGAGTTAAGAGCGTGTGCTATGAATGCACACGCATGCAACCCAGTGGAACAGCGAAACGTTCTTAAGGACGGCGAAAATCCTATGGGGGGATCCAGATCGGGAGAAGACAATGCTATTACTGAAAGGAAGTAAGAAGGAGGTCAGTATAGCTATTAGAATCATAACGGGACACACAAGAATACGAGCTCACTTATGTAAAATCGGTGCGGCAAGTGATGGCATGTGTAGGGCATGTGGGGAAGATGAAGAGGCATTGAAGCATTTCCTTTGGCATTGTCCAGCTTGCGCGTCCAACAGATACCGGCACTTAGGTGGGAACACAATACCAGACAAACTAACATAGGGGCGTGGCATGGAAAGCAATTAGGAATTTTGTATCTTTTACGATGTTACTTTATAGTTTTTAGAGCACACAACAAGCCGATTACTGGCTTAGGTGCATGTCTATAGTGGCATAAGGCAGATTAATATCTGCACCCTCTTTTCAATCTAACCTAACAGAACACTACATGCAAAATTTCAGCTCAATCGGATAATAATTGTGGCTTTTAGGGGCTCAACAAATTATGTCCATTTTATATGGAGCCGATATGCCCCATTTGCCAGCCCCAACACCGGGATTTGAACCTAGCGTGCAGAGTCAAAGTCGAACTTGCTAACCACTGCGCTAAGGTGGGGTTCTAGCTCACAAATCTGCCTTCGTTCTTACTTAAATCAAATGCCTAAATTATGCTGAATAAACACAGCCCTGAAAAATTTAAAATATTGGGTTGCCCAAAAAGTAATTGCGGATTTTTTAAAAGAAAGTAAATGCATTTTTAATAAAACTTAGAATAAACTTTAATCAAATATACTTTTTTTACACTTTTTTTCTAAAGCAAGCTAAAAGTAACAGCTGATAACTGACAGAAGAAAGAATGCAATTAAAGAGTCACAAGCTGTGAAAAAATTTGTCAACGCCAACTATATGAAAAATCCGCAATTACTTTTTGGGCAACCCAATAATAAAAATCAAATTACTACCTAAGAAATTTGTAAAAAAAAAATAAAATTTTTACAGACATAGCAGGACAAAATAAATCTTTACAATAAGCTACCATAAAATTTAAATCGGAGTATGAAAAAATGAAATTTACAAAACATCTCAACTGGTGTGGACGGTTGAGATGTCTCCCAGAACCAGTGGAGCAAAACAAGTCAGTATGGACATAGCATTAGCTATTGTCGCATTATTTTTTATCACAGTTGACAACACTATTCATTTAATGTCATCAATTCATATCATCAGAGCATTAGTACACTAGGTATCTCCATTTTTCTCCAGCATGTGAGAATAAACAGGCACCCATTCTTAATGGACAGGTGTGTGTGAGAGAGTAGCAAACGCTGAAATCTCTTTTTTCCTTCATCGTGTGTTAACACTTGTTGAGCACAAAAGGTTTACTCTTCAAAAGGTTCAGGAAATCTGTAAATACCCACATACACATACACACATACGTGCTTATCATCATCACTACCCCATTGAGTGTGTTCTTCATACGCATGAAAATACTCACAGTCCCGATACAACGATAACAACAGTTGAGAAAATGTGAGAAATCATCATGCCTCAATTCTGATAAGAATCGTCTCAAAGCAAGCAGCAACGGCGGCAAAGATTCAAACTGCATCGACTGAGATAGTACTGTTGCGAGTGTAAGTTAATGACTGACAATTAAGACAATTTTATAGACAATTTACACAAGAAACCATTTCATGGTAATATGTACTCGCAGCATTTATGCATATTGATAATGTCGATGATAACATACAATACAAATGCAAGCTGTAGTGTTGTTGGCATGTACATGCGTATATATGTATATGCATATCTGGTGGTATGGTAGGCATCTTTCATTTGACTTCGGACTAAAATATGATTGCTTATGGATGATGTTTCGTTTGATCAATGCGCTCGTCATTATCGAGGAAGTGGTAGTCAGATTAACTGAGAACGGTATCTTCAATTGAATGAAGGAAGAGGCGTCATTACAAAAAATTTTAGTTGGGGTTGTCAGTGGCATTAATTGATGTAGGAAAGTGTTTAAAAAATGTAAAAGAAAGGGTGTTTTAGTAGTTGGATATCACAATGGCCTAAAATGTCCAAGTGAATGTGATACAGACTGTTATTATGGCCTTACCTAATCGCTTAAGAATTGGTGTTTAGGATAGGCCGAGTCAAATACGGAGGGAATATTAAAAGCCCCACATTAATCGATTGGTGTCTAGTTCTGACCCACTTAGGCTGCTAGCTGCCACGCACATCCCTGGGAGCTCGGAGGTGGCCGGTGTGTCGATGAACCCGGATGATATCGATGTCCCTCTAATAGAACACAGTGCCAAGTGATTGTCCATGGTTGAGGACATGATGACGGAGGGGAAGATAGTCTGGGCAGTGAATTCGTTTAATGGCCTATCTTAGAGATGATTTTAGCAACTCCGTTTTACTGGACTACATGCCCATCGAGTGACGATAGGTTCTCTACTCAAGGACTACAAGGAGCCATTCTCTACTCAAGGACTACAGGATAATCTACCTAAAATTTGAAAAACCTTGAGAGACTAATTGACGCATGTATTAGGCAACGTCTCGATCCTTCACTGCCATGCGACATTCAGCATGGGTACACTAACTCTCGTTCGATCGGTTGATAGTGCCCTTAATGATGTGGTTGGCTACATCGAGTGGTTTTTGGGTTTGGGCAATTTCACTTTGAAAAACCTGGAGAGACTAATTGACACATGTATTAGGCAACGTCTCGATCCTTCACTCCCATGCGGCTACCAGCATGGGTACACTAACTCTCGTTCGATCGGTTGACAGTGCCTTTAATGATGTGATTGGCTACATCGAGTGGTTTTTGGGTTTGGGCAATTTCACTTTGGCGACCTTCTTGGACATAGAAGGGGCTTTCAATAACGTTATGTTAAAGTTAATACATGGCGCTCTGGTGGACATGAGGGTCCCCATCTCTTAGTAAATTGGGTAGGAACGATGCTGAAATGCAACATTATCAACGAATCACTGAAAAAGGGCTCGAAAAGGAAGATTGTGAGCAGGGTAATTCCGCATGGAAGGGTTTTATATACTCTATTGTGTCTTCTGAGTATCAATATGATCTTAGATTTTTCAAAAGGGCGAGAATGAAAGTCGTTACCCACGCGGATGACGTCGTCATAACTTTGGGTGACTATTTCCTCCACCTCGTTCAGGTGGCGTTGAGGAAGCTGTTAGCATAGGTGAGGCCCAACGTGGTAGGCATAAACCTCAGAAATACTGAGCTGTTAGTTTTTCACCAGAAGGAGGAAGATGTGGGTTTTCAGGGTGTTCCTCTTTTGGATGAGGTGTAGCTGCCACTTTCCCTGGAGAGGTCAAGTACTTGGGAGTAGTAATTGACCATAAACAAAGCTGAAGATGGAACAAAGGGTCAAAAGCGGATTGAATGCGCTATACTCCTATCGCAACTCGACAGAAAGGATTTGGGGGCTTAGTCCGGGGAAGGTGCACTGGATGTTTGGTCAATTCTCAGCTATAACTGTTTGGTGTGGCATAGGAATCCAGAATGCTTTCAACTCCAAAGGAAGGAGTTGGGGGCTTAGGCCAGGTACGATGCACTGAATTTTCGGCCAAATCTCACCAATAGAGTTTTGGTGTCGCATAGAGCTCTGGACGACTGTGCCCTCCGGAAGTTTTTTGTGAGATACAAGGTACCGCGGCAGTGTTGATAACTGGTTAAGTTGTAGTGAGGAAGTAGGGTGTTTTCAGGAGACCTGTCCTGGGTGGGATGGAGCTGGCGTTCTGTCTTGAGATCAAGTACTTGGGCGTGATTTTTTCCCAGAAACATCAAAGGAAGGGTCAAAAACGGATTTAATGCGAAGGTGTTGGGGGCTTAGTCCGGGGAAGGTGTACTGGATGTTCGGTCAATTCTCACCAATGAATGTTTGGTGTGGCATAGGACTCCAGACAACTGTGCCCTCTACAAGATGATCGAGGAGGTACCCGGTACCACAGAAGTGCTGATCTCTGGGTAAGGAGCACTAAGGAAGCAGGGTGTTTTTAGGAGACCCTTCCTAAATGGGAAGAAGCTGTCGCTTTTTCTGGAGGTCAAGTACATGGACGTGATTTTTGAGCAGAAACTAGTAGGTCATGCCATTTCGATGTCATGACCTACTAGATGGAGATGTATTTAACGTTGATTTGTATACTATCCACCAGGCCTGTCCGGCTGTCCCTCTGTCAAAAGCACACCAAATTTCGAAGGAATAAAGCTAGGCGATTGCAATTTTACACCTAAAAACTTCCTGTTAGTGTAGGTCGGCTGGGATTGTAAATGGACTATATCGGTCCATGTTTGATACAGCTGCCATATAAACCGATCCTGGGTCTTGACTTATCCGATTTGGCTGAAATTTTGCATGAAGTGTTTTGTTTTAAGTCGCAATAACTGTGCCAAGTATGATCGAAGTCCGTTCGTAACCTGATATAATTCGCATATAAACCGATTTCGGATCTTGAGCCTCTAGAGGGCGCAATTACTATCCGATTTGGCTAAAAACGCTTTGTTTTAACTCCCAACGACTGTGCCATGAATGATCGGTGTTCCCAAATCGGTTCAAAACCTGTAATAGGTTCCATATAAACCGATATTGTGTCTTGACTTCTTGAGCCGCTAGAGGGCGCAATTATTATCAGATTTGACTGAAATTTGACATGAAATGTTTTTTTCTTGTTTCCAACAACTGTGCGAAGTATGTTCCAATTCGGTTCATTACCTGATATAGCTTCCATACAATCCGATCACGGATCTTGATTTTTTGAGCAGCTAGAGGGCGCTATTATTGCCCGATTTGGCTGAAAGTTAGCATGAAGTGATTTGTTTTGCCTACCAACAAGTGTGCCATGTGTGTTCTAAATCTGTTCAAAACTTCATATAGCTTCCATATAAACCGATCTCCCGATTATACGTCCTGAGCCTCTAGAGGGCGCAATTCTTTTTCGATTTGGCTGTAATTTTGCACAATGACTTCCTCTTAGGTCTCCAATAGCGAACAACTCCATTTGGTTCATAACTTGGTATAGCTCCAATAGCATAGCAATTCTTATCCATTACCCTTTGTTTACCTATAAAGAGATATCGGGCAAAGAACTGGACAAAAGCGATCCAAGGTGGAAGGTATATAAGATACGGCTCGACCGAACTTAGCTCGCTTTTAATTCTTAAATTTTAATATACACAGAACGGTTTAAACTGACAACTAAATCTCATTTTTTTATGCAACCATTCTGGCGCCTTAAAAATTAGATCATTTTGTGGAGGTTTCATACCCTGTGGTATATTCTCTCACCTTTTTTTATTGACATTATCATTTTTCATTTCTCATTAATGAGTATGATGTTGCTCGAAACGAAATCGGGTAATAACGATTTGGCTGAAAGTTAGCATGAAGTGATTTGTTTTGCCTACCAATAAGTGTGCCAAGTTTGTTCTAAATCTCTTAAAAACTTGATATAGCTCCCATATAAACCGATCTCCCGATTTTTCGATTTGGCTGAAATTTGCACAATGACTTCCTGTTAGGTCTCCAATCGCCAACAACCCCATTTGGTTCATAACTTGGTATAGCTCTAATAGCATAGCAATTCTTATCCATTACCCTTTGTTTGCATATAAAGAGATATCGGGCAAAGAACTGGACAAAAGCGATCCATGGTGGAGGGTATATAAGATTCGGCTCGACTGAACTTAGCTCGCTTTTAATTGTTAAATTTTAATATACACAGAACGGTTTAAACTGACAACTAAATCTCATTTTTTTATGCAACCATTCTGGCGCCTTAAAAATTAGATCCTTCTGTGGAGGTTTCATACCCTGTTGTATTCTCTCACCTTTTTTTATTGACATTATCATTTTTCATTTCTCATTAATGAGTATGATGTTGCTCGAAACGATTTGCAAAATTTCTGTAAGAATCTCTTCTTGGACATGCGTGAAAAGTCGGTTAACAGTTTTTTTAGTTTTTATTCTTTGACATGACCTACTAGATGGTGATGTGTTTAACGGTGGTTCTTAACACTAAATATCTGCAGCAAATTTGATTTATAGCTAAGTTGCATCTTTTTTTTATCGATTTTATTGACATCGATTAATTTAGAATTACACATGTTGTCATTAATGAGTATGATGTCGCTCAAAACATTTCAACATTTCTGTGAGATTCTCATCTCATCGGTCAGCCGTACTTATAGTTTTCTTTCGTTTTGACATCTCGTTGAACATGACCTACTAGAGGGAGATGTGGTTAACGGTGGTTTTTAATCCTAAATATCCGCAACAAGAATGATTGACTGCTAAATTGCATCATTGTTTGAACAACAATTCGGGGTGTCAAGAAAAATTGGGCCACATTATGGAAGGCTCCTACTACTCTGTTGTTTTTTTCCATATTCACTTTTTTCACTCTCTGGTTTGAGATGGTTTCTTCATGATTCATCAGTTGAAAGTTATGTTGCGATCTTAGATCTTTCAACCATATACAACTAGTCAGCTGGCTTAACACTGAACATATACTCTCAGCAATGCAGGTTCGTAGGTATGCTTGTATGTGTGTGCAATCATTTGGCGACCAAGTGTATGGCATGAAATGAATGTGTTTGGGATGACTAATGGTTTCACCTTTTAAATCCTGTTATAGCAGTGTGTGGTGTAACTTTACAGTTGTTTTAAATGTTTAAACTGCCGTGGCTTGCGGAAGGTGCTGGCTAAGCCTAGTCTCTTAATGATTATTTTAAAATCATATTCACACTTAATCATAAAAGTAATTGTCACGTTCATGGCATGCATGCATGAGTAAGGCAAAGTGGAATACAAGGAGGAACTTATTACAAGTCAATGTTTTGAACATGGTTGCCATGTTGAAAAATTATACAATCAAAAAGTTAAAAGTCATGTTTATAGATATTCATCTGACCTTTGAGCATTTTCGACACTGATGAGGAAGGTTTCTTATATTTTAAAATACTGAAAACACTAATATTGGATCAAAAAGTGTATTCGTGTATTCAAAAATTTGTGCAAATTTGCACAAATTGTTACTGAAAGTCGTATCTGTACTTTATTTGCCAGCAGAGAAGAGAACGGGAGAGTGCGTGAGAGCAAGCTAAATTTTGAGAGTTTGATAATTGAAAGCTTGCAAATTACTACTGGAATTTTTTTTTCTAGCAGAAATTTGCAGAATCGATCAGCTGTTTAATTCAAATAAATAGCAAAGGAGACTAATAGCTATTCTTAACCTCCTGCAAATTTTTACTGGCAATGCGAAACTTATATATAAAAATCAATTTGTGTTTGTTTGTCGGTTTGTTTGTGTGTTCCTTATAGACTCAAAAACGGCAGAACCAATTTTCATGAGATTTTCACAGATGGTGCATAATGATCCCATGGTGAAAATAGGGTACTACATTTTTTGATATCTGAAGGGGGGGCGGACCCTCCCCCTTATTCTAATTTTTCAGAAACGCCAGATCTCGGTGATGGGTGGTGCGAAATTTTGTGTGCTCTCTTATAGTACCTTAAAAATAAAAATTTGGCATCCAAATTTCGGATGTGGTACTTAGGGGGCCGCCCCACCCTAAAACCTACCAAATATATATTTAGACCAATCACGATAATATGGGACTCAAATGAAAGTTATTTAGGATAACAAAACGTATAAGGTATCCAATTGTCCGACCAAGTGTTAGGGGGACCAGCCCAACCCCCAAAACACCCCTAAATCGGACGTATTTACGGACCATGGCAATATGGGACTCAAATGAAAGGTATTTGCGAGTAGAATACGAATCTGATATCCAAATGTGGGACTAAGTTTTTGGGGAGCCGCCCCTCCCAAAAATACCCCAAAAGAGGACAAATTTACGACCATAGCAATATGGGGTTCAAATGAAAGGTCTTTGGGAGTAAAGCAGGAATCTGATATTAATATTCGGGAAAAAGTGTCTATGGGGCGACCCCACCCATATAGGAAGTATTTTAGAGTAGAACACGAATTTGATACGGGAACGGACGCCCCATCCCCCAACACACTCCCCAAATATGGGGATATATGGGGCTCAAATCTAAAGTATTTGGGAGTAGACCACGAATGTGATATCAAAATTCGGGACCAACTGCCTAGGGGACGTCCCACCCCCATAACAACCCCCAAATGGGACGGATTTACTCACCATGACAATTTGGGTATTTAAGGGAGTGGATCTCGATACTGATAGTTTTTAAGGCTCATAACCCAAACATATTCAACCCAAACATACGAAGTCAAAGAAGGCGCAGCGGAGCGGGACCGGTTCATCTAGTAGACCTAATACAATTAAAAACGTGCGAAGTTCGGCAGGTCCGGTTCGGTTCAACCGTACTTGACGCAGTTGTTGGAAGTCGTAACTGAACACTACATGCAAAATTTTAACCAAATTGGACAAAAATTGCGGCTTACAGGGGCTTAAGATGTCAAAACCGGGAGTCAGGTTATATGGGAGCTGTATCAGATTATAGACCGATTTCAATCGTACTTGGCACCGTTATTGAACGTCGTTACAGAACACTGCCTGCAAAATTTCAGTCAAATCGGATAACAATTGGGGATTCTAGGGGCTAAATACGTTAAACCGGAATATTGGGTTATATGGGAGCTACGTCAGGTTATATACCGATTTCAACTGTATTTGGCACAGTTAAGGTTGCAACGCTAAGAAGGAGAAGAGCTAAACCCAGCATACGGATCGGTTAGAATCACTTCCTGATTCGGTTTAGCTACGCCGTCCGTCCGTCTGTCTGTCTGTCCATGTATTCTTGTAATCAAGGTACAGGTCGCATTTGTTGTCCGATTTTCATAAAATTTTGCATAAGTCTCTATTTTGGTCCAAGGATGAACGCTATTGATTTCGAAATCGGTCCCGATATAGATATAGCTCCCATATATATTTTTCATCCGATGTACCCTTTTAAAGCAGTAGAAGCCACAATTTTGTTCCGATTCTTAAGAAATTTGGCATAGTGTTTTTTTTACGTCCCAATATGTGTGCAAAATTTCATTGAAATCGGTCCAGATTTAGATATACCTCCCATATATATCTTTCTTCCGATATGCTCTTTTAAAGCTGTAGGAGCCACAATTTTGGTCCGATCTTTACCAAATTTAGCATAATATGTTTCGTGTGGCTTCTTAATACGTGTGCATAAATCGGTTCAGATTTAGATACAGCTGCCATATATAACTTTCTTCCGATTTGACCTATAAAGGCTGTAGAAGGCACAATTTTGGTCTGATCTTTACCAAATTTAGCACGAAGTGCTTTTTGTGATGTCCCAATATGTGTGCAAAATTTCTTCAGAATCGGATCAAATTTATATTTGGCTCCACTATATATCTTTCATCCGATATGGTCTTTTAGGGCTGTAGAAGGCACAATTTTGGTCCCATCCTTACAAAATTTTGCAGGAGATGTTTTATTTGACGTCGCATCAGATTTAGATAAAACTCCTATATATATATTTTATGCGTTTCGACTTTTAAGGCTGTAGAAGCCACAATTTTCGTACTAACGTAAAAAAATCGTATAAGGCTCTATTCGATATTTCAATAGGTATGAAAAATTAAAGTCTGACTAAATTTGGATATAAGTGCTATATATCAAAAGTATTACGTAGACTCGTTTTTAATACGAAAGGCATTTCAGTATGGAGAAATAAGTGATCAGGACCACTAACATTTCGTCAATCGATTCGTTCGTTTATTTATCGAAATCATTTATTTCCCTTTATACCAGGATTCACTGAATAAGGTTAAGCCAAGCGATCAGCCGATATACTTTTTTTTAATATTTGGCAGTACTTGGCATTGAGGATGTCAACTTGTTCTCTTTTTACATTCATTCTTTGTTTACGTTTTCTCCTATATGATGACATTTTCAATCGTCAGATTTGACATCCTTAATGATGTTTATGGGGCCTATCCACTTTGTGTTTTTGCATGTGACCTAACCTTCTATTAGTGAATCCTGCCTTTATACAATCATCTGATTTCGATTAGTTGGCAAACAAATCGAATGACAAATTGTTTAGTGATCCTGGCCCTAAAGAACGAACATTCTTTTAAGAAGCTTTAAAGTTCGCAGTTAGCAAACAATACGCGCTTAACGTCTTTGAACCCAGCTAAAAAAAAAAAGAGGGCATGATTTTGTTTGTCGCAATTCTTGAGTAATTACGCACAATTTCAAAAACCACATTTGATTCATTCAGCACTTCATAACTGAAGATGTGATATTCATGTTCGTTGGATGGATGTGTACTACAGAGGACTGAGTTGTGGTTTCAATGCCATTTTCGTTAAATAAAATCCCGCGGATTAATCACTGCTTAAATTGATCTGTAGACAAACAAAGCAATTGTAAGTGATAATAGACATGATTTTTTGTGGTTTCATCCCTTTTTTAATAAGACAGTAATTGAATTATAAGGCTAAAAGTAGAATGTCAATTCTATGTCGACGAGAGTAAACCACAGCAAAGCGAAAGATTATAGGCCCATTAGTCTGTCATCGTATTTTACTTAAAACACTAAAAAAACTAATCGATCAGAAGGTAAGAAAGGAACTGTAACCCAAGAGCTTCAGTGAGTCACTCTTACCTCAAGGGTTGATCAGTGGAGACGGCCTTGATGCGATATCGCTGATGCCGAGCGGAGCCGGCATACAAGTCAATACAATCAAGTGCTCAAAACGCTTTGGAACTGTTTTGTCGCACTCAATCGGCTTACCTCTCTGCTATGCTCGGCGTCCACTAGGTTATGCCCAAGCTTTTTTGTATTGACTTGGGTGTACAATTGCTTGTACTTTTGGATTAATCGACTAAATTGTTTACTTGAAAATCCAGGATCAACGATTAATCGAACAAGACCGAAAAAGGTTGTCGATTAATCGAAATTATATATTGAAGGATATTTTTTGAGAATCTAACCTTCAAATCTTTCTCATTTCTGTATGTCGATGGGAATATGGCAAATGGATCAGATTTATTTGATCTTCCTTTTTAAACTAAAGCAAAAAATGCTCATCCCAATAGAATGAAATTTTGGCCAGGCAGGGCCCAATTGATCGAAAATGTGCAGGCAAATACGCAATTCATATGTTTTTAAGTTTTTTCAACTTCAAAACGATAAATCGATTAACCGTCCTAAATTTATCGATTAATCGTTTATTTGAAAATGTGTCATTTTCAATTGTTCGATTATTTCAAAGATCACGAATAATCAATAATCGAATAACGATTAATCGACTGTGCACACTAGTATTGTCTTGCATGTAACCACTTTTCTCGCACTCGCGCTCACAATCTTTATCGCATTGACAATCTCAGCTTGGATTTCAGTGCGCACTCTGTTCGCACCCTTACACTGAAGGAGTATGCCATAGGGCAACATATCGATGGCATTATCGATACTAACGCTATTTTAGTTTTTGTCTGAACATCGATTGACATCAATATCAATATTTTCTATCGATTTGAACAAAAATAAACTATCCTTTAAAATACATTGGGCCCATCAAGGGCGCATTTTTCATTCAGTTATGCTAAAATTTTTTCAATGATTTCTCTCAAGACTTCCAGCCGACTTTATTAAATGTGGGTTTATTGGGTTTATTATTTTAACTTCTCATTTAAAATATAGGTGATGGGAAATTAACGATAGTATCGATACTATCAATATTTATTATTAGAAATATCGAAAATATAGAATGTTGCTGTTATCGATAGTTTGCCAGCTCTAGTATGCCTGCCTTTCTTCATATCGAGGGGGCATTTAATAATGTGTATTGTAGATAGAGGCGTTTGTCGCCACAGGAGGTCCGTCCGAATTTCTACGATTGGACGGAAAAAGTGCTATGCGGCGGGAAAAATTGCGGAAGGACAAGGGCTTGTTGAGAGCATATAAAGTAACAGATTTTAAAGTATAATCTTTGAAATCCCATCACTCTGATCACATCAGTTGTCGATGGGAAACTTTTAAAGAAAAGAAATACAAAGGAAACCAGTAAAAACGTGTTATGTTCGGTCGGGTCAAATCTTGGGTACCCACCACAATGGATTCCGCCAAAAATTTGTCTCGATTAACTCAGTTTGTATTTTAATTATTTTACAACAATCAAAACGGGATTGGTTGTGTTTGCTATGGTGTATATAGGGGGACTATATCAGTATATAGATCGATTCCGATCATACCGAACATGGATGCGGAAAGTCATAGTAGAGGTTTTTATGTAAAATTTCAGTTCAATCAGGTGAAAATTGAGGCCCCTAGGACCTCAAGAAGTAAAATCTGGGGATCGGTTTGTTTGGGGGCAGATATAAAGGGTGATTTTTTTGAGGTTAGGATTTTCATGCATTAGTATTTGACAGATCACGTGGGATTTCAGACATGGTGTCAAAGAGAAAGATGCTCAGTATGCTTTGACATTTCATCATGAATAGACTTACTAACGAGCAACGCTTGCAAATCATTGAATTTTATTACCAAAATCAGTGTTCGGTTCGAAATGTGTTCATTCACCGTTCAGCGATGAGGCTCATTTCTGGTTGAATGGCTACGTAAATAAGCAAAATTGCCGCATTTGGAGTGAAGAGCAACCAGAAGCCGTTCAAGAACTGCCCATGCATCCCGAAAAATGCACTGTTTGGTGTGGTTTGTACGCTGGTGGAATCATTGGACCGTATTTTTTCAAAGATGCTGTTGGACGCAACGTTACGGTGAATGAACACATTTCGAACCGAACACTGATTTTGGTAATAAAATTCAATGATTTGCAAGCGTTGCTCGTTAGTAAGTTCATGATGAAATGTCAAAGCATACTGAGCATCTTTCTCTTTGACACCATGTCTGAAATCCCACGTGATCTGTCAAATACTAATGCATGAAAATCCTAACCTCAAAAAAATCACCCTTTAGATCGATTCCGATCATACTGAACATGGATGCGGAAAGTCATAGTAGAGGTTTTTATGTTAAATTTCAGTCCAATCAGGTGAAAATTGAGGCCCCTAGGACCTCAAGAAGTAAAATCTGGGGATCGGTTTGTTTGGGAGCTACATCAGTTTATTGACCGATTCGGATCATACTCGGTACTGATAATAAAAGTCACAACAGAAGATCTTATATCGAATTACAGCTAAATCAGATGAAAACTGAGGCTTCTTGGGGCTCAAGACGTCAAATCCGAACGTGACAGAGAAGTCCTTGTGCCAAATAAGGTGAAAATTGATGCCTCTAGGAGATCAAGAAGTCGAAGCTGGGGATCGGTTTGTTTGGGGCCTACATCAGATTATTGACCGATTCAGATCATACTCGACACTGATAATGGTAGTCAGAAAAGAAGACCTTATGTTGATTTCAGCCAAATCAGATGAAAACTGAGGCTTCTAGGCACTCAAGAAGTCAAATCCGAACGTGACAGAAGTCGTTTTGCCAAATTTCAGCCAAACAAGGTGAACATTTATGCCTCTAGGAGATCAAGAAGTCAAATCTGGGGATCGGTTTGTTTTGGGGCTACATCAGTTTATTGACCGATTTAGATCATACTCGGCACTGATAATGGAAGTCAGAAAAGAAGATCTTATGTTGATTTCAGCCATATCAGATGAAAACTGAGGCTTCTTGGGGCTCAAGATGTCAAATCCGAACGTGACAGAAGTCCTTGTGCCAAATTTCAGCCAAATAAGGTGAAAATTGATGCCTCTAGGAGATCAAGAAGTCAAATCTGTGGATCGGTTTGTTTGGGGACTACATCAGTTTATTGACCGATTCGGATCATACTCGGCACTGATAATAGAAGTCACAACAGAAGGTCTTATGTCGAATTACAGCTAAATCAGATGAAAACTGAGGCTTCTAGGGGCTCAAGAAGTCAAAATTGGAAATGAGTTTATATGTGGTAGCTATACCAGTTTATAGATCGATTCAGACCATACTCGGCACTGATGTTGCAAGTCAGAACACAAGTTATTATGTCAAATTTTAGCCGATTCGGATGAAAATTGAGGTGTCTAGAGGCTCAAGTAGTCAAAACTGAGTATGGGTTTATATGGAGGCTATATCCAAATCTGAACCGATTTGGCGCATTTGCAATCCTCAACAACCTACATCAATAAGAAGAATCTGTCCAAAATTTCAAGCAGATATTGTATCTTTATACGTTCGAACGCAATCGTGATTTCGACACACGGACATGCATAAGGGAACATCTGGACTAATCAATCGGCCGCCTAGATCGTGAGATTTAACGACTTTAAAAAATTTTTTGTGAGGCTATGTTAAAGCTCATGTCTATACAGTAAAGCCTGCTTCAGTTGACGCATTGGAAGACAGCATTGAAGCATTTTTTCGTGAGCTACCGGCCGAAATAATGGAAATGTTGTACCATAAGGAATAGTTACTCCATTTCCACATATTTTATTCAAGTTCTTCAGTGTCTAAAAGTTCTGCCAAAGAAGGCATTTTCATACATTAATTAAATGCAGGCTGTCTGTGTTTCAGCACAGGACAGAGAAGTTGTTTGGTTGGGGTAAATGGAAAAACTTTATAATTTATTTTGTTGAACCACTCCTTATGTGTTGCTTGTATGGAGAAGACCCTTCTCAATTGTGGTAAATGCTTAGCGAGTGAGTGTGAAATACATGTTTTCCATTCCCAGAAATAGAAAATTTAAGTTGCACAGAAAAAAAAACTGAAAGAGTAATCAATTAATGGTTGATTGATCTTTGAACTCCCATACAATGAATATTTTTTTAATCAAACAAACATGTATACTACATGCAGATATATACATACATATGAACATAAACATATACATACAAGTACATACTTCGATGTTTATTCATTCTTACGTTTTAAGGATGTATGTAGAATGTAAGATTTTATGCACATCATTTGTAGTCGGCAGCATTAGTTCAATGGGTTGATGATGATGTGAAGTGATGGTGTTTTGTTTACTTAGCAAAAACACGATGTATTAGGCCATATCGTAAGAAAATGTTCTATAAGTCATCCAAAAGAAAAAAGAAAGTTTCAGTTAATAAACGTTATAAAAAAAGAAAGAAATCTAAAATCCAAAATTCTGGGAAATCTCAAAATGAAATATTATGCCCTATTTTCCTACAAGGGGATGGAAGCTGGAGTTTACAGACTCACTTAGAGAACTAAAATATCAGGTTTTGTTAGAAGTCATGACGAAAAAGGTCATGCTAAATATCAGCCAAATCGGATAAGAATTGCGCCCTCTAGTGGCTCAAGAAGTCAAGATCCAAAATCGGTTTATATGGCAGCTATATCAGGTTATGGACCGATTTAAACCATACGTAGCACAGTTTTTGGAAGTCATAAAAAAACACGACATCCAAAATTTCAGTCAAATCGGGTAAGAATTGCGCCCTCTAGAGGCTCAAGCAGTCAAGTCCCCAGATCGGTTTATACGGCAGCTATATCAAAACATGGACCGATTTCAACCATACTGAGAACAATTGTTGAGAATTATAACAGAACATGTTATGCAAAATTTCAGCCAAATCGGATAAGAATTGCGCCCTCTAGTGACTTAAGAAGTCAAGACTCAAGATCGGTTTATATGGCAGCTATATCAAAACATGGACCGATATGGCCCATTTACAATCCCAACCGATCTACACTAATAAGAAGAATTTGTGCAAAATTGAAGAATTTGTGCAAGCGGCTAGTTTTACTCCTTCGAAAGTAAGCGTGCTTTCGACAGATAGACGGACGGACAGATATGGCTAGATCGACTGGAAATGTCATGGACATCAAGAATATATACGAGTAAACTTTATGGAGTCTCAGACGAATATTTCGAAGTTACAAACTGAATGACGAAATTATTGGGTTGCCCAAAAAGTAATTGCGGATTTTTCATATAGTCGGCGTTGAAAAAATTTTTCACAGCTTGTGACTCTGTAATTGCATTCTTTCTTCTGTCAGTTATCAGCTGTTACTTTTAGCTTGCTTTAGAAAAAAGTGTAAAAAAAGTATATTTGATTAAAGTTCATTCTAAGTTTTATTAAAAATGCATTTACTTTCTTTTAAAAAATCCGCAATTACTTTTTGGGCAACCCAATAGTATACGCCCATCCTATGGTGGAGGTTATTAAAACTAAATTTCAGCTGCACGAACTTGCACCAATCGTCTATTTGGGATTATTTTGTAAAAACCGTTTTTTCAGCACCTTTTTAGAAAGAGGGTTAAATACTACATAAAATTAGAATTCTAGTATAACAAAGCATATTACAAAAATGTTCGCCGGAAAATTCTACTATGGTCCCCTGAATACCCCAAAACTTAACATAAACACCGGAAATTAGTAAAACTAAAAAACAATTCAGGGCAAAGTCGTAAGTCAAAGTAAACGCCTTCTATAGGCTTAAAAACTCAAATTAAGAGATCGGTTCATATGGGAGCTTTTTCAGCTTATAGATCGATTTGCTCCATTCTTGTGGTAGTTGTTGAGACACTTAACATTGGTCATCATGGAAAATTTCAGACAAATCGGGAAATAATTGCAACCTCTGAAGGTTCAAGAAGTTCAATTGGGAGATCAGTTTATAAACCGATTTAGACCGTGCTACACTTTTTTCTATATTACACTTAAATATACCTCTGTGTAAAATTTTAGAGTTCTATGCTAACTCTAACGAACACGCTTTGAGGCAACACCGTGCGACCCCACACTGGCAATCCCAGCACGCTACCAACTCGACTAACAGAAGGTTTACTGGCAATCATTGAGAGTTTAAACCGCGTGTCATGCATTGCATATATACTGCCATATGGTGTTGTAGTTTGGTGTACGGCCCTCAAAAGATCCATATACTACTCAAAGTATGCTGGATATGAGCATGACAGATGCTCTAGAAATGACAAAGAATTTGGTAAAATTCTCACAATGATGAAGGCTTGGTTTTTTCTTACCCATGTCCAAAAAAAGGCAACCGCTATTTAAACACATAGAAGAAAATACATATATAGAGATCTGTATAACAGTTTTCGTATAATTGTGCTAACTTTTATACTATTACTCAGACACCTATCTTTAGGTTAGGTTAAATGGGTTGCCCACCAAAGATGAGTTCACTCGAAGACCTCGTAGTAGAGGTTATACACGAATAAAAGAAAAAGACAGGAGGAATGGAGAAACCCGAACGGGGGGTGAAGAAACACCCGTCCCTACGCAAGCACGGATTTGCCTACGCCGGAGCTTGTGGTACCCCCCGTCGGAACCATCCTGTTCCCTCAACAAACCTCAGGAGAGATACCAGAGGAACGTTTGCAAGTTTATCCAGATCACAGAAGAAGCGGCTCCCGAGAAAGGAGAGCCTGCGTCTCTGCAGACCCGGACAGGCACACAGCAAGGGCTCAATAGTCTCCTCCTCATCCTCATCGAGGCAACTCCTACAAAAAGAAGAGCCTCCGTCTCTGTAGACGCGGACAGAAACACAGCAAGTCCTCCCTCGTCCTCCACCGGTCGATGACCGGCCATAGCACCTTCGCAGTCCGGCAATCATCTACCGAGTCCCATCACGCCACCGACACTGCCCTGGCCATGCCATCTACTGTGTTCAGTAGCTCGACAAATGGCACGTAGGCAAGACCGATGACTGGACCCCTCCTGCCGCACTCTCATTTCCTGGAATCCCCTCATGCCCAGGAACCCATGCCAACGTCACATCGTGGGCCCTGAGCCTGTCCAGGGATTCCAAGCAGTCCGCCTCGCATCTCGACCTGACCATCCTCAACCCCAAGGCCTTGAGCGCCGCCATACTGTCCACATAAATTCTGAGTTTCGAGCGCGGTAAGCCCCTTACCAGAATTTCTCTTGCGGCCATTGCAATGGCACAGACCTCTGCCTGAAAGATCGTACACATCGTCTCAGAGACATACTGACATTTAGTGTATCAGAGTAGGCCCATAATCCAGTCCCTGACTCCATCTTGGAGCCATTTGTGTAGATCGAGGTCTCATCTTCCTCAAGTACACCATCCGCCCTCCATTCGTCGTTCTCAGGAGAACGAATCACTTCAGCCGGCACTTGTGCCAGGTAGTCGGAGATCCTCCTCAGTCTACCCTCCGTATTCATAACGCCCAGAATGGAACTGTGGCCGCAATGATCCTCCTTCAGCATGCCGAGCTCTCTCAGCCTAAGCGCGACCCTGGCGGCGCAGTTCCAAATATAGGCCCCAATGGACTGCATATCCAGCATCGCCTCCAGGCCTGCCTGTGGTGCGTTTCTCAGTGCCCCTGTGGTCCCGACGCATGCCAATCTCTGGACCTACTCGAACTCCCTCGCAAGCGTCCTCTTCCCTACGGCATCCCACTATACCAGTGCTCCATAGGCCAGTACTGGTCTCACGATGGCCGTATACATCCAATAAATGATCCTGGGAGTCACCCTCCACTTCCTAACGAACATTCTTCTGCTTCTTTCCTCGGTGTTCCTCTTCTAGGACAGTTTCGAATCGAGGACTATGCCTAGGCACTTCGCCTCCTTCGACAGCCGCAATGTGACCCCGTCCAAGGACTCCGGTATCTTATATCTACGCGAAAAGAGCACCAGATACGTCTTTCCTGGGTTGGTCCCCAACCCATTTCTGATAGTCCATCGCGACAACCTCCTCAGTGACCCTTCCATGATCTCGCTGATCGTCGACAGAAACTTGCCTCGGACCAGCAGCACGACATCGTCCGCATAAGCGATAATTCTCGTCCCCACCGATATCCATCAAGATTTCATTAATCATGAGGTTTCACAGAATAGGTGAGAACACGCGCCTTCAGACCACACAATCTCCAAGGTTCGCATTAATAATCCTGCTATAAAGCATATTATTTGTCCGTTGGGAGATTAAAGGGTGAATCCCCGTGCGACCCCGTGCGGCGACAATCGCACACATGTCTACGTTATTGAAAGCCCCCTCAATATCCAAGAAGGCCGCCAAAGTGTAATTCTTATGTCGGAGAGACATCTCGACCACCGGTACCACCTCGTGAAGGGCCGTCTCCACCGACCTGCCTTTGAGGTATGCGTCAGTCCCCCTCTCACCTTCAGGTCAATCAGTCACCTATCTTTAATTATATCAAACATTTTCTACAGTATACAATTTTCCGTATAATTGTGATAACTGTTATAATGTGAGTTAAAATCTCTTATAACTAAATTTCCCATGAACATTCCACCAAGGAACAGGGAATACTTCTCTCATATCAATGAGTGTAGTCTGCTTAAAGTTTAAGCTCAATGATAAAGGGCCTCCTTTTTAATGCCAAATCTACTCTAACATCCTTCAAACATTTTCTGCCACAATTGTTTTTAACCCAAATTTCGATGCGACCTAATGTTGTCTTCCTACTTGGCATGTAGTATTGAATTAAACAATGCCTTAGCCGTGTACAGACTTTGCAATATATACCCAGGAACAAACATCAGCGTACATTGTTATTCACATTTTTTTACCATGTGTGTGAACCTCCTATGCCCATATATCCATCCATATCCGAGGGTAGTGTTGTTAATGCTTGCGCGAACTAAACTTTGACGGAAATATGGCAATAAATCCGACATTTACATCCCATTCAGTTAGCTTAACGACTGAAGTGAGTTTGTTGTAAGATTGCTTGCCATATTGGCCATGGAACTAGCAACTCAAACTGCAGATGTACAAAAAAATTTTTTCAATTTCCTTTTTTGTTAAGGTAAAAAGAAAAAAATGATTTATACGAATTCCATTTGACATTGAAAGCCAAATTCTTATTTGCTTGGCAATCAACAATACCTTATGTGAATTACACAGTTGAATGATAACTCCCTCAATAAGGGTTTGTAAACACATAATTCATTGGTAATCAGAAATTAAACTACATATAAGTACATACACTATAGACTTGGCTAGGGAACTAACTAAGCTTTAGTTGAACACTTTGAACCAGACAAAAAAGGTAGGACCCCAGGCGGATCGGAAAGAAACTCTCAACGATGAGTGTACAAATAATCGCATGTTCAATTATTACCACTGCAGAAATTATATATTATACAAGTATTTGTATATGCCAATATAACAATTTTCATATAATTGTGTTAACTGTTATACAATAAATCTTACTATTGAAACTAGCATTGCCTAAGTGACTAATCAACCATTTATCAACACTGTAGAGATATATAACAGTATAACATTTTTTTATAATTGGCTTAACTGTTATACATGCTTCAATGACCATAAAACCATAATGTGGTTTGAATATCTTAACGTTGTTTTAAAATTTGTTGGAAAAGTGCATTGGAATCTAGATATTTAATACCATTAGACCCAAACTCTAAAAATGTTCATATAATTGTGCAAACTGTTGTACATGGTTCAATAAATTTTTTATATTCCATATATTCTCTAAAGAATAACCTATTCAATTATTAATATGGCCTAAATTAAATTAAAATTGTATTACGTATAACACTTTTCATATAATTGTGCTAACTGTTATACAATAAGTCTTACTCTTGAAACATACCTTGCCTTAGTGAGGTTAAATGATTAAATGAGTAGCCAGTCATTACTCAATCACTCTCACTCTGCTAATATTCTTATAATTGTGTTAACTGTTATACATAATTCATTGAACATAAAACGATTTGAAAATCTAAACTTCAAATTTTTTGTTTTTTTTTTTTTTTGAAAAGTTCATAGTACTGCTTTTTTTCATCAGCAGTATGCATCGATAACGCATCAGACCCAAATCCTAACAAGAAAATCGCATAAAACAGCATAACACTTATGCCGCAACTGTTATACGTGGTTCAATGATCATAAAATTATAATGTGCACTAAAAATCTATACTTTTTTTTAAAATTGTATAAGAAATTCAGTGAACACCAGTTTCTGAAAGCCATAATACAATTTTTGTATAATTCAGAAAACTGTTATACATGTTTTTAAATGGTCATAAAATCAAAATTTGGTTTTTAGATCATAACTTGTTAACAAAAATTGGAGAAAAGCATTGAACTGCTGTTTACACAATGCGGTAATGCCATATTTAACAATATGCTGACAAACTCGTATACATATATAGTATGCGTTAACTGTTATACATTGCTTAATGTGCACAGAACATAATTTGGTTTGTAAATTTTAACTTTTTTTAGAAAAAATGGTTGATAGTTTCATTGATCTGTTGTTTTTCAATAGTGGTATATATTGATGAAGCATCAGACCCAAATTCTTACAAGAAAATCGCATAAAACTGCATAACACTTTTACCGTAACTGTTATACGTGGTTCAATGATCACTAAAATTATAATGTTCTTTGAACATCTAAACTTTGTTTTAAAAATTGTATGAAAAGTTCAGTGAATACCAGTTTCTAAGTGTCATAATGCCATTTTTGTATAATTCAGTAAACTGTTATACATGTTTTTAAATGGTCATAAAATCAAAATTTGGTTTTTAGATCATAACTTGTTAACAAAAATTGGAGAAAACCATTGAACTGCTGTTTACACAATGCGGTAATATCATTATTTAACAATATGCTGACATACTCGTATACATATATAGTATGCGTTAACTGTTATACATTGCTTAATGTGTACAAAACAAAATTTGATTTGTAAATTGAAAATTTTTAAAAAAAAAATGGTTGATAATTTTATTGATCTGTTGTTTTTCATTAGTGGTATATATTGATGAAGCATCAGACCCAAATTCTAACAAGAAAATCGAAATAACTGCATAACACTTTTGCCGTAACTGTTATACGTGGTTATACATTGCTTAATGTGAAAAAAATGGTTGGTAATTTTATAGATCTGTTGTTTTTCATTAATGGAATATATCGATGAAGCATCAGAATGAAATTCTAAGGAAAAACATTGTCATGCATAACAGTATAACACTTTTTTTAAATGTGTTAACTGTTACACATGTTTTATTGACCTGCAATATTTTAGATCTCATCTATGCTTCAACGAATCTCATCATTTTTGCATATACAACAGAACATGTACGTATAACAGTTTTGTACATTGTATAACAGTTTTGGTAACTGTTATACAATGACTCTTTTTATTGAAATTTATCTTGGCGGTCTTGAGATGAGTGGCGCAGGCCATACGTTGCCTCTCATATGTGTTTTGCCACCTAAATTTGTATGATTTTCTTTGGTAATTGTTTTTTAAGATTGACATCACTCTTTTTTATTTTTTTTTTTAACAGTTGGCCATTAATTTTTCTAAACAACAAAGCGTCATCACACTTAGCTCTTATTGGGCTTGATATGATGCGGAAGACAGCCTACATCAGTTACAGCATTGCGGCGGCACCCAACTTCCGTTCCATAAAAGCTTCACCCATTTTTCGAATGTCATGAACAACGGCTGGCAACAAGTTATTTAACCATGCTCATCATGCGGTCTTCGTAGAAATAGGCGATACAACTCTTTTTTAGACAAACGACTGATTAACTAACTAACTGACTGACTGACTGACTATGAGGGGACTATGTCCAGACTAGATGTTTGTAGCTGATGATGGCTAGTTAGTTAGTTTGGTTTGTAAGAAATTTGAAAAAAAAAATTTAAGAAAAAACACAAAAGATAAACAAAACGCAAACAGAACGCGTACGAATGAGGCGCAATGAAACTGACCCTCTTAAATTATTTAATTGACACTAATTTAAAAATAAGAGTAACGTAACCCGAATGTTAGCACCAATTTAACCCAATCCGTCTGTCTGATAGATGGATGGACGTATGGGATGGGTGAATGATGCGAGCCCATGTGAGAGTCAGCCACCAGCCAGCACCATATGTACTTAAATTAGGAGTGCATATGTGAAGTATATACGGACTTTGAACAATAATTGTTACAAACAGCCATTATTATTTTTTATTCATTCATTCTTTCATTGATGCATTCATTCATTTTTGGATTCGCCCATCTATGAATTCATCAATTTCGTTTGTTTTTTTTTTTTTTGTTTTTCTTCTTTAATGAACAGCTCTTTTTCGATATTGTTTCAGTGTCTACTACTTCTTGGCTGGCTGCCTTCATTCATTTACACTTACTTTCGATTTCTCCTCAGAATTCATTCTTTTTGATTTCTACACTTTTGTGCTTTGAATAGTTGGCAGACTCGCTTTAAAACGCTCGGTCGTTATCCGGAAGATAGTCGTTCGTCGATGACAGATGCTGCTTAGACGTAGTAGTTGAACACAAAAAACAAGATACAAGCAAATCAAAATCAAGACCAAGTCCAAGACCACCGCCTATTAAAACCAAAGAAAGAATTAAACTACAACTAAAGAAAATAATTTAAAAAAAAGTGCAATAAAAAATCAAAATAGACCAATAAAAAATAGCGGTAATTGTTGGACTAAGGAAATTAAAAAAAAAAAATTCCTTTTATTTTTATGCTAAAATCAATTCCCACGAAGAATATCAGTGAAATTTTTTTTTGTTTTTTTCCTTAAATTGGAAAAAAATAAAACCTTGTGCCTGTTTTTTTTTTGTCAAATGAGACATTGATTTTAAACACTGAAACCCGAGCCCATAACATTTGTGTTCATAATATTTCTCTGTTGTTATTATTGTTGTGGATAAACTAAACAAGCATCCTATTTCCGTTTCCGTTTGTTTTGGAGTGCGTGATAGTATTGTTTACCCTAATATTCGGCTTATTTGGAATGGCTAAAAGCAACCAACAACAATAATAATTTCTTCGAAAGTACTTGACACAGTTGTTGGAAGTCATAACATAACACTATGGGCAAAATTTCAACCAACTCGGACAAAAATTGCTGCTTCCAGGGGCTTAAGAAGTCAAATCGGGAGATCGATTTATATAAGAACTATATCAGGTTCTTGATCGATTTGGACCGTACTTGGCACAATTGTTGGAAGTCACAACAATATACTATGTGCAAAAAATCAGACAAATCGCACAAAAATTTCGGCTTTCAGGGGCTCACGAAATCAAATCGGGAGATCGGTTTATTTGAGAGCTATAACATGTTCTTGACCGATTTGGACCGTACTTGGCACACTTGTTGGAAGTCATAACAAATTACTATTTATATGGGAGCTATATACAGATCTGAACCGATATGGTCCATATGCAATCCGCAACGACCTACATCAATATTAAGTATCTGTGCAAAATTTCAAGCTGCTAGCTTACGCGTTCGTTCGCTATTGTGATTGCGACAGACGGACGGACGGACATGGCTAGTTCGACTCAGAATGTGGAGACGATCCCGAATATATATACTTTATGGGGCCCTAGATCAATATTTCGAGGTGTTACCAACGGAATGACTATCTTAGTATACCCCCATCCTTGGTGCGGTTTATGGGCTGTTGGCATCATTGAACCGTACTTCTTCAAAGATGATGCGAATCGTAACGTAACTACTGTGAATGGTGAGCGCTAGCGTGAGATGATATCACAACTTTTTTTTGCCCAAAATGCAAGATCTTGACTTACGTCAAAGCTCATGTCCATACAGACAAACCCGCTTAAATTGACGCATTGGAAGACAACATTGAAACATTTATTCATGAGAAACCGGCCGAAATGTTGGAAAGAGTATGCCCAAGCGGAATGGACTAAGCAGATGGACCACTTGAGGCGCAGTCACGTTTAACATTTGCATGAGAGTTATATGGACCGTGCTAACGATTCAAATAAAGATTTCATGCATTTTTCTGAATTTTGTGTGTGCTTTTTTGGAAAAACTTTCCTATAGCTCTTAAATAATCACCCTTTTCTTGTTAATTTATTTAACCATCATATTAATGTTATGGTATTTTTCTTTTCTTTTCCTTTTAGCATGAGCACTGACGCCACATATGACAGCATTGCTGCTACCACAGATGAAAATATGACGGCATCAACAGTAGAACAACTGTAAGTCTACCATAAGCCTATAACATATTGCTCATCTCTTCTAAAAAAAGTCTTAAAGAACAGTAAACATAACAAGGGCCCCCTTGCAACGGGCCCTTTGCATTATACTTTGTTATACTAATTTCGTCATTCTGTTTGTAAAATGCAAATTTGCCCATGAACATTCCATTAAGAAACTGAGGTAAACTTCTTACAAATCAATGAGTGCCGTCCGATTAAATGATAAGCTCAATGATAGCCGATTTATAGCCGAGCACGAACGCCGTGCCGCAGAGCGGCACCTCTTTGGGGAGAAGTTTTTACATGGCAAAGTACCTCATAAATGTCGCCAGCATTAGGAGGGGATAACCACCGCTGAATATTTTTCTGATGTACCTGCCAGGATTCGAAACCAGGCGTTCAGCGTCATAGGCGGACATGCTAACCACTAAGGTGGCCTCCAGAAGGTCCACTCTTTCATGGTTATTCTCGGTAAAAGTCATATCGTCCTTAGGTGGAACTCCTAATTCCCTTAGATGCCTCACTAGTGCCTTACAATTGCCAACAGAGTTTTGCTCAGGAATTCCTGGTTTCTGACAGTCTGTCTACTTCAGAAACTGGTGTTTCCTTCAGAAACTTCACCGTCGCTTGGTTTTCCTCCGTGAAAGTCTCATCGTTCATCGTTCTCATCGTGTCTTTTCTTGGGAAGTTAGGTGTTGCGGGTCCAGAAAGTACATTTTGCGTAAAGTAGTTGCCACACTAGTTCCTATACAATTCTATACAGAATAATCAAGAGATCGTCGATCTCATTTTGGTTTCCTGGGAAATGTGTCTTCATCGGATGTCGTTATTCTCCTGTTTTTCCTTGTTGAAATTCTCACCGTCTGGAGTTTCTGTGTTTCCATCAGAAACTCCATTGTCATTTGGTTGTCCTCAATAAAAGCTTTATCGTCCTTTCTTAGGGGGAAAAACAAGATCTAGAATCCTTACACGGTACTTTGCCTACCCTAGAATCCTCATTAGTACCTTTTCAATACCCAATTCCTAATAGAATTTCTCTTAGGAAATGCTCTTCGCCTATTCTTCTTGAAATCGTTCAAAACTTCACGATACTTGCCTCAGCTAGAATCATCAATTGTGCTCTTGGCTACTTTTCTTCTTAAAGTTGTTCAAAGCTCAACGATATTCGCCCCAGTTTTTCTCCAGATTTTGGGGCATTTGGGGAAGATGATGAGACATTGGAGCATTTCCTATGTCATTGCCCGGCATTTGAGAGTTACCCTACACTGGCATTTAGGTGGCGACACTATACCGGACATAAACCAACTTAGGGGCGTGGTATGGAAAACCCAATTGTTTTTCATACCACGCCCCTTTTGTAAGTGCCACGGAATTTCTGGCTTAGATTTTCTTTTTTCGAGTTTACTTTTTAGTATTTAGAGCGTACATCAAGCCAATTACTGGCTAAGGTGTAAGTCCATGGTGGCATGGGTCGGATTAATATCCGCAACCTTTTTTTTCTACTCCCTACTCTTTTCTGAGTATCTTTAGTACCTGTGTCCTTCCTTCAAGCTGTCCAAGGCTCAACGATATTCGTCGCAGCTTTCTGCTGTCTTCTCCCTCTTTGCATTATTGACGAATTTGTTACACACGTGGCACTAGTCTCTTGTGATTCCACTCCCTTGAGACTCTACTCCCTTGTTACAATACTTTCTTATGTTCCTAATCTCTTGTGATCCCACTCTCTTATGTTCATACTCTCTTATGTTCCTACTCTCTTATTTTCCTACTCTCTTATGTTCTTACCCTCTTATGTTCCTACTCTCTTATGTTGCTACTCTTTTGTGATTCTATTTAATTGTGATCTTACTCTCTTATGTTCCTAATCTCTTGTATTGTTAATCTAAGTACCAACTTCTCTCTGGTGACGCTAATCTTTCCTGAGTATCTTTAGTTCCCGTGATCTTCATTCAAGCTGTCCGAGGCTCCACGATATTCGTCGCAGCTTTCAGCCTTCTTCTCCCTTTTTGCATAATGGAAAAATTTGTTACACTTGTGATCCTAATCTCCTCTTGTAATAGACAACCCTTGGGACTCTACTCCCTTGTTCGACTACTCTCTTACGTTCCTACTTTTTTATGCTACTACTCTCTTTCGTTCCTAATCTCTTGGGATCCCACTCTCTTGTGATCCTACTCTTCTGTGATTCTATTTACTTGTGATCTGACTCTCTTATGTTCCTACTATTCTGTGATTCTTTTTACTTGTGATCTTACTCTCTTATGTTCCTACTCACTTGTTTTCCTAATCTCGTTTGGTACTACTCTCTTGTTACACTACTCTTTACTGAGCATCTGTAGTTCCGGTGTTCATCATTAAAGCTGTCCACGGCTGCACAATATTCGTCGCAGCTTTTGGCAGTATTCTCCCTCTTTTCCTTATTTAAAAAATTATTACACCTTTGATCCCACTCTCTTGTAACCCTAGTTACACTACTCTCTTATGTTCGTACTCTCTACTCCCTTGTTGCACTACACTTTTATGTTCCTGCTCTCTAATTTTCGTAATCCCTTGTGATTCCACACTCTTGTGATTCTATTTACTTGTGATCCTACTCTCTTATGTTTCTAATCTCTTGTTATCCCACTCTCTTCTGGCCTACCTTCTTACGTTCCTACTCTCTTGTGTTCCTAATCTCGTTTGGTACTTCTCTCTTGTTACACTACTCTTTCCTGAGTATCTGTAGTTCCGGTGTTCATCATTAAAGCTTTCCACGGCTCCACGATATTCGTCGCAGCTTTCACGTGTGATCCCACTTTTTTGTGTTCCCACTCTCTTATGTTCCTACTCTCTACTTCCTTCTTACACTACTCCGTTATGTTCCTGCTCTCTACGCCCTTGTTACACTACTCTCTTATGTTCGTAATCCCATGGGATCCCACTTTCTTATAACCCTACTTTCTTGTGATCCTACTCTCTTATGTTACTACTCTCTTGTGTTCCTAACTTCTTTTGGTACTACTTTCTTGAGACCCTTCTCTTTCCTGAGTATTTTTATTTCCCTTGTCCATCTTTAAAGCTGTCTATGGTTTCACAATATTCGTATTGAAAAATTTGTTATACGTGTGGTCCTTATCTTTTGTGATCCCACTCTCTTGGGACCCTACTCCCTTGTTACACTACTCTCTTCACTCTTCACTACTCCTTCACTCTTATCCTCCTTCTCTCTTATATTACTATTTTCTTATGTTCCTAATCTCTTGTGCTCCCACTCTCTTGTGATTCCATTTATTTCTGATCGTATCTACTAATGTTCCTAATCTCTTATTACCCTACTCCGTTGTGTCCTACTCCCTTTCTTGAGTATCTTTAGCTCCGGTGCCCATTTTGACTTTCTTCAGGCGTTCCATATAAAGATCCACTGAGGACTTCCGTGCCATTGGCATTTGCTAGTTGGTATTTCTCTATTTTGCTTTATAATGTTCACTTCTTCATTTGGTGCTCAACTGAGAAAATAACTTCAGTTCACACACGAGGCCACCGTAGCGCAGAGGTTAGCATGTCCGCCTATGACACTGAACGCTTGGGTTCGAATCCTGGCGAGACCATCAGAAAAACATTTTCAGCGGTGGTTTTCCCCTCCTAATGCTGGCAACATTTGTGAGGTACTATGCCATGTAAAACTACTCTCCAAAGAGGAGTCGCACTGCGGCACGCCGTTCGGACTCGGCTATAAAACGGAGGCCCCTTATCATTTTGCTTAAACTTGAATCGGACTGCACACATTGAAAATTGAGAAGTTTGCCCCTATTCCTTAGTGGAATATTCATGGACAAAATTTGCAATTTCACGACTTTTACTGAGACACTATTTGGTGCCAGCTGGTTGGTTAACGAAATGTTTGCCCCCTGTTCCTTAATGAAATGTTAGTGGGCAAATTTGCATATGGTTATGTTAAGATTAATTAAATTATTCACACGGTACCCTGTTCGTATTTTAAAAATATTCTCCCCTTTCCAACAAATTTGGACATTTTCGAATTCCTTTGCAAGTACCATTCCTATTTTCGTATCACAGAACATGTGACTTTTTTGACCCAATACTTGCGATACTATCCAACATACGATTGTGCGTAAACGACGGGATGTGCCATCATCTGCAGAGACAATGACAATGTCTATATTGGGATTATTTTAATGTTGACTGAAAGAAGGAGAGGGAACACATGAATGAAGTTCTTTGATAGATGAACAATTAATGGCTTCTTTTAGGAACATGTGGATAAGCCTGACTGTGTTGCAATACGAAAGCAAGCAATGGGCGTTTTTTTGGCAGGCATAAAATTTCCTTTTGATGTGCTAGCTTATCTCTTATCATCATTGTTGAAGCGGAAAATAAGGGACTAAGATTTGATGACTTTGAGGAACTTTCAACTCTTTTCCTCTTTCCATTTATCTTCATCTCAATGCTATTGCATGAATGTTAAAATAGTGTGACCAATTACAGATTTTATTAATTTTTTCGTTTTTTTTTTAGATTTTCACCATCCATGCTAACGTTTGCGGCCGTCATGACCCTGCTTATAATGGTTGTTGGCATATTTGGTAACTTCTTAACAGTGGCAGCTTTAATCAAATGTCCCAAAGTGCGAAATGTGGCAGCAGCATTTATTATGAGGTAAGTGTTTTAATATTTTAAAGTTGGTTTTTATATTTCGATACTATCATAGGATGTGGGTATTTCGGTTTCCAAAATCTTGAATTATTGTTTCTAAAGCAATGAATCATAAAATATTCTGTATTTAATTGATCAGTTTGTAACTCAAAGTTAATGTCCGTCCGTTTGTCTCCCATAAAAACCCATCTACATATTTGACTTCTTGAAACCCTAGGGTACGCAATAATTCTCCGATTTGTCTGTAAGTTAGCACAAGAACCTCCTACCTACATGCCAAGTATGTAATCTGTTATAGCTCCCATATAAACTAATCTTCCGATTTTACTTCTTAAGCCAATAGAGAGTGCAATTCCTATCCGATTTGGCTTAAATTTTACACGATGACTTCTGATATGAATTCCAAGATCAAAATAGGTCTCAGGTCTCTAACCTGATAAAGCTCACAAATAGACTCGATTTGTCTGGATTTGACTTCTTGAACAACTGCAGAAAACAAATTCTTATCCATATATATTTAAAAAAAAAATCCATGGGATTAAGTGTTTGACCTCCATAATCCCCTTTTAGTTTCTGCCTATAAAGAGAAGTTCTCTTTTGAGAACCCTTACAAAGAACTTTACAAAATGCGATCCATGCTGTAGGGTATATAAGATTCGATCCAACCGAACTAATTAAGAATTTTTTTTCTTTGTTTTTACTTAAAAATTTTTAATTTCTTAAATTTCATTATTTTTGTTTCTTTTTTTTCAGTTTGTGTATTGCCGACTTATTATTTTGTGCTCTGGTGTTGCCATTTAGTGCTTTCCGCTTCATTGAAGGCACTTGGAAGCCGCGAGATGTTCTTTGCAAGATGATACCATTTATACAGTATGGCAACATTGGTGTTTCATTACTATGTATTGCTATGATCACCATTAACAGGTGAGTTAAGAGATACTCAACATATTACCGTTAGCTAGCAAAAGTATAGGGGCGTATACACGGAGAAATGGGTAAAATATTTACAAAGTGTAAGACAATAAATGAAGGGCATTTCAAAGTAGTCCTAGATTGGATGAAAGGGAGAGAGAAAGTAAGGGGGAGAGTAAGAGAGAGAGAGAGAGAGAGACAGACAGAGAGTGTGTGATTTTTGTAGCTTCTGTTGTTCATATGAGACGATTAATATTAAAGTTATTAGCATAGGTAAATGCGAATTATCTAAGAACATGCCGCAAGCAGAATTCTGCTCTCAATGGCATGCAGTTTGCGTCATTTGGATTTTCTAAATATGCATTATTTCTTTTCCCTTGAAGGAAACTATGGCGTAATGCATGAATGTAGGGTTTCGGCAGTCTTAATTTCCAATATTTTTTCTTTCTTTAGTTTCTTTTCTCTCTGCTGGAAATCTGTTTTTTCTAATTTTTCCGGCAGAACTGCTTGCTTTGAAAAAAAATAAAATAATTACCGACAGCTTGACATTTGCTGTAAAATTTTGAGAGCATAAAAACTAATCCGTTATTTGCATCCTCCTTGGTTATAAACACCAGCAGTGATGCCAACAAAAAGTATAACAAAAATTGTAAAAAAGGTAAAGAAGAATAAAATTTTGTGTGAAAAAGCATAAACTTCGTTTTTTGAAATTTTTGCAAATACATAGTTGTATAATTTTTATGAAAAATAATAGCTATTGTAGCTTAGCTTGGAAGGCTGAATTGCAGTTTTCCTAAAGAAAATCTTATTCAGCCAGACTGAATTGCAGTTTTCCTAAAGAAAATCTTATTCACCCAGACTGAATTGCAGTTTTCCTAAAGAAAACCTTATTCAGCCAGACTGAATTGCAGTTTTCCTAAAGAAAACCTTATTCAGCCAGACTGAATTGCAGTTTTCCTAAAGAAAACCTTATTCAGCCAGACTGAATTGCAGTTTTCCTAAAGAAAACCTTATTCAGCCAGACTGAATTGCAGTTTTCCTAAAGAAACCCTTATTCAGCCAGACTGAATTGCAGTTTTCCTAAAGAAAACCTTATTCAGCCAGACTGAATTGCAGTTTTCCTAAAGAAAACCTTATTCAGCCAGACTGAATTGCAGTTTTCCTAAAGAAAACCTTATTCAGCCAGGCTGAATTGCAGTTTTCCTAAAGAAAACCTTATTCAGCCAGGCTGAATTGCAGTTTTCCTAAAGAAAACCTTATTCAGCCAGGCTGAATTGCAGTTTTCCTAAAGAAAACCTTATTCAGCCAGGCTGAATTGCAGTTTTCCTAAAGAAAACCTTATTCAGCCAGGCTGAATTGCAGTTTTCCTAAAGAAAACCTTATTCAGCCAGGCTGAATTGCAGTTTTCCTAAAGAAAACCTTATTCAGCCAGGCTGAATTGCAGTTTTCCTAAAGAAAACCTTATTCAGCCAGGCTGAATTGCAGTTTTCCTAAAGAAAACCTTATTCAGCCAGGCTGAATTGCAGTTTTCCTAAAGAAAACCTTATTCAGCCAGGCTGAATTGCAGTTTTCCTAAAGAAAACCTTATTCAGCCAGGCTGAATTGCAGTTTTCCTAAAGAAAACCTTATTCAGCCAGGCTGAATTGCAGTTTTCCTAAAGAAAACCTTATTCAGCCAGGCTGAATTGCAGTTTTCCTAAAGAAAACCTTATTCAGCCAGGCTGAATTGCAGTTTTCCTAAAGAAAACCTTATTCAGCCAGGCTGAATTGCAGTTTTCCTAAAGAAAACCTTATTCAGCCAGGCTGAATTGCAGTTTTCCTAAATATAACCCTATTCAGCCAGGCTGAATTGCAGTTTTCCTAAAGATAACCTTATTCAGCCAGGCTGAATTACAGTTCCCAAAGAAAACCTTATTCAGCCAGGCTGAATTGCAGTTTTCTTAAAGAAAACCTTATTCAGCCAAGCTGAATTGCAATTTTCGTAAAGAAAACCTTATTCAGCCAGGCTGAATTGCAGTTTTCCTAAAGAAAACCTTATTCAGCCAGGCTGAATTGCAGTTTTCCTAAAGAAAACCTTATTCAGCCAGGCTGAATTGCAGTTTTCCTAAAGAAAACCTTATTCAGCCAGGCTGAATTGCAGTTTTCCTAAAGAAAACCTTATTCAGCCAGGCTGAATTGCAGTTTTCCTAAATATAACCCTATTCAGCCAGGCTGAATTGCAGTTTTCCTAAAGATAACCTTATTCAGCCAGGCTGAATTACAGTTTTCCCAAAGAAAACCTTATTCAGCCAGGCTGAATTGCAGTTTTCTTAAAGAAAACCTTATTCAGCCAAGCTGAATTGCAATTTTCGTAAAGAAAACCTTATTCAGCCAGGCTGAATTGCAGTTTTCCTAAAGAAAACCTTGTTCAGCCAGGCTGATTTGCAGTATATATCGCCCCTCCAGTTACATCATTTAAAAGTGAATTTAGATATGAATTTCTAAGAATTTCTAGACATGAACTTTTCCATTGTTAAACTCGTTTTAGCAACGATAAGATAAAAACAGTTGACATGAATTTCATAATAACTAAAATGTATCCATGACGACGTTAACCTTTATGTTTAAATCACCATTTCATTCCAAATGTTAATAAAATTACCAAATTCTATCTCCTTTTATTTCAGATATGTTATGATAGCCCATCACAATTCGTACGGGAAAATCTACAAACGCCATTGGATTGCTGCTATGATTGTATTCTGTTGGGTTTTCTCATATGGCATGCAGCTGCCAACCCTGGTTGGGGCCTGGGGTACTTTTGCATACGATGAAAAATTAGGCACTTGCTCCATTCGGGAAGATGACCATGGCCATAGTAGTAAAACCACACTCTTCGTTACGGCCTTTGTAATACCCTGTATAATTATTATCGCCTGCTATACGAAAATCTTTTGGGTGGTACACAAATCGGAGCAAAGGCTAAAACGTCATGCAAACAAGCAGAATTCAATACCAAATAATCTGAGGCCTCCACCCTCGGCGGCAGCCAGCAATATGGATGCGGCAAATCTTCAGAGTAGGGTGTCATCGAGCAGCAGTTTTTCCACGGATGTCAAGCAAGAATCGATTCAAAAGCAATCCACCTCACGCATTAAGGACCAAAGAGAGGTGCGGGCCAAGCGCAATGAGTGGCGCATCACCAAAATGGTGTTGGCCATATTCTTGAGTTTTGTTGTCTGCTATCTGCCCATAACAATTGCCAAAGTCGCTGACCAGGAGGTGGAGCATCCCAATTTACACATACTCAGCTATATAATGCTGTACTTGTCGGCTTGCATCAATCCCATCATATATGTGATCATGAACAAGCAGTACCGCAAGGCGTACCGAACGGTTATCATGTGTGAGCCCTCGCGTCTACTGCCTTTTGGCAAGCACGGCACGGGCGCCAATGGCGGCGGTGGCAGTAGTGCTGCAGGTATGTGATAGTATTCCCCCACCCCAGGTAATGGAGCAAACATCTAAGTCACTCTCATTTGTTTTAGAGAAATGGAAAGATACCGGATTGAGCCACAACCACAGTCGCACTATTGTCTCGCAAATGTCGGCAGTGGAACAGCCAAATACCAGTTGCAGCAGTTCCGCCCAAGTCTCAGCTATGGAATTGACAGCAGCGCAAACAAGTACGCCGTCAGCGGCGGCGAGCGACAGTGCAGCAAACACGAAGGAATCAATCCCAGTGGCAATGGCAGCAGCGGCGGCAATACCTTCATCTATCAAGAAAGACGAGACATCAGCAGCAACAAAGCCAGAGGCAGCGAAGAGCTATCAATCTTTGCCAGACCAGAGCACAGAGAATCTAAATCTAAACCCCAATACCGGCTGCAGTCATCCCAGCAACAACAACAACAACAACAATCTCAAACAGCGCAATGGCAACAACCCGACAACGACGACGCGCCCCTTAAAAGAGATCAATCGCATAGCCCTGGTGGGCGGAGATATCATTTTGGAAGAGGAGGAAGAGGACGAGGAGGTGACACAGGCAGTGGCAGCACCGAAGACGGAGACTGCTGTGCCCTACCCTATGGAAGCAGTGGCCACAGTACCCGCCGTGCCACCTCCTCCGCCACCCCACATAACCACAGCAGTACCACCGGCAGCCCCCACTACACCGGCAGCACGACCCGTGCCAGTGTACGTGAACGCGAGTGTATTGCACCAGAAGAAAAACCCATCCTATGGTCAAAACATAAACGTCACTCCAGATAGTAAAAACTCCTCAAAACAACTTCTTACCAAAACAGCAATCCCAAAAGACTCCATCTAATGCTTTAACTAAACAATTAAGTCAATCTCCAACTAGGGAATAAGCAGAAGGCCCCAATGGCACGTACTAAAGACAAAGCTCACCCTATCCACACATTCCAATCACACAAACACACACACACACACTCCAAAAATTTATATAAATATTTTACTATGTAGTAGAGCCATAGGCAAACATTTGTATTTTATTTAATCTCTAAGCTAATCTTCTAAGTAATCGCCCACAAAGGCAAGCACATGCACTATCACTTGCTCTAGCTTAAGTTTCCAATATTCCCCATTTTCCCTACGACATTCCTCCTTGGCGGGGTGCTTTTGTTTCACCCCACAAGGGCTGAACCCAGACATTTACAGCAATCAGAAGTTTTTCTAAAAGAAAAACACCCAAAAAAAACATACATTCCAACAAAAGTGCTAAAGAATGAAACGAAAGTATTTTTTTTTTATATTTATTTGTTATCTGTAATTATTATTATTTTATTATTATTATTATTGCTATTAATATTGTTAGTGATATTAAACGAAAGAACCATCGAATCGTGCCTAACTAAAAATCTAATCGATCATTCAGTGCAGAAGGGTCACCACCAAAACTGATAAGCCTGCCTGCAAGCAATTATGACAACATTCATGCGATCCTAACTTGTAAAGAAATTATCAACAACAACAACAATCAGTTGTGACGCTTTTAGACTGAATGAAGAAAGTGGTTTTATCTTTTCTTTAATTCCATTCCAAACTTCAACACAAGGTGAGTATCGCAACCAGTGTTGCCACTCAAGAAAATTATTTCCTACCAAAAATTTAAGAAAAATCCTAACAAACTAGAACTGGCAAAATATCGATGGTACTATCGATATTTAATTTTTTTTGCTAAATATGGATTGTTATTTTTTTTTTATCGATATTTTGACAAAGTTTCGTCATTTGCAAAATTTAAAAAAAAGTAAAAGCGTACTAAGTTCGGCCGGCGAGAATCTTGTAAACCCACCACCATTGATTCTGCTAAAAATGTATACAAAATAAATTTAGTTGAAGGGCATAATTTTATTCTACAAACCAAACCTCTGTCACACCAGCAAAAATTAAAGCTTCTGGGAACCGAACAAGGATGATCGAGAAACCGGTTTACATGGTAGCAATATCAGGTTAGAGACTGAATTGGGACCGTTGTTGGAAGTCGTAACAGTGCACCACATGCAAAATTTCAGCCAAATGGGACACAAATTGCGGCATGTAAGGACTCAAAAAGTCAAATCGGGAGATCGGTTTATATAGGAGCTATATCAGGTTATAGACCGATTCGGACCGTACTTAACACAGTTGTTGAAAGTTTTAAGAGAACACCACATGCAAAATTTCAAATTGGATAAAAAATGCGCCCTCCAGAGGCTCAAGAAGTCACGATCCCAGATCGGTTTATATGGCAGCTATATCAAGTTATGTACAGATTTGAACCATACTTAGCACATTTGTTGGAAGTCATAACAAAACAGATTTCAGCCAAATTGGATAAGAACAGCGCCCTCCAGAGGCTCAAGAAGTCATGATCCCAGATCGGTTTATATCAGGATATAGACCGATTAGAACCATATTTAGCACAGTTGTTGGAAGTCATTTCAGCCAAATCGGATAAGAATTACGCACTCGACCTCGAAAAAGAAAATCTAAGTCAGGAATTCCGCCCTACTTACAAAATCCCTAATTGTTTCTCCATACCACGCCTCTAAGTTGGTTCATGTCTAGTATTGTGTCCCCAACTAAGTACCGGCGCAAAAACCGGGCAATGACATCAGAAATGCTCCAACGTCTCATTATCTTCCCCACATGCCCTACGTAGTGTAGAATCCGTGCGTGATAGCATGTGCTATCACTTGCCGCACGGATTCTGCAAATGTGAGCTCGTAGTCCTATGTGACCCGTTATGATACCAAAAGCTATCATGACCTCCTTCTTACGTCCTTTTAGTGATAACTCCGTCCTCTCACGATCCAGATCACCCCATATGATTTTCGCCGTCCTACATAACGTTTCGCTGTTTGTCAGCCACGCCCTTAACTCGGACTGCGTCGACCAGAAAGGTTTCTGGTTAACCAAGTTTATTGACAGCAGTCCTCTGGCTTTCACCCCCAAATCGTTTGCCCTTTCATTCCCCCTTACTCCGTTAAAGCTCGGCAACCAAACGATGCGGATTGTGCCATCCTCAGAGAAGGCGTTAATCCTTCTTACACTGCAAGACTGTTCGTGACCTTATGGTCCTGGTTGTTATTGCCTTATGGCCATTTTACTGTCCACTCTGCAGGACCGTATTACGGTCAGGCAGTCTAAAACAGATCTCAGTCCTTGGGTTCTCAATATAGACCCCCAGGCCCACTCTGTCCTCTAGCTTTAATCCATCTGTGTATCATGTTTTTCCAGATGGCAATACCAGAGTTCCGTCAATCCAAGACTGTGCCTCTGGCAGGCCTCGTACTCGACCTAAAGTGTCGTCTCAGGTATCTGATGGGAAACCTCTTCCCTTCCTTCCAAGTTTCATATCGTCGCCTCGATTATACCGCGATGGTATGAGCTGCTCCCATCCTCAATCCATTCTCACATCGCTCTAAGTCTCATAGCCGCAGTGGCTGCCTCACACTTAATCTGTATGTCAATGGGTCGGATATCTAGAATAGTCTCCAGTGCCCTAGTGGGCGTGGTCCTCATCGCTCCGCCTATGGCAAGACAACATGTTCTCTGAACCTGTTGTATGGTCCTTATTTTGCACTTTTCTCCATTCCACCAAACTACTGAGGCGTAAGTAAGTATCGGTCTTATCAAGCTACTGTAGAGCCAGTGGACTTTCCTCGGATTCAGGCCCCATTTCGAGTCTGCGGCCCGTCTACGTAGTGCCCTACATCTGTGAGCCTTCTCACTACGCTCCTAACACTTCCAATAAAATTTCCTATCCAAGATCACTCACTAAGTATTTGGCCTTGTCAGATATCGAAATCGTTTTGTTGAGGAAACGTAGTGCGTCAAATTCCTCGTGAGCAGGCATATTTCAGTCTTCTCTAGGTTAACGATGAGACCCCTGGGTTTAGCCCCTGTTATATGCGATATGCAAGACACTTTCGGCCCTTCTGCATAGCTGGTTCGGATCCTTACCCCTAAGAAGTATTATAACATCGTCTGCCTAGCAGTTTTCATCCGTAATAGGTCTGGTGGTCACCCATAGAAGTGGCGATAAAATGTCTCCCTGTGGCGTGCCCTGTGCCACTTTCTTCTTTAGGCCAGTACCGGGTGGACAGAGTCCTTAGACTCTGGATAAATCAGGACCCACTATTTAACCACCTGTTCCTTAGCACATGGTTTATCTAGTCTCTAAAGATTCGGTCCACCCGGTACTGGTCTTAGGATTGGATCGGTGTGTCAGTACGCGCATTATTAAAAGCCATCTCGATGTCAATGCATACCGCCAATGTGTACATCTTGGCATCGAAGAATTCCCCTATTGTATGCCCAACCTCGTGCAGGGCAGTCTCCACAGACCTTCCCTTGGCACAGACATGCTGTTGGTACTTGAGCAGTTCGTTCGATGTGCTACTTTTTATCATGGTAACCACAATGCTTTCCATAGTTTTGAGTTCAAAGGACTTTAGGCTTATAGGTCTGTAGGCCTTTGGTGTCGCATAACTTGCCTTGCCAGGCTTGGATATAAATACCACCCTTGCCTCCTGCCAGGTTTTGGTCCAAGACACACTGTGAAAATAGTGGCCAGATGAGTCTCCAGATAGTTCGAATCCTTTTGTAGTAACGCCGGAAATATTCCAGGTGACTTAAATGGTTTGATGCTCCTCTAGGCTTCATTAACTATGATAAACCTTCGATCAACCTCATTATTCCAAGATTCCGGTGTCTCCGTGAGTCCCTTCGTCTTCTGTGGAAAATGGGACTTCATCAATAGCCTCAACAAGTCCTTCGCTTTCTCTGCTTTCACTCCCATGTCGTCTGATAACGTTTCAGTTTGGACATGGGTTTTTGAGAGTAACTTGAAATTGGTGGCGTCATTATTGCTATAGACCTGTTCGCAAAGAAGCTTCCAGGGGGCACGTTTTTCCGCTCTGGTAATCTTATAGTATTCCTTGAGCAGTGTATAGTACACATCTCAGTAAACTTTCGATTTTTTACGACGAGCTCTATCTGCGGACCTCTTTCCCAATGTCATCCAGGGTTTTTCTTGAGCTGATTTCCTTCATAGAAGAGGACAACTATCTTCGAAAGACTGTTGACATTGTCGTCAATGCCTTCTATGCTTGGACAATCTAAATAATCTTGTCCAATTCTTCTTCTGTGTAGTCTTCCGAATTTTGGCTAGTTGGGCTTCAACTTATTACGGAAGCTTATCGTAATCGGCACTGGCCGTGCTATTGTAAACCCAATCTAGCCATAGTCTGAGAAGGAATGCTCCATGGAGACCCTCCAATTCTGAACCTCATTGATTAGATTTACCGAACATATTGTTACATCTAAAACCTCCTCCCTAATCCTATTAACAAAGGTAGCGGTGTTAAAAATGTTACTAGGTCGTTAGGTTAGGTTGAATGGGCCACCCACCAAAGGTGATTTCACGCGGAGGCCAGTTTGGCCCATTGTGGTACCCTAGAGAGAGGAAGGGAAGAAAAAGGAAAATATGAGACCTCGTACTAGAGGTTATACACGAATAAAAAGACAAAGACAGGAGGAGTGCAGAAACCCGAGCGGGAGGTGAAGAACTGCCCTTCGCTACGCAAGTACGGACCTACCTACGCCGGAGCTTGTCCGCCCACCATTGTCCCTCTCAGGATAACGAATCGCGAATGCCCTAACTCCAGTCGGCACTGGTGCCAGGTAGTCGGAGATCCTCCTCAATCCACCTTCCGTATCCATAACACCCAGAATCGAACTGTGGCCGCAACCATCCTCCTTCAGCATACCGAACTCTCTCAGCCTAAGCGTGACCCTGGCAGCGCAGTTTCAAATATAGGCCTCAATGGGCTGCATAGTTTTTTGGACCCATCTAACTGTTGTTCGCCCTAGTTCTTTTAGACATGGGATGCCCTCCAGGTGACCGCAGCCTTTTGGCTGACTGCGGTAGCCTGTGCAGCGATTTCCGGACCCCAGTTAGGGAGTCTCTCTCCCTATTAGTGAGAGTCTTAGGATCATTCGCACCAAGCCTCTCAAAATACCTGAGAGCGATGTGTCTTCTATTATTCCAACTTCTTAAAGAGCGTGTTGGTTTACCGGGGAAGGCCGATGGCCTAGGCAAATTATAGGCATGCGAACCAGGTGCTTTCGTCAAAACCTAGTACCAGCCTCTAAACTACACTATCTCCGAAGTCCGCTTGATAGGCCTGGCACGTAGTGTACAGTCACACAGGGAGAAACTAAGTTCCGCCCTGAACCCCGTGCGGTTCAGGGCGGTGACTGTCGACTCATCTCCTTGTCATTTAATGCCCTTTCAAAATTCAGGGAAGCTGGCATCGCGTACTCCTTCACTAGGAGAGACGTCTAGACTTCTGGCACCACTTCGTGGAGGGCCGTCTCCTCCAACCTGTCCTTGAGGCACGCCTGAAGTTTTCCGACGTCAGACCTTCCCTCACTTTCTAGTCTTGTTAGTAAAATTTTTTGGTTTGTAATGTCAACTGCTACGTTTTATAATAAGCACAATTGCCTCTTTACATTTACGATACATTTTCGAGAGCATTACCAGGCCTTCAGAGTTGCTATTTTTGAAATTTCCTACGACATATCTGATGGCAGCTTTACAATGTTGACCGATTATGCAAAAAAAAATAACAACAAACAATAATAAACAAAGTATGCGATGACAAATGCTGCTTCAACCAGTTGTTCATTCACAGCTGCGGTGCTTTCCGCCGGAGCATCATTCAGAATTAATTTATGAGAAGTTGGATTATGGTTACGGCACTCGGGACGACTTGCTCCTCTAAAAGACATACATAAATTTGACATTGCATTACATTGGATATCAGATTCAAAGCCATCTTACCGGCTCTGCCATTGTTGCATGCAGGAGAAATGATCGATACGATCACCGCTGGTGGTGTATGTTTCATCTCGTTCTTGAACGTCTTCCGTACAGATGGGACACTTTAACTTGCGGCCGGACATTTTTTTTTTACTTTACTCTTTTCTGCATACAAATGTTTGACTAACTGACTTCTGAGAAATTCGAACAATAATATTTGGTTTTCTAACATTGGTAGATTGAATGTAGATAACGATTTTGAGGTTCACGTCACAGTTGTGAATCACAGAGCACTTGTTAGAATAGCTAAATGAGAGTTATCGCCATGCCATAATTACCAGGTAGTGTACCGTAAACAGCTGAGTACAATTTTTTCTCGTGAAGTGCACTATCTGTCAACCAGTTTTGCTTGTGTGTGTGTGTGTGTATTATAGTTGAGATCCATAACGCACACAATCAACGAAAAATGACGCAAATTAGTAACATACTCAAATTCAGTGTGGCATCAATCACTGATTTTGACAGATAGTGCACTCAATATTTTGTTGTTGGGCAACTGCCACTACCCGTAAATGAATATATCTTAGTACCAGCCTTTAGGGTTGGTATTCGCTTTTCGCGATAGTTTTCGGCGATTACTTTTTTTAGATAACAGATTTTAAAGCCAAAAAACTTGCTGATTTCATTCAGTAGAACATTCCCTTAGTACTAATGGTAAAATTTTAATAAAACTGCTATTTTCGCTATGTTTCAAAACACTTATCGCGAAAAAAGGGGTTTCAACGGTGAAAAACGAACGTATTGGGTTGCCCAAAAAGTAATTGCGGATTTTTCATATAGTCGGCGTTGACAAATTTTTTCACAGCTTGTGACTCTGTAATTGCATTCTTTCTTCTGTCAGTTATCAGCTGTTACTTTTAGCTTGCTTTAGAAAAAAAGTATAAAAAAGTATATTTGATTAAAGTTCATTCAAAGTTTTATTAAAAATGCATTTACTTTCTTTTAAAAAATTCGCAATTACTTTTTGGGCAACCCAATACAAGCAATCGAGAAAATTGGCAACACTAAAACACACCTACACATTATGAAGATCAAATATGATGTGGCGAAACTCACAGAGAGCGAATAGACAATTCAGTTGTTATGCATACCCAAACATTCCGATACTGATGGCAATATGCACGCTGATCTTATAGCTGTAAATCACAACGATGTCGGAATTTACCCCCCCAATGCCCCACAACGACCTTAAGTCCCATGATAAAAAGAGGGCAATAGCGACTTGGCAGGCAAAGTGGGACTCGAGCATAAAAGGACGCCATCTCTTTTTCTCTATCACCTATTGTAAATACAACGCCTTGGTTCCACAGCAGACGTTTACTCCGCAACGTAATCACGATGATCTGTAGACTTCGTTTTAGCCACATAAGGACGAGACGGCACTTACACAAAGTAAACATACTGGACACAGATAGCTGAGATTGCGGCGAGATACAATCTATCGATCACCTAACATTTCAATGCCCGAGAATCAACCAATGGCAAAGCAATCTTCTCAACCAGACCCTGATGAGCCATGATATCGGAGGACGAACCATCATTGACATTCTCAGGAAAGAGAACGACAAGGTCTATGTACGTCTATACAAATTTTATGTCGATAACAACATTTTTGTTATGAACATATAAGTTTGCACATCTAGCAGACCCCATATGAGTGGCAGTATAGACTATGACATAATTGCAGGTAGTGTACCGTAAACAGCTGAGTACAACTTTTTCTCGCAAAGTGCACTATCTGTTAACGAGTTTTGTGTGTGTGTGTGTGTGTGTATTATAGTGAAGAACCATCGCACACATAAACAACGAAAAATGGCGCGAACAAGTAACATACACAAATTCAGATTTGCACTAATCACTGCTTTTGACAGATAGTGAACTCAATATTTTGTTGTTGGACAACTGCCACTACCTGTAAATAAATATATCTTTGTATAGACTTAGTGTCTCATGCCACTTTTTTAACACCCCACCGCCAGCAGACATATAAGATGATGAAGACGGGATTCTTTACGAAAATGCCAGAGCAAATTTTCAAACAAAACGTGGCATCACTGTTTTGAAGTGCAATCTGGGATTATTGTCTTTGTTATCAGCTTTGTTGCATTTGAAGAGATTGAGAGTTATCAATTGTGTAAAATAAATAAATAAATAATTAAATGACTTTGCATTTAGAATTCGTCTGAAGCGGACGCTTCGGGATTCGATGCTTAGTCATCGTTATACACAGTACAGTTATAACTGTACATTGGTTTTAATTCTGTATTTTTAATACACGTGTTTTAATTTACAGTTGGTGGGGACACCAACTTCGGAAGTACAACCTGGCATATAGAGTCGTACTCTGCCATTTCGATTAAAGTCCAAAAAAAAAAAAAAATAATTAAACTCTTCAAATTACCACATTTTTGTGGCTTAACATTCCAACGAATTTAGTAACTACTATGGCTTCCTCGGGTCTGACTTGTCCCATATGTGTGGATTCTTACAGTGATCCAAATGACATATGCAGTACAATATGTGGTCATATATTTCATCATTCTTGCCTAGTGCAATGGCAAGAGCAGTAAGTTTGCCTTTGATAACCTAAACTAATGATCCTAATGGTCATTCTGTTTGTTGTTGTTCTTCTTCTTTAGATCCAATACTTGTCCCATGTGTAATCGCAGTAACCCGGCGCCACATCGCCTTTTCATCGATCTTAAGGCAGAAAGTGATACCACCAGGCCTGTTAATAATGGAGCATCAAATGAAGAGCACAAAGTGATTATAAAAGGTATTCGGGATCTTCAAATTGAAACATCTTTACCTGCTGTTGTACTCCAATTAATTGGGATTATGCAAGTACATATACGTGAGCCCGATATTGGCAATATATCTAAAGTAGGTGATGTTCTATACGTTTCCTTTAAAAGCTCCAGCCATAAGGATGCATTTCTGGCCAATAAATTTAAGCTTAAGAAAATGCCAAGAACTTCGTCAATTGTTATACACGAAGTCGTTGATTCTGAAGTAAAATCTCTGTTCCAATACAGCCATAAATTAAAGGAGCATTGTGGCTTTCGGGTATTCTATATAAAAGATAAACAAGTTTATGTGCGAAAAGACAAGGATAGCCCTGCAATAAATATATTGTCAAAAAAGCATGTAGACGATTTATGTGCCAAATTTAGAAATGTAACGCAACCCATGCCATCCACAAGTTCTGAGCAAAGTGGGCTGCGTGCACGCCGAAACCAAAACCAAAATGTGGCACATGCTGCCAACAACTCGGCAAATACTGTCTCCAATGACATTGACAACGAATGGAATATAGGTGAGGCTATGACTCGAGCATTTCTTCAAAGTGCTGGTTACCATGAAGGTAGTAGCAGTGATGACGAATGGAGAGAAGTTTTAGCCATCCACCACCAAGTTCAACAAATGATGCCAAACAGCGAACCACCACTAGTCATCAATGGAGATAGTTCGAGTTGGCAAACCATTAGTACAGATGACGAACGTTCCTCATGTTGGACTGGATTCAAAAATATGCTCAATAAATTATGTAGCTGCAGAGGAAATTAACCGTGCCAAAACCCGCTCCATGGCCGTTCCTCCTAAGCAAGTCTAGGGCTAAAACAAAAATCACACTTTGCCTTTTATATACATAGCAAGACTGCCGCATAGTTTAGTATGAAAAAAAAAAATACAGAAAACACATCGTATTGAATGACCCAGTGTCACAAACTATATACTATTTGTTTATTGACCGGAAACATAAGTTTATCCATTTTAAAATATATACACTAGTTATAGTTTTATATAACCATGCCATTTACAAGCTTATGGCATTCTGTTATACCAAATAAAATAGTGCTGTTTTTTTTTATTGGAACTCTATAGGGTATTGTGGCGATCTTGGCAACACTCTGTTGAAGGTAACACCACTGTTGACAGGTTTATATTCTCGAAAAAGAAAACAAACGATATTCGAGGTTCTTGTCTCTTTAGATTGAAGCGTGATTAATAATTTTTCTTTTTTGGACAATACGCAGGGGATAACCAGGTAGTGTACCGTAAACAGCTGAGTACAATTTTTTTCCGCAAAGTGCACTATCTGTCAACGAGTTTTGTTTGTGTATGTGTGTTTTATGGTTAAGAACCATAACACGCAAACAACGAAAAATGGTGCGAACTAGTTACATACACAAAATCAGAGTTGCACTAATCACTGATTTTGACAGATAATGCACTCAATATTTTGCTGTTGGGCAACTGCCACTACCTTAAAATGAATATATCTTGGGGAGGTCAGAGATTAGCACGTCCGCCTATAACGCTGAACGCCCGGGATCGAAACCTGGCAGAACATCAGAAAAAATTTAGGAATCGGGATTAAAGCCGGTTGTACGTACCGGGTTGACCAAATGACGTCTTTAAAGGGCTGCCGTCTCAGTGTACAACACACTGCTACAACAACTACAACAAAAGGTTCTCAAAAATGAATCTACAACTCTTCTTAGACATCTTACACACTCACCTTTCCTGCATGCAGAGCAACGTCAATGACTTGAGGTTGCAATGACCAGTCAGTACAGACTTCCTCCAGTACCGGATGTCTATGAGTATCACACGGGTTGGAATTCCCAGTTTCGAATCGTGTAGCACAAAGAAAATTTCAATCCCATGGCAGCCCGTTGTACGTACCGGATTGACCCGATGGATTCCTTCATCGGCAAGGAATGCCGACTTAGTGTACAACACACTGCCACAACAACTACAACAATATTAAAGAAAATGTTATCAAGAATAGAATATCAAATTCCACTAACAAAGTCACAGGCACAGGCCAATGTTAAATGCAATGAATGTCACTGCCACCACTTGCACTACATTTTAACTCATTCAACTATTGTGGCCACAGAGATTTCTTTCTGCTGACATTGTTACATTTCTTGTAAACTTTTCGGGAGAATGCACAAAGGCATTGACCATATAATCAAATTGACTTAATAAAGGGTGATTTTTTTGAGGTTAGGATTTTCATGCATTAGTATTTGACAGATCACGTGGGATTTCAGACATGGTGTCAAAGAGAAAGATGCTCAGTATGCTTTGACATTTCATCATGAATAGACTTACTAACGAGCAACGCTTGCAAATCATTGAATTTTATTACCAAAATCAGTGTCCGGTTCGAAATGTGTTCATTCACCGTAACGTTGCGTCCAACAGCATCTTTGAAAAAATACGGTCCAATGATTCCACCAGCGTACAAACCACACCAAACAGTGCATTTTTCGGGATGCATGGGCAGTTCTTGAACGGCTTCTGGTTGCTCTTCACTCCAAATGCGGCAATTTTGCTTATTTACGTAGCCATTCAACCAGAAATGAGCCTCATCGCTGAACAAAATTTGTCAAAATTTGAACACATTTCGAACCGAACACTGATTTTGGTAATAAAATTCAATGATTTGCAAGCGTTGCTCGTTAGTAAGTCTATTCATGATGAAATGTCAAAGCATACTGAGCATCTTTCTCTATGACACCATGTCTGAAATCCCACGTGATCTGTCAAATACTAATGCATGAAAATCCTAACCTCAAAAAAATCACCCTTTAAATGCACTTGATGCATATTTTGTACAAAGACTTTAGATGTTTTATGTTTAAGTGTATAGAAAATATTGATTTTGGGGAACCATTGTATGACGCCGGCAGAGCTGATCATTTTGTATTCGTTGACTTTTCAATAAAGAAATATCACCAGGCATTTAGCTGTCTGTCAGCCAACCAACCTAATTTTATTTTGCAATTACGAGAAGCTCAGCTGAGAGCGTCTACAGGTTCAGCGCTACCAGAGAGTACATCGATATCAAGCGAGTCTAGACAACATTCATGCGGTAAATAGCTACCGGGTGAATGTGAAGAATGACCGCCTCCCATTGCACCGCATGAAATTGATCTCCCTTGGCAAACCAGAGTAGTTCTGGCTCAATTTCACTCCGGCAGATGCAGCCGCCTCAACTCCCATAGTGCAAGGATTGATGCCGACGTGCAAGATGTATGTCTCGATTGTAATCAGGGACAAGTCAATTATTTAACTGCTCAGCCAGACCCACTCGACTCTGACCCAGATTCCTGTGGACACACCCCACCTAAGTCGTAGAGTTGCTAGATCTGCACATTCAACAAAACCAAGCAGACGAAAGATAGAACACAACAACGATGAACACCACATAGAAGGTTCCAGCCATTGTGATGTAATTGACATATTATTGGCCTTCAAATAACCAATGGCCATTCCCCAACGATCGGTCCTATGGACCGGAACGCGCTTGCATTAAAAAAAAAAACAACATAATTAACCTATAATAATTATATTGATAATATTTATTAACATACTAATTAAGTTTGTGTTTTGTAGTAGTCTTCATCAATCTTCTCTTCCGTTTCCCTTGGTAATGAAGCAGGTGAATTCATGGCTTTGCACAACAATTCATCAACATTTTTCTTACTATAAAGTCGAAATTCTTGCTCGTTTCTCTTGGCTACAACACAATTGGCCTTACAGTCTATATAACGAAAACCTACTCCACGTAGATTTCTGACAGCATATAAAAATATGTTGTGTATCTGCTTATCGATATACTCCTTTATAAATGTCCCTTTAAATGTTTCGTCATTTTTCAATAAATTCGCTTTGGCAAGAAATTCAGATTTCAAAAGCCCTGTCCTAAATTCCACATACATGCATACATCCTTGGGTTTTTTGTTCGGATGTATACGGTCCAGTACGTTCACTTTGACAATATCTTCAATGTTGGCATTTGGTATACCTATTTTGGCCGCAATGGATAGAACTACATTCTCCAATGGATAACGTATTTCATTGTAGGGAAACTTTTGTAGCACAATACTGTGCTGCATCGCTCTATTTGGATTTGTGTCCTGAGCTATAGCCCCCGATGCACTTGTGGCTTTATTTGCCAAAGATGTCTTAGAAAAGGCTTTACTATTATTTTGAATTTCCAATCTTTGCATTTGACTCTTTAATTTTATTTTTTCTATGGACAGCTGCATATTATTGGCAATTTCCTTCTCCAGTTGTACTGTAATACATTTCAGCTTTTGCTCCAGAACATTAACTTTGGTATTGACAGCAATATCCGAAGAGGCATCATTGTGACCCTTTCTAGCCGTCTTTAGAGCTGTTAGTTCTTTAACTTTTAGCGCAAGTTCTTTTGATTTGTACTCATTTTCCAAAATTAAATTTGAATTTTGCTCTTGCAAAGTTCTGAGGTGACATTCAGTGTCGGAAAATTGTTCTCGCAGCTGTTGGTTATCATTAAATCTTAACCTGTTTGTTTGCAGAGTAGCAATTTCTCTTGATTTGCGTGAAATCTCCTCAGCTTTGTATTCATTTTCAAGACTAAGACGTTCATTTTCCTCCTCCAAAAGATGAATTCGAGTTTCTATCTCCGAGTATTGGGCATGTAAGTTGAGAAAATTCTCCTCATTATTGGTGAACTCAGCAATTCTTTGATCGGATCTTTTGCGCAGCTCCTGTTCAATGGTATACTGTTCTTGCAGGTGATAGAAGTTAATTTCCGCCTCCTGTAGTTGGGCATTGAGTTCATTTATTTTGTCCACGCTGGATTCCAATTTTGCATTCAGATCCTCTTGATCTTCGGCAGAAGCAGAAGCCGAAGCGGTGTTTTCAGCAGGGGCATCGTTAAAAATTAAGTATAATTTATGCGAAGTTGGACTATGGTGACGGCACTGGGGGCAACTTGTTGCTCTAAAAGACATAGATATTGCATTGCACTAGAAACGAAATTAGATTCAACTTACCGGCTCTGCCATTGACGCATACAGGAAAAATGATAAATATGACCACAGCTGGTGGAGTATATATCATCGTTCTCCTGGAAATCGTCCGTACAAATGGGACACATTAACCTGAGGCCTGACATTTTTCTCCGCTGGTTTGTTTGCTTTGTTCTCTTCCGCAGACAAATGATTAACTATTCGATCAACTCAAGCAATACAAATGGTGCCAGATCCGTTGTATGTCCTTCTTCACGTTGCAAATTTTTGTCATAACAATGTGTGCGCGCTAATACCTACGACTTGCTTATGGCACATAAATATAAGAAAATAATTCAGTTATAGTGAACTGATAATAGTAAGCACATTCAAGTTTATTTATACGCCTGTACATATATAATCCTCAATATACATAAAATAGGAGATGTGGCAACATTGAAACATGTTTTTCTAAGTATTTTTCAGGGAAAATCCCTAAATTGTACTGCGTTATATATGTATGTGTACAGAAATGACATGCAAAGACCAAAAACAGTGTACCATATTGTTTTATAGTTAAAATTTTAGAGGTCTGTTCGCGTACTTCAGTAAAAATTTGAAGCAGATTTAGAACAGCCGTTACTCTCTTTGGTTTTTTATTTCAAATAAACAGCTGATTTTCAATAAAAGAGCTGTTCGATGCTGCAAATTTCTGCTAGAAGAAAACCTCTAATAAAAATTTCCCAGCTCTCAATTACCAAACTCTCAATATTTTGCTCACTCTCACACACTTTTCCGCTCTCTTCTGCTGGCAAACACAGTACGCGCACAACTTGCAGTAACTATTGGGTTGCCCAAAAAGTGATTGCGGATTTTTCATATAGTCGGCGTTGACAAATTTTTTCACAGCATGTGACAGTGTAATTGCATTCTTTCTTCTGTCAGTTATCAGCTGTTAATTTTAGCTTGCTTTAGAAAAAAAGTGTAAGAAACGTTAAATTAATCCGCACATGCATTGGGCTAGGTAAGGTTGAAAAGAGGGTGCAGATATTAAACCGCCCCCATGCCACTATGTATGTGTACTTTTTATAGATTATGTGCCATGGCGAAACAATTAAAGGTGGTCTCATTTATACAACAACCCCAAATCATATGGTGCCATCCGCCATGTTGCCATCAAGTTAATCGACGTTTTGCCAACACACAAAAATAAATTTGTGTGTGTATACATGTACACACATGAGCGCAGAATATGCGAAAAAGAAGAAAGAAGAGAATGCAAACAAAAATCTGTCATCTAAATACCGTCAAACCTGACCGGCTGTTAAAGCTGTTCGCTTGATAACTTACCACTCTTACCACACTGGCGCTGCCACAGACCGGTCAATTGCTTTGTACGTGGTCAACAAGGTTTCTTTGTTTGCACTGCGCATAGTTCCAGGGTCTTGACACTCAACATAATCAAGCAGACGAAAGATAGAACACAATAAACAACAACAACAACGGCTGCGTTGGCTAGGTCAAGTTGTCAGAATGAATGAAGAAGCTCCAGCAATGAAGTCTTTTTGAAGGGAAACACGGTGGTACAGGCAAACCGCGAAGACCAAAAGCCCGATGGAAAGATCAAGTGGTGGGAGACACTTCGAAGCTTAGTGTCAGAGATTTTAGAACGAGCGCAGAAGATCTAGGCGCTTGGAACGCTATTCTACGTCTACATCTAGTGGAACAAATATTCTGTCAAAGCCAATTAAAGTAAAGGCCGGTACTGTATTCAGTTTTCGCATTGAAACTCCATGTAAAAAAAAAAAAAACAAAAGAAAAAATTGGCCGAAATGTGTTCGTTTCGTCATAACTTGTTTTTTCATATAGGGAAAATTTACATTTCGGGACTCCCATTGAGATCGCAACCACGGTCGATGTGCAACAAGTCCTTTTTCTTATGCAAAATAAACGCGATCGCCAAACTTCTAATTGTAACTGAGTGTTTGTTAGTGTTAGTTATGTTGCTCACATGTATTTACTCTGAGTGGTAAAAAATAAAGTGTTTGTGGAGGCATAAATAAGAAAGTATTTTTAAAATATAAATAAATATATTGGGTTGCCCAAAAAGTAATTGCGGATTTTTCATATAGTCGGCGTTGACAAATTTTTTCACAGATTGTGACTCTGTAATTGCATTCTTTCTTCTGTCTGCTATCAGCTGTTACTTTTAGCTTGCTTTAGAAAAAAAGTGTAAAAAGTATACTTGATTAAAATTCATTCTAAGTTTTATTAAAAATGCATTTACTTTCTTTTAAAAAATCCGCAATTACTTTTTGGGCAACCCAATACTTAAAAGAGAAATAAATAATTCTTTCACAACAAGCAACTCAATCAATCTGTACGAAATAAAACCGATTTGTGAAAGAATGTGTTGTGCTTTTGGTCTGCAATTACAACAACAATATTTGGATAGAAGTGGAAGTGGTTGACAAAGGCTTTTGGAAAGTTGATCTTATTTAAATTACAACAGTGAAAATACTACAAAATCTAATTATTGTTATAAATAAATGCTGAACGATTTTCGGAAAATGTTCCATAAAAAAGAACGTAGTACCAGCCTCAAAGTAAAAATGGCCCCGTTTACACTGCTCTTTAAATTCGGATTTAAGGCTCTAGTTAGCTGATTGTAATTGTATTAAATCCGGTTTAAAGCTCTCGTCAGCTGATTGTATAAAGGGGAAAACAGATGATCGAGCCATTAAATCCGGAGTTTAAACCCCCCGTTTTCACTGTTCTGTAGATCCGGATTAAATGGCTCGATCTTCTGTTTCCCTATTTTAAAATCAGCTGACGAGAGCTTTAAACCGGACTTAATGAACAATGTAAACGGAGTTTTAACGGGTTTTAAATCTGCAAATTTTTTCAGGAAAAGTATGCGAACAGACCTTGTATTTTAGATCTTTGTGTTTATACCCATTTTAGTATTGGAATCAGTACGTCATAAATCCATACACGAAAAGATTATCAGTTTATAATATATATGCATGTTTGTTTAAACATGATCAAAAGCTATTGCTTAGTGCCAACATGGATTCCTTAAGCCATCAGCGACCATCTGAGAGCACCATAAGTGAAAATCCAGAGATTAGAAAATACATTCTTGAACTCGAAAGCGCCGTGCGCAACTACATGCCATACGAGAAAAGCTACAGGGAACTTGATACAAAGTATCTAGATGTCCAAGAAGATTTGTATGCAGCAACAATACAAAATAATGAGTACAAACTCCAAATAAAGGCTCTCGAAAATGAGAACTCTAAACTGCGCCAGGAAAACATTACTCTGCGCAATACAATTGAATCGCTGGAGCAAGCGATTGCTGAGCCACAGATGGAGAGAACTGATAATGATGCACCCACCGCCCGTGAACTTCAACAGGCACAAAACAAAAGTAGTAGAAGCAGCAGCAGTAGCAGCAGCGTGGAGAGCGTAAACGATGCAGCAGAGAATATAAACTATGCCAACAGCATTTTGGTTAAAAATGTCCCAAAGAAACTCATGCCGCAGGAGGATACAAAAAAGGCCATATTAGCACTGGCAAAATGTATGAACTTACAAGTAACTGAAATGGATATTTCCAATGCCATCATCAAGGAGAGAAAGTTCTATGAACGCCTGAATATGCAACCGAAAAAATTGATTCTGATAGTTGAGTTCAGAAATCAGAAAACGAAGGTCGATTTTCTCAAACACAAAGAGAAGCTTAAAACCAACACCTCTTTCAAAGATATTGAAATCACAGACTATGTCAGTGAAGATATCTACAATCTGTATCAGTATGCCAAAGTATTAAAATCGCATGGCTACAATTCGGTGTATTGGAGGAACAATTGTGTCTATGTCAAGAAAACCAGATCAACGAACAGCCAACCAATTCTAATAGAATCCCAGAATCAAGTAGATGTTTTGAAATCATTAAAATAATCGGGGGACTCGTAAAAGTATGCATCTATAATACAAGTACATTGCCACACACATATGTATATATATATATGGGTCCATAAGATCCTGTATTTTCAACAATACTGTCTAAAGTTTATGATAAGTTTGAGATAATTAAAAAAGCACGCTAGGTTCGGCCGGGCTGATTCTTATATACCCTCCGCATTGGATCGCATTTGTCGAGTTCTTTCCCGGTATCTCTTTTTTGAGATAAACAAAGGATAAAAGAAAAGAATTGCTTTGCTGATTGAATTGAATGTTGGGGACCACAATAGAGGTATATGTGTAAAATTTCAGCCAAATCGAATAAGAATTGGGCCTTTTAGGGGCTCAAGAAGTAAAATAGGGAGATCGGTTTATAGGGGAGCTGTATCAGGCTTAAGGCCGATTCAGACCACATTTGACACGTGTGTTGGAGGTCATGGAAGAAGCCGTTGTACAAAATTTCAGCAAAATCGGATAATAATAAGGCCTTCTTGAGGCTCTAGAAATCAAAATCGGTTTATATGGCAGCTATATCAGGTTATAGACCGACTTGAACCATATTTGGCACAGTTGTTTAAAGAAAGTCATAACAAAACAACTCGTGCAAAATTTCACCCAAATCGGATAGGAATTGCGCCCTCTAGTGGGTAAAGAAGTCAAGATCCCAGATCGGTTTATATGGCAGCTATATCAAAACATGGCCCGTTTACAATCCCAACCGACCTACACCAATAAGAAGTATTTATGCAAAATTTCAAGCGGATAGCTTTACTCCTTCGAAAGTTAGCGTGCTTTCGACAGACAAACGGACGGACATGGCTAGATCGACTTAAAATGTCATGACGATTAAGAATATATATTTGGGGTCTAGATGAATATTTCGAGGTGTTACAAACAGAATGACGAATTTAGTATACCCCCATCCTATGGTGGAGGGTATAAAAACTATACAAAGCAACTGGGCTAGACCCAGAGGTCTCAATATTAACACAGAGAAGCCTGAAATATGCTTGTTCACGAGGAAGACGAAGGTGGGCCAGTTCAACGCACCACGTTTCCTCAAAAAGACGATTTCGATATCTGACAGCGTCAAATACTTGTGTGTGATCTTGGACAGGAAACTGAATTGGAATTGTCACATTCAGGAGTGCACTGAGAAGGCTCACAGATGTTGGGTACTGTGTAGACGGACCGTAGGCTTGAAATGGGGCCTGAATCCGAGGAAAGTCCACTTGCACTACAGGAGCATGATTAGACCAATACTTAGTTACGCCTCAGTAGTTTGGTGGACTGCTGTGGAGAAAATGTGCAACATAAAGACCATACAACAGGTTCAGAGAACATGTTGTCTTGGCATTGGCGGAGCGATGACCACCACGGCACTGGAGACTATTCTAGATATCCGACCCATTGACATACAGATTAAGTGTGAGGCAGCCACTACGGCTATGAGACCTAAGGCGAAGGGAGAATGGATTGAGGATGGGAGCAGCTCATACCATCGGAAACCTGGAAGGAAGAGTTTTCCGATCGGTTAACTGAATTGCAACTTGAAGTCGAGTGCGACGCACTGCTGCCATCGGCACAGTCTTAGATGGACGGAACCCTAGTATTGCCATCTCTGGAAGATCATGTTACACGGATGGATCAAAGCTAGAGGACAGAGTGGGCCTGGGGGTTTACATTGAGAAGCCAGGGACTGAGATCTGTTTTAGACTGCCTGACCATAATATGGTCCAGCAGGCGGAGATTCGGGCGATCACGGAATGCGTGATGTGGTGTGGTGCTAACGCGAGGACGTCAAGTGTGAACATCTTTACCGACAGTAAAATTGCCATAGGAGCAATAACAACCAGGACGGTAAGGTCCCAAACAGTCTTGCAGTGTAAGAGGGATGACCTTCTCTGGGGATGGCAAAATCCGCATCGTTTGGGTGCCGGCCATTACGAAGTAAGGGGAAATGAAAAGGCAGACGATTTGGCGGTGTAGGCAAAAGGACTGCCGTCAAAAAACTTGGTTAACCCGAAGCCTTTCGGGTCGACGTAGTCCGAGTTAAGGGAGTGGGCGACGAATACGCATTATGGAACAGCAAAACGGTCGGTAGGACGGCGAAAATCCTATGGGGGATCCTGATCGTGAGAAGCCGATCTGTCCGAGCCGATGGACAGCCATCACAATTTACCATGGGCGAAGTCACGTACGTCATACGTGGCATCAAATCATCATCCAAGGCGTCCAAGGGCCCCGACGAAATCTCTACATTGATGTTGAAGAATCTGGACTTACCTGGAGTTGAGTACCTAACGTCTGTTCTCAACCTGCCTTTGAACACTCTTATAATACCCGATGTCTGGAAAATGGGCAAAGTGATGCCGCGGGGGGAGTCGTACAGCCTGATCTCCCTTTTCGCACCAGTAGCAAAGACGCTTGAGGCTTTACTCCTCCCGAGCCTCGTAGAAGAATTTCCATTCGCCTAGCATCAACATGGATTTCGAAGACTGCAGAGCACAACAATCACCATCACCGCACACATTTGTCGTGGCTTCAATCAGCCCAGGTCATGTGATAGAAAGGTCCTCGTGGCACTGGATCTATCGAAGGCATTCGACACGGTCAGCCATGCCAAACTATTTGAGAACATCGCCAACACGTCCCCCCAGCCAGGCTTTGTCGCTTTGTTATAACTTCCAACAATTGTACCGAGTATGGTCTAAATCGGTTAATCTGAATCTTGGAGGTGGTATTTTTGATATCTTGGAGGGTGGTATTTTTCTTTGGGCTTGGCTAATATTTAAGCAAATAAAATAAAAAAAAAAACGTTTGGGTTAAATAAGCATAACCCAAAGGGACATGTTTATCAATTGGGACAAAATGGGCATTAAAATAAAGCTATGTAGATGTAGAGTTCGAACTACGAAGGCCCGCGCCACCTCTAAAAACCGACCAAAAACCAGTAAGCAAAGGCAAAAGTCGGTAGGAGCCGACTATATAATACCCTACACCTACCCTATAATTATAAATCGGTTGCAAATTGTAGCTACTACGGTCACTTGAGCCCAAATCGGGCGATACATATATATGGGAGCTATATCTAAATCTGAACCGATTTTGATGAAATTTTACAGACATGTTAAGATCAGTAACAAAAGAGTCTGCGCCAAATTTAGTACAGATCGTTTGAAAATTGTAGCTACTACGGTCATTTAGGTGAAAATCGGGCGATACATATATATGGGAGCTATATCTAAATCTGAACTGATTTTGATGAAATCTTGCAGATATGTAAGGATCAGTAACAAAACAATTTGTGGTAAATTTTGTGCAGATCGGTTGAAAATTGTAGCTACTACGGTCACTTGAGCCCAAATCGGGCGATACATATACATGGGAGCTATATAGAAATCTGAACCGATTTTGATGAAATTTTACAGACATGTTAAGATCAGTAACAAAAGAGTCCGCGCCAAATTTAGTACAGATCGTTTGAAAATTGTAGCTACTACGGTCATTTAAGTGCAAATCGGGCGATACATATATATGGGAGCTATATCTAAATCGGAACCGATTTTGATGAAATTTTACAGACATGTTAAGATCAGTAACAAAAGAGCCCGCGGCAAATTTAGTACAGATCGTTTGAAAATTTTAGCTACTACGGTCATTTAAGTGCAAATCGGGCGATACATATATATGGGAGCTATATCTAAATCTGAACCGATTTTGAATATATTCTGCAGATATATTAAGATCAGTAAGAAAAGAGTCCGTGCCAAATTTTTTGCAGATCGGTTGAAAATTGTGGCTGCTACTGCCATTTAAGTGCAAATCGGGCGATACATATATATGGGAGCTATATCTAAATCTGAACCGATTTTTACCAAAAAAGAATGTAGTGCTTATTGACATTTGTCTTAAATCTTTGGATGGTAAAGTGGGTGGGAAAAACATTAGCCGGAAGTCGATTGCGCATACGAACGGTTCGGGCGAAATAAGAATTCTCTCTATAATGCATTGTGCGGGGGTGTGAGTTCCTGGAATGTCTAGTAACCCTGACATACATCCTTACATCAGGAATAAGAAGACGAATATCAGACGAACACACACACACACCATAAAATTACCGATAGAACAGCGCCAAACAACCCACATTGCGACGATGATGAAGGGAGGCAATAGAGTTGGATACCCCACTGTCCCCAATCAACGCCATCGCTCTCCTCTGTACACGGTCCAGTAGCTCCAGGGATGATTTTGAAGCTCCAGCCCATACATGTGCGTTGTACTCCATTTTCGGCCTTATGAAAGTGGTGTAGATGTTAAGAAGATCAGACGGAGTGAAGTAATTCTTACACCGTTTAAGGAAGCCCTTGAACACTTGAATGCTTCTTTCGACACTTCGAATACATGTTTGGCCCAACGGACATCACTTTGTATTTTCATGCCCAGAACATCAAGAGCTTCTGCGTTGCAAACAAATGCACAAACTTGTAATACCCTGTACCACAGTGGTGGTGTAGAGGCTATAATGGCATGTTTACCGATTGGGGCAATATGGGTATCATGTGAAAGGTAATTGAGAGCAGATGGCGAGATTAATATAAAAATTTGGAGTCAAGCCCTGGGGGGCTTATTTTTTTCTTTTTTATTAGAAACAAAGAAATAACATGTTTTCTATGATAGCTTGGTTATCAAGCCAATACAGGTTCATCTGTTTGCTTTGGCTTCTTTAAAATAAAAGCTTGCTTAGTTTGGTACTTCAATTTTAGGTTCTTCTGTTTGCTTTCGCTTTAACAAATCATCGACTTGGGTGCGGCTAGTGATTTCCATTGTATCAATATCGTGCAAATTCCTTTTGGCCACAATAGAATTGCCCTGAAGGACAATATAACCGAAGACACGGCCACGTAATTTTGTATTGGCGTAGTTGAATAATGATTTTATGTCACAAGTATATTCTTCTAGAATAAGATCTTTTGTCAGGGCATTTGTTTTCAATTTATCTTGTCTACGCATAAGCGTAGACTTTGTCTCCATCGATTTGAACTCAACAAACAATTGCATATTTTTGTAGAAATTCTTGGTTATTTCGTTTTTATGTAAGAAGAAGTCCATAGAGGCAGCAATGAAAATTATTTCATTTTCCAGGGAAACAACTCCGCCAGTAGGTGTGTAGTTTTTAATTACCAAAGCTCTTGCTGGATCAAGATTTATAGGCTTTGACTTATTGTTTTTGCTCTTTTTCGCTGTCGATGCTCTCCGCTGCTTGCTTTCGGCATTACATTGCGCTTTCATTTTATCCATTGTAAGTTGGATATTTTTCGATATTTCCTTCTCCAGTTCTAAAGATATGAGTTTTAGTTTCTGCTCCAGCACTTTGTTCTTTTCTTGCAATATGAACCATTGCGATGAACCATTTGCAAGAGATTCCAACTGAGACTGAAGGTCAGTGTTTTCTTTAGACAATGCATTTAAAGCATTTTCTTGGCTAGTAGTTTTAGCCTTCAGACGTTTGTTTAGTTCCAACAGATCTTGTATTTTGTTCTCCAAAATGTTGCCGTTGTTGTTTGTTATATTTTCAGTTTCTTGTTCTTCAGTGGATTCCAAGCCGGGCCGATGTTCAGCTTTTTCTTCCGACAATAGTTTTGTAGCATTTTCTTGACTGGTATTTTCAGCCTTCAAACTTTCGTTTTGCTCCAATATGCTGCCATTATTTTCTGTTTGATTTAAAACGCTTTCCAATTGGGCCTGAAGTTCGTTTTTTTCTTCCGACAATACTTTTATGGCATTTTCTTTGGTGACATTTTCCGTTTCCAATTTTTGAATTACCTCCGATTGATTTTGTATCCTTTTCTCAAAAATTCTACGATTTTTTTCTTCTATACGTCGAAGCTCCTGATACATGATGTTCTTCTTTTCAATATTTTTAGTTAAATCCAAGACTTTATTCTTGGTGGCATGAAGTTCATTTTCCAACGATGGACACCTATTTTCGTCAAAGTTCAAAAATAGTCTGTGAGAAGTGGGATTAGAGCCACGACATTGCGGACAAAATGTTGATCTACAAAGGGAATAAAGGGAAATAGAAATGAAATATTGATTTTTGTAGTATTTTGCACAGATAAGGCAAGCTTACAATGGTTGGTATGGGAACTATAGCAGATTACAGAACGATTTGCCCACGAACATTCCATATTAATTAGTGCTGTCCGATACAAGTTTAAGCTCAATAATAAGGGAACTCCTTTTTACCGGCCCGCCTCACAAAAAAAAAATCTTGATGTTATCGTCGCCAGGATTTGAGACCCGAGTTGGCGTCATAAAAGTAGTCGTAAGTAGTCCCCTGCCAAATGAGTTCATAGTCTCTGAACGCGAACCAACCGCTTCATACCGACTGTTTGAATACCTATTTTGGGACCTAATTTCCCCGACCGAATAAGCAGCAGATGAACATGATGAGCTGCGCCGAAACAACCCTAGCAGCTTGAAAATAATAGAACTTAACCAGGAGATTAGCAAGTTGGTCCTTGAACATAAACGGAAACAAGTAAAAAGGCATAAAGTTCGGCTGGGCCGAACTTTACCTCGGGTAAACCTCCTTTCTTCATAATCCTGTAAAAAAAATGCATAATTTATGCCCCCATAGCATCTATATCTAAATATGGACCGATTTGGACCAAATTTAGCACGAACATTGAGTAGTCTAAGTACAAGTCATTGTTCAATTTTGGAGAACAAAAATTTGTCTTTTTGGTAACCATACTCAAATAAAGACCGATCTGAACCAAAAACGACACGAATGTCGAAAAGCCTAACATAAGTCACTATGTCAAATTTCAGCCAAATCGGATAAAAAATGCGCCTTTTATGGCTCCAAAACTTTAAATCAAGAGATCGGTCTATATGGCAGCTATATCCAAATCTGAACCGATCTGGTCCAAATTGCAGAAGGGTGTCGAAGAGCCTTACACAACTCACTGTCTCAAATTTCGGCGAAATCGCACGATACATGCGACTTTTATGGGCCCAAAACCTTAAATCGAGATAGCGGTCTATATGACAGCTATATCTAAATATGGACCGATCTCGGACAAATTGCAGAAAGATGTCGAGGGGCCTAACACAACTCACTGTCTCAAATTTCGGCGAAATCGCACGATACATGCGACTTTTATGGGCCCAAAACCTTAAATCGAGATAGCGGTCTATATGGCAGCTATATCTAAATATGGACCGATCTCGGACAAATTGCAGAAAGATGTCGAGGGTCCTAACACAACTCACTGTCTCAAATTTCGGCGAAATCACACAATACATGCGACTTTTATGGGCCCAAAACCTTAAATCGAGATAGCAGTCTATATGGCAGCTATATCCAAATCTGAACCGATCTTGGACAAATTGCAGAAAGATGTCGAGGGGCCTAACACAACTCACTGTCTCAAATTTCGGCGACATCGCACAATAAATGCGACTTTTATGGGCCCAAAACCTTAAATCGAGAGATCGGTCTATATGGCAGCTATATCCAAATATGGACCGATTTTGGACAAATTGCAGAAAGATGTTGAGCTTGGAAACAGAGGGGCGCCTAAGGCCCAAAGCTCCTCTCCTGGAAGACTGCCTCGCCGTCGAAGTAAGATCCTAACACACAATCCATCAACTCGCCCATGCCAAGTTGAAATTCCACGTCAGCAGCCCTTCTCAGAATAGACGAATGCCCGAAAACCCAAATGACTCATAACTGAAAACAATATACATAATTACTTACCGACTTTTCCAATCATTTAAACAAGTAAAATGAAAAATGTGGCCGCAACTTGTTGAATATATGGTATCAGAATTTTTGAAAACTTCTTTGCATACGGGGCAGGATACATTTAATATAGAAGCCATTTTAAGTTTTGCAATTTTACTTCTAACCACTCAAGAGAAATTTGATGCGCGCATACCGCACTCGGTTCATGGATTAAATTCAATTTAGTTATGGGGGATTCACAAGACTGACTGTGAATTACTCTGCTGATTAGAGTTACCGTTAGCTGTTTTAAGTGTAAGCATTTTCTCAGGCTGCACTTATAAGGTGTGGTCATGCGAACCACGGTTGCCAGATATTTTTGAGATAGATCCCTAAAATCACAAATAATTTTCCCCAGAAAATCTCACATTAAAATGGTTTTCCCCTTAAAAAAATATACTAAAGAAAATGGTTTTCCCCTTAAAAAAAAATATTCTAAAGAAAAAAATACTTAGTTTTTTATAAAAAATTAAGTTTTATGTACACAACCAATGAATTGGCCCATTTTTATTTTATCATTGTAAGTAATAAAAAATAATTGTGGCTTTCAGTGGCTCAAGATGTCTAATCGGGAGATAGTTTTATTCGGTGTAAACGATTTGAACCATACTTGGTACCAAGGCGGATTTAAAAAGGTGGTCTCACACGAACAGCTGTTAACAGCTGGCCTCGTTTGACGCTATTGTTGTCATCTTCTTTCTCGCATATTCTCTGCTTATGTACGTACAAGTATGCACATACACACACACACACACACAAATTTCTTTGTGTGTTTTGGCAAAACGCCGATCAGTTTGAAGACAAAATGGCGGATTGCACCGTATGTTTTGTTATTGTTGAACAAATGAGACCATGTTTATTTGTTTCGCCATGACGCACATGGTTAGATCGACTTCGAATGTCAAGACCTTCAATATTTCCAAGCCTTTCGAAGGGAATGACCAGATTGGTACACCCTTCCTATGGTTAGGTTAGGTTGAAAAGATGGTGCAGATATTAATCGGCCCCATGCCACTATGGACATGGAACTAAACTAGTAATCGGCTTGTTGTGCGCTCTAAAAAATATAAAGAAACCTCTCAAAAAGAATATTTGGAAGTTAGGAATTCCGTGATACTTGCAAAAAAAAAATTTTTAATACCACTCCCCTACGTTGGTTCATGTCTGGTATTGTGTCTCCACCTAAGTTCCGGTATCTGTTAGACGCGAAAACCGAGCAATGACAAAGGAAATGCTCCAACGTCGCATCATCTTCCCCGCATGCCCTACATATGCTATCACTTGCCGTCTCGTTATGATACCAATAGCTATACTGACCTCCTTCTTTCTTTCATTAATAGTCTCGTCTTCTCACGGTCGGGATCCCCCCATAGGATTTTCGCCGACCTACCGGACTGCGTCGACCCGAAAGGCTTCGTGTTAACCAAGTTTATTGACGGCAGTCCTCTTGCCTTCACCGCCAAATCATCTGCCCTTTCAATTCCCCTTACTCCGTTATAGCCCGGCACCCGAACGATGTGGATTTTGCTATCCTCAGAGAAGGCGTTATTCTCCTTCTTACACTGCAATACTGTTCGTGACCTTAACGGCCTGGTTGTTATTGCACTGCAATACTGTTCGTGACCTTACCGTCCTGGTTGTTATTTCCCTTATGACAATTTTACTGTCGGTAAAAATGTCCACACACGCCGTCCTCGCGTTAGTATCACACCGCTTCACGCATTCCGTGATCGCCCGTATCTCCGACTGCAGGACCTTATTATGGTCAGGCAGTCTAAAACAGATCCCAGTCCCTGGGTTCTCAATGTAACCCCTCAGGCCCACACTGTCCTCTAGCTTTGATCCATCCGTGTAACATGATCTTCCAGAAATGGCAATACTAGGGTTCCGTCAATCTAAGACTGTGCCGATAGCAGCAGTGCGTCGCACTCGACTTCAAATTCCAATTCAGTTAACCGATCGGAAACCTCTTCCTTCCAGGTTTCCTTTCGATTATACCGCGATGGTATGAGCTGCTCCTATCCTCAATCCATTCTCCCATCGCCTTAAGTCTCATAGCCGCAGTGGCTGCCTCTCACTTAATCCCTATGTCAATGTGTCGAATATCTAGAATAGTCTCCAGTGCCATAGTGGGCGTGGTCCTTATCGCTCCGCCTATGCCAAGACAATATGTTCTTTGAACCTGTTGTATGGTAGCAGTCCACCAATCTAACGAGGCGTATGTAAGTATCGGTCTTATAACGCTTCTCTATAGCCAGTGACAGACTATCCTCGGATTCAGGCCCCATTTCGAGCCTACGGCCCGTCTACATAGTGCCCAACATCTGTGAGCCTTCCCAGTACACTCCTGAATGTGATACTTCCAATTCAGTTTTTTGTCCAAGATTACACCTAAGTATTTGACCTTGTCAGGTATCGAAATCGTCCTATTGAGGAAACGTGGTGCGTTAAATTGGCCCACCTTCGTCTTTCTCGTGAACAGGCATATTTCAGTCTTCTCTGGTTTAACATTTAGATCTCTGGGTTTAGCCCAGGCCCGAAAGGGCCTTGTTTCGGGCCTTCTGCATAGCTGCGTTATAATACTTGTAAGGGGTAAGGATCCCTTCCTATGGTGGTATCAAGATATATTCATTTGCTGCTAGTGGCAGTTGCCCAACAATTGTGATTAGTGCAACTCTGATTTTGTGTATGTTACTGAGCCGCGCAATTTTCCCTTTTTTGTGTGTGTTTTGGTTCTCAATATAATACACACACAACCAAAACTCGTTGCCAGATGTGCACTTCGCGAGAAAAATGCACTTCGCGAGAAAATGTTTGTCAAAATTGTCAATTTACATACGATTCATCATTTTTGCTACCACACCTGTGTGTTATTTTCGTATGAAATAACCGAAAAATTTGAGCAAAAGGTGTTTTTTATGCGTAACAATTGATAAAGTTGTGAGAAAACTGGTTAAATCATAAATTTGTGAAAACAATTTAAAAATTACATGTACTATTTTGTCGCTTGTATCACACGACATGTACAACTCAACATGTGCTAAATTTGACATGTCATAAGACATCTACATGCCGTGTAATAGAGCCTTTAGTATTTTAGGTGGCGCGAACTTAAATTGTTGGAAGCATTTCTAGGTTTGGTACGTTAGATTAAAGCCCATGCCTCCTGATGGACTTAAGCGTGTGTCTATCACATTCATGTACAATTTCTCAATTTCTCATCTCGAAATATGCGTTTCTATGACAAACACCTGTTTAGGTGAATATGCTTTCGATTAAATCACACCTAATCTAAAGGTATTACCGAGCTCTAAACATAAGGTAAATTCGAGTAATCAAGAAATGGAATGTCCCCTAGAAAATCCCCAATTTTTACTTTTTTTCTCCGTACCTCAAATGAGAAAAAAATTTCCCCAATCTCGAAAGAATGTCCGGTTTGGGGTAATTTCCCCTCATCGGACAGCTGAGTACAGTTTTTTATCTTTGTTTTAATTTTGCAGTAAATCTAAATGTTAAGATCTTAAAAGATGTTCTGTTTGATCTGATATTCCGTGCATAACGTTGGTATTCTATTCTATTGTGTGCGTAAATGACCAGAGAATATGCGAGAAAGAAGATAATGACGAAGAGAATGCAAACAAAAATCTGACATCTTAATACCGTCAAACCTGGCCGGCTGTTAACAGCTGTTCACGTGAGACCACCTTATTTAATCCGCCTTGAGTTAACATATTCAAATCATATGTTTCGCAACCTGAAATGCGTTCAAAGTTGGTTAACTTATTTCGTCAGACGAGCGCACGCATTTGTCGTGTAACTCTCATGCACGCGTAAGTACGCATAAATGCTGCGCGAAACACGTAACTCCACCTTAACGCTATACAACTCTTAACATTACCTTGTTAAGTATACACCATTGATATCAAAACAATGAGATATTCAGTAACCGAGGGGTAGGTAGGTAGGGTATTTAGTACCCAACTAATTCACGTGTTGGCCAATGTTGTTATTCCTTCTTCGTGGACTCAGAAATAGAGGAGTTTAATTGAAAATATGGATTTAATTAGCACAATTGAAGAAGATGCTGAAGTTGAAAATCTATCCGAAGACTCAGATGCAGAAATAGAGGTAACTTGTGTTTAGTTTTCACTTTCTTATACTTGTAATTGAAGGATTAATTACACGTTTCAGTATCAGCCAACAAAACTTAAACAGAAGAAGGCAACCGAATTTGAAAAAGGCTTTGAATTTGTATCATCGGTTAAGGAATACAATCAGGATACATGGGATGACCTAATGAAATATGTGAAACGAAAGGCCCGTACAAAGACCGATGACAAAATTGCTGCACGTCTCAATAAACTTGATGCCGGTGATAAAGAGAGGCAAGACGCGTCGGATGAAGAAATTGACATATCTGAAGATGAGCTGAAACACGATAATCTGCGTTTGCGGGAAAAGAAGCAGATTAAAAAGAAGCGCAGGCAGCAGGATAGTGACAAGGAAAATACTGACGATGAAGAGGAGAAAATGAAGTTTGATGAGGCCATTGATTCGAATGAGGCTATAACATCATTTTACCAAATGAATCTTTCAAGACCTTTAATGAGAGCCATTGGCGTATTGGGGTATATATATCCAACACCCATTCAAGCTTCCACCATACCAGTTGCTTTGCTGGGCCGTGATATTTGTGGATGTGCGGCTACAGGTACGGGTAAAACCGCTGCTTACATGCTGCCAACATTGGAACGACTTTTGTATCGCCCCATGAATAATAAAACCGTCACTAGAGTTTTGGTCTTGGTACCGACGCGTGAATTGGGAGCCCAGGTGTATCAGGTCACCAAGCAATTGTGTCAGTTCACAACCATAGATACGGGTTTGGCCATTGGTGGTTTGGATGTAAAAGCACAAGAAATGGTCTTGAGGCAAAATCCAGATATTGTTATAGCCACGCCTGGTCGTTTAATTGATCATATCAAAAATACTCCCAGTTTTAGTTTGGATTCCATAGAGGTGAGATTTACGTTAGGCAAATTAAAACATTGAACAATTAAATTATAAGTATGATGACTTTTATCCTTGCGCTCTGAAATATTTTAGAATATTTATGAGGACACCTTTTATGGTCTTACGTGGTAGTTGACTGCGTAATCTGATCTAGATTAGTATATAACTGTTATAAGTTGTTAAGTAAATACTTGTTAATCAAACAAATTTCCAAATTTTTCTGTGGTCAAGGTTCTTATACTGGACGAGGCTGATCGTATGCTGGACGAATACTTTGCCGAACAAATGAAGGAAATCATAAATTCTTGTTCCAAGACCAGGCAAACTATGCTCTTCTCGGCAACAATGAGCGAAAAAGTAAAAGATTTGGCAGCGGTATCTTTAAACAAGCCCGTTAAGGTTTTTGTCAACAACAACCAACAGGTTGCGTTTAATTTGCGCCAAGAATTCATACGCATACGTGAAGACAAAGAGGGCGACCGCGAACCCATACTAGCCAGTTTGATTTATCGCACATTCCATGATCATTGCATGGTGTTTGTACAAACCAAAAAACAAGCTCATCGACTTCACATACTCTTGGGATTGTTGGGTATTAAAGCGGGCGAGCTGCACGGTAATCTAACACAACAGCAACGCTTGGAATCATTGAAAAAATTTAAAGAAGAACAGATCGATGTGCTAATAGCCACTGATGTTGCTGCCAGAGGTTTAGATATTGTGGGCGTAAAGACTGTCATCAACTTTGTTATGCCCATTACCACAGAGCATTATATCCATAGGGTGGGCAGAACAGCAAGAGCTGGCAGAGCTGGTATTTCTGTATCACTAGCTGGAGAAAAAGAGAGAAAAATAGTCAAGGACATAATTAAAAATGCCGAGGGTTCGATTAAAAATCGCATCATACCTGCTGAAATAATAGAGAAGTACAGAAAGAAACTAATTGCTTTAGAGCCGGAAATACGTAAGAGACCCCTTGGTATGTGTGTAAAGAAAAAAAAACTCTAATTTCTTCTATTTTCAGAAAACATTTTGGACGAAGAACAAGCCGAACGCCAAATTGCTAAAATGGAGCAACAACTATCGAAAACGGAACGCAAGCTGTTGGGAACAAAACTAGAGCAACGCGACTGGTTCCAAACTAAGAAACAGAGAGAAGAGGAGAAGGAGAGATTGGCTCTGACGACTGATGACAAGCCTAAAAAAGCCAATAGTAAGAAGCGCTCGCGTCCTGAGTATGGTGGAGATGGTGAGGATGGACCTCCCGTCAAAGAACTGGCAAACAAAAAGAAAAAGAAAGAGGAACCCAAAAAGAAAACCCCAGAGCAATTAGCTAAGGAAAGAGCAATGAAGGAAATCGAAAAAGTCTCCTTGGTAAGAGCGAAAATGTCCAAGTTGCGCAAGCGTCCGGGAAAATTAAATGCAGTCTCCGACACTACCACCAGCAATGGCAATGTCTCACATTTAAAACGACACACTAGCCATTCAGCGTTCACAAACGATCTAACCGATGTTAGCCGAGGCGGTGCTTTGCGTTTAAGATCCGAAGCCAATCGCCATAAGAAAATGTCGAAGATAACAGCCAAGAAAAAGACGAGTAACGTAAAGCTGCTTAACAAAGCTGGTAAAAATAAATTCAATAAAGGCAAAAGCTTTGGTGGACCTCGATTTTCAAAGAAGGACAAAAATAAGAAGAGATAAAAACCATAGGGTTTACAAAACCTAGTTCTAAGCTTTAAATAACTACATTGTACAGGCACAGTGAACATGTAATATTGGAATTTCGTATGGCTCTAAACCTAACCGTATCTGGGTAGATGTGTGTTTTTTTTAATAATTTTAAATAAAATTTATATTGTTCTTATCCTACAAAGAAAAGATATACGATATGACAGAACATACAAGCTCTTTTGAAAAAAAACGGGAGAACTGCAAGCGGTGGTACTTTTTCGATTTGCGGTATACTCAAAAATATGCGGTGGCGATACGTAATATGAGTGCCGTTCATTTGAATACTCGTACATTAATTTGTCATGCTTCGTGTATGTTAACATGGGTTAACATCTTTTCTTTTGCGTTGTTGTTGTAGCCACATTTTCATATGGAGGTGGCAATGCTCGTCAAGCTCCTGTAGGTGAGTAAGCTCGTTCCCGTGCAAATGACCGATCGCCGTGGGAACACGGTGGCCATAGGTTGCCGATAGTGGAATGCTACAAAGGGTGATAGTTTTATAGGGGAGATCGATTCAGACCATGTTTGACACGTATGTTGAAGGTCATGGGAGAAGCCGTTGTACAAAATTTCACACAACTTAGATAGCAATTGCGCCTTATAAAGGCTCAAGAAGTCAAGCTCCCAGATCGATTTATATAGCAGCTATATCAGATTATGTAGCGATTTGAACCATACTTTGTACAGTTGTTGAAAGTCATAAAATTTCAGCGAAGTTGGTTAAGATTTGCTCAAGAAGTCAAAACCCCAAATTTTGCATACCTATTGATATATTGAATAGAACCTAGTGAGATTTTTTTACGATAGGACCTAAATTGTGGCTATTAGAACATTAAAGGTCATTTAATATGAGAGATATATATGCGAGCTACATATATCTAAATGCACACATATTGGAACGACAAATAAAACATCTTATGGAGAATTTTATAAAGATCGGACAAAAACTATGGCTTCTATAGCCTTCAAAGGTCATTTCGGATGAAAGATATATATGGGAGGTATATCTAAATCTGAACCGATTTTTATGAAATTGTGCACAAGTATTAAGACTTCAAAAAAAAATCTAATGCTTAATTTTGTTAAGATCGGACAAAAATTGTGGCTTCCATAGCCTTCAAGGGCCATATCGGATGGAAGATTTATATGGGAGATATATCTTAATCTGACCCGATATTAATGAAATAGTGCACACGTATTAAGACTTCGAAAAAAACATACCATGATAAATTTTGTAAAGATTGGACCTTCTACAGCCTTAATGGGCCATATCGGATGAAAGATATATATGGGAGATATATCTAAATCTGAATCGATTTTTATGAAATTGTGCACACGTATTAAGACTTAAAAAAAAAACGTCTGATGCTGAATTTTGTAAAGATCGCACAAAAATTGTGGCTTCTGTAGCCTTCAAAGGCCATATCAGATTGAAGATATATATGGGAGCTATATCCAAATCTGAACCGATTTTTATGAAATTGTGCACACGTATTAAGACTTAAAAAAAACGTCTTATGCTGAATTTTGTAAAGATCGGACAAAAATTGTGGCTTCTATGGCCTTCAAAGGTCATATCGGGTGGAAGATATATATGGGAGCTATATCTAAATCTGAAATTGTCCACACGTATTAAGACGTCGAAAAAAACCTATCATGCTAAATTTTGTAAAGATTGGACCAAAATTGTGGCTTCTACATACTTAATAGGCCATTATCGGATAAAACATATATATGGCAGCTATATCTAAATCTGAACCGCTTTTTTCAAAATCAATAGCGCTCGTCCTTGGACCAAAGATAAAAATATTCCTTGTGAGACCCCATAAAGTATATATGTATATTCTTGATCGTCATGACATTTTAAGTCGATCTAGCCATGTCCGTCCATGTGTCTGTCGAAAGCTCGCTAACTTTCGAAGAAGTAAAGCTAGCCGCTTGAAATTTGGCACGAATACTTATTATTAGTGTAGGTCGGTTGGGATTGTAAATGGGCCATATCGGTTCATGTTTTGATATAGCTGCCATATAAACCGATCTTGGATCTGGAGTCACTAGAGGGCGCAATTCTCACCCGATTTGGATGAAATTTTGCATGAGGTGTTTTGTTATGATTTCCAATAACTGTGCTAAGTGTGATTCAAATCGGCGCATAGTCTGATAAACCGATCTGGGGTCTTGACTTCTTGAGGGCGCAATTCTCTGCCGATTTTGCTGAAATTTTGCAAGAAGTGTTTTGTTATAACGTCCAACAGTTGTGGCGTATATGGTTATAATTGGTTCATAACCTGATATAGCTGCCATATAAAGCGATCTGGTGTCTTGACTTCTTGAGGGCGCAATTCTTATCCGATTTGGCTGAAATTTTGCATGAGGTGTTTTGTTATGACTTCCAAAAGTTGTGCTAAATATGGTTTTAATTTGTTCATAACCTGATATAGCTGCCATATAAACCGATCTAGGATCTTGACTTCTTGAGTCACTAGAGGGCGCAATTCTTAGCCGATTTGGCTGAAATTTTGCATGAAGTGTTTTGTTATGACTTCCAATGTCTGTGCCAAATAAGGTTCAAATCGGTTCATAACCTGATATAGCTGCCACATAAACCGATCTAGGATTTTGACTTCATGAGACTCTAGAGGTCGCATCCTCTCATGACCATCAACATATGTGTTTATTATGGTCTGAATCGGTCTATAGCCTGATACAGATCTCACATATAACCCGATCTCCCTATTTTATTTCTTGAACACCTAAAGGGCGCAATTTTTATTCGAATTGGCTGAAATGTTACACAACGACTTCTAATATGGCCTTCAACACTCAGTTCAATTATGGTCCAGACCATTGGACCATAAGTTGATAAAGCTCCAAGATCAAAGCAATTTTTTTCTTTTATCCTATTTTTGCCTAAAAAGAGATGGGAAATGGACTAGACAAATGCGATCCATTCGTCCCGGCCGTACTTAGCCGGCTTTTACTTGTTCTTTTCTACCTTCTTCAAGGCCAAACATAATGCACCTAAATCTGGAAGTCAAGTGCCTTGCAACCGAGGTTGATAGTCGCTTTCCCTCCATCGTAACCTAACCTCCTTCAAGGCATTACAATGTTTAGACAATATTATAAATATATCAATTAGTTTTCTATGTTTATTTTTCTACTGATGATATAGAAAATAATAATTGCATTTTTTGTCTTTATTTCTTATTTGTGTTTAAGTTTGTCTAAATACTATTGCTTAAATATGAGAACTTGTTTTGCGGGTAGACTATACGTTTGAAAATCGAAACAATAAATACCCTTAAGATTATTTGACTTTTCGTATTATTAAATTATTGGATTTTTTCAATATGGGTTCATTGATTATTGGATGTGGTTGGGCTATAAACCCCGTCACATTGATTTTGTTACTGTCCTGCCGATTCACCAATTTCACTTTCATTCCTCCTTTTGATTGCAGCTTCCGAAGTATTTGTAACGTTTTGTCGTCCGTCACTGGAGCAGCAGTTTCCGTGGCAGGCATTGGTGGATGTGTGCGCTTTATTTGTAATCCTAAATTTGTTAGTTTGCTAAGGATTTGAGCTGTTTCTTTCTCCTTTGTGGGTTGCCTCATCAGCTCTGCTGAAGTGTTTGTTGTATTTCTGGAAGGTGTTACTATGTTGCTGGTCTTTGGGGCTAAAAATTGCGTTTTCGGGAAGGGATTAGCAGCATTGAGGCTCGTTACATTTTCCACCATTTTTATTTTTTTGGCAATTGGAGCACAGGCATTACTCTTGGTTGAAACCAACATTGGGGCAACATTGCTGGTATTATTAACCCTTTGAATTGGTCCATTGCCCACACTTTCTATGGGCAATTTTCGTTTGGTTGCAATGATTTTCTTGCTCGCATAGCCCTTTTCTGTGCTATTTGGAAGCGTGGGCACCACATTTGTTAAATGTTTCCCCATCGATACTTTTTGCTGGCTTTTGTTGATTCGACTTTTACTGCTGTTGACATTGCAAGGTTCCTTAAATTGCACAAAAGGCGTCACCTCCTTGACAAGGATGTCGTATTGTTTCTTCGAGGAATTTGCTGCCGAAGCACTGGCATTACCTATGTCTGTAGTTAAATCGGAATACCATTTAGGATTCAACAGCTCCTCCTCAATGTCCATAAGGTCTATGAAACTCTGCTTGGATATTTCCACGTTGGGGTAGTCATATATAAAAAACTGTAAAAATATGTGTGTTATTATAGTTTTTATAGTACAATCTGAATGAATCCTTTTTGCAACTTCGTAGTAAATATTGAATATTCAATAAATATACGAATCCACATATTCCTTGAGATGTGAATACAAACCTCGTTGCCTGCTTTGGATTTTTTTCTTATGCCCTTCTCTGTGTGGTATTTCAGTTGTTGTCCTGCCTTAAAGGCGGACAACAATTTGCCGATTCCTTCACAGGCTTCTAAATGTTCCAAAAATTGGCTTAAACCATCCCTGATGTCAATGTTACAGTTGTTGCAAAGGTAAAACACACGCAAGTTCTCGTCCATCAAGACTTGTCCCAAATTAATGCATTGAAACATTTTTCTATTTTGATTTTTAATATTATTAACCGCTCTTATATCTTTTTGTTTTTGTTGTTGTTGGCTATTTTGTTTATTTCACATTTGTACATAAAAAAGACAACACAGTCATCTCCCTTATGGATTTGACGGCGCTGCCAACTGATTGAGGTTGACGGCCTGGTAATAGTTTGTTTGTTTTAGCAGTCAACGACGGCGCCATACTGTGGACAAAGAAAGCTAAATGTACATTTACATTGGCCACTAACCGCCGGATTTATGGCCTTTTCGAGATTTTAGATTTCGAGATTTATTGATTTTTGTATTATAACATGAAAATTTTTTATTCTATTAATGTAAAGCCCGGATGGGCGCATGGCGAAACAATTAAATGTGGTCTAATTTGTACAACAACCACATATCATATGGTCCAAACTGCCATCTTGTCATCCAGCAAGTATGTGTGCGTACATGATCAGAGAATATACGAGAAAGAAGATAACAACAAAGAGAATGCAAACAAAAATCTGTCATTTTAATACCGTCAAACCTTGCCGGCTGTGAACAACTGTTCGCGTGAGACCACATTTTTAAATCCGCCCTGGGGTGGGCGATGTTAGGTTAGGTAAGGTCAAGATATATTCATTTACAGGTAGTGGCAGTTGCCCAAAAATAAAATATTGAGTGCACTCTGATTTTGCGTATGTTACTCTAGTTCGCGCTATCTTTCGTTGTTTGTGTTATGGTTCTTAACTATAATACACACACACACAACCAAAACTCGTTGAAAGATGGTACACTTCGCGAGAAAAAATTTTACTCAGCTGTTTACGGTACACTACCTGTTAATTATGTCACGGGTAAGGTAATGTTGAAAAGAGGGTGCAGATATTAATTCGCCGCATGCTACTAAGTTTTTTTTAGGGAAAATTTCCCTAAATCGTTCTTTCGGTGATTTGACAAGGTTACCACATTTGATTTTTTTTAGGTTTCATTGGCCAAAATGTTGCCATGATGTGATGTTGCACAAATTTTTACAGGCAGTCGTTCGCGTACTTTATTTGCCAGCAGAAGAGAGCGCAAGAGAGAGAGCAAATTTTGACAGTTCGAAAATAGAGAACCTGCAAATTTCTACTGGGATTTTTTTTTGCCTACAGAAATTTACAACTTTGAACAGATGTTTTGTAAAGGTCAGCTGTTTTATGAAAAGCAGCCGTTACATGAAAATACAAAAGCTAATACCAAAATGGACCAAAAAGGCTGAGGTAAGTAAAAAATATAGATATTGTTTATTGGTAATTATTGGGTTGCCCAAAAAGTAATTGCGGATTTTTCATATAGTCGGCGTTGACAAATTTTTTCACAGCTTGTGACTCTGTAATTTCATTCTTTCTTCTGCCAGTTATCAGCTGTTGCTTGCTTTAGAAACAAAATGTAAAAAAAGTATATTTGATTAAAGTTCATTCTAAGTTTTATTAAAAATGCATGTACTTTCTTTTAAAAAATCCGCAATTACTTTTTGGGCAACCCAATATTAAATTTGTTTCATTTTTATTTACTTTTGATGAAGATCCATGGCAGCAGCCAGTGTTTAGTTACAGAAAACTCTCAACAAATAAAGTTGCAATTTTACCTCAAGTCGGTTGTTCTATATTAGAAGGTAAGTAAATGCAAATTTTGCAGAATTATTTGGAAAATCTTGAAAAATTAAAACATTGTATCCTTCTAGATAACAAGAAAAGAGCAATTATCGGTTTCTTAAGTGTTTGATGGAATCAACCTTATGGGAGAGCTACGATGAAACCAACAACGTTCCTTTGAATTTGTTAAGGAGGGAAGATGCTGCAATGGTATTGAGTGGGTCTGGCTGGCTGGCTGACATTCAATGGAAATTAGTCTGCCAATTATGAATGAATACAGATATCTTCAATGATAACAAAGTGTCCGTAACCGTAGCCTCACACCACTGGTCGAAGCCACAATATCCAAAAGCATTAGATGGTTAGTCAAAGGTTTCTTTGTCCGCAAGGGACTTGAGAACGTTGTTTCTACTTTTGTGTACGGTGCTGGAATGTAAAGCAATTGTAGTCCTATGCAGCCTTCGAAATACATGCTGTTGTTGCTCGGCGAATGGAAATTGTCCAACGGGAGGATCGGGAGTAGTAAGCTCTCATGCGTCTTGGCTACAGATAAAAGAAGGGAGATCGCTCTGTTGGACTCCTCTATAATAGTCTTCAGACAGGCTGAGGACAGTTGTAAGGTACTCGAATCCAGGCAGATCCAGATTCTTCAGCATCAGTGTAGAGATTCCGTCTGGGAACAGCACCTTGCGCGACTTGGCGCCACGGATGACATTCGTAGCTTCGTGCACGGTAATTTGTGATGGCTGTCCAGCGGCACAGAGATCACGGATACGACGAATGGCTCCCCTTCAAGCCTTGCCTAAGGAAAATACCTCACAAATAACCAGAAATCATATGGTGATATATGGCCATTTTGCTGATCGAAGTTTTGCCAACACACCCAAAGAAATTTGTGTGCGTGTGTATATACGTGTGCGTACATTAGCAGAGAATATGAGAGAAAGAAGATAATAAGAAAGAGAATACAAACAAAAATCTGACATCCTAATAACCTCAGACCTGGGCGGCTGTTAACAGCTGTTCGCTTGAGACCACCTTGTTAAATCCGCCTTGGGTGAAGGGTATAAAAATTTAATTTTACAAAATTCCACTCAAAACTGTTTGGGGATTTTTTTTGCGAAATTGATCTAATTTTGGGGATTTTCGGGGACAAGGGATTGAAAAGTATTGGCAACACTGATGTCAAGAGTTGGGCCCCTTATTCGGGGTATTCCCATTATGTGTTATCTATCATGTCAGTTACTTGATAATGCAAAAGAAAAAGCTTTTGTTGTCTACTTAACAAAAATAAGAAGAAACCAATGTCGGTCGTATAATTCAGTCTGGCAGTATTATTTGTGGAGGCAATACTACTATTTTTTGTATGGTGCATGTCGTATGTATGGTAATACATTTCTATATTTCTTCTTCATAATTGTTGAAAACAACATTGATGTTCTTATAGAACTCTGGATAATTTGCGGTTAATGTTATCGAAAGACAAACAGAATTAAACCTACACAGTGTATACAATTCAATTGTTGATTAACGATCGCAACAACAAAATGCCTGGCCTGCAACTGATGTGCCCTGTGTGCACGGAAGATTTCCAAGAAGCCGACGATATTCACGTAACAAATTGTGGGCATTTGTATCACTTCTCATGCATGGAGGACTGGCGGACCAGGTAAGTGTTGTTGTGACTCCCCCTCCTTCACTACAATATGCATGTACAATTTTAGGGCAAACAGCTGTCCCCAATGCCGCCTAGAAAATCCCAACACATATAAAGTATATCTCGTACTTAGTGAAGGGAATGAAACATCTGCTCCCAGTGAGGAAGATGAAGACCTGCATGCGAAACTGGAATCCTCTGCAGAGAAAATAAATGAATTGCAAGCATTGTTGGATGAGTCAGAACTAAATATGTTCCACATCCAAGAGCAATACACAGTGGAGCAAGATCTAAGGAAAAAACTTGAGCATAAAATTGCCGAGAATGCCAACTACGAAGAGAACTTCTACCAACTACACCACCAGTTTTCGGAATCAGAAGAACGAGTCAAACTTCTGAAGGAGGACAACGAACGTTTGATCATTGAGAAAGAACAAAGTGCCGAGAAACTTTTCTTAAAGGCAAAAGAGTTATCCATGCTACAGCAATCATTGAACGCCGCAACCAAGGCCCATTCCGAAGCACAGTTAATTGATTACACAGCACAATGTTCGCAATATGAAGATCGCCTTAAACTACTGCAGCAAGAAATAAAACAATTAACCCTGGACAATGAATACAAATCAAAGGATATCGCTTTAAAGATCCGTGAAATTGCAGCTCTCAGAGTTTTCCGACAGGGTAATACTGACCCAAGCAATAAACAATTGACAAATACTAAATGCATTCTTGACATGGAGCAAAAGCTAAAAGACATAACCGCCCAACTGGAGAAAGAGATAGCAAATAGCACGCAACTCTCCATAGACAAAATAATATTGCAGAGCCAAATTCAGCGAATGGAATTGCAGATGAGGGGCACTCAAGAAGCGCCTCGTAACGAACAATGTGAGTTAGTAGATGATGCCGCAATCAACGTTGACGATGATTCAAACAAAAACAAAGCAAGCGTTTCGAATAAGACCGCACTTCTACACACCATAAATGATAACGAGCTAAGTGAGGGTACTGCCCGAAGTGTAGTACTCCAAAAATTCCCCTTCCTAGAACTTCAACCATCGCTGGAGGAGGTTATAATATCAATTGCTGCAAAAATGGACGTGGTCATAAGCAAAGGAGACATCGTAAAGGTTGGGACTATAGGAACCTCTGCTAAATCCCCTAAAATTCCCAAGCAAGTCAGTGTTTACGTCGAGTTTGCTTCCGATGATTTGAAGTGGCGTTTACTCGCCAACGGACATCTGCTTAAAAGAGACGAAACATTCAAAGCCGTGAACATAGCTGAGTATATGGATCGCAAACTGCATGCCATATTCTTGTACGCCAATAGAAAACTGCGCGGTGTGCTCTTCGACTACATTACTTGCCGCAACAATACCATAATAGCGAAGAAAACTGCCCAGGATGCGGATACTTTGATAATTTACAGCAAGGAACAGGTGGACGAGTTGCTTAAAATCAGCAATCCGCCCATGAAAGTGTCTAAGCCTACTACCAATGCAACAAAAAAGGCCCCTAAGGTTATTAACGAAGGATATTAGGACTGTGTACATATGTATTGTATTGGGTTGCCCAAAAAGTAATTGCGGATTTTTTAAGAGAAAGTAAATGCATTTTTAATAAAACTTGAACTTGAACTTTAATCAAATATACTTTTTTAGACTTTTTTTCTAAAGCAAGCTAAAAGTTACAGCTGATAATTGACAGAAAAAAAGAATGCAATTACAGAGTCACAAGCCGTTGAAAAAATTTGTCAACGCCGACTATATGAAAAATCCGCAATTACTTTTTGGGCAACCCAATAGATCGACTTTAGACAAGTTTAATGCAGTTGTGAAATTCTTTTCTAAAAGTATGCAAGGACCTTATACAAAGCAACCTGAAATATTGATCTGCCAACCTATAATGTATATATAGATTAAGATTTAAATTTATTTATTTGTGTTCATATATAACAACGATCTTATATAATAATGTAATTAATAAATATTTTTTAAAAATGTATAAATACTACACCATATTGCATAAAAGGTCTGACAACTGCAGGATATACCCAAATGCATGACACGCCGTTTAAACCCCAAACTTTTGCCAATGGTTCTCTTGCAGGCGTATAGGGCAAAAGTGGCCTTTCTTGCCCTTTCCAAAATGTTGGATTTGAAGTTCCGTTTTCTGTCCAGCAAAATACCCAGGTATTTTGCGTTTTCTGTAAATGGAACATTCTCTCCCCCCCAGGGAAACAGGTACCACTGTAGGCAACTTGTATCTCCTGCTGAAGAAAACTACTTCTGTCCTGCACGGATTTATACCCAGACCACTTTGCTGTTGCACGTAGAGCTTCCTGAAGTATATCTCTTAGAGTGCTGGGAAACTTTCCCCGATCACTTATACACCTTTTTCTTCCAGAGACAATAATATATTGTTAATGGCTATATTCCAAAGTAGAGGAGACAGTACACCTCCTTGAGGTGTCCCTCTGTTGACCCATCTTTTTAGATTCACAGATCCCAAGCCTGCCGTAATGCATCTTTTAGTAAGTAAGTTATTAATAAACTTTGTTACGGTAGAGTTGATGTCTGGAAACTAAAACTCCTTCATGATTGACGTCGGTTTTACATTGTTGAAATCACCTTCAATATCAAGAAATGCGCGCCCAAAGGATTTTCGGCTCAGACACAATTTCCCTAATGGCCTCCGACGAATGCATATCAGTGACAACCTCTTCTGGCGTCACGTTGTCCGTTGGAGAATTTCCCGGGGAAATGTGTATCAACGAGTAGTTCTAGTGTTTCCTCACTTGACATTGTCCATATATTCTCTGACTTCTGGATATACCTCACCGCAATAGGTCTCGAGGACAGAATCTTCCTTAGCCTAAAGGCCGCAGATTTATCCTCCACGGAGCTGCAAAATTCTACCCAGCATTTGTTCTGAGCCTTTCTAAGCTCGCCCTTATATTTTCTTAGCTCAGCCTTATAGATGTCTCAATCGTGTGGTACTCTTGTGGCTTTTGCTCTGTTGAAAAGTTTTCTGCAGTCCCTCCTTAGATCAACCAGCTCTGGGGTCCAACATGATGGTCGCTGTTTGCCCCCTGGCTTGTCACTAGGGCAAGCGAGTCATTCAGGGCCTTCGTGATCCGCTTGACCACTATGTCTATATCCTCCGTAGTTTCCACTTCCTTTTCTAGGATAACTTACTTTACTTTAATTGGCTATGACAGAACATTTGTTCCACTAGCCGAGCGTAGAATAGCGTTCTAAGCGCCTCGATCTTCTGCCCTCATTCTAAAATCTCCTATCCAGGATTTGGCGCAGTGTGAACATCTGGTCCAGGGTAGATTCACCAGGTCTAAAGCCGCATTTATAGGCCCAATTATCTCAATGACTTTAGGTTGTGATCTTTCACACAGTACGATCGAGAGTATCTTGTATGCGATGGGGAAGAGACTTATTCCTCTGTAGTTGGCACGTTCCGTCTTGTCTCCTTTCTTGTGTACGGGACATAGTATGCTGAGGTTCCATTCATCGGGTATGCGTTCTTCTAGCCAGATTGCGCACATAAGCTGATGCATACGCCTTATCAGCGTGTGCCTATGGTCTTAAATATTTCAGCGGGTAACCTGTCGGCTCCTGCTGCCTTGCTGTTCTTTAGTCGGGTCACTGCTACTTGGACCTCATTCTGACTAGAAGGTAAACATTATATACCATCATCATTGATTGGTTCTGCGGTATCCTCTTCGTCGCCAACGTCGGCATGGGAGCAAAGTTGTGTCAGATCGTACTTTTCTCGTAAGCAAAACCAAGATATGGTCGCAAAGAAGTGGGAGGTCTACCACAGGAAGGAGAAGGAGGAAGGAACTCTCTTTATGGTTGCCATTGGTCAAGTATCTGTGACAAGTTTGGCTAAGACCAAAGGCATGGGAGCAAGGTTGTCTTTAAGAGTTAAGAGCGTGGGCGGTGAATGCGCTTGTAACCCTGTGGAACAGCGAAAGGGTCGGTAGGACGGCGAAAGTCCTATGCGGAGATCCAGATCGTGCGAAGACGAGGCTATTACCCATGGCAGCCGGTTGTACGTACCGGATTGACCCGATGAATTCCTTCATCGGCAAGGGCTGCCACCTCAGTGTACCACACACTGCTACTACAACAACAACAACGAGGCTATTACTGAAAGGAAGACAGCATAGCACAACAACTGCTTTGCATGCCTTTACAGCAAACATTTGCAGTAGCTTCAATCACCCCAGCAACATATCGAAGGCATTCGACACGTTCAGCCATGTCAAACTAATTAAGGATATCGCCCACACGTCCCCCCAGCCAGGCCTGAAACGCTGGGCCACGAATTATCTCTATGGTCGCCAGTCATTTGTGGGAAACAGGGTTTTCCCCAAAGGCGGGGTGATATCCTCCGACCATCAAGTGTCTCAAAATACTTGGGTGTCACAATTGACAGCTCTTACACACACATGCCAAAGCAATTTGTGTACCACGTACAAAACAATTGGCCGTTCTGTGGTAAGTTAGACAGTGAAATAATATTTAGATCTGCCAGAATGCCGATCTCCGATCTCAGTTCTCACGTATACCACCTACACCAGGAGACAACGTTCCTACCTGGGCTGTTATTGCAGGGACCATCCAAATCATCATCTTGTGAATAGGCAAACACCGCTCAGAAGCCTTAAGGTCTTAATCTAGAGCTTGAGGTTCAGCGCTACAATAGAGAACCTCTAGATCAAGTGGCTTATCAAGAGGGTCTAGACAACATTCATGCAGACACGGTGAATAGCTACCGGTGAATGTAGTCCTTGGAGAATAACCGCCTTCCATTGCACCTCAAGAAATTGACCTCTCCCGGCAAACCAGAGTAGTTCTGGCTCAATAACGATCCGCCAAATACAGCCGCCTCAACTCCTACAGAGCAAGGATTGATGCCAAAGAGCAGGATGTGGGACCACAAGACACATGTCTCTTGCTTAACTGCCCATCAAGACGCAGATCTCTCTGGGCGCACCCCACCTTATGTACGTCAAGCAAACGAAAGACAGAACGCAGTGTGTGCTAAAATAACAACCACCAAAACTCCGATGGGAAAAACTAAATGGATAAAGACTCCTTAACGAACATCCGCAACCTGTGGAGGCTTCCGGTAGCTCTTAGCTGAGCTTCTCGCGTAAACTACATGTCACCACACAGATCGGAACTCAAAGTTTCAGCCTGTGTGGTGTTCATAGTTATCTCTTGTAGGTCTGATAGGGCGGCCTAGCACATTTTCTTAAAATCGAAAACATATATGTACATATGTATGTACTAAATATATATAGACCGCTTATCTAGGAAATTCCACCTTCTTTGTTTTCTATCATGTTCACACAAAGAGGGGACTCCTCAATTTATAACAAAAAACAAAATGAATCACATGAGGCTGATGGAGAAAGCTTTCATAATAATGATGTTGCCAGATTAGAAGAAATTGTAACATATGCTATAGGGTAGAAATTCCCTAGCACAAATCCATGGCGAAACAATTAAAGTTGGTTTTATATGTACAACAACCACAAATCATATGTTGCAATCCGCCATCTTGTCTTCAATCTGATTGGCGTTTTGCCAACACCCGCAAAGAAGTTTGTGTGCCTGTGTATACGCGTGTGCGTACATGAGCAGATAATATGCGAAAAAGATAACAAAGAGAATGCAAACATAGATCTGATATCTTAATACCGTCACACTTGGCCGGCTGTTAGCAGCTGTTCACGAGAGAACACCTTATTAAATGCGCCTTAGCACCACTCATTAAACAAGGTAGCGTCCTAGGCAAATTTATACAAGATGATGAAATTTTCTAATTCTAGAGTTACATATGTATATGCAAATCCCACCAGAATGTCAAATGCTTAGTTTGGATTTTAAAATTATTTCCACATTTTGTTCTTTTTTTCATATTTTAATTTATGATTTACACGTTTATAATCATAAATCTTTTGATCGTGTGGCTTTTACACATGATAATGCAAATAAAAACTAGAATGTCAATAAGAAGCACCAAGAAATTTTACAACCTAGTGGGAATTTGCGCCGCCATTCTCACATGGATGTAAAGTCGATTTTGTACAATAGTTGTTTAGCTAATGACTTTACCATGGTGGAATTAAGAAGGTTGGCTCACTCTAGAGTTGTTACCAAATCCCGCTAGAAAGTCAAATCTTTGGTTTGAATTTTAAAATTTGTTCACATTTTGTTGCTTTTTCACATTTTTATTGGTTTTAATTTATAATTTACACGTGTTTAATCATAAATTTTTTTGATCTTGTGACTGCTACTCATGATAATGCAAAAAACTAAACTGTGGGAATCTGCGCCACCATCGCCACAGGGTTGTATCGTTAATTTCGTAGTTGTTGGGCTTGTATAAATTTGCCCAGCTTCCACATTACATCATGTTGACATAAAGCGGGGACTCACCAATTTATAAAACAAAATGAATCATATGAGGCTGACGAAACAAGCTTTCATAATGTTGCCAGATTAGAAAAAATATATCATGGTTTTACGGTATTAAAGTTTTGGTATTATTTTCTGCTTTCGGAATAGAATCGTGTGGTGCTTTTGGGGCAGAGCAAAAGCCACAAGAGCACCACACGATTGGGGCATCTACAAGGTTGAGCTAAGAAAATGTAAGGGCGAGCTTTGAAAGGCTCCAAAAAAATCCTAGGAAGAATTCTGCAGCTCCGTGGAGGATACATCTGAGGCCTCTAGGCTAAGGAAGATTCTGTTCAGAGAATGTATGGACAATGTATTGTGAGGAATCACTAGAACTACTCGTTGATACACATTTCCCCGGAAATTCTTCAACGGACAACGAGGCGTCAGAAGAGGTTGTCACTGATATGCATTCGTCGGAGACTATTAGGGAAATTGTGTCTGGGCCGAAAATCCTTTGGACGATAAGAAGTTTTGACTCCTTTAAGTTGCCAGGCCCTGATGATGTATCACCGGTTGAATTACAAGCTGTGTCCGATAGACTGGTTTCCTGGCTTAGGGAGATATACCATGCTTGTATCAGAATGTCATGTTAACCTGTGGGATGGAGGGACACGAAGGGCATTTTGATTCCGAAAGCAGGAAAACCCACACCACACGAAGGAGAAAGATTTTCGTCCTATTAATCTGTCATTCTTTATGCTGAAAACTCTTGAGAGGTTGATAGAAACATATCTTAGGGCAATGATACCTGGAGATCGCCTGTTGCGGCAGCAGCATGCATATAGTAAAGGCAAATCCACTGAAACAGCCCTTCACGAGCTAGTCGGCTACATAGGGGTTCTCTCGCTGTAAAGGAATATACAATAGTAGCATTTCTTGACATTGAAGGTGCTTTCAAATGTAATGTAAAACCGACGTCAATTATGATGAAGTTGTAGTTTCTAGGCATCAACTCTACCGTAAGAAAGTTTATAAATGACTTACTTTTCAAAAGATGCATTATGGCAGGCTTGGGATCTGTGGATCTAAAAAGAGGTGTACTGTCTGCTCTACTTTGGAATTTAGGCATTAACAATATGTTATCTCTGTACTGCGTATGCTGATTGCCAGCATACGCTGGGAAACTTTCCCAGCACTCTAAGAGATATACTTCAGGAAGCTCAACGTGCAATAGCAAAGTGGGCTACCGAAAGTAGTCTGGGTATAAATCCGTGCAAAACAGAAGTAGTTCTTTTCAGCAGGAGATACAAGTTGCCTACAGTGGTACCTGTCTCCTTGGGTGGAGAGAATGTTCCATTTACAGAAAGCGCAAAATATCTGGGTGTTTTGCTGGACAGGAAACTGAACTTCAAATTCAACATTTTGGAAAGGGCAAGAAAGGCCATTCTTGCCCCATACACCTGCAAGAGAGCCATTGGCAAAAGTTGGGGGTTTAGACCGCGTGTCATGCATTGGGTATATGCTGCAGTTGCCAGACCTATTATGCTATATGGTGCTGTGGTCTGGTGGACGGCGCTTCAAAAATCCACCAACTGCTTAATACTTAACCGGATCTAAAGGACGGCTTGTTTGTGCATCACAGCCTCACTGAGGACGACACCATCTGATGCACTGAATTTAATGCTACAATTTACGTCTCTGGACCACTGCCGTGTGGATGAGGGAGCTTTGTCTTTGGTCATGTGGCGGCCACGGACACTGTGTTATACTTGATACAATATCCGATGTCCCAGGCAGTGTGGATTACAGCCTACCTCAGATGCTTTTGATAACAAATACTGTACCACTATTCCTGATGGAACCGATTGGAACTAAAATATCCCTGGTAACTTCTATACGGATGGTTCCAAACTAAAAGGCCAGGTAGGCTTTGGGGTGTTCTCTAAAGATCTAGAACAGGTCATATCGACCACTGCAGTGTGTATCAAACAGAGATCCTTGCAATTAAGGAAGTGGTGGAATGCCTAAGATATAATGTCATTACGACGATTGGCATAAATAAATAAAACAAAACGTCAGCGAAACGTTGGCTGAAAATAGGCGGAAAAGTAGTACTCTGTTTATAGAGAGGAAAATAGCAAAGAAAAAATCAAAGTGGCAACACTAAACCATTGCCGTCATTTTTTGTGTTTTATTGGTTTCAATGGTTCGTTTTCCTTATTTATTTGCGAAAAAAAGTAAATTAAATAGAAAGAACAAAAAGTATTTTGGTATAGAAACAAAAACATTTACCTGCTGCCAAATTCCGCTTGCGTAAACAATTGAAAATTTCCGCGACTCTTCCGAAAGCATAATAGAATGCCAACCCTAAAACAATTAAATAAGCTCTTATGTGTAACTCTATGGTATTTAATATAAACTCATGGCTTCATGGCTAGCAACATGAAAATACAGTAATATGTAACTGTAACAACACTAAACGAATAACGAATGCAGTAACAAAGAGGACTCCACGCCGATCCGTCACCAACGAAATCCCCATGTGAAGCAAAAAAAAAAATATTTTAAATAGTATTTCATGTTTTTTGATAAAGGTGTTTCACTCGAAATGCTTCCAATAATTGTATGGCTAATGATAATAATATGACCCCATAAATACACATAAATCTGGCAACATTCGCTTTGTTCCGCATTGCAAAAAAGCTTTTGGGTATTTTTTAATTTTCTTAAATTCACCAAAAGTTGGTCATTGTATTCACAGCAATGTCATCATCCAGTGCTTGTTGCTCCATATGTGCCGAATCCTACGGCTCCGATACTATTTGCAGCACCATATGTGGTCACATATTTCACGAAAAGTGTCTGGCATTATGGCTTCAAAGGTAATGAAATTTTGTTTTGTTGTTTTGTCTTTTTTATTTCATAATCCTCTTCACATTACAGATCGAACACCTGTCCACTTTGTACGCGTACTGACCCACGACCTCACCGTATTTACTTAGACTTTCCGGTAATTGAGGAAACATCGAAAGTAATAGATAATTCCAAAGCAGGGGAAAATTCGAATGCAAATCAAGATGGTCATGTTGTTGTCCTTAAAAATGCCCATCATTTGACATTACCCCCTCACAATCTGTTGTCAGCTGTCAAACTTTTGATTTTGGTCATGAAGGTGCCCATTAGTGAACGTAATATTGGTGAAATTTTGGAAATTGACAATGCTATACATGTTAACTTCAAGAGCGCTCATCACCAGGCATTGTTTCTTAAAAATAAATACAAACTAAAAAACAATCCTGAAACTTCGGTGGTACGCATTCATGAGCTGTTGGATGCAGAGACGGAGGAACTGTTGCATTACAGCTTTAAGCTAAAAAGCAAGGGCTATAACTTTGTTTTTGTACAGGACGGTAAGGTCTTTGCAAAGAAAGCTAAAAATTCTGAGGAAATGGAAATATTATCGAAGGACCATGTCAATACGTTATGTTATGGAGATACAAGCATAAGCACATCCCGGGAACCATCAAGGTCGGCACGAACAAAGGCAAATAGAAGGCCCCCAAAACACAGTGTAACGGATCAAAGGCCCCAAAATACAGTAACTAATGGAAATATGCCACAGAGGCAGACAAAACGTGAAGTCGGCAACAATAACAGGCCAAACGTATCAACGAATAGAAGCAACACAACAACATCACTGCAATCAACTCAGACAGTTGCCCAACACAATCCTGCGCCAAAGCGAGTTGTAACTACATCATCTTATGGAAACTCAGCTAGCAATGTTTCTGGCCAAGGGACTTCATTGCAAAGAACAATTGGTGTACGCAGCACGTTGATTTTGCCTGAGCAGAGGCGTCCAATAGTGACTGCAAGTAGTAGTCACATCAATTCTAACCCTTATATTGCCTCTTCATCGAATAGAACACAACCAACAACCTCTACATCCTTTGGAACACAACCAACAACTACATCTACAACCTATAGAACACAACCAACAACTACATCTACAACCTATAGAACACAACCAACAACTACATCTACAACCTATAGAACACAACCAACAACTACATCTACAACCTATGGAACACAACCAACAACTACATATACACCCACTAGAATACAAACTTCACCTACAACATACAGACTCGTAACTCCACCTTCATACTATAGCACACAACCGGCTCGTGATAGGGAGAACGATGGTTGTACAATTTTGTAAATTTTAGTTATCGTTGTCATTTTAAGAACGTTTGTATAATAATATTAAAAATAATAATACCATTAAGACATCAATAAATGTATGAAGAAACGAAAAAAAAAACAACAAAAAAAAGCGAAAAAAAATATTAAAAACGGAAAAATGAAAAAATAAAAATATATTAAGAACTAAAAAATTCTTTACGTTTCTGTAGTGTAAGCTTCGTCAGAGGCAGCAGATGATATTGTTATTGTTCTTGTAGCAGTGTATTGTACACTGAGGCGGCAGCCCTTGCCGATGGAGGAATCTATCGGGTCAATTCGGTACGTACAATCGGCTGCCATGGGATTGTGGCAGATGATCTCTAAGCACTGCAATCACTAAGAAGCTGTTAACCGATAAATGCAGTTTAAGACTGCTTTGTTTGATCTGAAGGCTCTCTTTTGTAGTGCGGAACCTCTCGCTCTAGATCATGAAGATCCAATCTGATATTACTGCGCGAAGGTTATTAATTTGGATGCAAATTGCAAATTTGTCCATTAACATTTCATTAAGGAACAGGGGCAATCTCACCACATAACACGAGTGCTGTCCGATTCAAGTTTATGCTCATTGATAAAGGGCTCCTTTTTAACAGCCGAGTTCGCACGGCGTACATCACAAATATCGCCTGCATTAGGAGGGGATAACCCAAGATACATATATTATATGGCGAAACAATTAAATAAATGTGGTCTCATTTGTACAACAACCACAAATCATATGGTGCAATTCGCCATGTTGTCATCAAGCTGATCAACGTTTTGCCAACACACACAAAGAAATTTGTGTGCATGTGTGTCCATGAACAGAGAATATGCGAGAAAGAAGATAACAAAAAGAGAATGCAAACAAAAATCTGCCATCTTAATACCGTCAAACATGGCCGGCTGTTAACAATTGTTCGCGTGAGACCGCCTTTTTAAATCCGCCTTGCCAATGGCCATAACGTTCCCATGGCGATCGGTCCTATGGTCCGGAACAGGCTTACTGACTTTTGGAGCCTGACGAGGATCACCCTACTTGTAAATGTGGCTACAACAACAACAACACAGCATAAAACTAATATACAAATATCTGGATGATTTAGTTTAGTCCTTACGTGATCTGCATCTATTTACGTGATCTGCATCTATTTGAATGACGATAAGTTTCAAAGTTTACATTGGCCATTAAAACCAGTGTGAAGGGCTCAATCTTCTGTTTTACCTTTATAAAATCAGCTGACGAGAGCCTAGTATCCGGTTTTAATCAGCAGTGTAAACGGGGTTTTTTTTATATTGGGTTGCCGAAAAAGTAACGGTACAATAACGAGTTGTAATTTAACATTACGAGTTGTAAACAATCCATCAGGATTAAGCCTAGTACCGACTTTTTCATACGAATAACTGTAAAAACGCACTATAAAAAAAATGGTGACGAAGATAATGCGAACACATTCCGTATAAGTGGTACTGAGTCCTATAAACAAAATAGTAGCGACATGTCGCTGCATCAAAATAAATTTCGCACAATTTTAATTGCAAATGTAATCAAATGCTCACGAAATGGGCCGAATCAAATCTGCTTCTGTCTTTGTTGTGTGTTGTTGTTTGACTTTTGTTTGTGTTCTGACAAAGAAAAGTGTGTGTCGGATTTCGCAATAATTTAATAGACATTTTTGCAGTGAATGAATTCAGCACCAGGCTTTAGGGTTGGTATTCTATTCTGCTTTCGGAATAGTCGCGGAAATATTTAATTGTTCCGTGACAGTTATTGACAGTTATTTTTTGTTTTTATTTTCGTACCAAAATACGTTTTTTATCTGCATTTATGGTTTGATGATGTTTTTTTTTTCGCAAGTAAATAAAATAACAATAAGAAAAATCGCACCATTGAAACCAATAAAACATAAATAATGCCGACAATGATGTCAAGCGTTGCCACTAAAATTTCATTTTGCCATTTTCCTCACTAAAAACAGAGTACTACTTTTTCACCTATTTTCCTCCAGCGTTTCGCCGACGGATTTTTTATATGGAGTTTGACAGCATTCCGCCTGAAAAGCTGAACAGAATACTCTGCTTTACACAGAAACATGTTGTTGGGACACAACCGCAGGACAAATTATCGTCGTTCGTCGTAATTGTGCTCCTAATTAATCCTTTTCGACGACATTTACTTTTTATTGATGTTGGCAACAATGGCAATATGAGAGCCTGAGACTTCTTTGTGTTGTTTTAGTTGTTCCTTGAGGTGAATATATTTTGCATTGCATTGTGCAAATTGACGGCGTAAACGCGAATATTACGATTTATTTATTGAAATAAATTATAATTAATCTATAAAACCTTTTGTTTATATTGCTTCACATAGTTGTAGTTAAAGTAAGTTGAAATTGTTCTGAGTGTAGTGAAATTACAAATCGCATGGTTCTAAAAATTGTGAGTAGATTTAATTTACATTTAGCCACAGACGTTCAAGTTAATCAATGAACATTGTTGTTGGTGTTTTTTTTTTTTGCATTGCATCGATGGTGTTTGTTGTTTTTGTGTTGTGAGTTTTGGACGCCGATAGAGAAATGCACATAAACAATGTGGTGAATATGAATTTAGAAGTGGTTTGTTAACCCATGCTGAGACGCTCAAAACCTTGGTACATTGCTAAATTTTCCAGATTAAAACATAACTATAATAAGCACAGAAGTTGATATAGGAACAAATTGGTTGTTTATGTTACGAATTTGTTTTAAGTGGCTTTAATGCAAATATTCGCTTTTGTTATATTTGTCATAGTTGTGTAAAGATTTGTCCCAAATAATCAGGATAAATTAAGAAAAAAGTTGGTTTTCGAATCCCGGCCACTTAATTCTAGAAAACAATCACAACAATATGTTAACAAGCAGTTATTGTGAAATCAAAGCAAAAGTAGAAAAATTATGATCAGCTGGTCGTACCTTCGTGGAGTATACTGAACTGTCCATTCCTTGGCCAATTTATCGAAATATGTATATAATTAGCTTATTTCGACGAATTGGCAACGAACATCGCCACAATCTCTGGCAATCTCGTTTTTATAGCCGAGTCCGAAGGGGTGGACGCAGGGCGACACTAGTTTGGGAAAGTATCACATGACTTATTATTTCACAAGTGTAGTCAGCAATAAGAGAGGGTAACGACCGCTTAAAGTGTTCTCGATAGGAGTCCTACGGGTTTGCGTAATATTCACCAGAATCTGTAACTAGCATCATATCAGTCGAAAATAATAATGGGGTACACCTACCACACTGTGCTGAGTGTTGAGAAAAACGTTAACGTTCTAAAAGCTGCACAACTTCCTCCTTTAAAATTCTCGCTGGATAGTGTGCTATACCTATTCACATCTTCTTAAAGAAACCATACTATAAGCTGTCTCCCTGAATGAAATCTCGTTTGGTATTGAATGGTTCAGAGAGGTTCTTTTCTACGCTTAGTAAGGATCAAGTATCAGCATGTGCCATCCAAAATAGTTTAATCAACGACTTTAATAAACGGTTTCTCTTTTGTGAGTATTGAAATGACATTTTGATTTTATTGTACCTCATATTCCATGTTAATGGTATCTTAAATATTGTTCCATTCCAATTATTAAAAATTCACGAAATATGGGAATGTTTTTACCAAATGTTTAATCAGTTTTAAAATAAAATTCTGAATTTTACCAATTCCTTGCCATTGTATTCGCATGGTCACATCACAATAACACTTTTATAATCTTCATATATATTTACAAATTCAAATTTTACAAAGCAGAAAAAATAGAAATTGTTCCGAAAATTTTTGGGTGTGGAATTTATGGAAAGCTTTTTAGTGTTTAGCAGCATTTTCTGATTTTTCTATTCAAAAATATACAGATGGGGGACGACGAAAAAGCAGTTGGGGACCGACGAAATACTACGTTATAGAGAAGCTGACCAAAATTAGTTTTAATTTGACCTAAGTGCCAAAATAAATAAAACACACAGTGGAATAGAATCGAAAAAATAGTAAAAAATCTGCCGTTTGAGAACAGGTCGATATAACTCTCTGAAATTTTGAATGGTTATAGCTGAGGTGTTAACGAAATTAATTGTGGTCCGATTTTCGAAATTCTGAAAAAATTTTTAAATTTAAAAAATAAAAACTACCCGATTTTTTCCACTTAAATACCCAAATACACATTTCGGGCAAGAATGATTTCAAAATCGTCATTGTTTAGTAAATTGTGGGTGGAAGAGCCTACAAACATTGTTTGGTTCAACAATTTTTTTAGGAAGCCTGCCTTGAAAAAGATCAAATGTCGAAAATCCCCGAGACCACAAGACATTGAACACCTTGAAATGCCAAGATGGCCAATTTTGGTGGCCTGCTGAGAGGAGTCCGCACCAATTGCTGCGTTGAAATTATGCACACAACGCTGTTAAATGTAAAAATGGCTGAAACAAGTTGTGTTTCCAATTTTTATTCGTTAAAGACAACAATTCGCATACTATTATTTATTTGTCATCAACATTAAAATCCACTTTTCTGGGCTATATGGTTATATAATACTAAAGCGTAATTTTTATTATTTGTGGCTCATGAAATAAACAAAAAGGAAAAAAATGCAAAAATGTCTTATTTTTTCAATTTGGAAAAGAACATTTTGTTAAACCAATATTATGCCATATATATGGTCTAAAAAGTGGATATAAAAAAAACATGTTCTCATCAATTGTGAAAAAATTAACATAGTACCAAAAAATGTATAGGAAAAAAAATTTCTGCACACTTTTGTTGTTGTAAAATTTCCAAACCTGGTTAATTTTGTTATCGAAAACGTAGATAACCTTATTTTAAAACTTTTGTTTCAATCAGTGTTTTGTTGTGTAAACACTGCATTGTCTTTAGACTTTTTGCAGACCCATAATGTGTTAAGCAATGCATATAAAATGCAACCCTGCGATACTATTTAACACCACCTTTGAAGAAGTCGACAAGTTTCTCTCTGCAAGTGTGGTGAATAATTCACATTGGAATTAATTTACCCGAGGTGAATTAAATACGTGAGAAAATAAAATGTCGACGCGAAAACTTTTCATTCATTAGTCAGGCGGAGTAGACATTCTTTGTTTGTAAAGAAAAATTTTTACGATTTCACAAAGTTTTGAAGTTTGCACAAAATTGCAAAAGCATTTGATGTAGAATATACCACGCATATCTTGTTAAATTAACAAATCCAAAGCTAAGACCAGTCACTTGGGTCGCAGTGCTGCAGCAACGAAAAACAAAAAAACACAAGAAAACATAATGGACAATGACCAAGACCCTGGATTTCGACTTAGGCCCATGTCACCGCAGGAGATAAAACCTGACATCTCGCTGTTGAATGAGAATAATGCAACAAACTTTTCACCTAAACCGGGAAGTCCTGGACCCTTTGGGGCCATTGATTTGCAGGCAATGAATGTGGCCAATGCTGTTGCAGCAGCCGCTGCTGCCAACAACCAAAACCAAATGTTGCAGACAACGCCGCCACAGCAACAATTACAGCAACAGTATCCTCCCAACCACCCTTTGAGTGGTTCGAAACACTTGTGCTCCATATGTGGTGATCGGGCCAGTGGCAAACACTATGGTGTCTACAGCTGCGAAGGCTGTAAAGGCTTTTTCAAGCGTACTGTGCGCAAGGATTTGACGTATGCCTGTCGTGAAGACCGAAATTGTATAATTGATAAACGCCAAAGGAATCGCTGTCAGTATTGTCGCTATCAGAAATGTTTGGTGTGCGGCATGAAACGAGAAGCTGTCCAAGAGGAACGTCAAAGGGGCACAAGGGCTGCTAATGCTAGGGCTAGCGGAGTTGGTGGCATCACCGGCAGCGGAGTGGGAAATGAAGATTTTAAGCCAAGCAGCTCTTTGCGTGATCTAACCATAGAGCGCATCATGGAGGCTGAACAAAAAGCGGAATCTCAGAGTGGTGATAATGTGCTACCCTTCCTGAGAGTCGGCAATAATTCCATGGTACAATCAGATTACAAGGGTGCGGTGTCACATCTTTGCCAAATGGTAAACAAACAACTCTTCCAAATGGTGGAGTATGCTCGGCGTACGCCACACTTCACGCACTTGCAGCGAGAAGATCAAATCATACTACTTAAGGCTGGTTGGAATGAGCTGCTGATAGCAAATGTTGCCTGGTGCAGTATTGATTCACTGGATGCAGAGTATGCCACACCTGGAGGTGGTCATGATAGTTCATTTGGTCGCCGTTCACCAGTTCGCCAGCCACAACAGCTCTTCCTCAATCAAAACTTCTCATATCACCGCAATAGTGCGATTAAAGCCAATGTGGTCTCAATATTCGATCGCATCTTGTCCGAGCTGAGCATTAAAATGAAACGTTTGAACATTGACCGTTCGGAATTGTCTTGCCTGAAAGCAATCATCCTCTTCAATCCAGATATACGTGGACTAAAGTGTCGAAAAGACGTCGAGGGATGTCGTGAGAAGATATATGCCTGTCTGGATGAACACTGCCGCACAGAGCATCCTGGCGATGATGGTCGTTTTGCGCAGCTATTACTTCGTTTGCCGGCACTGCGTTCCATTAGTCTTAAGTGCTTAGATCACTTATTTTTCTTCCGTTTAATTGGCGAAAGGCCTCTGGAGCAATTGATTGCCGAGCAATTAGACGCCCAAGGATGTTAGAAGAAGAATAATGCAAACGAGGTTCTATCTTAGTGAATATGTTTATTCGCAGAGGGCTGCCGCACGAATGCTGGGTGGTGGGTTTAGTGTGTCATGCATAGCAAGAAGCTAAGCTCTTCAATGTGATCGATCACATCCTGCCCGCTCAATGCTGCTCGCTGAGTTCGAATAGTAGCAATAGTTGTATTTAGCTCTAATAAAATCTCCTGTTCTCCGTTCTTTTAGATTGAGGAAGAAGAAGAAGAAGAAAAGAAGCATATATATGTAAATAACACCCTGTGTCAGCACATACTGTGGCCACTGACTTCCAAGTGTTTATACCGTTGAGGATTGATTCTAAGACGACCTACATTAAAAATGGCTAACATAGTAACACGGTTGGGCAAAGCTAGACCGCTACGCTTAAGACAACCCTCTCCATTAGCAGAGTGATTGAGTCTTTCTTAAGTTGCTGCACCATTTCCTTAAACTACTCCTTAAATTAATCCACCGCCGATAATTGTCCGAATTCTAGTAGCCCAGAGTTAATGACTCTTGGAGCGAACTCTAGGATTCACATTCTCCGTTTCCTGGGGACAAGTCTTTTATTTAAATATATATATTTTTTTTGTATTGTTATGTTCGTTTTTTAGTTCACAATTGCCTTAATATTAGTTGCATTTGTTTAGATGTAGACATCCTTTTTTACGCCTTTTTCCATTTTATATTGATTCGATTTAAAATGTTTTTATAAAGCTGTAGGTCTATGTGTGGTGTGACTGTAATTAAATAAGAGTACGAAAATAGTGTTCGATTATTAACTACCTATTGTATATTATTATTACTATTGACGGTTATAAGCTATATATACATATATAAAAAAAATATAAATAATGAAAAAAAAAAAAAACACATTACATAGACACAAGCCAACAAACACACACACACACACACACATATATATATATATATATATATATGAACAACAACAATGATATATTATGAAATATAGATATTTTATTCTGTTGAATCAAAAAAAAAAAAAAAATATCACTGCCTATGAAGTTTTTTACTTGGCGAGTAATACATTTTTACATCCTCCACTTTAGGGCGGGGGCATACTAATTTCGTCATTCTGTTTGTAACACCTCGAAGACCCCATCGTCATGACATTTTAAGTCGATCCAGCCATGTCCGTCCGTCTGTCTGTCGAAAGCACGCTAACTTTCGAAGTAGTAAAGCCAGCCGCTTGAAATTTTGCACAAATACTTTTTATGAGTGTAGGTCGGTTGGAATTACAAATGGGCCAAATCGGTCCATGTCCATGTTTTGATATAGCTGCCATATAAAGAATGAAGAATAAGATCTTCACTTCTTGAGCCTCTAGAGGGCGCAATTCTCGTCCGATTTGACTGTGATGTTTTGGTATCACTTCCAACAACTATGCTAAGTATGGTTCAAATCGGTTCATAACCTGATACAGCTGTCATACAAACCCATCTTGGGTCTTGGCTTCTTCAGCTTTTAGAGGGCGCAAATTCTTATCCGATTTGACTGGAATTTTGCATGTGGTGTTTTGGTACCGCTTCCAACAACTGTGTTGGGCCTTGTTCAAATCACTTCATATCTTGGTATAGCTGCCACATAAGCCAATCTTGGATCTTGACTTCTTGAGCCGCTAGAGGGCGCAATTCTTATGCAATTTGGCTGAAGTTTTGCTGAGATATTTTGTTTGGACTTGCAACAACTGGGCTTAGTATGGCGCTAATCGGTACATAACCTGATATAGCTGCCATATAAAACGATCTGGGTTCTTGACTTCTTGAGCCACTAGAGGGCGCAATTCTCATCCGATTTGGCAGAAATTTTGTACAACGGCTTCTAATATGGTGTCTAATATGGTATGAGTCGATCAATAGCTGAATACAGCCCCCATATATACCTATCACCCGATTTTGCTTCTTGAGCCCCTACAAGGCGCAATTCTTATCCGAATGAACGGAAATATTACACAATGACTTCTACAATGTTCAGCAGTCATTTATGGTCCGAATCGGACTATAACTTGATATAGCTCCAATAGCATAACAGTTCTTATTCAATATTCTTTGTTTGCCTAAAAAGAGATACCGCGCATAGAACTCGACTCGACAAATGCGATCCATGGTGGAGGGTATATAAGATTCGGCCCGGCCGAACTTGGCACGCTCTCACTTGTTATATATAAGACTAGTTGGATAGGGCACGCTCCGCTGCGCCGTCTTCCACTCTCTTGTTTTATGTGAGCCCTATACGGTCACGTCAGGAAATAAGTCATGTTTGGGGGTTGTTGGTACGGCCTTTCAGATATTTCGCTCCAATGTGGACAGTATATTGGTGCTCTTCTCCCAAATACCTTTCATTGGAGGCATTTTCGCTAAAATCGTCCCACCCATCTTCGAGGATTTAGATTTTCTTTATTCTCTTGAATTTGGTGGTGGATGGGAGCAGCCAAACTCTTTGCCCTGAAAGTGGATATCAGATTGATACTCCATTCCCAAAAACCACATTGGAGCTACATATTGCTATAGTCGTTATATATGTGTGGTTTGGGGGGAGTTTATGAGGTGAGGCGTCCCTGAAACATTTGGCCATTAAACATTTACAGATTTGAGTCCCTTTTTGCCATAATCCACAAATATGTCCAGTTTAAGGGGTATGCAGTGTGGGGGGCAATCCACGTACTTAGCCCTGAAAAATATCAGCGTCGTGCTCTACTCTCAAAATTTCTTTGATTTGAGCCCCGATTGCCATTAGTTTAGGGGGAGTTTATGGGGTGACACGACCCCCAAACATTTGGCCTCAAAATTGGATATCATATTCGTTTTCTACTATCAAATACCTATTATTTATCGCCATTGTATGCAAGGGAGGTTTGAAGGGAGTTTAGAGGCGGACCCTGAAATAATATCAGCATTGTGCTAGAGCACGATTTTGTTTGAGCCCCATAATGTCAAGCATATTGGAGGAGGCTATCAAGATATTCAGGGCGACGGGTCTCGTTCAGATTGACACTAATTAATTATTTTGTATTGCTTATCTACATTAAAAATCATATTTCAAAGCAACCACTTGGGATATCACATTCTTAAAGATCCGCAGGTCCTTCTGTGTTCATCCCAATTTGAGGGTTAAAAGTTCCAAAGACCTTTAATTTCTATCCTGATTGGCCTTCATATATTATTTTATATTATTCATATATTATTTTTGAGTAGGATAGGGGGAGGGAAGGGGGATTGCCCTCTGACACGTCCTTTCATTTGAGTACAATGTATTCTCGGTCATCCTACATGACAGTTTGGCGTTGCCTTTACTGGGAGGTCCCACCGACTTTTTGAGTCTTTTATTGTCGTGATCTATTGTTCTGCGGAACGGTAGAACCTGACCCAGATACTGGAATCCTTATACAAACATTAGATTCGAAATATACTATCATAGACTTTTTTTTAATTGACATATTATCCCAAACGAACTACACGTCCTATTGAAGGGTATTTAGTGTGTGGGCCGGTCCCAAACTCTGTCCTAATTGTGCATACCAGATTCGTAGTCAACTCCCAAAGACCTTTCATTCGATACCCATTTTGTGACGTTGGACATTTATGCTCGGGTTGGTGATTTTTGGGGTTGGGGAAGCCCCGTAGACACCTTGGACCAAATTCCTATAACAGATGTGTACTCAGCTTTCAAATAACTTTAGTTTGATATCCATATTGTCCCAATCGGTAAATATGTCCTGTTAAGGGGTTTTGGGGGGGGGGGGGGGGTGGGGAGGCGCCTCAGACAACAAGGAATACATTTTTATATCAGCATTGGACTCTACCTTTAAATAGCTTTCATTTGATATCCATATTGTCCCAATCGGTAAATTTGTCCTCCTGGGGGGTTTTGGGCGGTGGGGAGGGCCCTCATATACAAAAAAAAAAAATGTTTGTGTCAGATTTGTATTCTACTTTTGAATACCTTTCATTTGATACCCATATTACTCAAAGCGGTTAAAGTGTCCTCCTGGGTGGTGTTTTTGGGGGTGGGGGCCCTCCGAAACTTAAGAGTGAAATTTGTATACGTACTCTACTCTTAAATATCTTTCATTTGATACCTATATTGTCCCAATCGGTGCACATGTCCGTTCGGGTGGGTTTTAGGATGGGGCGTCCCCCCAGATTATTTGACCCCAAAATTGTTTACCAATTTCGTGTTTTTGGGGTACCATAAGGTGTCATACAAAATTTCGCTTAAATCGGTGCACGCATTACCGAGATCTGTCGTTTTTGAAAATTGGGGTATGGGAGAGGGTCCGCCCCCCCTTCGGATATCACCATCGTGCTCTACTCTCATATATCATTTATTTGAACCCCATATTGACATTGGCTTCAAAATTCATTTAAAACCCTTATTGCAAAAGTCAGCAAATATGTCCGGTTTGGAGTATGGGCCCTAAAAACTATCAATATCGAGATTCAATCCCTTTGAGACCCAAAATTGTCATGGTGAGCAAATAAATCCTATTTGGGCGTTGTTATGGGGGTGGGACGTCCCCTAGGGAGTTGGTCCCGAATAATGATATCAGATTCGTGGTCTACTTCCAAATACCTTTCATTTGAGCCCCATATTTCCATAGTCGGCAAACATGATCGGTTTCGGGGGTGTTTTGGGGGATGGGCGGCCGTTCAGTGACTTGACCCTGAAAATATATATCAGCTTCGTGTTCTACTCTAAAATACTTCTTATTACAGCCCCATATTGGAATGGTCAGCAAATACGTCCTATATGGGAGGTGCTATGGGGTCGGTGTGGCCCCATACACACTTTTCCCCGAATATTGATATCAGATTCGTGCTTTACTACCAAAGACCTTTCATTGGAGTCCCATATTGCTATTGTAGTAAATTTGTCCTCTTATGGGCGGAGTTTTTGGAGGGGGCGGCCCCCATACACCTGGTCCCACATTTGGATATCAGATTCATATTCTACACTTAAATACCTTTCATTTGAACCACATATTGCCATGATCAGTAAATAAGTCCTGTTTGGAAGGTGTTTTGCGGAAGGGGTGCACCGCCCGAAACTTGGTCCCACATTTGGATACCAAATGCGTATTCTACTCGCAAATAAACTCTCATTTGAGTTCCATATTGTCAAGGTCGGTAAATATGTCCGATTTAGGGGTTCTGTTGGGGGTTGGGGTGGCCCCCAAATACTTAGTCCGACAATTGGATAGTAGATACGTTTTCTACTCTTAAATACCTTTCATTTGAGTCCCATTTTGTTGTGATGGGTCATATATATATTAGGTAGGTTGTGGGGTGGGGCGCCCCCCCTAGGTACCCCTTCCGAAATTTGGATACCACATTTTTATTTTTAGGTTACTTTAAGAGAGCACATAAAATTTCGCTTAAATCGCACCACCCATCACCAAGATCTGGCGTTTCTGAAAATTTGTGTAAGGGGGAGGGAACGCCCCCCCTTCAGATATCAAAAAATGCACCATCTTTATGAACCATCTGTGAAAATTTCAAGAAAATCGGTTCAGCTGTTTTGGAGTCTATAATAAACATACAAACAAACAAACCGACAAACACAAATTGATTTATATACATAAGATTTGTCAAAATTTTATTGCTTTAGAAAATTTTTCATCTACAAAAAATTTTGTATCTATAGAAAATTTAGTCAAAATTTTGTATCTATAGAAATCAAAATTTTTTTATCTATAGAAAATTTTGTCAAAATTTTGTATCTATGGAAATTTTTGTCAAAACTTTGTATCTATAGAAAATTTTGCCAAATTTTGTATCTACAGTAAATTTTGTCAAAATTTTGTTTCTATAGAAAAATATGTCAAAATTTTGTATCTATGGAAAATTTTGTCAAAATTTTGTGTCTATAGAAAATTTTGTCAAAATTTTGTGTCTATAGAAAATTTTGTCAAAATTTTGTATCTATAAAAAATTTTGTCAAAATTTTGTATCTATAGAAAATTTTGTCAAAATTTTGTATCTATAGAAAATTTTGCCAAAATTTTGTAACTATAGAAAATTTTGTCAAAATTTTGTATCTATGGAAAATTTTGTATTTATGGAAAATTTTGTCAAAATTTTGTACCTATGAAAAATTTTGTCAAAATTTTGTACCTATGGAAAATTTTGTATCTATGGAAAATTTTGTATCTATAGAAAATTTTGTCAAAATTTTGTATCTATAGAAAATTTTGTATTTATAGCAAATTTTGTTAAAATTTTGTATCTATAGAAAATTTTGTCAAAATTTTGTATCTATAGAAAATTTTCCCAAAATTTTGTATCTATAGAACATTTTGTCAAAATTTTGTATCTATAGAAAATTTTCTCAAAATTTTGTATCTATAGAAAATTTTCCCAAAATTTTGTATCTATGGAAAATTTTGTCAAAATTTTGTATCTATGGAAAATTTTGTACCTATGGAAAATTTTGTCAAAATTTTGTATTTATAGAAAATTTTGTCAAAATTTTGTATATATAGAAAATTTTGTCAAAATTTTGTATCTATAGAAAATTTTGTCAAAATTTTGTATCTATAGAAAATTTTGTATCTATAGAAAATTTTGTCAAAATTTTGTATCTATAGAAAATTTTGCCAAAATTTTGTATCTATAGAAAATTTTGTCAAAATTTGTATCTACAGTAAATTTTGTCAAAATTTTGTATCTATAGAAAAATATGTCAAAATTTTGTATCTATGGAAAATTTTGTGTCTATAGAAAATTTTGTCAAAATTTTGTATCTATAAAAAATTTTGTCAAAATTTTGTATCTATAAAAAATTTTGTCAACATTTTGTATCTATAGAAAATTTTGTCAAAATTTTGTATCTATAGAAAATTTTTTTCAATATTTTGTATCTATAGAAAATTTTGTCAAATTTTTGTATCTATAGAAAATTTTGTCAAATTTTTGTATCTATAGAAAATTTTGTCAAAATTTTGTATCTACAGAAAATTTTGTCAAAATTTTGTATCTATAGAAAATTTTGTCAAAATTTTGTATCTATAGAAATTTTTGTCAAAATTTTGTATCTATAGACAATTTTGTCAAAATTTTGTATCTATAGAAAATTTTGTCCAAACTTTGTATCTATGGAAAATTTTGTAAAAATTTTGTATCTATAGAAAATTTTGTCAAAATTTTATTTCTATAGAAATGCTTGTCAAAATATAAGATTTTGTCGAAGTTTTTGGTTATGCTATCGGAATTTTTGTCAAATTATATTTATTTATTATTTTAATCATTTTGTTTAAAAAACATATGGAGACAAAATAATCTCTTGTCTAATCCATACAAAACTATTACCGCACGCACCTAGATCACACTCGCACATTCTCTTCATCTAGCGCAGGCATCGATCGCATCGTAGCAAAGGTGAGTGAGTCACTCTTTAGGCTAAAATGCAAAGAGTTGTAAGTAATTTTTGTTACTTTCGCGGCCATGACCTTAAATACTCACACACGGCAATTAACTCTTACTTAGAATGCCTATAAAGCGGCGGTTTTTATTATAGGCTGGAAGTGAAATATGATTCCATGCCCAGATCCAGATCAAGTCTCTGAAAAAGATTGCTTTTACTTGAATGGCCAGCAATGCTTTATCCATATAATCCATTTTAAATCACCCACTTTCCATTATCCTCGTTACGATATGCCGTTATATAGCAGAAAGGATTTTGCAGTTAAACACTTCAAGAGCATCTTCACCTTGCATGAGTATCTTCGATTGCATGCATATGTACTCCATAGTGTATGATGTCTGGATATAAAACCTCTTTGTATCAGTTGCTTCGTTTTTATACCCACCACCGTAGAATAGGGGGTATATTCATTTAGTCATTCCGTTTGCAACATATCGAAATAAAAATTTCCGACCCTACAAAGTATATATATTTCGGATGGTCGTAAAATTCTAAGACGATTGAATGTCCGTGTGTCTGTCCGTCTATCCGTCCGTCTGTTGTAATCACTTTACAGGCTTCAAAAATTGAGAAAAATTTGGCACAGATACATCTTTTTGATGCATGCTGGTTAAGTTCTTGAACGGACCAAATCGGACCATATTTGGATATAGCTGCTATATAGACCGATTTTCCCGATAAAGGGTCTAATGCCCATAAAAACGCAATTTTTCATCCGATTTTGCTGAAATTTGTCATCTGACCCAAATATGGTTCAGATCGGACTATATTTAGATATAGACCGATTTGCCGACAGAGGGTCTGAAGCCCATAAAAGCTTTATTTATTGCCCAATTTCGCTGAAATTTGTAACAGTGGGTAGTTTTAGGCCTCCCGTCATCTGACCTAAGAATGGTTTAGATCGGACTATATTTAGATATAGCTGCCATGCAGACCGATCTCCCGATAAAGGGTATGAAGCCCATAAAAGCTTTATTTTTTAACCGATTTCGCTGAAATTTGAAACAGTGAGTAGCTTCAGACTTCTCAACTTTGATTCTAAATATGGTTCCAATCGGACTATATTTAGATATAGCTGTCATATAGACCGATCTCCCGATAAAGGGTATGAAGCTCATAAAAGCTTTATTTTTTTCCCGATTTCGCTGAAATTTGTAACAGTGGGTAGTTTTAGGCCTCCCGTCATCTGACCTAAGAATGGTTCAGATCGGACTATATTTAGATATAGCTGTCATGGAGACCGATCTCCCGATAAAGGGTATGAAGCCCATAAAAGCTTTATTTTTTAACCGATTTCGTTGAAATTTGAAACAGTGAGTAGCTTCAGACTTCTCAACTTTGATTCTAAATATGGTTCCAATCGGACTATATTTAGATATAGCTGCCATATAGACCGATCTCTCGATAAAGGGTCGGAAACCCATAAAAGCTTAATTTTTTTAACCGATTTCGCTGAAATTGGAAACAGTGATTAGTTTTAGGAATTCTAACATAGGACCCAAATATGTTTCATATCGGACTATATTTAGATACAGCTGCCATATAGACCGATCTCTCGATAAAGGGTCTGAAACCCATAAAAGCTTAATTTTTTTAACCGATTTCGCTGAAATTGGAAACAGTGAGTAGTTTTAGGCTTACCGACATCTGACCCTAATATGGTCCAGATCGGACTATATTTAGATATAGCTGCCCTATAGACCTAGCTCCCGATATAGGGTCTGAGGCCCATAAAAGCCCTATTTATTATCCGATTTCGCCGATTTTGTTGAAATTTAAAACAGTGAGTAGTTCTAGGCTTACGGACATCTGACCAAATATAGTCCAGATCGGACTATATTTAGATATAGCTGCCCTATAGACCTAGCTCCCGATATAGGGTATGAAGCCCATAAAAGCCCTATTTATTATCCGATTTCGCTAAAATTTGTAACAGTGGGTAGTTTTAGGCCTCCCGTCATCTGACCTAAGATTGGTTCAGATCGGACTATATTTAGATATAGCTGCCATATAGACCGATCTCCCGATGTAGGGTCTGAAGCCCATAAAAGCTTTATTTTTTATCCAATTTCACTGAAATTTGAAACAGTGATTAGTTTTAGGAATTCTAACATAGGACCCAAATATCTTTCATATTGGACTATATTTAGATACAGCTGCCATATAGACCGATCTCCCGAAAAAGGGTCTCAAGCCCATAAAAGCTTTATTTTTTATCCAATTTCGCTGAAATTGGAAACAGTGAGTAGTTTTAGGTCTCCCGACATCCGCCCACATATGGTTTGGATCGGACTACATTTAGATATAGCTGCCATATAGACCGATCTCCCGATAAAGGGTCTGAAACCCATAAAAGATTTATTTCTTATCCGATTTTGTTGAAATTTAAAACAGTGACTAGTTTTAGGCCACCCGCCATCCGATCCAAATATGGTAAAAATAGGACTGTATTTAGAATAGCTGTCATATAGACCGATATGCCGGTTAAGGGCCTGAAGCTCATAAAAGCTTTATATATTACCCGATTTTGTTGAAATTTGAAATACAAAACTCAACAGTGACTTATATTTATAAGACCACTCAATGTCGGTGCCGAATTTGTGTGTATAAGTTATCCAATTTTCATCGGACTGTGACGAAAGGGGGTTTACATACATATATACCCGAAGTGGTGGGTATCCTAAGTTCGGCCCGGCCGAACATAATGCCTTTTTACTTGTTTTTGTTTTGCGTCGGTGGCCTCTCTAACGTTTGCATTTTGTCCGAATAAAAGTGCGAAGCAATTTGGTGTGTTTTAAATATGAAGTGTATGAAGTGTGGCTATGTGTGGCTGTGTGTGCATGCATGTATCAATGATGTGATAACATCTAGTGAAGAGATAGAAACAAGAATCGAAATGAAAATGTTCCCTCAATACAAATTGGAATTGTAGACACAAATATATACGCGGCGGTATTCAAACCAATAAAACTATATGTATATTATGTATGTATGTATGTATGTATGTATGTATGTATGTATGTATGTTAGATGTATGTACATATGTATGTGTGTGTGTGTGTTTGGATGTACGTTTTTCCTTCTTAAAAATAGCTCAAATATATGTAGACTACTATTGGAAGCGAAGCATCTGAAACAGGAAGAAGATAGCAAAGTACGTAAGCATATTTTTTTTTATGTTGTTGGCCATTGTTGCCATTGGAAGCGAGAGGTTGCCTGCCAATGTTAGGCTGGCTGTCGTGTTGCTTCCTTTGCGTTATATTTTTTGAAATTTTATTTTCGTCAGTAGTCGAAAATAGAAAGTAAAACTTTTTCCATACAATATTTATGATTATAAAAATAAGCCAAATATTCAATAATTTTTTTGCTCGATCGTCTTGCGCGGGTGGGCGTACACTTGGATGATGCCAGCAGACATTTAATTCAGTCAAGAACATTATTGGTTTTTTCCCTCGAAAGTTATGTCATCACAATGGTGTTCAATGTTTGATTTACATTTAACTGCCAAGTTTCCAATGTCAGGTGTTACATATGTGTATTGTATTAGCCGTGATCTGGAAGCACTCATAGTCTATGCCATATGTCAATACACCTAAAAGAAGCTTTGGACGTCGTATGTGTCTCTTTACATTGTCGATATTTTCTGTCAAAAAAATCCTTGGCAAGACTTTTTTTAAGGTAAATTTTTCAAAATTTTGTTTCAGTAAATTCTCAAAATTTTCTATGAAAATATTTTTTCTTGAAAAAATTCATCCGTATGTGTCTCTTTACATTGTCGATATTTTCAGTCAAAAAATCCTTGACTTTTTTAAGGTCAATTTTTCAAAATTTTGTTTCAGTAAATTCTCAAAATTTTCTATGAAAATATTTTTTCTTGAAAAAATACATCCAAATAATTTTTTTTTCGCTTGTTTTATAAAAAAAGGCAATTTTGAAGAGTTTTTCTATGAAAATTCCATTTTTTTCAAATTTTCTATAGCAAAAAAAAAACTTCAACCAATTTTCTATAGAAAAAATCTTATATATTGGGTTGCCCAAAAAGTAATTGCGGATTTTTTAAAAGAAAGTAAATGCATTTTTAATAAAACTTAGAATGAACTTTAATCAAATATACTTTTTTTACACTTTTTTTCTAAAGCAAGCTAAAAGTAACGCCTGATAACTGACAGAAGAAAGAATGCAATTACAGAGTCACAAGCTGTAAAAAAAAATTTGTCAACGCCGACTATATGAAAAATCCGCAATTACTTTTTGGGCAACCCAATATTATGCTGAGGTTCCAATCATCGGGTATTCGTTCTTCTAGCCAGATTGCACAGATAAGATGATGCATACGCCTTATCAGCGTGTCGCCTCCGTTCTTAAAGAGTTCAGCGGGTAACCCGTCGGCTCCTGGTGCCTTGTTGTTCTTTAGTCGGGTTACTGCTACTTGGACCTCATTCTGACTAGGAGGTAAACATTCTATACCATCATCATGGATTGGTTCTGCGGTATCCTCTTCGCCGCCAACATCGGACACTAGCAGTTGGGTAAAATGTTCTCTCCATATCCTCAGCATGTTGTCTGTGTCTTTGCGAGTAGAATACAAATGTGATATCCAAATGTGGGACCAAGTTTCTGGGGGTCCACCCCTTCCCAAAACAGCCCCCAAACAGCACTTATTTACTGACCATGGCAATATGGGACTTAAATAAAAGGTATTTGTGTGTAGAATACGAATCTGATATCCAAATAGGGGGCCAAGTATTAGACGCGAAAGCCGGGCAATGACAAAGAAATGCTCCAAAGTCTCATCACCTTCCCCGCATGCCCTACACATGCTATCAGTTGCCGCACCGATTTTACATAAGTGAGATTGTAGTCCTTTGTGTCTGGTTATGATACCAATAGCTATACTGACCTCCTTCTTGCTTCTGGATCCCCCCATGGGATTTCCGCCGTCCTACCGACCGTTTCGCTATTCCACAATGTTGCATGCGCATTCGAAGCCCACTCCCTTAACACGGATTACGTCGACCCGAAAGGCTTTGGGTTAACCACGTTTATTGACGGCAGTCCTCTGGCTTTCACCGCCAAATCGTCTGCCCTTTCATTTCCCCTTACTCCGTTATGGCCCGGCACCCAAACAAAGCGGATCTCACCATCCTCAGAGAAGGCGTTAATCTCCTTCTTACACTGCAATACTGTTCGTGACCCTACCGCCCTGGTTGTTATTGCCCTATGGTAAATTTATTGTTGGTAAAGATGTTCACACTCGACGTCCTCGCGTTAGCACCACACCACTTCACGCATTCCGTGATCGCTAGGATTTCCCCCTGCAGGACCGTGTTATGGTTAGGCAGTATAAAACAGATTTCAGTCCCTGGGTGCTCAATGTAAAACCCCAGGCCAACTCTGTCCTCTAGCTTTGATCCATCTGTGTAACATGATCTTCCAGATGGCAATGCTATGGTTCCGTCAATCCAAGCCTGCGGCGATGGAAGCAGTGCCTCGCACTCGACTTCAAGGTTCATCTCAGGTATCCGATCGGAAACCTCGTCCTTTCCTTCCAGGTTTCCCATTGTCGCCTTGATTATACCGCCATGGTATGAGCTGCTCCCATCCTCATTTCATTCTACCATCGCCTTGAGTCTCATAGCGGAAGTGGCTGCCTCACACTTAATCTGTATGTCAATGGGTCGGATATTTAGAATAGTCTCCAGTGCCCTAGTAAGTGTGGTCCTCATCGCTCCGCCTATGCCAAGACAACATTTTCTCTGAACCTGTTGTATGATCCTTATGTTGCACTTTTTTCCATAGCAGTCCACCAAACTACTGAGGCGTAAGTAAGTATTGTTCTAATCACGCTCCTGTAGAGCCATTGGACTATCCTCAGATTCAGGCCCTATTTCAAGCCTACGGCCCGTCTACATAGTGCCCAACATCTGTGAGCCTTCTCAGTACGCTCCTGAATGTGACACCTTCAATTCAGTTTCCCGTCGAAGATCACACCTAAGTATTTGACCTTGTCAGATATCGAAATCGTCTTATTGAGGAAACGTGGTGCGTTAAATTGGCCCACCTTCGTCTTCCTCCTGAACAGGCATATTTCAATATTCTCTGGGTTAACATTGAGACCTCTGGGTCTGGCCCAGTCATATGCCATATGCAAGACTCTTTCGGACCTTCTGCATAGCTCGTTCGGATCCTTAACCCTTAGAAGTATTATAACATCGTCTGCGTATCAGATGGGTTCAAATCCCTCCTCAGTCAACATTCGTAATAGGCCATTTTTGGTGGTCACCCATAGAAGTGGCCATAAAATGCCCTGTGCCACTTTCTCTCTTATAAAGGGTGATTTTTTTGAGGTTAGGATTTTCATGCATTAGTATTTGACAGATCACGTGGGATTTCAGACATGGTGTCAAAGAGAAAGATGCTCAGTATGCTTTGACATTTCATCATGAATAGACTTACTAACGAGCAACGCTTGCAAATCATTGAATTTTATTACCAAAATCAGTGTTCGGTTCGAAATGTGTTCATTCACCGTAACGTTGCGTCCAACAGCATCTTTGAAAAAATACGGTCCAATGATTCCACCAGCGTACAAACCACACCAAACAGTGCATTTTTCGGGATGCATGGGCAGTTCTTGAACGGCTTCTGGTTGCTCTTCACTCCAAATGCGGCAATTTTGCTTATTTACGTAGCCATTCAACCAGAAATGAGCCTCATCGCTGAACAAAATTTGTCAAAATTTGAACACATTTCGAACCGAACACTGATTTTGGTAATAAAATTCAATGATTTGCAAGCGTTGCTCGTTAGTAAGTCTATTCATGATGAAATGTCAAAGCATACTGAGCATCTTTCTCTTTGACACCATGTCTGAAATCCCACGTGATCTGTCAAATACTAATGCATGAAAATCCTAACCTCAAAAAAATCACCCTTTATTTATGCCATGGGACACACAATTTATCCACCTGTACCTTAACATATGGTTTATCCAGCCTCTAAGGACCGGGTCCACCCGGTACTGGTCAAAGGATTGGATCAGTGTGTCGGTCCGCACATTTTTAAAAGGCCCCTCGATGTCAATGCATACCGCCAGTGTGTACGGTTTGGCATCGAAGGATTCTTCTATTCTATGCACAACCTCGTGCAGGGCAATCTCCATCGACCTTCCCTTGACATAGGCATGCTGTTTGTATTTGAGCAGTTCGCTGGATGTCCTACTCTTTATCATGGTGTCCACAATACGTTCCATGGTTTTGAGTAGAAAGGACGTAAGGCTTATACGTCTGTAGGCCTTTGGTGTCGCATAACTTGCCTTGCCGGGCTTGGGTATAAACACCACCCTTGCCTCCTGCCAGACTTTCGGAGTATATGCAAGTCCTAGGCACGCTGTGAAAATTTTGGGCAGGTGAGGCGCCAGATAGTCTGCCTCTTTCTGTACTAACGCCGGAAATATACCATCAGGTCCGGGTGACTTAAATGATTTGAAGGTCCTCAAGGATTCCTACACCATAAATTCCGTAATTATAAACCTTCGATCAACGTTATTATTCCAAGATTCCGGTGTCTCCGTGAGTTCCGTCGTATCCTGTGGAAAATGGGTTTTCATCAAAAGCCTCAACATGTCCTCCGTTGTCTCTGCTCTTGCTCCCATGTCGTCTACTAAAGTTTCAGTTTGGACATGGGTTTTTGAGAGAATCTCTTTTAGCTTGTCGGCGTTATTAACGCTAGCGACATGTTCGCAGAAAAGCTTCCAGGAGGCACGTTTTGCCGCTCTGCTACAATCTTATTGTATTGCTTGAGCCGTGTGTAATACACATCCCAATAAACTTCCGCTTATTTACGACGTGCTCTGTTAAAAAGTCTGCGGACCTCTTTCCCAATATTGCGAATCTCCTCGGTCATCCAGGGGTTTTCTTGGGCTGATGAAGAGATGAAGAGTTACCCTTTACGAATCTTAGTACAAAGGCAATGTTTGCCGCTGTTTCTAAATGGAATATTCATGGGCAAATTTGCATTTGCAATGTTCGTAAAGAAATTTTTCGTTCCTAAGAAATTTGGCATTCTTCTTCAAGCAAAAGTTTCTGAATGCCACCTCTTTTAATCTGACCAGCATTTTTTGTTAGACCAACTTTTGTCGTCTGATTTAACTGTTATAGTCGTAACTGAAATAAATGTCTTCATGCCATTTAAAATTATCTTTTCGATCATTTCAGCAGTAGCATTTATAGCGTCATCCAGAAAACGTAGTATTCAATTAAATTGCCAAAATTTGGGGAGGTTTAATTCGCGTGTCATGCACTGTTCGTGTACTGCAGTGGTCAGACCTATAATGCTATATGGTGTTGTGGTCTGGTGGACGTCGCTTCAAAACTCCACCTACTGTCCGAAACTCAGCCAGATCCAAAGGATGGCTTGCTTGCGCATCACAGTCGCACTGAGAACGACACATTTTGATGTACTGTTTGTGTACTGCAGCGGTTAGATCTATAATGCAACGTCCACCAGACCACAACACCATATATGTTGTGGTCTGGTGGACGTTGCTTCAAAACTTCACCTACTTTCTAATACTAAGCCAGATTCAAAGGATGGCTTGCTTGTCAATCACAGTCACGACACATTTTGATGCACCAAATTGAAGGCTGCACCTAATGCCTTTGGACATTATGGCTAGAGAGATTGCTGCTACCACTGCAGTGAGGTTGAGGGAATTTTCTCTTTGGTCCGAGTGCACCTAATGCCTTTGGACATTATGGCTAGAGAGATTGCTGCTACCACTGCAGTGAGGTTGAGGGAATTTTCTCTTTGGTCCTGTGACGGCTACGAATACTGTGTTATCCTCGGTGGACTCTGAAGAACTAAGACTGATCATATCCGAGAAGGATATACCCGACCATTGCAGTGTGCATCAAGCGGAAATCCTTGTAATTAAAGAAATGGTGAAATGTTTAAGATAAAATGTCATAACGACAATTGGCATAAATATCTTCTCAGACAGCCAAACAGTCATTAAATCTTTGGGGAACATATTTCTGAACTCAAATGTTGGCTGAACAGTTCAAAATTCACCTGTTCTGGGTGCCGGGTTACAGAGATATCCCAGCGAATTGTAAAGCGGACGAGCTTGCGAGACTAGGAACTACCTTACACATTCCAGGGGAAACTGGAATCTGTGGACATGTAAGCTAAGTTTTCAGGACCAGGCCCGAAGGACAACGTATGATAGAAGGTCACAGAGAGTGGGGGCTGTGAACATTCCAAAATTATGTCGCCTAATCTAGACTTGAAGAGGTCTACCGTTTTGCTGTCACTGGCTAGAACAGACGTCTCAGTCATTGTGTCCTTCATGACATGCCACTGTCTAATCGGAAGACATGCTGATGGACTAACGGTTGCAAGTAACGACTTTTGTAGAAGCAGTGATGCTGTTAAGGAAGAAGAGACTATAGAACATCTGCTGTGTGTGTGCCCCGCAGAAGGAGTTCCACTTTAGGTCCTCATTTCTTTGGGAACTTGTCTGATTTAGCAGAATTGTTGGGCTTTTTAAAGCAAGCTGGATAGTTCTACAGTAGGATCTAGAAGGTATCTTCCTTCTCCTGTTTCTTTGGCATCACTATGGACGAAAACGTTTAAGCGAGTTTGATGACAGACTGCTACTGAAACCTAATCTATCACTATAGGGTCTCACTGGCCTACGAGTTAACTCACCTTTCATTCCTGCACCGACCGCTACTGTTGTGCCCAGAACTTGATTATTCTAAGCAGGCATACATCTCCGAGTGGCATTTCTTCAAAGATCTATCAAAATCCATATCTATGAAACGGACACAAGTGTCAAGGCCTATAAATTTATGTAGGACTTTCCTTGTAGACTGACTGCCAAAAGGCATTTATAAAAAAGTTTTCTTAAACATCCATCAAAATGACATTAAATCGAGCAGTGAAACGAAGGCATACATCTCTCTGCAAAATGTCAAAAATTGCCATTTTGCGAGTCTTTAGATTTCCGACTAATATTTCAATGTTCTGCAAGTTTGGGGGGGGTCGAGGTTTGACATCCAATTTTTATTTTCCACTATTTTGACCACACCCCATGTGTGGACACAACAAATGAATGAATGAATATTTGAAATAAATTGAAATTACAGCAAATGTGAAACAATGGTTACCGTCGTTCGTTGTTGCTGTTGTTTTTGTTTTTGTATTTTCTTCTATTGGGGAGCTTTTATAAATATTTACCTTGTGATGCTATTTTTCATCATAATTACTCTTCTTTTGCGCTTTTTGCCGTTGTTGATGTTAAAAACGAAAATTATTTTCACATGATGTGGTGGGACATTTTGGTATTTCTCAGTTGAGTGGGTGTGGGGTTTGAGATAAAAATACGTTTGTTTGTGCGAATATCATCACCGCCATCACAACATATACATGCGCACACACATAGAAATCTACATAAGTGCATTTGAATACAGTGCTGAATGTTTGGATAGGAGCGAAACCTGTAAGTTGTTTTAAAATAGTGGGTGTAAAAAAATAAGACAGATCTTATTGTGCCAATTAAGTTATATATTAGGAATAACAAGGCTGCAGGAGACGATGGGCTGCCCCATGAGCCCATTTAGGTTGCAAAATGCAAATTTGCCCATGAACATTCCATTAAGAAACTGGGGCAAACTTCTCACAAATCAATAAGTGCTATCCGATTCGATTTTAAGCTCAATGATAGGGCTATTTATGTTAGGTTTAAGTGGCAGTCTGCCATCAGACCCAGGAACAGAAGAAGGAGGATGCCTTCTATTGGTTGCCCAAAAAGTAAATGCATTTTTAAAAAAACTTACAATGAACTTTAATCAATTATATAATTGCCATTTTGTTCGATAGCCTTTTGCCATCTTCCTGGCAAATTTAGTATTCCACGCTCATAGAACTTCTGGCCTTTATCTGCAAAAAACTGAACCAAGTGCGATTTTATAGCCTCATCATTGCCGAAAGTTTTACCATTTAAGGAGTTCTGCAAAGATCGAAATAAATGGTAGTCTGATGGTGCAAGGTCAGGGCTATATGGTGGATGCATCAAAAGTTCCCAGCCAAGCTCACTCAGTTTTTGGCGAGTGACCAAAGATGTGTGCGGTCTAGCGTTATCCTGGTGGAATATGACACGTGGCTCATCTTTAAGTGAAAAATCTCCAGAACGGAATTTGCGAAACCAATTTTGACACTGTCTTCCTTTTAAGGCTTTATCACCATACACATCTCGTAACTTTTTAGCAACCTGCTCCGCGTTTTTTCCTTTACGGAAATAATAAAGTAAAATATGACGAAAATGCTCCTTTGAGGGCTCCATATTGAAATTGACGCAAAACAAACCAATGTAAACAAAATTTCGCGCACTTTTTTTCTAAAGCAAGCTAAAAGTAACAGCTGATAACTGACAGAAGAAAGAATGCAATTACAGAGTCGCAAGCCGTTGAAAAAAATTGTCAACGCCGACTATATGAAAAATCCGCAATTACTTTTTGGGCAACCCTAGTTCCCACCATTGAACCATCCAGATCGCTTTAAAAAGCCCAATAACTTGTGAATGTTCACACCCGCTAAATTAGACAGGTTCTCAAAGAAATGAGAAACTAAAGTGGTGCTTCTTCTGATTGCTAGTGCCGGACACACACACAGAGGGTGCTCTATAGTTTCTTCTTCTTCGATGTGATCACAGCTTCTACAATAGTCGTTGCTGGCAACAGCGTTACCATTGCAAATTTTCAAATAGTGCCAAAAAATGTGTCATTTGTAAAAAAGAGGGGCATTTTGTTTTTTGAAAATTGGCACAAAAAGTGGGACATTTTTTTCGTCTTTATTAAAAAACAAGTAAAAGCGTGCTAAGTTCGGCCAGAATCTTATATACCCTCCACCACGGATCGCATTTGTCGAGTTCTTTTCCCGGTATCTCTTCTTAGGCAAAAAAAAGGATATAAGAAAAGATTTGCTCAGCTATTAGAGCGATATCAAGATATGGTCCGGTTTGGACCACAAATAAATTATATGTTGGAGACCTGTGTAAAATGTAAGCCAATTCGAATAAGAATTGCGCCCTTTGGCGCAATTCTTATTCGATTCAGACCATAATAAACTCGTATGTTGATGGTCATGAGAGAATCCGTTGTGAAAATTTCGGGCAAATCGGTTAATAATTGAGACCTCTAGAGGCTCAAGAAGTCAAGATCCCAGACCGGTTTATATGGCAGCTATATCAGGTTATGAACCGATTTGAACTTTATTTGACACAGTTGTTGAAAGTAAGAATAAAATACGTTTTGCAAAATTTCAGCCAAATCGGATAAGAATTGCGCACTCTAGAGGCTCAAGAAGTCACGACCCAAGATCGGTTTATATGGCAGCTATATCAGGTTATTGACCGATTCCAACCATACTTGGAAGTTAGGAGAGAGCTAGTGATGATGGAATCATCATCATCGGAGAGCTACGATGAACCCAACACCGTTCCTTTGAATTTGTTAAGGAGGTAGGATGCTGCCATGGGATTGAGCGGGTCTAGGTGGGCAGTTAAACAAGTGACGCACAGTGGGATTAGAAAAAATTAGTGCAAATTAGTATGTCAATTGTGAACGCATATCTTCAATGATAACAAAGCATTAGATGGTTAGGTATCTTTGTCAGCACAACACGTGTACTTTTGTATACGGTGATGGCATGTAAAGCAGTTGTAGTCCTATGCAGCCTTCGAAATGCATGTTGATGCTCGGCGAATGGAAATTGTCCAAAGAGAGGAGCGGGAGGAGTAGTACCTCACGCGTCTTGGCTACTGATTAGAGATGGGAGATCGGTCTGTACGACTAGCGGGATCAGACTGCCCATCATCCAAACATCGGGTACAGTGTTCATATAGGCTGAGGACAGTTGTAAGGTAATCGACTCCAGGCAGTTCCAGATTCTTGAGCATCAGTGTAGAGACTCTGTTTGGAACAAGGGCCTTGCGCGACTTCGTGCCACGAATGGCATTCGTAGCTTCGTGCATGGTTGTTGTTTTTGTAGCAGTGTGTTGTACACTGTGATGGCTTTCCAGCAGCATGGAGATCACAGATATACGAATGGCTCCCCTTCTAGCCCTTTCACTCTCGGATCAATAAATTGACGTTTATCTAAGGAAAATACCTCATAAGTATCGCCAGCATTTTTTAAAAAAAAAATTGTTTTCCAAGCAAGCAAATAAAAAACTAACCAAAACAATAATCAGCTGTTTTTCTGCCAATTTTCACTGGAAGTCGTTGCATACTTTTGTTTGCAAACTTTTTAAAGAGAGTAGAATGGCTCTTCCTCTCCTGCAAAATTTTACTGGAAAAGTACGCGAACAGAACTATTTATATGCGATTTGTTGGACGACAAACAATCGTTACATAGTTGTATTTTTGAACAAGCGGCACAAATAGATGGAAAAGTGGCGCAAAAATGTTAAAAGTATGGCATTTAGTATCAAAATAATAAAGTGGCACACAAGTGGCATCGTCCAAAAAAAGTGTCAAATTTCATACTAAAGTGGCACAACGGTAACGCTGGCTGGCAACCTTCAGTCTGTCAGCATGTTTTCCGATTAGACAGTGACCTGACATGACGGACACAATGACTGAGGCGTCTGTTCTAGCCAATAAGAGTAAAGCGGTTGACCTCTTTAATTCTAGATTATGCTACATAGTTTTTGAATGCTCACAGCCCACTTTTTGTGGCCATCTTCCATTCGTTGTCCTTCGGGCCTTATGCTTAAGACTTTGCTACAGGCATACCCAAAGATTCCGGTTTCCCTGGAATGTGTAGGGTAGTTTCTGGTCTCGCAAGCTCGTCCGTTTTACAATTCCCTGGGTTATCTCTGTGGCCCGGCACCCAGAACAGGTGAATTTTGAACTGCTCAGCCATCTCGTTGAGAGATCTGCGACAGTCGAGGGCGGTTTTTGTGTTCAGAAATACGTTTTCCAGGGATTTAATGACTGTCTGAAAAGATATTTATGCCAATCGTTGTTGTGACATTATATCTGAGCCATTTCACCACTTCCTTAACTGCAAGGATCTCCGCTTGATACACACTGCAGTGGTCGGGTAACCTCTTCGATATGACCAATTCTAGATCTTTAGAGTACACCCCAAAGCACACCTGGTCGTTTAGTTTGGAACCATCCGTATAGAAGTCTATGTAACATCTGTTACCAGGGATATCGTAGTTAAAAACGGTTTTATCTGGAATAGTGGTACAGTAATTTTTATCAAAAAGCGGTTTTGGTTTGGTGTAATCCACACTGCCTGAAACATCGGGTCTTGTATCAAGGATCCGCCACATGAGCAATAAGAAAGCTCCCTTAACCTCACGGCTGTGGTCGCTGCAATTTGTCTAGCCCTAATGTCAAAAGGCATAAAATGTAGCATTAAATTCAGTGCATCAGATGGTGTCGTCCTCAGTGCGGCTGTGCACAAACAAGCCATCCTTTGGATCAGGTTGAGTATTAGGCAGTAGGTGGATTTTTGATTTAAATCCCCAACTTTTGCCAATGGCCTTTCTTGCCCTTCCCAAAATGTTGGATTTTAAGTTCAAGTTCCTTTCCAACAAAACACCCATGTATTTTGCGCTTTCTGTAAAAGGAACATTCTCTCCTCCCAAGGAGACAGATGCCACTGTAGATAACTTGTATCTTGTATCGGTAGCCCACTTCTCTGTGCCGTAGAGCTTCCTAAAGTTGATACCCAATAAAATTGGCACAGTGATACCCAATAAAATTGGCACCTGTTTTGGGTATTTTGTTGAATATCTTCCAGATCGTACCCTTTTGGGATAAAAAAGGTTAAAAAAAGAAATGTTGAGATCTATCAAAACTCACTGTTTCAAATTTCATCGAAATCGGATGAAAAATGTTCCTTTTGTAGGCTCAATACTCTATATCGAGAAATCGGTCTATATGGCAGCTATATCCAAATATGGTCCTATCTGGAAGAAATTCAACAAAAAAGTGTAAAGGGGTACTAAAGCTTACGGTTTCAAATTTCATCAAAATAGGATGAAAAATGCTCCTTTTATAGGCTCAATACTCTATATCGGGAAATCGGTCTATATGGCAGCTATATCCAAATATGGTCCAATCTGGGCGACATTCAACAAAAAAGTGTAAGGGGGTACCAAAGCTCAATGTTTAAAATTTCATCGAAATCGGATGAAAAATTCTCCTTTTATAGGCTCAATACCCTATATGGGGAGATATGTCTATATAGCAGCCATATCCAAATATGATCCGATCTGGACCACATTTAACAAGAATGGGTAAGGGCCTACCAAAACGCACTGTGCCAAATTTCATCAAAATCAAATGAAAAAATCTCCTCCTATGAGTTCAATAACCTATATCGGAAAATTGGTCTATGTGGCAGCTATATCTAAATATCGTCCGATGTGGGCCACATTTACCAGGAATGGGTAGGGGTCTACCAGAACTCAATGTGCCAAATTTCATCGAAACCGGATGAAAAATACCCAATTTTTAAGTTCAATATACTATATCGGTAGATCGGTCTATATGGCAGCCACATCCAAATATAGTCCCATCTGGACGTTATTCGGCAAAATGATGGAGAAGGGTAGCAAAGCCCACTGTTTAAAATTTCATCAAAATCGGATGAAAAATGCTCCTTTTATATGCTCAATACCATATATCGGAAGATCGGTCTATATGGCAGCTATATTGGACATATGGCTCCATCTGGACCACATTTGTTTGGAATGGGTAGGGGGATACCAGAGCTCACTGTGCCAATTTTCATCGAAATCGGGTAATAAATGGATAATTTTTTATGGCCCTAATACCCTATAGCAGGAGATCGGGCGCCCGGTCAGCTATATCCAAATATGGTCCGATCTGGACCACACTTCACAGAAATGGGTAGGGGTCTAGCGGAACTGACAGTGCCAAATTTTATCGAAATCTGATGAAAAATTACCAATTTATTGCCTCAAGCCTTTAAGTATTTAGATCGGCGTTATCGGAGATATAGCGGCTACATATAACAAAATTTCGATTATAAGGGATCAGAAGGCCAGGTTTATATACAAAAAATATGGAATCAACAAACATTGTTTGGAAAATGTTTTTATACCCAAGATATCTGCAAAATTATAAATACCCAGCATTTGGGTATATATGGGTAAATTTCCGGGTATTTACTCAAATTACCGGGTAAATACCCAAAAGGTATCCGTTAAGTGGAGCGGACGGGTTTTTATTTCGCTCCTCATAGAAAAGAAATATCCGTATCTCGGCAAAGGTACTACCAATTACGAAAAAATGTTAAAGCCTTTTTGGAGTAGGCTAGAAATGGATTGCAAAGACCCAACAGCTGCAGTGGTGGTGTCAGACCGTAGCGTGTTGTCCTCCCCTCTTATATGTGTGGGTGCCTTGGCACCTGTAGTCGAGAGTTATGCTTCAAGCGCACAACTAGTCGTCAGACTAATTAATGAGAAAGAGACGGATAAACCAGAGGGATCCACAGTTCGTCCCCAGCCTTTAAGTAAAGGTGGTGTTTCCGACTCGGATTCAGACAGCGACGGTGTCAATGAAACAGTCATCGCAACCGAATCGAGTGATGACCGAGAAAGCGATTTGGGTCACGACGAAGGAGACAGAGGAGGAGTATGTACTGGCAGCGTAATCGGGCGAAATTTCAGGATGCTGTTAAGGGATATAACTGACATTCCAAGCACTTCTACGGAAGATGGAAATAGAATCAGATCTCCAGAAGAGCATAACACTGCTAAAATGCTGAAGAAGAAAAAAAAGCTCCCCGCTGTCAAGTACTCTGGGAAAACCAAGCCAGCCATCCCGCAATGGAGACTCCAGACAGTGTCCTGCGAAGGTGGACGAAGTCGGAACAGAAGCGAAGGAAGTACGCACGGCCCTTGAGTCTTCATGGAGGACTGTGACTTCCAAAAGGTTGTCACAGCCATCACGGAAGGTGAAGATGGTGTCCGAAGGAGCCGCCCTCTAACGCCAGAGTGGCAAGGAAGCACACCAGAGATGAGCTGACTTAAGCATTCATCAATATCGTCAGTGCATCCGGTAGGATTCCACCAGATAGTCAGTCCCAAGTGGAGGATTTGGTTAATACTTGGATTTTCGAACATGTATGGAACTGCGGAGCTGCGAGTATAGAGGGGACATCTTTACGCTGCGTTTTGCTTCGGTGGAATGTATTGATACCGTCAAACTGCTTGTCAGAGGTATCCACGCTCCCTGGTAGGGCGCAAAGCTGGACCTGGTGAGAAAGATGGACATCCCCCAGCTCACAAAAGCGATGGGCTTTCTCAAGGGACGGGACAGTAAATTTGTGACGCAACGCATGTTAGGATTCTTGGGCAAGAAAAACCAAGGTTTGGTTGCACAGGGAGGGGAAGGAGAAATCAACTCTCCTTGTGGTTGGCAGTAATCAAGTTTCCGTGACGAGTTTTGGCTAGGACTAAAGGCATGGCGCACTACGAGGACCAAGACTGTGTTTTTCAAGATTGGGAAGACTAGGATAGGCAGAAATCCTCATTGTGAGACATCAGGCCGTGCCGTGGCAGGTGACTCAATACCGCCCAACGAGCAGGGGGCTGGCGACGAGACAATCACGGCCTCTCTCAATATTGGAAAGACTATAAACATCCTAATACTAAAATATCAGGCAGTGCAGTGGCGAGATACCCAAAACAGCCTAACAAACAGGGACCCGAAGACGGACCCATCACCAACTTTAAGATTCGGAAGACTAGCAGAGGTAAATATCCTAATATTGAAACATTAAAGCGTAGAGACAGGGGTCTCAATGTTTTTTCCTTGACAGTGTGAGCACTCTCTATGCAGGCGACTAGATCGTGAAAGGCTGTTTCTGTGCACTTGTCCTTCTATATGCATGCTGTTGTTGTTGTAGCAGTTTGTTGTCTTCTATCTTTCGTCTGCTTGATTCTGTTGAGTGGCAAGACCCAGGAACTCTGCGACTAAGTGGGGTGCGCCACAGGGATCTGGTTCTGAGTCGATTTGGTCCGGTTGGGCAGTTAAACAGGTGACGTGTATCGTGCGGTCCCTGGTTACAATCGGCACATACATCTTGCACTTGGGCATCAATCCTTGCTCTGTAGGAGTTGAGGCGGCTGCATCTGCCGGAACGTAATTGAGCCAGAACCACTCTGGTTTGCCGAGACAGGCGATCCCCAAGGATCTTTGCCCTAAGATATGTTTCCATCAATCTCCCTAAAGTCTACTGCATGAAGGATATCAGACTAATAGAATGAAAATCGTTCAGCACCGTGTGGTAAGGTTTTCTTGATTTTGGAATGTTTTCTAGAGCTTTTAGTAGTACCACCAATATTTTACCAATTCGGTTGGAATTTTGTACATACTCGCATCATCCATGGCAAAATCCAAAATCCATACCAAATAAGATACTTATTTTCCCCCTTTAACTATTAACCACTGATCCTAATTTATTTGAAGCACTGTAGTCTATAGTTTGAAATTCGATTATTGTTGTTTTTGCATTGACGCCTTCATGTATTGTAGTAAAAATTCATTTATTCTCATTTCATTTAAATTGAATTGTGTATGATGGGAATACATTGTTGTGCGACCATACACTTTGGGGCTACTGTTGTTGGCTGACTGGCTGTTTGGTTGGTTGGTTGGTTGGTTGTTGTTCGTTGGGTTACGCACTGACGACTGGCGTTGATGGATGTCATCGGCGAGACGTAGCATTGCGGTGGAGCTTTGGCGTTTTTGGTGATGGCACCACTTGAATTGATCAAAATAGCAACAAAAGTTTATTTTGGCGAATTTGTGAAGAAACATTCATTCATTGCCATTAAATAAGAATCGTGTTCAATCATTCGTCCAATTATTAAAATTTCAATTAAATTGCAGTCGAGTTAATTTGTCAGCATTTGTTGGATGGCATAAATTAGTCCATGAACATCACAATGATATGGTGGGGAAAATTAGGCTAATCCGAATGGAAATGTTCGCATTGTGATCTAAACATTCTTATGAGTAGAACCAAATAAATTTTAGAAGAAACTGAATTGAGATGCCGCTCAATGTTAATTTCATGTTTTAAGGGATTTTGGCAGAAGTGTAAAGTTTTAGAAGCTTAGTAAAGAAATAAACAAAGAATCGTTTAGAAGAAAAAGTTCAATATAAACCAAATTTGACGGTACATAAAAAAAAAACTAAATATGACTTTAAATGGGTTTTGAATTTACTTTACTTCAATTGGCCATTATAAATAGCAAATTTATTCCTCTAGCCGAAAGTAGAATAGAGGTTCAGGTTCTGGTAACAACCAGAGTGGCTTAGCTTTGGCAAAGCAGATTGAAGGCTCCACGTTTTGCACGGTGAATGAGGAGGCCTATACTAGGATTACACCGAGGTGCAACAGCTCACCAGACATTTCCCTTGCATCCCCTGATCTCCTGAGTGACGTATCCTGGCAAGCCGTCATCTCTTTGGGGTCAGACCACCTCCCCATAATTCTCACCATCGATCGAACACCCCACTTCATAACCTCTGAGCGCCGGACGTTTATTAACCAGAAAAAGGTCTATTGGGCTGGTTAGTTTAATGTTTTAAGAAATTTTGGCAGAAGTATAAAATTTTAGAAGCTTAGTAAAGAAATAAACAAAAAAACGTTTAGAAGAAAAAGTTCGATATAAACCAAATTTGAGGATACATAAGAAAACTAAACATGTCATGAAATGGGTTTCGAATTTACTTTACTTTAATTGGCCATTATAGAAATTTTATTCCTCTAGCCGAAAGTATTGGGTTGCCCAAAAAGTAATTGCGGATTTTTCATATAGTCGGCATTGACAAATTTTTTCACAGCTTGTGACTCTGTAATTGCATTCTTTCTTCTGTCAGTTATCAGCTGTTACTTTTAGCTTGCTTTAGAAAAAAAGTGTAAAAAAAGTATATTTGATTAAAGTTTCATTCTAAGTTTTATTAAAAATGCATTTATTTTCTTTTAAAAAATCCGCAATTATTTTTTGGGCAACCCAATAGAATAGACGTTCAAGCGCCTCGATCTTCTGTGCTTCTTCTCCAATCTTTGACACCTAGTTTCGAGATGTCGCTCTATACTTGGAATTAAGGGTCTACTCTTTTACGTATTCTATTATGGCCAAAGAGCAAAAGAGTTCGTTGTTGGAGCTTCCTCATTCATTCTGAAAACATGACCTAACCGTTGTATTTTGATGCGTTTAACTATGTTATCGTCATTATACAGCTCGTGGTTTATACGACGCCTACATTCCCCATTAACAAAGACAGGGCCATATATTTTACGAAGCATTTTTCTCTCAAACACTCCAAGTAACGCCTCATATGCTTTTGCAAATACCCATGCTTCGGAGCCACACACCAGCGCGGCTAGTAACAGTGGCTTGTACAGGGTAATTTTCGTCTGTCCAGAGGTGGCTTTGCTCCTCATCTGCTTGTTTAATCCAAAGTAGCATCTATTAGCCAATATCGTTTGAGGAGGTGTACTGTCTCCTCTACTTTGGAATACAGCCATAAAATATATATTATTGTCTCTATGACGTGGCAATTGCGGTTCGAGATATAATTCAGAAAGCTCTACGTGCAACAGCGAAGTGGGCTACCCAAAGTGGTCTTGGTGTAAATCCTTGCAAGACAGAAGTAGTTCTTTCCAGCAGGAGAGACAAGTTGCCTACAATGTCACCTGTCTTCTTGAGAGGAGAGAAGGTTCCATTTGCAGAAAGATCAAAATATCTGGGTGTTTTGCTGGACAGGAAATTGAACTTCAAATCCAACATTTTGGAGAGGGCAAGAAAGGCGACCCTTGCCCTAAACACCTGCAAGAGAGCCATTGGCAAAAGTTGGGGATTTAAATTGCGCGTCATGCATTGGGTATATACTGCAGTTGTCAGACCTATAATGCTATATGGTGTTGTGGTCTGGTGGACGGTGCTTCAAAAGTCCACCGATCAAAACTTAACCGAAGCCAAAGGATGGCTTGTCACGACACTATCTGATGTATTGAATTTAATGCTGCATTTAATGCCTTTGGATATTGTGTTTAGACAAATTGCTGCAACCCCTGCCGTGAGGCCAAGGGTTGCCAGTAACGACTTTTACAGAAGCTGTAAGGACATCGAAAAAGAAGAGACTATAAAACAAATTCTGTGACGAAAACGTCAAAGTGAATCTGATGGCAGACTGCCACTTAAACTAACATAATGCAGAGTTTAGCATGACCGCCTATGACCCTGAACGCCTGGGTTCGAGTCCTGGCGAGACCATCAAAAAAATGTCAGCAGTGGTTTTCCCCTTATAATGCAACATTTGTAAGGTACTATGCCATGTAAAATTTCTCTCCAAAGAGGTGTCGCACTGCGGCACGCCGCTCGGACTTGGCAATAAAAAGGAGGCCCCTTATTATCGGACTGCACTCATTGATATGCGAGAAGTTAGCTCCTGTTCCTTAGTGGAATGTTCATGGGCAAATTTTGCAATCTAACCTAGGGTCCTGGTAAGAGGACCTTGGACCACATAGGCCTTAAAATTTTGCACATGATCTCAATAACACCTCTAATAGCTCTAAACATTTCAAATTTTAAAAAGTTATCTCTATCCGTTCCGGGCTGGGATATTTGTTTACTAGTTTTTTCGATTCTGTCCCAATGTGCGTTGGTAGATAAACCATTTCAAAAAAAGAAAATAAAAAAAAATTAAAAAAAGTTTTTTTGAAAAATTTTTTAAATTTTTTTTTGTATTTCTATGAACATGTAAGAAATTCACATTTCTTCCCCCGGAATATTTCTTACTTTAAGGCACATATCTTTAAGAATATTTCCTAACAAAAATCGTATTATTGGGTAATAAAGTAATTGCGGATTTTTTAAAAGAAAGTAAATGCATTTTTAATAAAACTTAGAATGAAATTTAATCAAATACACGTTTTTTACACTTTTTTTTCTAAAGCAAGCTAAAAGTAACAGCTGATAACTGACAAAAGAAAGAATGCAATTACAGAGTCACAAGCTGTAAAAAAATTTGTCAACGCCGACTATATGAAAAATCGGCAATTACTTTTTGGGCAACCCAATATAATCTCATTCTATGAAAACCTTTCTTTATGGATATCTCCTTTTTTATTGTTGTACCTACCAAAATACGTATAACAAGTTTTTGTCTAACATGTACGAGTAGTCCAACTAACTACGAGAGTATCACAAAAGATATTCCATTAAAGCCGCCAGTTACTTTAGGGATTTCAAAATATAAATCTTATAATGTGTTGTGTATTTGTTTTAAAGAGATTTATTTGTAAACATAATCATAATTCGTTAAACATAAACCCATCCACCCACACACATGTCGTCGGCACTCTCTATCTCTATCGCGCTCTCTGTGGACCAAATGACATACGACCATTCACAAATGTCGATTGAAGAAATGTTCTAACGGTGGCAGAATACCGATCATACTTCATACATACGTACGTACACTGCATGTGAGTATGAGTGCCTTGATACGTATACGAATGGTGATCGACAGTCAAAGATCCTGTATGCGTCTGGTTGTCCAGGGGTGCGTGTGTGTGCTTGGCTGTTTGTTTGGCTTTTCTATGGTGTTTGACTTTCTTTTGTTGTTGTTGGGTGGGTGTTGTGGGTAGTTGACAGTTTGTAAAACTGCAGTTATTTGGCTGCATTGAGAAGAGAGGATATAACATATGTATGTAAGTCTTGTGCTCATTGCTCTTGTCACCTTATTACTCAGCCAAAGGCGAGGTTGCGACTCTGTTCATCGTCACTAAATGACGACAACGGTATATGGCTTTCAGGTTTTCTTGAATTTTGCCATCTCCCCAGTGCTGCGGCGCTGCAGTCAACGTCGTTGTTTGCATGGAGAGCGCAATGTGTGAGCACATAACACAACATCACATCACAACACTGCACAGCAGCAGTTAGAGCAAGCATAGAGTGAGCGCTGGCATAACAACACAACCCGTTGTTGAATGGTACTTGTACGGCTGGCTGGCAGGCAAACTAAAGTTGCACAGATCGACAGAAAATTTTCTTACGAGTTCGAACGCACGATTATCGTTGGCGCAACATTAGTTTTGAGTTGGCTACCAACGCGAGCGGGTCATTCTCTTTGCAAGCGACACACGTACTTATCGTTCTACTAAACTGCTTTTGAATATACACATATATATAGTTGATCTATATAGACATATTTAAATATATATATATATACGTATAGAAGATATATATATAAATTTTGCTTCCCCCATACTTTCTTCTTGAAAATGACAAAAAAATGAAAAATATTTCTAAAAAATCGGAAAAAACTTATGTGATACTCTACGGCCATGGATATTTTGCCTAACTAAATACACATATATATATATACATTATATACAAGAGATATTTTGCTGAAAAAAAAAGAATATTAAAATAAAAAAAGCAACAAATAAGTGTTATACAACCACAAGAAGAAAAAAAGGAATCAAATGAAAGAAAAAAATATTTTTTTAGAAAAAAAGTATATTTTGACACAGCAAAAAGGCTAAATTGGATGCATGCGGCTACGAAAAATGCAATTTGCAATAATTGCAGAGGAACAAACAAACACTGAGAAGCAATGCAAAGAAAAAAAATTTAATTTGTGCCAAAAATCTGTATTAAAAAAAAGCAAGAAAAAAAAATTAAATAACTGAATAAAACGAATTATTTAAGTGGATATTTTTAAAATTAGATTTAAATTTGCTATAGTGTTTACCACACTTTGGTTTTTCTAGTTCAATTTGCTTACATTGTATATATTTTTTTTGTCTTTTTTCTTCTTTTTTTCTATACTCAATGGACAATGGAATCTAGATTTAGAATCTTAAGGATACTTCGAACGAATTAAAAGAAAAGTAAATATATTGTTATATTAGAGACTTTTTTAGCATTAGTTTTATTTTACCACAAAAAAAATCTTAAACAAGTTTAAAAATTTAACCAAATACCAAAAACGTCAAAAAAATTTTAACGGTTAAAACGTCATTTCAACTACAGTAACACGAATTCAAAATGATGATGGAGAACGGTCTCTCCATGGAGGATTATGGGGATAACTACATGGAACAAGAAGAAGAGTGGGAGCGCGAGGGACTTTTGGATCCAGCCTGGGAGAAACAACAAAAGAAGGTAAGCAATAATTTTTCTCATTACTTTGGTATACTCTACTTTACTCTACTCTCTGCGAGAAAGATTCTCTTGGGTCCATTACATAAAAAAAAAAAAATTCTTGAGATATTTCTAGATATTCAAGAGTCAAACGATAGTCGATAACATAAATAAACTTGCACGTATAACTACATACTTAGAAATCAATATATACTTATGAATGTATGTACATAGCAGATATCTAGCAATCGAACTTATTGATTTTAAACACCCCGCATCTTTGCTTGGGGAAATCGGAAAAACACATTTCGAATGTATGGAAATGATATATAATCCACAATCTACAGTCCACACTCACACACAAATATATTTGCCATGACTTATACATAGAGAGGCGGACATACATACTACATATAGAACATTGGTTTAAAGAATATGGGTGGCCACATCTCTACAGAGACCAGCAGCTGTTGAGCACCACCCCAATAACAATGGTGGCGTATTTTTATACATATTTTTTATGTGAATTTCTTTTAAACCCCCTTGTCCGACTTGCCTTGCCGGACCTTTACACTGTTGGGATATGATTTTATTTCGTTTTGAACCAATAACAACGTTCCACCATCACCATCATCGCCACCAACAGTGATCAACGATCAAGCAAGTGCCAGCAGGCAACAGCTGAGGAGCAAAGCGCAAAGCGTATGGCAAATTTTAGTCTTATAAATAATAATTTGTCGCTTTTGCAAGAACCGCCATTGGCCATCCACTCGCCCACGCAGAACATATCATAGAATCTATTTTTTAGAATAATTTTGAAGAGTACGCTCCACACAGAGCTTTGTCTAGCCGCGTAGTATTCAAAATGACTTGCTAGCGAAAAGTCGTTAGTATCTGCCTGTCTGACAAGGACAGTCAACAGTCAACAATCCTCCATAAATACCACACTTCGTTACTTTGCCATTCTCTTTTTCCCCACGAATATGTGGTGTTAGTTCTTTAAATTCCATTTCTATTTCATTTGCAGTGTTGAATTTTGCTCTTTGCCATGCCTTTGGCATATTCACCACATCTGTACACCCCACCACACTCGATAAAGTTTCAATATATTTTCGTTTTCGTTGAATTGTAGAAGAAAGCAAGAAAAAAAAGCTTTTTTCACATTTTAAAAATAGACATGTTTTTCACATTTTCCTCACGCAACACATTTTCTTCAATATATTCTTCTGCCTTACTTTCCCATCATCGTCATTCTAATGCTCGATAGCCCCCCGTGAAAAACACATCTGAGTGCTGCTCTGCTCTTTCAACGATTTAGAAGTAGAAGAAGCAGTAGCAATAGCAATTATTGCATATATCACCGTGTATGTGAAACTAAATGTCGAAATATTGAGTAAAAAATATTGAAATCTTAAGGTGAATATCTTTCATATTTGTGACAATGTCAAGCGTTTTTGGCTTGCCACTCGTCAAATCGACACAATATCTAGGTTAATGGGTCTGGGACGAAATGGATTCCAAATATAAATGCGGCGTATGATTGGAATGTTGCAGTTAAACTAAAGAAACTAAGATACAAATTATGTATCTATACATGTATGTATGTATGTATGTATCTATGGCGGAAAGATTTCAGTTTGCCATTAGTTTCAATTTTAATTTATTTTTAATTCCACTTGATCTAAACCTGAAGATTTGTTGTTTTTAAGGCTAATTTTAAAAGTATTTTCTCAAAAGTATGGGATTTTGAGTAAGCGAATAGCTTGAATAAGGACTTTTTACCCAATTCACAGTAGAAAGTAAATCGATTAGCATTAGATTAATTGTTTATGTATTGTATGTACAGATATTTGCATCATACAGGGTGGCTGATGAATATTGCTACAATGATGAATATTGCTACATTTTTTTTTCGGTGTATGGAATACATTTTTCTTTTATTCATGTTAAATTAAATTATTAAATTAATTATTAAATTATTATTAATTAAATTAATTAATTAATTAATTAAATTAATTATTAAATTATTATTATTAAATAGAAAAAAAGTTATTACATTTTTTTTTGGTAGCGGCTTTCATCAGCCACCCTGTATATGTGAAAGATCCATATATTCAATATAAAGAAAAACAAAATTAGAGAATACATTTTTCTGTACATTACATTGATGATCTCAGTCATGAGAAATCAAGGCCTATTTACTAAAGGCTCGCTAATAATTTGCCATCTCCATACATATATCATATGCTGTTTAATCGATAACCACAAATCGATATTTCCAGCGAACATGCCGTTAAGCAAGAGAGAGAGAGAGAGAGAGAGAAGTTGTTGTTTTGTAGCAATGAGTGCAGCACTATCAAAGCTTAGCCCGATGTTAAGAAATCACTCTTTAAAAGAGAGAGAGGGAATAGTGCACTATGACAACTGCTGTATGGATTTTTTTGAGGCTCAAAGGTTTACAAATGCCCGTAGGATTGAAGAGGGGAATCTATACAAATTAGATATATATGCAGATAGTATATGTGAAGATAGTTAAGCTATACACCTAAATAGAAAAAAACAAAGTTTTAACCAATTCCCCCAGCGATATAATGAGAAAAGGTTGTCATGCATTTAAGTATAACTTTGTGTATATTTTTGCACTATACACTGCCGACGACTTCAAGGCGACTAATATCATCATTTCTAGTTTTGCATCCGCCAGGCCTGGTCTCCAAATTCCATTTGTATATCTTTTTAACATTGAGTGACATTACCAGATTAGTTATTGCCTTTCACGGTAAAAAGATGGCCTTAAGACAGAATTACAGGTGTCCCATATATTTTATGGGGTACTTCAAAAGGAATATTTAAAGACAGTAGAGGTATACTTTGTCAAACTTTTAAAAGTTGCAAGGCAGTCTTCTTGGAAGCTTCATTTTAGAAGGCATACGGTCCTTCTATTAGAGGGCTTTGAAGCTCTGTTATTAGGACTGATTTAAGCAAGCTTTACTTATTTTCACACTGGGAATCAGCTTGTTGGTCGATTTGGGCCATAAATGGTATAGATTTTGATGGTCATAGTAGAAATCATAGTGAATAATTTCTGTTAAATCGGAAAAGAATTGCGCCTTTTACAAACTCAAGAAATAAAATCAGAAGTTCGGCTTATAAGCTATATTACATAATGAAACGATTTACACCACAATAGAAGTCAACCTGCAAAATTTCAGCCAAATCGTTTATTATTTGCATCCTGTATAGTCTCAAGAAGTATAATCGAAAAATCAGTTTATATGGGAGCTATACCAGGATATAGACCAATTTAGATCATGTTTTGTTCAGATTTTGCAAATCATTGGAAAAGTCGTCCAAAATTTGAGCCTTTCCAAAAAGAAGTACGCCCTCTAGAGGCGCTAAAAGTATATCAGGGGATTGGTTTATATGGGAGCGGCCTATGACGCCGAACGCCAGAGTTAGAATCCTGGCGAGAACATAAGAGAGAGGTTAGCATGTCCTCCTATGACGCTGAACGCCTGGGTTCGAATCCTGACAGGAACATCAGAAAATATTGCAGCGGTGGTTACTTTGCCGTCTAAAAACTTCTCTTCAAATAGGTGTCACTCTGCGGCACGCCGTTCGAAGGCGGACATGTTAACCTACACCTTGGTGGCCTCCTTCTTTTATTACTGCCCTTGTTAAAAATTCCCTTTATGGGGCTACATCATGTAAACAAATCATTAGATAGAGTTATCGATTACAAAAACTGTTCTTAATGGAGAGTTTACATGACACATCAAATGCTTATTTAACAACTGTACGTGTGCATTACAGTATTTCCCAAAACGATAAATAGATTTCTTTTTTTCTTTGCTTTGCTTTAAATTTTACTTATATCCTCTTTTTTTACTTTATTTTGGACACATTTCGTTTTCCAACAACTGTCTAGTAATGATTACAAAAAGAAATCCCCACACAATTTTAAATGGCTTTATATAAAAGTACAATTAAATATATTTGATTTGTATATTGGAATTCTTTTTCTTGCACAAAAATTATCGTCATATTATTTTTTATTGAGGGCCAAGCCCAATAAGGATGTATGTCACGTTATTCAAAACGACAAGGATATGTAGGATAGCTGTCTCGGAGTGTTACCAAGTTGACACCAAAAGAATTTGCCTCTGATTTTATTTCAAAAGAAAGCTATTCGGAGTTCAGTCGTTATAGTGTGATTGCCTTATATTTGGCTTAATAATCACAACCGGCTACTGTTGACGAACTCGAATACCTCAAAAAGAACAAAATCCTAATCTTTGTGTATAGCACCATAAATCGCTATAATGATGATGGTAGCGTCCTAAACACCATGAATGGCCCTCCATCATCTGAAATGGTTCGGCAAGTACAGGTTCGAGTTTAAAGATATCCACTACATAGTGACAATCAAACGGCTAAAGTTCTTAAAATATCTCATGAAAGCATGAAAACTTATATTAAAAAAACTACCTCAAGGTTAAGCCTTACAAGATCCAAAAGGCACGCGATCTTATTACAAATCAAAAAAAGTTTGAATTTAAAGATCATGTTTTCTAACGGGAAAAATTTCCCAATTGGATGCGGTGAAGAAAGACATTGTAGGAGAATGGGATAAAATACTATCAGATTACACTCGTACATCTTGCAACTTGTTTTTTGACCGGTTCATAGCAATAGTCTAGCCTATAGGTGAATGGATTCTGAAATTTAGATTTATTACGCACATTTTTTAAGATTGGAATCACAAAAAATGTGGTAGTTTGAATTGATAATACTTCGTGTCAGCTACCCTGTACATGCATGTGCAGAATCATTCGTTGTTGCTATCGATATGAAGAAAACGTTTCTTTACAGAAGCGCCATTCTACGGCTACTTCATTTCTAACCATAGTTCTCTTGTTTTAACCTTGTTATAAATTCCTTCTGTTATATTTATATTTACAAAACTATGCTTTGCAGAAGCGTGTTTGTAGGGCGAAAGTTATTATTTTAGTCATTATGCCTTCTCCCTTTTTATTATTTTTTCTCATTCGTTGTTGCTATCGATATGAAGAAAACGTTTCTTTACAGAAGCGCCATTCTACGGCTACTTCATTTCTAACCATAGTTCTCTTGTTTTAACCTTGTTGTAAATTCCTTCTGTTATATTTATATTTACAAAACTATGCTTTGCAGAAGCGTGTTTGTAGGGCGAAAGTTATTATTTTAGTCATTATGCCTTCTCCCTTTTTATTATTTTTTCCTTAGGTGTCAAGGCACCATAATGTAAAAAAAATCTTTAGATAGAGAAATCGATAACTGTTCATTATAAAAGTGCCGTTACGGGGCTAAAGAGAACATATGAAGTCAGTTTTTATTATGCTTTTGAATAAAATTGTTATTTTTCACGTTTTTTGACTTTTTTGTACTCTTGTCTGGATAAATCATTAAAAATGTATTTAAATGATCAGTTTTAGCACAATTTATGTATGTATATTATTTTGTCCTTTTAATTTATATATTCTGTAAGCCTAATTTGCAAACAATCATATGGCGCTAAGTCTATCTACCACAGAGGTTATCAGCTGAGATTATTGAAATCTTTGTTTAATCAATTTTTTTTTTGCAAATATTTGTTCATTTGTTAGCATTTTTTTTTCAAATAGCCGATAGCAGCTGCTATTTTTTGCCAAATGTTGCTCTAGACTAGCATTATTCTCCTTCTTAACAACGATTAACCAAGTCAATTTGCCATAATTTCTTACAAAATTAACAAAAATGTCATGTCTTAATACGCCAAATTGATTTGAATTCGTCATTAATAGGGTCGTAACAAACGAATTGCTCTTGTTTTGTTTTTTTTTTTTTTCATTAAATTCCAATCTTTTTCCATTTTTTAACGAAGGCCATTACTGTGGGTTGAGACATACAAACATTCGTTGTTGTTGTTATTGTTACTCAAAAAACAGCTGTAGCAAAACAATTGTAAAAATCGTAATTTCTCCGCACCCGTCACCTTTACCAGGTGTTGCAAAAAGACAAAGCAGTAATGGAAGCTGTGGGGTGGAGGCGGGGGAGTACATTTGGCGAAATTAAAACGACATAGATATGTAAGTATCATTGTATACGCCGGTATGTGCCCAAAGTGTACAGAGTAGTGAGTATACGTCAATAAGCCTTTGTATTTGTATGCTCCCTCTCTCAACATCACCCTCACCCTCGCCACAAAAATATGAGCGCCTCAACCTGAGTAAAGTACACCTGAGGTGATGCTTTAATTAAAAAACAAAAATACAAAACTATGATGAGAGTAGCGGTAAAGTGTGTACTTTTAAGAGATAAGAGTACAAGAACTACAAGACACAATACTCACATACATACAAACACATAATAGTTGGTACATGATGTGAAGAATGAAAAGATAATGGCATTAGGCTGGGACTGGGGAGAGGGGTTGTGAGCCAGCCTGCAGATCATATGCTCCAAACGTAAGATTTGTACATACATATGTATGTATATGCGTTTTCATGAACATTGTTGTACGTATGTGGTGTATGAGATAAGGTGGGAAGTCGAAGAGCAGATACCAGTGCCAGCTAAATGACGCACAAATTTGCAAAAGCCCCCCAGAGCAAAGCAACACATTATATATTTACACACATATCTCATGAACAATCCACGAAGTGCGATTCTGCGATGTCCATACATACATAGATATGCACATAAATACTCATTACCGAATATTTTTGATGTAATTTCGAAATAATAGCCATCGATGTGCTTACTAGTTACACATGGCATAAACTTTGGCATTCTCATAAAGAAATGTCATTTAAAGAATGCAACTTATATAGAAAAAAAATACACCAGTATGCGAGGGTAGCATTTTATAAAACGAATGTTAAAAATATTAAATATTCTATATAATATAATCGCCTATAAGTAATTTTTAAATACCTATTATGATTTAAGGGTTATCAACATTAGTTGAACAGTTGAAAAAAATGCTTAATTATGTCATTTACTCAGGTATCTAAATAAGCTGTTATCTTATTTATATTCAGTTGTCGTTGATATTCAAGCGAACGAAAGCCACTTTGTTTGGGTGGTATAGCCCTTTAGCTATTGATCACATTTTTAATTAGGTAATTATTACTAATAACTGCTCTTAAATTTGTTTCTTACCTTTTGTTAAACGACCTCATTAGATTTGTTGTAATATGATTTAATATCATGTTTACATACATACACTAATGTCAAGTTAAATTAATATTAATTGCTCACAATTAAAAAAAAACACCTATGTAGATGTCACTCATCTAGCTCGTCGGTCGACGTTGTTTTTTGCAGCTATTTTTCTTGTCACCTATTAAAATTATGGGTACATTTGATATTTTAATGAAGCTAAACGAGCATTTTTCTTCATAGCTGCTACCTTAGATGTGTCAACTTTTTTTTTGTAATGGATGTTTATAGTTGAATTTTAAAGCAATATTTCCCTTTTCATGCTTAACTTTGTTTAGATTAATGGGTGGGTATACATTCATACAGACATATGTATGTATGAAAGCCCTCTGAGCATTGCATTGCATTTCACACCATAGATTGACTCTGAGTGTATGTGTGTGCTTGTGTAGGTGGTGCCTTTGAGCATTAGATTACCAACTCTGAAAGTGTCAATCACATACCTTAAAGAGGTGGGTAGACTAAATCAGAGATGTCATCTAATCTCTGGTAATGACATTAGAGTTCCGTTATAAGCTAAAGCGATATTTATATATCGATTGTTAAGCGATTACCATGTTTAAGAAAAGATTGTAAGAGAGGCGGGAAGTGTTGAGGGCTTGTTTATAAAGAAATAACCATTATATTATTATGAAAATTAGAAAATGCAAATGAAAGCTTGGGAGTAAAACTTAAGGTTTGCTTTAATTATTTTATAACTAATATCTAACTGTAATTTTCAGAAAATTGTGATGTTTTACACAAAATCGAGTTGAATCAGGCTTGGAAAAAATATAATAAAATAAACTGAAATAAAATAAAATAAAGTAAAATAAAATAACAAAAAAAATTAATAAAATGAAATAAGATAAAATGAAATTAAAAAATAAGATAAAGTAACATAAAATGAAATACAATGCAATGAAAAAAAAAAACAAAATAAAATAAATTAAAAAAAAATAAAATAAATTAAAAAAAAATAAAAGTAATGTAAAATAAAATAAAACAAATAAAATACAAAAATAAAGTAAAATAAAAAAGTAAAATAAAACTGAATAAAGATAAAATGAAATTAAATAAAAAACAAGTAAAAGCGTGCTAAGTTCGGCTGAGCCGAATCTTCAGAACCCACCAATATGGATTCTGATAAAAATTGATACAAAATAAATCTAGTTGAAGGGCATTATTTTATTCAACATACCAAACTTCTGACAAACCAGCAAAAATTAAAGCTACTAGGAACCTAATAAGGATTATCCGGAGACCGGTTTATATGGGAGCTATATCAGGTTATAGACCGGGGGGGTTATGGGGTCTTAGACGAATATTTGGAGGTGTTACAAACGGAATGACAAGATTAGTATACCCCCATCCTATGGTGGTGGGAAAGAAGTAAAAGCGTGCTATGTTCGGTCGGGCCGAATCATATATACCCTCCACCATGGATCGCATTTGTCAAGTTCTTTGAATGACTTTTTTAAATAGAAAAACACCACCTGCAAAATTTCAGGCAAATCGAGTAATAATTGCACCCATCAGTAGTTCAAAAATTCAAATTGGGTTTATCGATTTATATGGGAGCTATAACAGGTTATAAACCGATTTAGACCATACTTGGAACAGTTGTTGGAAGTCATAACAGAACACTACGTGCAATATTTTAGCCCAATCGAATAACAATTGCGGCTTATAGGGGCCTCAGAAGTAAAATTTGGAGATCAATTTACATTGGAGCTTTATCAGGTTAGAGAATGATTTGGATCGTACTTTGCACGGTTGCTAGAAGTCTAAAAAAAAACACTAAGTGCAAAATTTTAGCCAAATTAAATAAAAATTGCGGCTTCGAGGGGTTCTAGATATCAACATTTGACCACCAATTGTTATTTCATATGCCATACGACCCCACTCTCTCTCATGTTATATATCAGATCCATGTTATATATCAGAAACCTTTCACGCACCGTGCTGGATATCTTTAAAGCTACTCTTATTCATACTCATTCAAGTTTGACATTCTATATTTCACAATATATGCTACATACATATATGCTGAAAATTTTCTGTTATAAGTGTAACACAACTTTTCTCGAGTTAACATATGGTCTCTATTACGGTTTACTGATCTCTCATACTCTCACTCTCTCCATCTCTGGCTTTATCTTAGTGTTATTGTCACTTAGAGGCATAACGGATTTTTCTCACTGCAATATGTCCAATTAATATGAATTTTTGTTGAAACCACAGTGATTTGGCGATTTGTTCACTAACACAATCACAGTTCGGGTTTTCATGTACAGCGTCTTTGATAAAGTTTGGTTGTTGTAATAGCAAACTTTTATTTTGTTAATAACTTTTAAAACTATTTTGTAACAAATATTGTGTACATTTTCACAAAAATGCCTTTCGATTGATAGAACTTTTATAGCGGTTGAATACCAAGGAGGCCGGCAAAGTGTACGACAAAGTTTTGCTTATATACAAAACTCACCACGCCATCCTATCTATAGTGGTGGGTATAACTAGAAACCATCAAACCTTTGTATATGAATTGGGTATTTAAATTGTCTTCTTAAATTCTTTTGATATTCAAATGTTTTTCTTTTTCAAGATCCTCCTTAATTGCTTTTTTTTGAGGTTAATGTATTCTTAAAAAGGTTAATGTACGGTTATTTGGTATAGTGACCCGAAATCAATAACCTTACCCAACATTGGAGTCTAAGCATTATTGTTTGCTTTGTGTTTCGTTTGTTTCCCCAACCCATACCGAATTTTTCCTGGCTAAGGGCTATCATCGCCTACAATTTTTTTCTTAATACCCAAATTTTGTCTTTTCGGCAAATTTTTTTTTTCAAATTTGCAAAAATAACAACAACAACCAGAATGACGACCACCGGCTTTGCCAAAGTTATAAAAAAAAATTAAAACAACAAAAATGTGGCCGTTCAATGACACAGAATTTACTGCTGCTTGTGCTGTAAATTAAACAAGAAACCGAACAACGAAAAATATTTGCAGATATTTACTTTGCATTGGTATTGGTAATGTCTTGCATTACTGTGTGTGAAGTCATGACAATCACTTATACAAATATTGTTACATATAGTATTCCTCTTGAATGCATTTTGTTTTTGGTTTCCCTTTTTTGTTGATATGAATAATTTCCTTATTTTTACACTTTGTTGTTAATCATATTGAAATGATCAAATTGTTTTCCAAGAATAAGAATTCTGAATATAGATTTATTTTATTTTTTAGTTTTAATTAATGAACTTTTTTAGTGTGCTTTATTTTAAATTCCAGCTTCTTCAAAATTATTACCAAAATACTTCGATTAAAGAAAATTTTTTCTAAGTCTTAAGCATATTTTTTTTTTAATTTTTAAAAAATATAACTTCACATAATTTTTGGTAAAATACATTTTCCAACGTCCTCTGGCATTTTTTACGAAATCTCCATAAAATTATTTGTCATATTTTAAAAACATTTCAAATATTATTTATCAGATCAAAGAATGTTTTTTATACAAAAAAAAAACATAAATTAAAAAAATATTAGTACACACATATTTTTTTTGGCCTTGCAAATTTCACCTTCCACAGAAAGAAAAAAATTTTAAATGCTAAAAAAAATCAGTGCTGATGGAAAACAAAGAAAAAAAAAAACGAGTCCATTTTAATTGTAGCCTTTCAAATCAAAAATATCAAGTGAAATTTATGTGGGCTGAAGATGTCCACCCTCGTGTTGGTGGGCGGTGTTTAGAGAAAATAAGCACCACTGTTGAATATTTTTGTGGCAAAAAATCTACAATTTTTTTTTTAGATGTGATCTTGAACCATTTTCTTACATAAAGACGACATGTGTCCATAGAGATTTTCATAAATACTTGCAGGTTGACTTTATGACAACACTCTGGTCGTAGTAGGCATAAATGTTGTGGGGGCACACATGTGTTCAGAACATTGGCTGTTCATCAAAGAGATAGAAACACGGTGAAGAAATTTTTATGATGGCATAGTCATAAAAAAATGTCTATTTTTTCTTTTTTTTATAATAGGTGACCAAAAGTCATTGGCGACGAAAGAAGAAAAAAAAACGGCAAACAGAAATAAACAAAATTTTGCTTTGACATTTTCAAAATTGAACTATGAACAAACACATTTAGTCAAGACTCAATTTATAATTCTTGGGAAATTTCTTGTTTATATTTTTAGCAAACTTTATTACCAACCTCTATTATATGAAAAGCAAAGAGTAATGAGATTTTCTTTTTTTTTATTTTTGCCACAAATCAACATCTTGTTGCAGTGAATGAACTCGCACTTTGAAGGCTATTCTTTGTTTGTCTTTTTCACCTGCATAGGCTTTGAAGAGCTTTCAAATGTTGGTTTTGTAAATATAAAATATAGAAAAAAGAGATATATATTCAATAATGTGTTTAGGCCATGACAATAATGATTTTTTCTTCAAATTGGTCATCAATGATTGTTGGAAGAATGTCTTATCTACTATATATCCTGTTACCTTCTAATATACACAGATATTATGAAGATCACATTGTCCATAAATTCACACAATACAAATAGAAATGCCATTTAAGTTGTGACACAAAACTTTTAAATGAACAAAATTATATTGGAGAAAGAATGAAAGTTTTCAAAATTATTTGTGAAGATATATTTTATCCACTTTTTCGTTTCCATTCACAAAAAAAACTCCAAACTAAACAAGTAAAAAGGCGTTAAGTTCGGCCGGGCTGAACTTTGGATACCCACCACCTTGGGTATATATGAAAACCAGCTTTCTTCATAATCCGTTGAAAATGCACGATTTATGCCCCCATAGCAGCTATATCGAAATATGTTCCGATTTGGACCTAATTCGGCAAGGGCATTGAGTGGTCTAATAAGAACATGTCATTGTTCAATTTTGTAGAACAAAATATTGGTCTTTTATGGTAGCTATATCCAAATATAGACCGATCTGAACTATATACGACATGGATGTCGAAAAGCCTAACATAAGTCACTGTACCAAATTTCAGCAAAATCGAACAATAAATGCGCCTTTTATGGGCCCAAGACCTTAAATCGAGAGATCGGTCTATATGGCAGCCATATCATAATCTGGACCGATCTGAGCCAAATTGAAGTAGGATGTCGAAGGGCTTAATACAACTTACTGTCTCAAATTTCAGCAAAATCTAACAATAAATGCGCCTTCTATGGGCCCAAGACCTTAAATTGAGAGATCGGTCTATATGGCAGCTATATCCAAATCTAGACCGACCTAGGCTAAATTGAAGAAGAATGTCGAAGGGCTTAACACAACTCACTGTACTAAATTTCAGCAAAATCGAACAAAAAATGCGTCTTTTAGAGGGCCAAGACTTTAAATCGAGAGATCGGTCTATATGGCACCCACATCAAAATCTGGACCGATCTGAGCCAAATTGAAGTAGGATGTCGAAGGCCCTAACATAACTCACTGTTCCAAAATTCAGCAAAATCGAACAATAAATGCGCCTTTTATGGGCCCAATACCTTAAATTGAGAGATCGGTCTATATGGCAGCTATATCAACATCTGTACCGATCTGAGCCAAATTGAAGTAGGATGTCGAAGGGCTTAATACAACTCACTGTAACAAATTTCAGCAAAATCGAACAATAAAAGCGCCTTTTATGGGTCCAAGACCCTAAATCGGCGGATCGGTCTATATGGCAGCTATATCAAAATCTAGACCGACCTGAGCCAAATTGAAGAGGGATGTCGAAGGGCTTAACACAACTCACTGTACCAAATTCCAGCAAAATCGAACAATAAATGCACCATATATGGGCCCAAGATCCTAAATCGGCCGATCGGTCTATATGGAGGCTATATCAAGATATAGTCCGATATAGCCCATCTTCGAACTTAAACTGATATAGACAAAAAAAGAATCTGTGCAAAGTTTCCGCCCAATATCTCTATTTTTAAAGACTGTAGCGTGATTTCAACAGACAGACGGACGGACATGGCTAGATGGTCTTAGATTTTTACGCTAATCAAGAATATGTATACTTTATAGGTTCAAAAATGGATATTTCTATGTATTTCAAACGGAATGAAAAAATGAATATACACCCATCCGTCGGTGGTGGGAATAAAAAATTTTCCTTGATCTAAGAATTCTGGTCAAAGAACCAAAACTTCAAAATAAGTATTTTATCTTTGAATTTAAGTCACTATATGCACAAACTTTCAGTTCGATTTTCGCTGACTTAATCTCACTATACTACAAAAAAACTCAAAGTAATTTTCCTAAAATTAATCCATATTTGACCTTAATTAAAAGAAAATTTCACCCAAATCGGATGAAAATTGAGGCTTCAAGGGGCTCAAGAAGTCAAATCGGGAAATCGGTTTATATGGGAGCTATATCAGGTTATGGACCGATTTAGACCGTACTTGGCACAGTTGTTGGAAGTCATAACAGAACACCGCATTCCAAATTTTAGCCAAATCGGACAAAAATTGGGGCTTGTAAGGGCTCAAGAAGTCAAATCGGGAGATCGGAGCTATATCTAAATCTGAACAGATTTGAAACCATTGGAAATCCTCAACGACCTACATCAATATTAAGTATCTGTGAAAATTATGAGCTGGTCCGGATCATATTTGATTCAGGTTCAGAGAACTCTTATACAAACAAGTCACAGATTTAGCAAAATCGGGCAATAAATCCGCTTTTTATAAGATTAGAGCCCTAAATTGGAAGATTGGTCTATATGGTTCGACTGGCCTATATTCGGGTCGTTTGACGGGAAGCTTAAAACAACTCTTTGTTGCTAAATTTTAGCACAATAAATGCGACTTCAATGGGCTTAAGACCCTTAATCGGCAGATCGAATCGAATGACATAATTCGTTTGGACGATTATAACGCAATGAGCTGCTTATAATCGTCGCGAAGAGTTGCTAAAACTTCCGCTCACGCAATAGATTGTCTAATTATATCGTCTTTCACGACTCACACGATCGATTATAACGCAGTGAGTTGTAAGAGAATCGTTGCGAAGAATTGCTTAAACTTCAGAACACGCAATGGATTGCCCAACGATATCCTTGAAAAGTTTTTGCTAAAACTTCAGCACGCACAATGGATTGCCCAATGGATTGTTTCGCGGAAGAAACATTGCATAAAAATCTTCTAGAGAATTGTTTTATTCATCGCAGGGGCGAATGCTTTTCCAAAATTATTAAAAAATAGTTGCAACTATTCTTGGATTCTTCAACAACATCACTCTTGCATATATAAGAAGTTGAAATAGGACAAATAAGAAAAAAGTTTAGTCAGTGGCAAAATAAAGAACTGCAGGTATTGGTCTCAGATTGATTGCAGAATCTGTAAGATGTAATGCAGACTCTTCTAAAATTATGAAGGAGCTCCATACAAGCTACATATAAATATTTAATTGTTAAACCATCTCGTTTCAAGTGAAAAAAATATTCTCTTGGATGAATTTCTGTTTTTTTGCAGATATTTTAAAGTATAGTATAGCTTACTTCAGTATAGTTGGTATAGTTTAAATAAACATTCCATTAAGGAACAGCAACAACAAAAGACATGACATCAAATTTATCACTTCACACTTGCTATACGAATTAAGTTTACCAAGGTAGAATATATATTTAAGTAATGTTCCTTACCTGTTCTGCATTCTTCTGACGGAGAAGAGCTTAAAATAAAAAGAAAGAAAGAGAATTTTTGACGTTAGACCAATTACTACAAAATGAAATATTTACGGATTGCAGTTAATCTAAGATGACCCATCCAAGTTAACAAGGCCAAAGGCATTTCCTTTATTAAAGTACACTTTGAAATAATTTGTTTAATTTTTTTGTTATGAAAATATTTGTTTACAGCATTACTTAAATGTTGCTCTAAATTTAGTTACTTTAAAAACAGCCTTACTTAAAACGTAAATAACGATCTGTTGTTGTGCAATTTGTTTTTGCATATCTATCATAAATCTATAAATATCCTCAGGTCTATTATTGACGTTGCGATGAGTGATTAATGTATGCAATTAATGTTTGAAACATCAAACAGTGGTAACAATACAAAATTCAAAATAAAAGAAATTATATTTAGGATCTATTCAAATTAAACATGCAACAGTATTGTCACTAAAGATCTAACATGTTTTGATCGGCATATAATTTTGTCTTTCACTAATATCCGTTATTGGTTTTGGACAGTAGTAAACAGTTTAAATTTTGCTTTCATTCATTGCGTAATATTACCTTTTAAGTGTACCCTGCAACACTGTTGAATAAATTTAAAGGAATTCCTGTACTATTTTTTCCTAACGAAAGAGAGCGCGAGAGCAAAGAATGATTTGAGAGTGTGGTAATTGAGTTGCTGCAAATATTTCTGAGGGGGGGTTTAAAGCACAATAGTAAAGCCTCGGAAAAATATTGTATGAAAATCAGCTGTTTTATTCATACAAATAACGAAAGTGAGTAAAATTGTTCTAACATTCTTGGAAATTGTTTCTCCATGATGTATTCGCTTATGAACACACGCATTAAATGAATAATAGATGAATTAACCATCTCTTTAAAGAGGCATCAAGTGTAAGGATAAATAAATGAAGAAAATAAAGACAATAGAGAATTTCAAGAGAACTGTTAATGATGAATGAATATGATTTAATGTGTTTTCGACCGAGTGTGAACATATTTTTATACCCACCACCATAATGAGGGGTATACTAATCTAGTCATTCCGTTTGTAACGCCTCGAAATATTGATATAGGTTACCATAAAGTTCATATATTCTTGATAGTCTCGACATTCTTAATCGATCTAACAATGTCCGTCTTTCAATATCACGAATGCGGTCAAACGCGTAAAGCTAGCCGCTTGAAATTTTCCAAAGATACTTTCTATTGATGTAGGTTGTTGGGGATTGAACCATATCGTTTCAGATTTGGCTATACCTGGCATATAAACCTATCTCTCGATTTGACTTCTTAAGCCCCTGGAAGCCGCAATTTTATTATGACTTCCAACAACTGTGCCAAGTATGGTTTAAATCGGTCTATAGCCTGATATAGCTCCCATATAAACCGATCTCCCGATTTGACTTCTTGAGTGCCTGGAAGCCGCAATTTTTGTCCGATTTGGCACATAGTGTTCTGTTATGCCAAGTAAATCTCAAATCGGTCTATTACCTGATATAGCTCCCATATAAGCCGATCTCCGTATTTGCAAGCCTCAATTTTTGTCCAATTTGGCTGAAATTTTGCGTATAGTGATCTGTCTTCCATCAACTATGCCAAGTACAGTCCAAATCGGTCTATAACCAGATATAGCTCCCATATTTTAGCAGAATCCATGGTGGTGGTTTCCCAAGATACGGCCGGGTCGAACTAACTAAGCACGCTTTTACCTGTTTAGATTCAAATATCTGAATTTCAGAATCCACTCACTTTTCTCGCGAAAGTCAAACAGGCCTTTACATTTGTTGTCTATAGATTTTTGTTCTCGGCTAACTGACTCTACCTTCTATTAGTATACCCTGTCATCTCATCATGTAACTGAGGTGAAATGAAAATGTATAGAGGATCCTTTACACGTTCAGATAATTTTTCGTTATTAATCGATTCCATTTATATGTCTAATGATTTGCAACGCACAACAAATCAAAAAATCATTTAATTGCACTGATGTTGTGCATAACTAATTTTAAAAAATTATTAAAATATAGAATAGAATCTTGAGAGATTTTCTTATATAGCATCTAAATTGTAGCTACCAAAGCCTTAAATGGCCATATCGGATGAAAGATATATATGGGAACTATATTTAAATCTGGACCGAATTCGATGAAATATATCACACGTACTAGGATTCAATTCTAACACCTTACGCTAAATTTTATAAAGATCGAACCAATAGAATTAGTATCGGATGAAATATATACATGGGAGCTACAATATATCTATATCTGATCCCATTTTTATAGAAATACCTTGATCACAAGAATACATGGACAGACCGACGGACATGCAAATGCAAATTAGCCCATTAACATTCCATTAAGGATACGGGCAAACAGACGGACATAGCTAAATCGAATCAGGAGGTGATTCTAAGCCGATGGGTATACTTATCAATGGGCCTACCTCGTCTCCTACTTAGCATTGCAAACAAATGCACTGAGTTTTAATACCCTGTACCACAGTGGAGGGATAAGGTATAATAATATATAAAACAAGTAAAAGTAAGGCGAACGTCCAGCACGAACGTCCAGGGTTTAACTCAACTCATTGTTTCGAAATTCAGCTGAATCGGCTAGTAAATAAGCCTTTTGTGGGTAAAAGACCCTAATTCGGGAGATCGGTGTATATGGCAGGTATGGAGGGTAAAAAAAATATAAATAAACTAATTTTGACTAAGAAGCGTGTGAACAAAAGACTACGTCACAAAAAAGTTTGCGTCAAACAAATTTAAACATTTTTAAATTTGTTTCGCTAATTTTTCATTTGGAGGCGATCAACATTAAAATGCCATAAAATTTAAAATAAGGCACTTAAAATAATTATTATGACATGTCTTCCACTAAATGCAATATTTCTAGAATAATATGAAACCAAAAACCCAACAGCAAATACTGTAGTCCAGTGCATTTTGTTTTTGTTCATTGATTTTGGTAAAATAATACCATTTTAAACTTAAATTTAATTGAGTACCTCCATTGTTGCTGTTGTTATAGCATTTTAGTCATTTCAGTCGTGTAGCTCACATTGATTATTTAATTTTCAAATTTAGCATAACAAGAAACCTTCAAATGTCAAGATGACAATAATTGAGATCAATATGCGCGAATAACATTTGAAATTAAATTTTGTTTTGTTTTTTTTTTTATTAATAATGAAAATTGAGACGATTTTTTTTTTGAAAAATTAAACAAATCATTAAAGAGAGAACAACCATATTTGCGTTTGATGACAAATTGACAGGTATGCTGACAAATGAAACATTTCTCGTTATTTACATTTCCCAAGCAATCAATGAATGATTGAAAGATGGGGAATAGAAGACATATGGCTGGTAGTGGAGATGATGTTTATGTATATGCATACGTACATACATATGTACAAATTCATGGACTTTTTATTTACATAAAATATGACATGGTCAAGATGCTGATGCTGTAGTCATCAAACTACCGCAAACACAGCAACAGTGCCTTTATCAAGTGGGGCCACACACTTACCCTTGCCTACCTACACCACACTACACTAACATGCATGCCTCTCACTTGTTGAATACTAGCAATTGTTAAATTCTCTTGCTCCCCTTGAGGTGTATTTGTTTATTTGAGCAAGAGCTCTTCAGTGGGTTATCTCTTGCTGGCTGCATGGTTTTCTTTCTTTTCACCTCTTCGCTGATTATGTTGGCTGATCGAAATCTCTGTGCGAGTGTTTGTGTTTGTTTATTTTATTATCTCTTTCTCCTCCTTGTTAGCCGCCACAGACAAGCGTCAAATTACATTCGACCAAAAATGGGTGCTTATTTGTTTGCAATGCGCCTGTCAAAGCTTTTTGAAAGCTTGGTGATCTATGGTGTGAACGAAATATGAAAAGTTGTATACACCACACTGTGCATACACCATACAAACAAACGTTAGTAGCATAGATAGAAAATACTCTCTTTCTCTCACCTTTTATTAAATATGGCCTTTAAGAATAGGCTAGGGCAAGGGGTGGGGAATTGCACGAATTTTAATTATTTTGCGCATGCGCATAAAAGCTCTCCCTTGCATTGAGTTGTATGCGGAGGTTAATAATGACAGGGCAGTTGGCGTTTTTCTCTGCAATGCTCAGAGCATGAGTATGTGAAAACTTCTTGCACATTCTTTGTATTGATTTGATGATGCTGGCGCTGTTGCCTGCCAAGAAATTAGGGAAGACGTGGGCTGCATATGGGGCCAAGCTACAAGTATTCAATGTCCTCCACCAAACATATGTCAGGCGTCAGTCATTTCAGTTTTCTTTATTTCTGACAGACGACGTAGTCTGGTTGTTGTTGTTGCTCTTGGTTGTTTGGGAATATTTCATAATACTTTGTGTTGTGTGACCACCAACACAACCACCATCACCACAAACATCATTGTCCATTAGTATTTTTAGCCAAATTATACAATTCTCATGGTCTATTTATAATTAAAACACAAAAACGAAAACAATTTTTTTCTTTCAAAAATCATGGCATCATGAAGAAATATGAACAAATGTCACAAATGATTAACAAAAATAGCAACAACCATTAATTGTTTGTTGAATACATCATGAATTTACACCATTAGATCTACATATGCCTTTCTTCAGGTGATTTAGTCTTACTTTTGGCTATTTGAGATTTATTTCATTAACATTTTCCACCTTCACGGCACACACCGCTGGCATGTATGCATGTCTCTTTCAATAATACCCCCAACATCTCTTTTGTCTATCTATTGTGGCTGTGTTTATTTTAGAAATTCTTTTATTGTCGTTTTCTTTTGCCGTCTGTAGCTGCTGTTCTATTTAAGCCTTTTGTCTGTGTCTTTTCCGAGGAGCTGTGGCGTTTGTTTGTTTCGAATATTTCGAAAATTTAATTTTAAATTTAAACGAATTGGTTCAATTGTGTAAATGCGAATTAGTCATCCTACTCATCACCTAAATTTTATTTCGCTTTGTGAATAGGTAGCGACGCCGGTGGCGGTGGCTGCGGCGTCGGCGGCAGCATACATATCTTGGGCTAACAATAGCAATAACAAAAACAAATAATGAATTATTTCAATGGGCATATGCACATGATGTGTGGAATACTGTGGAACCAAGACATAATGGCAATGTAACTAGCGGTAATTCTCAGTTTGCAGGAGAGACAGAGAGAGTGAGAGAGTAGGAGTGGGAATGAGAATTTATGGGAAAGAAAAGGGAAACCATTCCTTTAATTCTCTTTCTCTCTCTCTCAACTACAATTTGAGTATTCGCGTAAGTGCCTTTTATGAGCCTGAATTACAGGGTTGTTTTAAATATTTTAATACTTTAAGTGAGAGTTAACGGTTGTAGCCATATAAATTCGATAATTATCAGGACAACTTGTTGTTGAGTGTCTTCAAGTTTTTTGCGTGTTAACGCGAAGATCATTAAATTTTACAATTCCTGTATGTTTCTCTTTTGAGACGAGCTCAATGATCGGAGATTTTCTTTGCAAATGGAAAAGGAAAGCCAGAGATCGCAACACAAAGGGGTTGCTGTGTGTTGCTTTTACCGAAAGGCAGTAAGAAGGAGGTCAGTATAGCTTTTGGTATCATGACGGGACACATAGCACTACGAGCTCACTTATGCAAAATCGGTGCGGCAAGTGTTATCATGTGTAGGACATGGGGGAAAGTTGATGAGACTTTGGAGCATTTTCATTGTCATTGCCCGGCTTTCGGGTCCAACAGATACAGGCACTTAGGTGGGGACACTATACAATAAAGAATTTTGTAACTAGCACGGATTTCCTAACTTCGATTTTCTTTTTCGAGGTTATTTTTTATACCCACCACCCTAGGATGGGTGTATACTTATCTAGTCATTCCGTTTGTAACACCTCGAAATATTGATCTAGAACCCCATAAAGTATATATATTCTTGATCATCTCTAAATTCTGAATCGAACTAACCATGTCCCTCCATCCGTCTGTCGAAATCACGATAGCGCTCGAACGCGTAGAGGTGAGCGCTTGAAATTTTGCACAGATGCTTTATATTGATGTAGGTCGTTGGGGATTGAAAATGGGCCATATCGGTACACATTTGGATATAACTCCCATATAAATCGATCTCCCGATTTGACTTCTTGAGCCCATGCAAGCCGCGATTTTTATCCGATTTGGCTGAAATTTTGCACATTATGCTCTGTCATGACTTCCAATAAATGTGCCAAGTACGGTCCAAATCAGTCAAGAATCTGATATAACTCCCATATAAACCAATCTCCCGCTTTGACTTCTTGAGTCCATAGAAGCCACAAAATTCCCATTTGGCCGAAATTTTGCACCTGGAGTTTTGTTATGACTTCCAACAACTGTGCCAAGTACAGTCCAATTCGGTGAAGAATCCGATATAGCTCCCATATAAACCGATCTCCCGATTTGACTTCTTAAGCCCCTGGAAGCCTTAACTCACAACCGATTTTGCTGAAATTTTGTATATAGTAATGAATCCCAACAACGGAGCCAAATACGGTCCAAATCGGTTTATAACCCGATATAGCTCCCATATAAACCGATCTCCCAATTTGACTTCTTGAGCTTCCGGAAGCCTCCATTTTTATCCGATTTGGCTGAAATTTTGTACATGGTATTCTGTTATGACTCCCAACAACTGTGCCAAGTACGGTTCTAATCGGTCAAGAACCTGATATAACTCTCATATAAACCAATCTCCCGCTTTGACTTCTTGAGCCCATAGAAGGCTCAATTTTTATCCGATTTAGCTGAAATTTTGCATAAAGTGTCCTGTTATGACTCTCAACAACTGCGCCCAAGTGCGGTCCAATTCGGTCTATAACTAGATATAGCTTCCATATTTTAGCAGAATCTATGGTGGTGGGTTTCCAAGATTCGGCCCGGCCGAACTTAGCACGCTTTTACTTGTTTTTATTCAGAGAGCACAACAAGACGATTACTAGTTTAGGTGTATATCCATAGTGGCATGGGGCGGATTAATATCTGCACCCTCTTTTCAATTTAAACTAACCTATTATTTTGTCTGTTATTGTGTTATAACCACAAATTTTATCCTTTCCGTAACTGCCTATGAAATATTCGATCAAAGAAGGTTCCACTGTTTTGGCTTTTGAATATTTAAACGAGTACACCATCAAAAAAAATAAAACACCAAAACTGAAACGACTGTATTGACTGGCCAGCTTTATGTCTTCCATATGTCCCCCAGTCCATTCAAACAATTATCCATTGATGAAATAAGACGAAAAATATTTCGCTTACCTTTTTGTTTACATGAGTTTTTAATTCATTTTAGGTTGTTTACAAAAGAAAAAAATTTAAAAAAAAAATTTAGATGAATGCAAGCCAATAGCCAAAATAATGATCATACATAATTGGGACTTGTGTACATTAGGCTGGAACGCTTAATAGATGATACACAAATTAAGACAGTTAAAGGAAAAACTTTTAATATGAAACAAAAATGTATGCGGGCCTCAATTATTGCTATGAGAGTTAATATTTAGTATGTTTGTCGATAATAAGATAGTATCATACATTAATGCTTTATATTGTACCAAGTGTTTATAATTAAGTGCTAGTAATCAATTATAATCACTTGCTATCGAGAAATTTTGTACAACGGTACTTTGTGTGGCTGTATTCAACATATGATTTACACTGCTGAATACTAAAAACAGGGTTGTTATACATACATAGTAATTATCAATGGCAATCGATTATTAGCAAGTGCTATCGATAGCTATAGTGTGTAACGGTTAACTGTATGGCGTGCGAAGCAAATTACATGCATTGTATGATATCAACATTTATGTCTAAGGCAACGATGCTCAAAATGAAAATGTGACTGTATGTGTGAAATACTCTCTTTAAGTATTTTTAATTCGCTAAATGTTTAAAAAATAATTTTTTGGACTGAATGATTAGTGTTTTGCAAAACTAAACATAAAATAAGAAATTTTTGAATTTTCCAAGCTTTTAATCAGCAAATATCATTGCTTTTATAATAAAATCAGAAATTTGATGCGTATACCCCTGTGCATATTCATTTGTTTCTATCTCAACAACGTCCAAACCAAAGAGCGTAAAAATACATGTGACTTGTCATCAACGCTATCGTAAAGGGCTGGCCATCACTGATCTTAACGCTGGGAAGGAGAGATGGTATTTACAAATTAAAAAATAAATAGCATCGACCTGTGCCAATATTATCGTTTCCGTATATTATTTTTTTTTAATTTGCGGCTTTATATGCCAACATCTGCCAGAAATAATTAAAATAAAACGAACAATGGTGGTTAATGGTGATAGGTGGTTGGCTCCATATTGCCAGGATTGTTTACATTGTCGCTATTTTGTATGCTTACAATAGCATTTTATTTTTTAAATTCAACTGGGATACTTGCCTTAGTGATTCACCGCTCAGAAGGCGATAGTATTTTTCTATCACACAAAATGACATTGACATTGGCTGGCGCCTTATGGAAGATATATATGTGACTACAAAAATCATACAATAAAATATCATAAATAAAACAAGAGTTGCTGTAATATGAAATTTTTTTGTTTTCTTTCTTTTTACGCAATTAGTCATTACTTTTGCACTTGAATGAATCACTTACAAATTGAACATGTATGTAAATGGGTGATCTCTCAATGTGAACTAAACAAAATTTTAAAAATTCAATGAAGAAATTAGATAGGGAAATTGGGTTTCTTATTAATTCAAATGTATAATCATTTTAAAATGTTTATTCATATAAACGAATATTCCTTCAGGGTACACTAAAAGTTACCCTTACTATTACCCTTCAGGGTACACTAAAGATAGTATATATTTGAAAAATTATTAAGATCGATTTTGGGTGTATAAATTAGTGACCTTGATCCGCCAGTTCAAACTACAATGCCTTAAATTTCAATGTTTGTCGTTACGTCTTTTTGTAATGAAGTTTTTACTATGTATTATGGTGAATAAGTACTACTTTGTAATTAATTAAAAGTTAAAGCACTAACTGACATAAGGGACGTATGTGCAACATTAACAGATATATTGCCCATACGCTGGGAGTTCTACTGAGTAAACCCACCGGCACCTCGTTCGGACTCGGGGGGTGCCGATCATGTCCCTTATCATTGAGCTTAAAATTGAATCGAACAGCACTCATTGATATGTGAGAAGTTTATCCATGTTCTTTAATGGAATGTTTATGGGCAATCTTTGCATTTTTTTTATTACAAAAAAATTTAAAAAATCTAAAAAAAAAAATAAAATTCTATTGAAAAAAGAAATATATATATTTTTTAATTCAAAAAAGTTGCTAAAAAAACAGAAGGAATACCTTTATTGAAAAAAATTAAAATAAAATTTTAAGTTTTTAAAGTTTTTCAATTTTCTTTTTAAAATTTGTTTTTATCTTATCAAATAATTTCTTACAGAATTTTTAATACCCACCACCATAATAATCTAGTCATTCGGTTTGTAACACCTCGAAATATTCGTCTAAGACCCCATAACGTATCGATCTAGCCATGTACGTCCGTCCGTCTGTCGAAATCACGATAACGGTAGAACGGATAAAGCTAGCCGCTTGAAATTTTGCACAGATACATAATATTGGTGTAGGTCGTTGGGGATTGCAAATGGGCCATATCGGTTCAGATTTGGATATAGTTCCCATATAAACCGATCTACCGATTTGATTTCTTCAGCCCTTAAAAGCTGTCCAATTTGGCTGAAATTTTGTATGTGGTGTTCCTTTATGACTTTCAACAACTGTGCCAAGTACGATCCAAATCGGTCTATAACCTAATATAGCTCCCATATAAAGCGATCTCCCGATTTGACTTCTCGAATCCTTACAAGCCGCACTTTTTGTCCGATTTGGCTGAAATTTTGCATTTGGTGTTCCGTTATGACTTTCAACAACAGTGCCAAGTGCGATCCGAATCGGTCTAAAGCCTGATATAGCTCCCATAAAAACCGATCTCCCGAATTGACTTCTTGAGCCTCGAGAGGCGCACATCTTATTCAATTTGGATGAAATTTTGTAACAGGTGTTTTGTTATGACTTCCAACAGCTGTACTTAGTGTGGTCCCAATCGGCTTGTAACCTGATATTGCTCCCACATAAACCAATCTCGGATCTTGATTTCTTGAGCCTCTGGAGTCCGCAATTCTTTTACGAAGTGTTTAACTTTGACTTCCAACAACTATGACAAGTATGGTCTAAATCGGTTCATAATCTGATATAGCTCCCATATAAACTGATCTCCCGATTGTTCTTCTTGAGTCTGTAGAGGGGGAAATTCCTATCCGACTTGGTTGAAATTTGGCAAAATGACTTCTACTACGGCCTCCAACGTCCAAACCAAGTATGGTATAAAACGGTCCATAGCCTGATATAACTCTAAAATCGTAGGAATTTGTATTCATTATCCTTTGTTTGCATATAAAGAAATGCCGGACAAAATACTTTACAAATCCGATCCATGGTGGAGGGTATATAAGATTCCACTCGGCCGAACTTTGCACCCTTTTATTCATTAATCTCCCAAAGGGGAGGGATAATAAATACCACTAGAAAGAAAGATTTTTATTGACTAACACGACCTCCAACATCCAAATAATAAGGTCTAAATCGGTCCATAGCCTGATATAGCTCCAAAAGCATGGCAATTTTTTTCTGTTATCCTTTGTTTGCATATAAAGAAATACCAGACAAAAAATTTGACAAATCCGATCCATGGTGGAGGGTATATAAGATAAAATTTATTTTCCTCAAAATTTTTAAAATTTTCCCTTTTAAAAAAAATCTTTATTTTTCTTCATGTATTGAAATATTTATCAAAAATGGCTGTCGAATTATCTTAGGAATGACGCATTATCGATAAGATAGGTTCGATTAATATTTGGTGGTGGCTGGATTCCCACCAGAGGCTTTAGCCTGCCGCTACTATGGTGCCACAATGAATTTTAAAAAAATGTCCAAGTCTGACTCCGCAAAAGACGGTCATTCTAACTAAACCGACCCTGCCATTCTAAACTGAGCTCTATCGATGCTGGTTCGGATTAATCGATCATTACTTAAACCTCTGTAAGGAGTGAATGAAACACCTTTCTCTTTTTCAAGGGCAAATTCACCATGTACTACATACATATGTATGTATGTATGTGGCATCACATAATCCTCATTTAATAGATCTCTTTTCTCTAGGAATGTTTTACTCAAATCTGTTAACCAATCTCAGCCTTTTTTTTTCTTCTCAATCTTCTATTGGGAATTAAAGTTTCTTTCTTTTGTCCACTAACTGCATATAAAAAAGCACATGTGAGTCAAATCTGTCACTCATTCTTAACACTCTTTGCATTGGTAGTTGTATCCAGTTTTGTAACCTGCTGCTCCATATCTGCTTTGAGTGGTTGGATGGTGATGCTGCTGTTGCTGCTGCAGCAGTCGTATTTTGCTGTCATTATTTTTATTAACATTGCTCACGACAACGGTACATTCAATGAAACCGGTTTTTATGTTCTCTTCTGTTTGACTATTACCTGCATTTTTCCGAAAGTGCATAATTAAACTGGGCTATACTAAATAAGGCGGTGTTGCTGTTGAACAACGACAACGAGAATGTCTTTACGTGTTAATGTATCCTGTGCGCGTGCACATGGCAAAGCGTTTGTAAACACTTAGCTATAACATAAATTATAATGAATGGTTTCATCATACAGATCCAAAAAGAATCGGACAGCTTATCTTCAAAACATTAAAAAAAAAATTATAAAAATTTTACAAAAAGTAAAACTTATTATTTTTACATTTAATATTATTTTTGAAACACCCATTTTAATAAAAACTTTTGCATTTGTAATAAAAATTTTATTGTTTCGATAAAATTTTTGGGCTGACGAACTGCCTTGCGGACTAAAAACCCACCTAATCGCCGCTGAGAATCAAATTTACCTCGACACCGCTTTCGCATTACTTCGAGGTGGCTCTCAAATCGGTTGTTACACCTTCGTCCATTTCATCACGTACGTCCAAGCTCCCATCGTTGTAATCACTTATGCTCGTCGATATCAGTTTTCTTTTGTTTTAGGAGTTAAAATTTTCAAATATCGATAAAAAATTTTAAAATTTCGATAAAAATTTTAAAATTTCGATAAAAATTAAGATTGCGATAAAATTTTAAGATTTCTATAAAATTTTTAAAATTTCGAAAAAATTTTAAAATTTCGATAAAATTTTAAAATTTCAATAAAATTTTTAAATTTCAATAAAATTTTTAAATTTCTAAAAACTTTGGAAAATTTTTAAAATTTCAATAAAATTTCAAAATTTCGAGAAAATTATAAAATTTCGATAAAAATTTAAAATATAGATAAAATTTTAAAATTTTGAAATTTCGATAAAATTTAAAAATTTTGAAATTTCGATAAAATTTTATAATATCGATAACACTTTAAAATTTTTGATAAAATTGTAATATTTCGATACAATTTTAAAATTTTGATAATATTTTAATACTTCGATAAAGTTTTAAAATTTTTATATATTAAATTAATAAAATATTGGTTTGCCCAAAAAGTAATTACGGATTTTTTAAAAGCAAGTAAGTGCATTTTTAATAAAACTTAGAATGAACTTTAATCAAATATACTTTTTTACACTTTTTTTCTAAAGCAAGCTAAAAGTAACAGCTGATAACTGACAGAAGAAAGAATGCAATTACAGAAAAATTGAACAAATTTGTCAACGCCGACTATATGAAAAATCCGCAATTACTTTTTGGGCAACCCAATATGCAATTTTCTATAAAATCTTAATTTTGTTTAAACTTAAAATTTTTTATAAAATCTTAATTTTGATAAAATTTGAAAGTTTCGATAAAATCTTAATATTGTTAAAATTTTAAATTTTCGGTAACATTATAAAATTTCGATGACATTTTAAAATTTTGAAAACATTTTTGTTTGTTTTTCTTTCGAATTGTGAAATTTAATGATCTTTGACCTAATAGTTTTTAAAATGTCGATAACAATTTAAAATTTCGATAAAAATTTAAAGTTTAAAAAAAAATGGAAGAAAAATTTTAAATTTCGATAACAATTTAAAATTTTGATAAAAATGTAAAATTTCGTTAAAAATTTGAAATTTTGGTAAAAATTTAATATTTTGGAAAAAATTTAATATTTCGATAAAAATTTAAAATTTCGATAACAATTTAAAATTTTGATAAAAATTTAAAATTTTGATAACAATTTAAAATTTCGATAAAAATTTAAAATTTCGAAAAAAATTAAAATTAAAATTAACAAAAATTCGAAGTTTAAAAAAATTTAAAATCTCGGTAATAATTTTAAATCTGAATCAAGTTTTAAAATTTTCATGATATTAAGTTGATAAAATTTTAAAATTTCGATGAAAATCTAAGAAATTGATAAAAATTTTAATTTCGATAACATTTTAAAATTTCGTAATATATGAAGCATATATATATAAGTATATTAAGTAGAAAAATTTAAAATTTTTTTAAAAATTTATAATTTCGATTTTTTAATAATTTTTCAAATCCCATAATTCAATAAAAGTTTTAAATTGAAAATCTGAAATCGAACGGTTATCTTAGTTAACTCAGTTAGGCTGCTCTTTAGAAGTAATTTAGCCACACAAAAGATGGAATTGTTTTCCTGTTGGATTTTTTTTTTTAAATCCATAAAAATTAAGAGATCAACAGCAGAAAAAATTCCCTCAATGTTTAGTTTATGGCACTTTAAACGATTTTATCGTTTACTTAACGCTACTTGGACAATTTATCCTGAACAATGACATTGTCTTAATAGCGTCTTGCGTTTTATGTTTGTTTGCTTTTATCTTAAAGGTTAAACAACTTTCGCTTTTGGCCATCCATCGACCAATTTGGGGGGCCAACAGGCATGTCAAAGCACTTTCCCGGTTTCAAATTTGGTGCTAATTTGTAGCGGAGAATGGTGGCTGCCTCAAAGCCAGCCACTATAATGAACTACCACGACGACTGTGGAAAAGTTCGCCTTAGCATTTTTGGACATCTTTGGTCAAAGCGGCTTGTTTGCCCGGTGGCGGTTACCTGTTTGTCTGGCTACTGACCGGTAAAATATGTTTGTTTAACTAATGCCTCCATCGTAAACGGATTTTTAGCAAACCATACGTTGAGAGCATGCGTAAGCCGGTCATGGCAATGGGAAAATAGCGGTTGAAACGGCACAACTTGTTTACATGTTGGTTAATGCAGTTTTTCAGTTTTTTTTCTTTCAATTTGCCCATAGAATGATGCTGAGTTGGCTAACAGGCTGGCTGGTTAGCTTGGTGGCTGTCTGTAAGTGCATTGATTTATGCTGCATCTCATATGGCTAGTCGTTTGTGTACCGGTATCCCAGCTCACATCTTTAAAGATCTAATTTTATTCTAAGAATATCTAAGTGGTCTAGTGGTCTTTGCTTTGCTATGGCTGCAGAGTCATTAGATATAACGGCAGATCTAATGCATCCATCTTAATCTCAAACGGGTTTGTCCCCATATTCTCTCTCTCTTTTTTTTTAATGTTCGTTCTTTTTTCCGGCTTCGTTATAGTTTAGTCCATTGGGGTATCCAGAGCATCATCATTGCATGTGCTTGTGGAGCTTCACTTTGACATGATCATCAGCAACTGCAACTTCATTATCATCGCATCGCTTATTTCTCCAGAACTTATTTGATTGTCAAGAGTCAACCCATTTGGGATATAAATATACTTTCCGACTTAAATGTCATTGTTGGCCTGCCATCAGCAAAGCAGAAACGTCAAGCCATTCTAAAACAAGTTGATGTGGAAGTTAAGGCGACTAGTAAAAGATAAACCCCACAGAAAATGTTTGGTTGGCCAATGTTTTTTGGCCTCAAGTCCATTTCAAGCTTCCTCAGAGAAACTGGGAAAAATTTTTTTTTAATATTCTCTATGGAACTAAAGTACTGACTTAATTTACTATACAATTAGTCCAAATTTTGTTAAAAAATTTAATTTAAAGCAAATATTTTTACTTGAATTCAAATTATGAAAAGAATTTATATTTTGAAATGAATATCACATGTTACTCCTAATTTTTGTACATTTTATTTTCTCATCCCTGCCTTCTCCCTATGACAACATGAATAGCTTTGTGAGATTTTAATATGAACGCTTTTTTCATTTAGTTTTCTAATTTTCCTTCATTATTATGGCATTAAAAATGCTCCTCTTGCCCCACACATGTTGGCTGCATGAGACCAAAAGGTTGCATTGACCTACTCGAATCTTGAATTTCAACCTTATTGTTCCCACTGACCGAATTTTGTCAATTCATTGATGTAGATTTTATGTTAATTCCCATCATGAATGTATCTCACGATATCTCACATAGAGAAGCGATCTTAAAAAGTTGAAGAGGGGAAAACTCTCGACCATACTCGACCATTTGTAAATGTTTCCGGTTAAGTGAGCTATAAAAATGCCCATTAAGAATTAGGAAAGGAGTCACTCAAGTCGTGACAATCTTTCCAGGTTTTTAGAGTGACAAATAAAATAGAAGTAAATGATGTTTTTGAACATAAAGATTGCCTGCAATTGTGTAGGCGATGACGAATAAGTCCTCATTTATTGTTGCAATAAAGTGTTAGAATGGAGTTGCAGCTAGGTGTTTTCCATCTACTTGGCAATAAAAAGGGAATATATAAAAGAACTTTGGGTGCTAAAAGCCAAAGTGTGACCAGTTAGTGTGATAACTTTTTGAGTTTTTTTCTCAAAATTATTTCCTGTTGCACGAATGAATGAAGTTTTGCCTATTAATGACATAAATAAAATTTATTCCATTTAAATATTGAAAAAGGTCGCGCACAAGCCGCTTTGTTAATAAATTTTTGTGAAAATTTTTTAAATCGTTTTGTGTGTGAGATTTTTTTTTTTTATCGAAGGCCCATCAAAATATAATACAGGGAAACTAAGCTGTATAAAAGTCAAGTCGATATATTTTAAAAGAAAGAAATTTCGACAAAATTTTAAAATTTCTATAAAATTTTAAAATTTCTATAAAATTTTAAAATTTCTATAAAATTTTAAAATTTCTATAAAATTTTAAAATTTCTATAAAATTTTAAAATTTCGATAAAATTTTAAAATTTTGATAACATTTTAAAATTTTGATAACATTTAAAAATTTCGATAGCATTTTAAATTTTCGATAAAATTAAAAAAATTTTGATAAAATTTTAAAAGTTTTGATAAAATTTTGATAAAACTTAAAAATTTCCATAAAATTTTAAAATTTCGATATATTTTTAAAATTTTTATAAAATTTTATAAATTTCGATACAATTTTAACATTTTGATAAAATTTTAACATTTCGATAAAATTTTAAAATTTCGATAAAATTTTCTAGCAAATTCACACTCTTTGCTGACTTTTAAATGTTTTTTGTTATACTATTCTTTGACTTAAACAGCATTAAACAGTGATCTAAAGCCGGACAATGTCCTGCAATGGAATCTCAATTAGATTTTAAAATCAAAAAAGAAAGCGTAAACAGACATTTTTGAATTTTGAAAAAATTTCCATAAAATTTAAAAATTTCTATAAATTCCGATCATTGTGCACGTTGCGAAAGAGAACCAAACAAAAATTGTAAAATCTACTTATCTTGCCGTAACACTTCAAAAAAACTTCAAAATGATAAATTCAAAAAAAACTTTAAAATGATAAATTTCGATACATTTTTAAAATTTCGGTAAATTTTTAAAATTTCGATAATTTTAAAATTTCTATAAATTTTTAAAATTTCGATAAATATTTAAAATTTGAATAAATTTTTAAAATTTCGATTAATACTTAAAATTTCGATACATTTTTAAAACTTTAAAAATTTTGATAAAATTTTATTGGTTGGGCAAGTGTTTTGTTATAGTAGGTAGAAACATATGAAGTGGAGTTATTTATTTTCTTGCTGCACTACAAAAGGAAAATACTCTGAATAGCGTTGTTGCAGCCTAGGAGACACACCTTTTTGACTGATGCCGATGTAGGAAATCAGTCGATGCTATTACAAAGCAAAACACATTTTCTGCTTAAATTTCAAAATGGGGTTTTTCTGTTTTTCTATTTTTAAATAAAATAGAGATCTCTACGGCCTGCAACCGGACAATATCTGATTGTATGCATTATTTCAAGATCAAAACAATTCAGAGCAAAACGTGTGAATTAGGAAAAAAACTTTAAAATTTTGATAAAATTTTAATTTTAACATAATTTTTAAAAAATTCGATAAATTTATCAAAATTCGATAAATTTTAAAATTTTCGATATATTTTAAAATTTTCGATAAATTTTAAAATTTTCGATAAATTTTAAAATTTTCGATAAATTTTAAAATTTTCGATAAGTTTTAAAAATTTCGATAAATTTTAAAAAAATCTACTTATCTTGCCGTAACACTTCAAAAAAACTTCAAAATGATAAATTCAAAAAAAAACTTCAAAATGATAAATTTCGATACATTTTTAAAATTTCGATAATTTTAAAATTTCGATAAGTTTTAAAATATAAAAAAAAATCCACATTTTGTTTTTAAAAGGCTTGAGGCTTATGTTGTATGAATTATTTAAAGATGGAATAAATTTGGAGCAAAACGTGTGAATTTCGATAAGTTTTTAAAATTTTCGAAAAAAAAAATTTAATTTTGGAAATTTTTTTTATTTCGTTAAACTTTTAAAATTTTGATAATTCTTTAAAATTTCGAAAAATGTGTACAAATTCTATAAAACTTTAAAATTTTGATAATTTTTTTATAAAACAATTTGTATTTAAAAGGCTTGAATTTGAGTATTTATTGTTCAAATGGCTTCTAGTCGAGCAATATTTTCCAGTGATCACAGATGCAGTAGAAATTCATTTTTCCCTCATATCCAAAAAATCCTTCAATAAGTGCAATTAATCTACGGAAAAAAACTAACAACTAGAAAAGCAAATTTTCAATCCAATCATTGTCAAATACAATGAAATAATTTCAAAGTTGAATGACATCTAAGCTTGCAATTGAAACTGCCAAATATTAATTAGCACTTTAACAAACAATCAATTTCGTATTGATCACTTCCCCAGAGTGTTTGAATTGAATGGATACGCCTTTACTACATGTAAGCCATCCATTACTCAGCTATTTTTGAAATTTTGCTAGCGATACACATTCTCCACACTGCCGTCGTCCATATTGAGGAAGAAAGCCATTTAGCTGTGAATGTGAATACCCTTATTAAAGAAACTATTGAACAATTTTGTTTACAAACAAATTATTTGTTGTATAAAGCTTTGTTGATAAGGATCGTTGTTTTTTTTTTTGCAAAAACGCTCATAATTATCACCTTTCATGGTGTGTTGTGTTTTCGTTTCTTTCTTCAAAGTTATGTGGAAGCAAATTAATTATCTTTCAGTTTAGTCTGTGTGAATGAGACCGTGGTTCCACCACCACCATCAAAGTTCAATGTGGCTGGTGGGCTGATTGGAATGGTGGGTCTGGTTGGGCTGTCTGCTGCTGCCTTGCTTACACAAAATATCAACGGCAATGTTGTCAAATGCATGTGTCAGCAAAACAAAAGAAATGCAAAGAAAAATGTTGAAAAAACCGCAATTGTACTCACACGTGTATGTGTGAGCACATGAACTTCAAGAAATCAATGATATGTGGTTGGATTGGGTGGCTGACTGGCGTGTGCTCATGCGCCTAATATGCAGATATGAAACCGACACGGTATCTCTGCAATTGACATCTACCCAACGTTAACAACAACTACAACAATAGACAAGCCGCTTTGACGTCGGCAATGCATGGAGAGCGGCTGCAAGTATTTTTATTAATTTATAGCTCTCGCCCTCTCATTCTGTCTCTCGCTCAATAACTGTATTACAAATTAAAAGAGAGCATAAATAAAAAAGTAAAACACCGATTACACTGCTCATTAAATCCGGATTTAGGGCTCTCTTCAGCTGATTTTATAAAGGGAAAACACATGATCGAACCATTAAATCTGGATTTAAAGAGCTACACTGCTGCTAAACTTAAAATACATTTGAAATAACATTTGGTTTGTGGGATTGAAAATGTGGATAGTTCTGAGGAACGAGATCTTTGAAAGATTCTGTGGAACTTTTATATTGGTTTTTGGATTGATTCTACTGTTCCTACGATTGCAAAAAGTTAGTATATGAGTGTTTCTAGGAGCCAAGGATTATTCTAAGGAACTGAAACATTTATATATCTATAATAGCTCTAAACAGCTTCTTTAGAAAGAAAACCAGGATGGTTCTTACAGACATGACAACGAATAGCCCGATTTCCCAAAAATACTCGCCAAAATTATAAAAAATTCTGAAGTCTTTCATAGATGTAAAAATACTCATCAAATCCATGTCAACAAACGAAACGGTATCTCTCTAAACATCTTGCTTTTCCTCTCTCTCTCTACGTGTCTGTCAAACAAAGAAACACGATATATGTTTGCTCTCTTTCGCTCTCTCACTCTCTCTTTGTATGCATTTGTGATCTGTGTGTTACCTACCCATTCAGCCAGCATCTGCAGAAGCGCTCATTGCACATGCATAATGTAGTAGTTGCATTAATCGGACAAGCATGCTTGCTGCTGTTGCATTTATTTGCTTAGTACTACGTCGTATAATCTTCCAAATGGGGACAAAACCACTTCTAAACCAGTTCACACACTCTATGTACGTAGTTAATTTTTGTTGTTGTTGTCGTTTTCCTATTAATCTCTCACTCTTCAATGGCTTTGTTTTGTTTGGGATCTCTTTGACTGCAATGTTATTTTTCTAGTACAACCAACAATGTCTATCTACACATACCACCACCTCCTTCTCCAAAATAACAAAAAAGTTCGCAAAAAACCCACAAAGGAGTCACCCAACAGGCCCATGACTGTGTTTCGACGACCTTAGATGCATTCATAAATTCGCCAAGGCATTGTTGTTATTATTCATAACGAAGTAACGAGTATTGTTGGTTTTCAAATTGGGAATATTACCACGTCTGTGGGAATAAATTACTACAGACGACGAGAGCATTATTAGTGATTCATGTAAATTGCTTTGTTATTAAAGTTTTTTTTGTATTGCATTGCATTCTCTGCTTTTTCCGCGTTTGTACAACTCATACTTCTTTATGTTATTTTTGTTGATAGTTTTGGTTTGGTTTTCATGTTAGTTGTGAGTTTGGATTGTGGAACAATGTTAGGAATTCGAATTAATTAATGTTGTATATTGGGGATTTACAGAGTATTGTTAATAGTATGTCCTTAACCCCTAAAATTAAAAGTTTTTTTTGCTGTGGAACAATTATGGCAGTCAACTCGTATGGTTTTTATAGGTTCCTTTAGGTAACCCTAGATAAGACCAAGTAAGTTGGGCTTTAAGGAGGTGCATGAACATTTACTTTCATACTACCAAGTTTACTTCCTAAATAATGTGGTCCAAGGCCGAACCTGCTCCCAGTCTCACTTCCCAAATTATATGCCCCAAGGCAGCACCTATAGAACCTACCATGACCGAACGAAGGAAATTGCTTCTTTAATCTTGTGCCATTCTACTCATTCGCTTTTGCTGTTTTCTGTACCCATCACCATATGGATGGGAGTATACTAATCTAGTTATTCCGTAATCCAGTTATTCCATAAAGTATATATATATATATATATATATATATTATTGATCGTCTTAAAAATCTAAGTCGATCAGCAGTGTTCATCCACAAGCTTGTGAAAATCACGATAGTGGTCAAAAGAATTAGGGTATCCTCTTAACAATTTGCATAGATTCTTCTTATTGATGTAGGTCATTAGGGATAGCAAATGGACCATATCGATTCAGATTTGGATATGGCTTCGATTCAAAGTGGTCCTTCGGCTTGGCTTCTCGAGCTCCTATAAGCCTCAATTATTATTCGATTGTGCTGAAATTTTGCACGCAGCGTTTTTTCATGGCTTTCAATATCCGTTGTTAATATGGTAAAACTCGGTCTATAACCTCATATAGCTCCCACATGAGCCGATCTCCCTATTTGCCATCATCAGCTCGTAGAAGCCGTGACAGTTATTCGATTTGGCTGAAATTTTCCATGTAATGTTCGGTTATGACTTCCAACAACTATGCCAAGTACGACCCAAATCGGTCTATAATCAGATATAGCTCTCATACAAACCGATTTCCCGATTTGGGTTATGAGCAGATTCCTATTCCTACATTCTCAATTCACCACCAGATTCTGAACTCATCACCATATACTCAACTCACCACCAGATTCTAAACTCACCAACAGATAATCAATTCGCCACCAGATTCCGAACTCATCGCCAGATTCTTAATTCACCAACAGATTTTCTACTCACCACCAGATTCGCAACTCATCACCACATTCTCAACTCACCACAAGATTCTTAACTCACCAACAGATTCTAAACTAACCAACAGATTTTTAACAAACCACCAGATTCTCAGCTCTCCATCGCCTTCCCACTGGCCATCGATTGCACAGCCTTACAAATGTCACGTATTGATATGACACCAGTGACCGGTTTTCTGGCCGAGTACGAGCCCATACTGGCCAATATGTGTATCGTAGAACAATATGTGTATCAAATGAAAGATATTTGGAAGTAGAGTACGAATCTGGTACAAAAATTTGAAATCAACTATGTGGGAACCGCTCCTTTAGGGACCGCCCCCAATAGCACATTTCGGCCGAGTAGGTCAACATGGCATTTAAATGTAAGGTCAATGAGAGTACTGTATTAATATGTTACCTAAGTTTGGCACAAGTGTGTCTAGGGGCGGTCAATTATCACGCAATGTGAACTATAAAAAAATTTTAAATATTTTTCATTGATTCTTTGTTGAAAAACAATGGTTTTTCTTTCCTAGAGCTAAACAACCATCTGTTTTCCCATTACAAAATCTTCCGAGTTTGATATAGGAAATTAAAAATATCTGCCTTCTCTTGTTGAAATTTTAATATTTCTTTAGGACATATCCAAGTATGTAATGGACCATTAGTTTTCAAATTTTATCTATACACCATACAACTACCATTGTTTAATTTTTTTCTAATCTTTAATCTGTTTTTTCTTTTTTGTTTCTTTTACTTTTCAGACATTTACAGCATGGTGCAACAGTCATTTGCGCAAAGCCGGCACTGGCATCGAAAATATCGAAGATGATTTCCGCAATGGTTTGAAATTGATGTTGTTGCTAGAAGTAATCTCTGGTGAAACTTTGCCCAAGCCCGATCGCGGTAAAATGCGTTTCCACAAAATTGCCAATGTGAATAAGGCATTGGATTTCATTGCCTCCAAGGGTGTGCAATTGGTATCGATTGGTGCTGAGGAAATTGTCGATGGCAATTTGAAAATGACCCTTGGTATGATTTGGACCATTATCTTGAGATTTGCCATTCAAGATATCTCTGTTGAAGAGATGACCGCCAAGGAGGGCTTGTTGTTGTGGTGCCAACGCAAAACTGCCCCCTATAAGAATGTCAATGTACAGAACTTCCATTTGTCATTCAAGGTAAGGAAAAAGAAATGTGAAGAAAGAGAGTAAGAATCTCCCTCTCTCTTTCCCTCTCTATAACGAGTGTTGGGCAAATACCCACACACTATTGCACATTACCGTATATGTACGCAAGAACTTAAATGCTTGAAAGCCCATAAGGGCTTGAAAATACTGTGTTCATGTGCTAGTGCCTTTGCCTTCAGACTTATAATTTTGTTTTATTGTTTTAATTTTTATGGATTTTTATAATTGCTTTGTTTTTATTCTTCAGGACGGTTTAGCCTTCTGCGCTTTGATCCATCGCCACAGGCCCGACTTGATTGATTATTCCAAACTCTCCAAAGACAATCCATTGGAAAATCTCAACACTGCCTTCGATGTTGCTGAGAAGTATCTTGATATTCCCAGAATGTTGGATCCTGATGGTAAGTCCTATGTTAACAAAATTCTTCACCATTCTTTACGAGTAGTTTGGCTACAGTAGTTGGGATCATTTTTTATTTAGAGATCATTAGTTTTAGCTCTTATCACACTTTTCTATATTTCTCTACCACAATCAACACTTATAAGTTTATTTATTTTCATTTGTATCTTTTATTTTTGATTTGTGACACCTTTACAAAATCTCTTAAAACCAACAAACAAACGAAAAAACAAACCCCAAAAAACAAACATTAAACATTTTTTTGTCAAAAAAAAAAAAAAAAACAAATAAAACAAATTTTGTCCCCTGGTGATGGTGTGAACAATAACGATTACAACAACAGATTTGATCAACACTCCCAAGCCGGATGAACGTGCCATCATGACCTATGTGTCTTGCTACTACCACGCCTTCCAAGGAGCCCAACAGGTTGGAAATATGACGCATGTTCCCGAACCCACAAGACAATACACCTACGTCCCGAATAATTACAATGTGACTAAACTTCACATCAATACACTTGATACATATTTTTCGTTTTTTTGGTTTCTATTACAGTTTGTTTTTTGGAAAAAAGACAAAACAAATATCTTTCTACCTATATATATAAATAGTATATATTGAATCTAAATAACAACAATAACCATGATATGACTCGAATGTCGAATGTGTAGCACCGCAAGCCGTAATTTTAAACACTTGAATCTCAATATCGATAGCCATACGAAATTCGTACATATATGCCCTAAGTATATATGTATTGTAATGGACTATTTGTCGTTGTTGTAATTGTAAATTGAGCCCTGCGCCAAGGGAGCTAGTACTCCCTGCTCCCTTCAATAATGTTATTAATAATAATAATGCTGCTATTAACGCCGCGAAGCCAACCGAAAATTGATTCTTAAATTGTGTCGTCGTCTTTTAAAACCCTATCCAAAGCAAAGCTAAACCAAAGCTTAAAACTCAAGCAAAAGTAAATGAAGTCTGCTTGCCCATCATCTCTTTCTTCTTCTCGATACCTATTCTCTATATATTACTTATATAATTCATGATTCACTCTTCAAATTTCTTTTAAATTTAATCACAATGAAAGTTGTTGGCATTTATTCGAATTTCTGAAGATCTATTAAAACGAAACAAAAACATTCCCATTCGGTTCTCATATATTAATACTACATTGTGAATGTTCTGATTCACCTTCTAATTTCTATACTAGCTAAGAATTGATGGTTTAAAGAAAAATACTCCACATGTACATTGAAGTCATTTTAAGAAAAAACAAAAATATTGAAAAAATGGTGGAAACTGTATTGCAATATTGTTAAATTTTAAAACGATTTTTTTTCTGTATTCATATAGTAATAAATTAAAATTCAAAAGTTCTCTGTAGAAGTTGCCCCCAAATTATGGCTGCAAACATCTCAGCCTAAGCACTTAGCTGCCATCTATCGGAGCTTGTACAATATCAACATTAGTGTTGATATCATATTCTTTTTGCATACTTAAAAACCTTTCATTTGTTACCCATATAGCTGCGGTCGATCTACTTTCCCACTTTTCTATCTTGATTGATTTCATGCCCTTTTCGGAGATTGGTGGGGCGCTCCCCTTAAACTTGGCCTTAAATTGTCTCGATCGGACTACATGTTCTCTAGGAAGGTTATTTGGGAGTTAGAGGTGCCAGACAATCGGTTCAGAGTTTGGATGACAAATTTGTAGACATATCTTATTGTGCTCTTAAAAAACTTTCATTTATTTCCCATATTGTTGCGATCGGTCTACTTTCCCATTCAAGGGCTTTTTAAGGCTAAAATTACCTCCTATGAGTTCACGCAAAGTTTGGATGTCCGAATCGTATTCTACTCCCTATTACTTTTTATGTGAGTCCCTATTGTCTTGATAGGTTTCATGCCAGTTTTTGAGATTTTTTGTTTGGGTGGGGCGCTCCCCTTAAACTTGGCCTTAGATGGTTTCGATCGGACTACATGTAGCAATAGTAGTAGTAGCAATCAGTCTACTTTTTGCATTTGAGGGCTTTTTAAGACTAAAATTACCTCCTATGAGCTTACGAAAAGTTTGGATGTCCGAATCGTATTCTACTCCCCATTACTTTTCGAGTCCCTATTGTCTTGATAGGTTTCATGCCCATTTTGGAGTTTTTTTTTGGGTGGGACGCTCCCCTTTAACTTGGCCTTATATTGTCTCGATCGGACTACATGTTCTCTAAGAAGGTTATTTGTGAGTTAGGGGATCCAGACACTTGGTTCAGAGTTTAGGTGCCAAATTTGTACACTTCTTCCGAATATCTTTCAATGTAGTTCCATATTGACCCGATCGGAAAATTTCAATCATTAAGATCATCTCGAAGGAGAAATTAACACATCATTAGAAAAATGATCCTCGTTCTAACAGGCAAACAAAATCAAAACAATATTATATTTTGAATGTTTTTGGGAGAAAGAGAATATTTGAGAGAGGGGCGTCCCCCTACTTTCACATACCTTTTACTTGCATTTTATTCTCCTATCGTCACTATTGGTCTACTTTTCTGTTTAAAATTTTACTTTTTTTGTTGGGAAGTTGTGGCCTTCCTGGGCCCGGACATGGGTTCAAATGTGACTTTGGATCCAATTTGCCTGCTTTATTCTTATTCTACTCCTAAATATTTTAATTTGATTTTCATATTCGTTTGGTCAGGTTACATACTCGTTTTGAGGGGATTTTGAGTTTCGCATGCCCGTTTTGAAGGGTTTTTGCAATCGGGCGACTCCCATAAGACTAGACCTCATATTTTTGAAATGAGATTTGATTCTACTCCTAAATACATTTTATTTAAGTCCCATATTGTCCCCATTAGTATGCTTTCCCCTTTGGATGGGATTTTTAAGGTAAAGGGAAGGGTCCGCTTCCCCTTTATATAACGAAAAATTATATAGCCTATTATTCCTCCCAGACCAACCTACATGAAATTCGTACTCTATTCATAAACAGCTTTCATTTAGGTCCCATATGGTTCCAATCGAAATAAGATTTGCATTATATTCCCAAACACTTTTCATTTAAATCCCATATTGCCCCATATTGGTCTTCTTTTCCGCGCTCCTCCCTCAGATAACGAAAAATTATTAAACCTAAATCCAGGGAAAATTCGTATTCTATTTATAAACAGCTTTCATTTAAGTCCCATATGGTCCCATATTAAGTCCCCATATTCCGATCGGTCTAGATGAAATCGGACATTTTATTCTTTTAAACAGTTTTTTGAGTGGGGCGTCCCCCCATACTATACTACTTGGCGGGACATCTGATTTGTATTTTATTCTCAAACATCTTTCATTTAAGTCCCATATTGCCTCCATTGGTCAACATGCCCGTTTTTGAGTGTTTTTTGGGATAGCCATCCGACCAAGAGTGGGGCGTCCCCCCATTCTAGACTACTTGGCGACAAATTGGGATATATGATTTGTATTTTATTCTCAAGTCCCATATTGCCTCCATTGGTCAACATGCCCGTTTTGTAGTGTTTTTTGGGGTAGCCATCCAACCACGGCGTAAGAATTGGTTCCATATTTAAAAAAATATTTGCAATGTCTTGCCACCTTTCATTTTAATCTCGTAATGCCCCGAACGGTCTATTGCTTTTGGGTGGGGTTTTTGGAGTTTAGGGGAGGGTCCGCTTACCCCTTAGATAACCAAAAAATATAATACCTACTTTTCCTTCCACACCAACCAACATCCTCTTGATATCCTCTGAGGTCCTTGTATGAACCCATTGCGATTCCTCAATCTTCTGTCTTCTACAGCCGCACGGTTAACATCAAATTCCATTTCTTCTACTTTAAGAAGTTCCGTCAACGCACTTTTTCAAACCATTTAGATGCCAGCGTGATGCGGTTGAGTTTCACTGCAGCCCTTTTAGCTCCTGTAGTGCCTGAAAGAAGATATTTCCAAATATCCTACTTTTTACTACAACATTTTGGAACTAGGGTGGCCTCCTTAGAGTTGACGGCAAATTTTAATGCCCGATTTGTATTCTACTCGTAAAAAACTAGTATTTTTGTCCCATACTATCTCGGTAGGCCTACATGTCCGTCTTGGAGGGTTTTGGGATGGGGCGCTCCCCTAAGACTTGACCCCCTTTTTTTAATATACCTTTCATTTGATTATAATATTATAATGATTTGTCTACTCTAGGGTTTGAGTAGGGTTTATGGGGTAAAGGGGAGCGTCCGCTCCCCCTTCAGACATTGAAACATTATAAAGCCTATTACCAAATCCCTCAAAATCCTATGGCAGAAATTCTGTGCACTTCACACTCAATTCGTTCCATTCTACGCCCTGTTGAGTGTTTGCTTCTTCAAAAGTTAATCTTTTTAACGCTATCAAAAAAGTAAAATGAATGTTAACTGAACACATTTTCACTACTCTCCAAAAGATGGCGCTACAATAACTTAAAATGTCAATATTTAATAATATTGCAATACAGTCTTGGTTCACTTTATTATGACCACCAAATTGGAAAAAATTATTCGAATTTAAAGAAATTACACAAAATAGAAAAACAAAAAACAAAACTGAAATTACCAAAAATGAAAAAGTAATGATGTCGCTTACAGTTCCTATTAACCCCCCCTGTTACTTTTTTTTTTGTACATATTTATGTTATATGTATATGTTTTTCTGTATTCCATATCACAATGCCCCCCATCAGAGACATGCCCTAAGACCATGTTGTGATAAATGGAATATGGAAACTGTTATAATATCCCCATCTATATATATCCCATTTGCTTTAAATAAAGCCTTTATTATTACAAGCGACAATTGAATACACTATACCATTATTCATGCATATGTGTGTGTTTTGTATACCCCGCCCCCCAAAAAAGCCCATATCAAACTTTTGGAAATTCTTTTCTAACACCATCAAGAACCAAATATACCCAAACTTAATTTACAAAATTGCTGTGAGATGCTTCTACAGCGGCTGTGCCTCTAGCCAATGTTGCTGATGTTTTGTTGCATGTGTTAATAGCTAATAGATGAACTTAAATAATAATAATAATTTATTAAAAATAGTTATTTTAATTAATATTTTAATTTTTCTTTATGGTTTGCTTTAAATTTTGCATGTTTTTTAAATAATTTTAATAAGTTTTTAATTTTTTTTATTTTTTTGTTGTTGTGTTATATTATTGACCAAATTAACCAATTTCTTTATGTCTTGTTTTGTTGTTGCTTTTTTCTTCTACTCTACGAATTTTATGCAAACCCTAAACAGACCTACAGAATACCGCATTGCCAGATGAAAGGGCAGTCATGACATACGTATCATCCTATTATCATTGCTTCAGTGGTGCCCAAAAGGTTAGTTAACTGAAATTGAATTCAAAGGAATCAGTGGTAAAAAAATAAATAGAAACGGAAAAAGGTTTAGTGCCATTTCCTAGCGGTATGATGCGATCATTCATACATATAAGATCTAAAAAAAAAATGCGGAAGTGAAGTAAGAATTTTTTTAAATTAGTACTATTTGGCAGTCAAGTGCAATAAGGGTGTGTCGAAGGAATCATTTGCCTTTGCTGGCTATATATCAAAAAGCAGATGATTTGACATTGAGAAAACAACTGTTTTATCCACCTACCTCAGTTTTATGGGCAGTTTACATGGCACATCAAACGCTTAACCATCGAGTGCACAGATAAATTAAAAATTTTCCTAAAAAACATACATTGACTTCTTCTTTTCGTTGCTTTTCTTTTTCTTTTGGCCACACCTTGTTTTTCAACATCTGTCTAGTAATGATAACACATTTCTGTTTAAACGGAAATCGATTGACGCCATTAATCGAAAAAATCAAAATGATTTTGATTGATAGCCATCACTGATGGTCTTGGATACATGTGATGCATACATCTTTATTTTCAGCAATACAATTGCAATAAGCACTCATCATGATGTACAGTGTAATCTCCCCATTAGTGCTTTTGTCTGTGAGTAATGCGAATATTAGTTAATGACATTGCATGGTATCGATAATGATCAATATCGATCATCAACATTTCTGTCCCAGACACACGGTGGAAAGGTCCCTTTACCATGAACACTGCCGATTGAGAAATGTTAAAAAGAGAGAACATAAATAAATTAGAAACCATGCGAAATTTAGTTTGGGAACATTTTTGCCTACATTCAGTAAAACTTCACTTGGGTTGTGGAAATAGCCCTTTTGGGGGAGCCCAGATTCAAAATTCATATTCGTGTTCCTGGGGTCATTTAAACTGCACATTAGCCGCTATAAGGTCTCACGTCTATCGAACTCCGTAGAAACTAAACTGAAAAGAGAAGTCGGAGGAAACCACAAAAACGAGACGAGAAAAAAAGAGATGAGACAGGCGCATAGAAAAAGAACGCTTAACGATAGGATTTTTTCCAGTCAGGCCCCTGCACTAGTCCAGAATGACGAGAGGCCTGTCTGCCTGGAACGAGTTCGGACACAAAAAAGCTTGTCACCCATAAACCTCTGTCTGCCGTCGACTCGCTAGCTACCGGGAACTGTGCCCAAATTTTGAAAAACGTCAGGTTTTCGGTTATCTTAACAGCGATCTTCATTGCTACATACCGAACATATAAGGGGTTATTTTTAAGAGCTATTCAGAAAAATGTATGAAGGTTAAGTCACTTGCGCAAACATAAAGTGGATGGGCCCCATAAACATCAGTAAGGATGTCAAAACTGCCTATTTAAAATGTCATCAAATGGGAGAAATCGTAAACAAAGAATGAATGTAAAAAGAGAACAAGTTGACATACTCAAGGCGAAGAACTACCAAAAATTAATAGTGTATGTCGGCTGATCGCTGGTATTAATCTTATTCAGGGAATCCTGGTATTTTGATAACAAAATTCAAAAATTTGCAAGCATTGTTCGTTTGTAAGACAATTAATGGTTTAACTATAGACCGAACAGAAGATGTTTGACAGTGAAACAAAACACGAAACGTGCGTGAGCTGTTTAAACCAGTGCTGCCAAAAAGATAATAGCTAAACAACCACCCTTTAATATTCACAACTTTACTTAGCTGTTCAAAAATTTCCTAAAATTTAAGACTTCATAAAAGAGTTTTGTATAACCGTTATATGTTTTGTATGACAGTTATTAGTGTTGTATAATAGTTTTTACTGTTGTATAACAGTTATAGGTTTTGTATTACAATTATAAGTGTTGTATAACAGTTGTTAGTGTCGTATAACAGTTAGAAGTGTTGTATAACAGTTATACATGTTGTATAACAGTTTTGCGATTTGTATGACATTTATACGTGTTGTATAACATTTATACGTGTTGTATAACAGTTATACGTGTTGTATGACATTTATACGTGTTGTATAACATTTATACGTGTTGTATAATAGTTATACGTGTTGTATGACATTTATACTTGTTGTATAACAGTTATACGTGTTGTTTAACAGTTACAACTATTGCATAAAACTCACAGATGTTGTATACAAAAACCAAACTTAATTATAGAACAGCTGGAGTACTTCTGCTGTCCGATACAGGTCAGGAGATCAATGGCAAGGGACCTCCTATTTATTACCACTTAGTAGAGAAGTTTGCAGGGCTGATTCCTAATGTAATTACCTCACAATGAGGATATAACCACGGCTGAAAAAATTTTTTTTCTATTCTCGCCGGAATTTGAACCCTGGCATTCAGCGCCAAACATGACTACTTTTAGCTACGGTGGCTTCCAAAAATAATTTTGTATAACAGTTAATACAAAAATCCTAACAATGTTATATAATTGTAAACAAAGGTCGATCAGTGATCTTTAACTTTTTGAAACAAATGGGTAGGGAGTTTATAGAGCTTTCCGACAAGGAAAACTGGTTTTTCATAAGTTTCGAAAAAATTATTTTCAGACATAAAATCTGACTCAGTACTATTGTGAATAGTATCTTAATGAAAAAATGTTAGTCACAATGGTATTAGTGACAGCGTTGCCAGGGTTTCCATTGGTAGAAGCGTCTCTAGGTTGCCAAATCTAACATCAGTACTATTGTGAATGGTATCTGATTGGTATACAGTTAGTCACAATGACAGGGTTGCCATTATTTTCTAATGGCGTTGCCTTTGTTATGATTCATGAACTTTGTACTAGGCTTTTTAACTTAAACAAACATATTTTTAGTGGAATTTTGGCATATTTTGAAAGTTAATAAATTAAGACTTAGGTTAGTAACAGCAGAAAATTCAATATGATCTAAAAACAAACATAATGCTCTTTATCCATTATTATAGTGAACTTCCAATATTGCCATCGCCACCTTTGTCCTCGTTAAAGCAACACATTTAGGAAAGCTTCCTCTGCCTTAGCAATTCTAATGCCAATAATGCTGCTGCCCAAAACCTTTTTTCCTGCCCTTACTCAAAGCGAATGTTTTTCTTGAATAACCAATGTTTAATTAATTTAATTAAACCAAAGTGTTGCAAATGTTTGATGTTCCAATGTGTTTTATGATTATTACACTATTTTTATTATTTTATTACACATAAATATTTTCCAATTTCCCCCAGAAAAAAAATACTAATAACCCTGTTATCTATATCCATGTAGGCGGAAACTGCTGCTAACCGCATCTGTAAGGTTTTGAAGGTTAACCAAGAGAATGAACGACTCATGGAAGAGTATGAACGTCTTGCCAGCGATGTAAGTTTCTGTAGATATACAACTTTTTGAAAAATTAGTGAATATTATTGGCTTTATAGCTTTTGGAATGGATTCGTCGCACCATGCCCTGGTTGAACTCCCGCCAAGCCGATAACTCCTTGGCTGGTGTGCAAAAGAAATTGGAGGAATACCGCACCTATCGTCGCAAGCATAAGCCCCCACGTGTTGAACAAAAGGCTAAGCTCGAAACTAACTTCAACACATTGCAAACTAAATTGCGTCTCTCCAATCGCCCCGCCTACTTGCCCACCGAAGGCAAGACTGTGGCCGACATCTCCAATGCCTGGAAGGGTTTGGAACTTTCGGAGAAGGCCTTCGAAGAATGGCTTTTGGCTGAGACCATGCGTTTGGAACGCTTGGAACATTTGGCCCAAAAGTTCAAGATCAAGGCCGATGCCCACGAAGAATGGACCCGCGGCAAGGAGGAAATGTTGCAATCCCAAGATTTCCGTCAATGCAAGTTGAACGAATTGAAGGCTTTGAAGAAGAAGCACGAAGCCTTCGAATCCGATTTGGCCGCCCACCAGGATCGTGTTGAGCAAATTGCTGCTATTGCTCAAGAATTGAAGTAAGTTCTATTTAACAGTTTGCCATATTATCCCCTACTTAGTTTTCAATATCTAATAATCCAATCCTCTTTGTTGTTGTTTGGTTTCTTTATAAACAAAAAAAAAAAACATAAACATGCCCCCTTGAATTTGTTGGAATCAATGGCAAATTCAGTGTGAGGTTCGCTGCATTTGCATACAAATTAACATTAAAGCATTGTTTAAATCATTTGGTCATTCAGAAATTCATTGATTCATGCATAGTGCAAAAAGTTATTTTTTTTTATTTAGAGGACTATAATTTTCTAAATTCTTGAACGATTTTTTGGAATGAGAAAGTCAAAGTTTTAGAAAAGTCCCAAAATGTGGCTAACATTTCAGTTGAACATTTTAATGAACTTGGATCTTTAAGAACATTTGATCAAGAATGAATTTTTAAGAAAATTATGGCCATTTTTTTTTAGTTTTTTTTTTTTTTGTTAGATAATTTTGTCAAAATTGTATTTTTATACGAAATTTTGTTCAAAAATTTTTTTTTTATAAAAAATTTTGTCCAGACATTATTTTTATAAAACAATTTCGTCATAATTTTATTTTTTTTTAAAAAAAAAAAATTGTCAAAATTTTATTTTACAAAATTTTATCAACATTTTTGTTTTATAAAAAAATTTTAATTTTTTAAAATTTTTTTGTTAGATAATTTTGTCAAAATTGTATTTTTATAAGAATTTTTTTTTAAATAAAATAAAATTCTGTCAAAATTTCATTTTTATAAAAATTTTTGTCAAAATTTTATTTTTATAAAAAATTTTCTCAACATTTTATTTTTATAAAAAAATTTGTCAAAATTTAATTTTTGTCAAAAATGTTGTCAAATTTTTATTTTTATGGAAAATTTAGGTTAGGTGGAAAAGAGGGTGGACATACACCTAAGCCAGTAATCGGCTTATTGTGCGCTCTAAAAACTAAAATGTAACCTCGAAAAAGAAAATTTTAAGTTAGGAATTCCGTGCTACTTACAAAATCCTTGATTGTTTTCCATACCACTCCCCTAAGTTGATTCATGTCTGGTATTGTGTGCCAAACTAAATACCGGTGTCTGTTAGCAGCGAAAGCCAGGCAATGACGTAGGAAATGCTCCAAGGTCTCATCCTCTTCCCCACATACCCTACACATGCTATCACTTGCCGCACCGATTTTGCATAAGTGAGTTCATAGTCCTATGTCCTCTCACAATACGGATGACCCCATAGGATTTTCGCCGTCCTACCGACCGTTTCGCTGTTCCACAGTTTTACATGCACGTTTTCCCCTCCTAATGCTGGCAACATTTCTGAGGTACTATGCCATGTAAAACTTCTCTTCAAAGAGGTGTCGCACTGCGGCATGCCGTTCGGACTTGGCTATAAAAAGGAGGCCCCTTATCATTGCGCTTAAAAAAACGGACTGCACTCATTGATATGTGAGAAGCTTGCCCCTGTTCCTTAGTGGAATGTTCATGGGCAAAATTTGTTTGTATTTGTACATGCGCGTTTGTCGCCCACGCCCTTAAATCGCACTGCGTCGACCCAAAAGGCTTCGGATTGACCAAGTTTATCAACGGCAGTTCTCTGGCCTTCACAGAGAAATTGTCTGCCCATTTATTCCCCCTTATTTCATTATAGCCCGGCACCCAAAATGATGCGAATTGTGCCATCCTCAGAGAAGACGTTAATCTCCTTTTTACACTGCAATACTGTTCGTAAGCTTACCCTCCTGGTTGTTATTGCCCTTATGGCAATTTTACTGTCCGTCAAGATGTTCACACTCGATGTCCTCGCGTTAGCACCACACAACCTCACGCATTCCGTGATCGCCCGGATCTCCGCCTGCAGAATCGTATTATGGTCAGGCAGTCTAAAACAGATCTAAGTCCTTGGGTTCTCAATGTAGACCCCAGGTCCCCTCTGTACCCCAGCTTTGATCCATCCGTGTAACATGATCTTCCAGATGGCAATACTAGGGTTCCGTCAGTTTTAGCCTGTGCCGCTGGCAGCAGTGCCTCGCACTCGACCTCATGTGTAGTCTCCGGTATCCGATCGGAAACCTCTTCCCTTCCTTTAAGATTTCTTATCGTCGCCTCGATTATACCGCGATGGTATGAGCTGCTTTCATCCTCAATCCATTCTCCCATCGCCTTAAGTCTCATAGCCGCAGATTTGGGTTTCAAATGAAAGTGACGCGAATTTGTTTTTTTTTTTAATTTTTTCAACATTAGCTACCTCACCCCCCTTCATTTCATTCACATCTCATAGCTAACCTTACCTTTCCCTTATATTTATATACTCACATTAATTTTCTGTGGTTTTCTCTCACTTTTATTTCTAAAGCTCCTTGGAATATCACGATTGCGTTTCGGTTAACGCCCGCTGCCAACGCATCTGTGACCAATGGGATCGTTTGGGTGCCTTGACCCAACGTCGCCGCACCGCTTTGGATGAAGCCGAACGCATTTTGGAGAAAATCGACATCTTGCACTTGGAATTCGCCAAGCGTGCTGCTCCCTTCAACAACTGGTTGGATGGTACACGCGAAGATTTGGTTGACATGTTCATTGTTCACACCATGGAGGAAATCCAAGGTCTCATTCAGGCTCATGATCAATTCAAGGCCACTTTGGGTGAAGCCGATAAGGAATTCAACTTGGTTGTCAACTTGGTGCGTGAAGTCGAATCCATTGTTAAGCAATACCAAATTCCCGGTGGTTTGGAGAATCCCTACACCAATGTCACTGCTCACGATATGACTCGCAAGTGGAGCGATGTACGCCAATTGGTGCCACAACGTGACCAGACCTTGGCCAATGAATTGCGCAAACAACAGAACAACGAAATGTTGCGCAGACAATTTGCCGAAAAGGCCAATGTTGTGGGTCCCTGGATTGAGCGTCAAATGGATGCTGTGACCGCCATTGGCATGGGTCTTCAAGGCTCTTTGGAAGACCAATTGCACCGCCTCAAGGAATACGAACAGGCTGTGTATGCCTACAAACCCAATATTGAGGAATTGGAGAAGATCCATCAAGCTGTGCAAGAATCCATGATCTTTGAGAACCGTTACACCAACTACACAATGGAAACTTTGCGTGTGGGCTGGGAACAATTGCTGACATCGATCAACCGCAACATCAACGAAGTCGAAAACCAAATCCTCACCCGTGACTCAAAGGGCATTAGCCAAGACCAATTGAATGAATTCCGCTCGAGCTTCAATCACTTCGACAAGAAGCGCGCTGGTCGCTTGACCCCCGAGGAATTCAAATCCTGCCTGGTGTCATTGGGCTATTCGATTGGCAAGGATCGTCAAGGTGAAATGGACTTCCAACGTATCTTGGCTGTGGTGGATCCCAACTCGACTGGTTATGTGCACTTTGATGCCTTCTTAGATTTCATGACACGCGAAAGCACAGACACCGATACTGCCGAACAGGTTATCGATTCCTTCAGAATTTTGGCAGGTGATAAGGTGGGTTACCATATTTTCTTCTTCAAAAGAGAGTAGGGGCTAATAAATTTTTTGGTTTTTTTTTCTCTTCTAGCCATACATCTTGCCCGATGAATTGCGTCGCGAATTGCCCCCAGATCAAGCTGAATACTGTATCCAACGCATGCCACCCTACAAGGGCCCCAATGGTATTCCCGGCGCCCTTGACTACATGTCCTTCAGTACAGCTCTGTATGGTGAAACCGATTTGTAAATCAAATGAGCTCATGTGCCACAAATTGTTAGTTTTACGACCACACCCCCCACTACAACAAAAACAACAACAACTCGTCTATTCTAAATCATTTTAAGTAACCAAAAGAAAATAAAAGAAACAAAAATTGAAGAGTGAGAGATTATCAACCACCTAGATCGGCTAAATAAAATCTACCACCAAAACTCCATTTAAAAAAAAAATACGTTTTAAGTTAATCACAACAACAATTTTAAATCAATTGACAAAATTTTGATCATTCAGCAGTTGCATACTAACCTGACCAACCGCCAGCTACCCGCCCGCAAACAAATCGAGAAAAGACTAACCCACCACACACACTACCACTACAGCCCCCCGATTAACAAGCAGAACACTCATCAAAGCAACACTAGACAAAAACATGCTCACACCTAAACACATACTCACTCACGCTTTTACAAAAACCAAACTCAAAGAGAGACAGAGAGAGAGAGAGAAAGAATTTTAAATCTCTCAAAAGCTAATCACCAAACCCCCACCGTCCGAAAATCTCGAAAAATTAGACATATCAAATACATGATGATGACAGGAGATGCCAAAAAAGAGAGAGTTTTTGATATAGACAAAGAAGGAGAGAGAAAGGAGAGAACTACAACACATGCTGCAAAGAAAAGATGTTCAAGCGCTACACGTGGTGATAGAAATTCAACGCTAGAAGGGAAAAAGCTGGACGGAAATGAAGGCCAAATGTTTGGGGTCGGCTGTATGCCTTGACTCGCCGCATTAACCAACTAATCTAAATCGAATCGCCATCGTTATCGAAATCTCAAGCAAGAACCAAGCATACGGCCACCTTCAACTCCCACAACACCAATAACCTTCAACAACAAAAGAAAATACGAAGAATTATTAGAATTTTTTTCCTCATTTAAAGAAATCACACTAAAAACGTCTTATATTTTTATTGTCACAGTTCATCTGAGATGAATGGATTGTAATAAGAGTATAATAATGAATAAAAACATATTTTTGATATTTTATTATGATTATTATTTTATTTTTTAGATTTTTAGTTTCATTTTATTATTATTATTATTGTTTTATTATAATTTTTGTTAAATTAATTATTAATTTATTCTATTTTTATTGTCACCCTCATGATTTATAGATTTTTTTTGGATTAATTTTCAAAGTTCGTTTCAAATAAAACAACAAACAAAACATTATTATTATCATTTAATTATATACATTTTTTATAAAGATAAGGCTTAAAAACATAAAACAAAAATCAACAAAAAACAAAAAAAAAACGTATAAATTATTGTAATACTACTATTATTACTTGATACTATACAATTTTACTATTAAAGAGAGAGTACATTATTTTATTACGATAAAAATAAACAACAGAAAAAAAAAATAAACAAAATAATAACAACAACAATAATGGCATCTGCATACAACTCAACTCAACTCAAATCGATTCGACTCGAACCAACCAACCAACCGATACTTTACAGTGAACAGCAAACGCAACGCAATATCAACGCCAAAACACTTTTTAAAGGAACAAAATATGCAAAAATGCAAGAAATTATCCCCTCCAATATGTCAAATATTGAAAGAGATGCAAAATTGGATCATTTCAATAAAAAACATAAAATATTTACAAAACAAACAATAATAGTAAAAACAAAAAAAAAAATTGAAGGAGTTGCTTTTTTTAATAAGGGCTACAAGAATGGGATTTATGGAAAATTGAAAAAGAAAAAAAAAAATATTAAAACCGGTAAAAACTTATTAAGTTCGGCGGTTCCGAACTTTGGATACCCACCACTATGGTATATAAATCATCCTATTTTATTTTAACTCCACTGCCATATCCATAGTTAAAGCCAAATATGGGCTGCTCTGGATCATATTTGATTCAGGTCCTGAGAAATTTTATACAAGTCACAGTTTCAGCGAAATCAAGCAGTAAATCCGCTTTTTATGAGATGTTGTCTTAGCCACATGTCTATATATGGAGGTAGCGATCCTCGTCTAGCACCCCTAGGTGAGCTAGCTGGTTCCGATCCAAAGGACCGATCGCCGGGGGAAAGTGATGGCCTTGCCGTATCGAGCATCATGGGCACTCAGTATTTGTTCAAGATTCGGTGCTGTCTCACTGAGAATCTCTGCTCGCTACCGCTGATTGTCCGCGACTGCCATTGCAACTACTCCGTATAGAGCATTCCAGTATCCACAACCAGTGTTGCCACAATCCCATGGCAGCCAGTTGTACGTACCGGATTGACCCGATGGAGTTCTCCATCGGCAAGGGCTGCCGCCTCACTGCTACAACAACAGTGTTGCCACCCAAGAAAATTATTTCCTACCAAATTTTAAGAAAATATTCTGCTGGCCAAAAATGCTGTGTATATTTATGAAATTTTGATTTCATACAGTCGTATTTTTGGCCCGATTTCAATGAACAACCGTGCCGAGTTTGGTTGAAGTGATCTCATGATTTAATTGTTGAGCCAAAAAATGCGAGACATTTTCGCCGTTATAGTAAGTTGCCTGGACCCCTCAACATCAGAGTATGGACCAGATCAATTATATTTGTATGCAGCTGTCACATAGCCCTGTGTTCCGATTGAATGCTTTCAACAACAAGTAAAAGCGTGCTAAGTTCAGCCGGGCCAAATCTTATATACCCTCCACCATGGATCCCATTAGTCGAGTTCTTTTCCCGGTATCTCTTTTGGGGCAAACAAAGGATAAAAGAAAAGAATTGCTATGATATTGAAGCTATTTCAAGTTATGATCCGATTCGGACCATAATTAAAATAAAGGTTGAGGACCATAGTAGAAGTCATTGTGTAGAGTTTCAGCCAATTCAAATAAGAATTGCGCTCTTAAGGGGCTCAAGAAGTCAAGATCCCAGCTCGGTTTATATGGCAGCTATATCAGGTTATAGACCGATTTGAACCATACTTAGCACAGTTGTTGGAAGACATAACACACAAACACAACAATGCATAATTTCAGCCAAATCGCATAGGAATTAGCCACTGCAAGCGCATTTTTTGATCAATCTTCCCAATCTCTTGCACAACGCTTTCCTCGACGACTACCTAAGAAGTTTGGTCCAAATCGGTTCAGATTTTGATATAGCTCGCATTTATATGTGTGTGGTCCAAATCGGTTCAGATTTTGATATAGCTCGCATTTATATATGTGTCAGATTTTGGGTAGTTTGCAAAAATTGTGTCATTTGTCTACCGTAGGTATTACAGTTTAGAAATATTTGCTCGAAATTTGACACGGATTATTTAATAACCCATCTGAAAAAATCCGCTGAGGTCCAACAAAATTGGTTCAGAATTAAATAAAGCTCCCACTTTGTACTTTTAGGGTAGGTGTAGGGTATTATACAGTCGGCACTGCCCGACTTTTGCCTTTCCCTACTTGTCTTGTCTATGGGAAATTTTTTCAATTTTTCCTGCCTGTAAGAAATGTTGTCAAAATTTTATGTCTTCGGAAGTTTTTATCCAAATTTTTTGTCTATAGGAGTTTTTATGCATTTTTTTTGTCTATAGATGTAGTTTTTCTTTTTTATGGAAAATTTTGTAAATTTTTTTTTTACTGGATTTTTTTGCCAAAATTTCTTGTCTATAGGAAGTTCTATCAAAATTTCTTGTCTATGGAAAATTTTGTCAAAATTTTTTCTCTATGAGAAATTTTGTCAATTTTTTTGCTTGTGGGAAATTCTGCCAAAATTTCTTGTCTGTGGAAAGTTTCGTCAAATTTTTTGTCTGTGGGAAATTCTGTCAACATTTTTTGTCTAGAGGTTGAATATCCTCTGAATTATATAAAATTTTTTGTGTTGTAGGTCAGTTCGGCGTAAGCACCAAACAAAAAAAACTTGTAGTGTTCGAGTGCACAACGAAATGAGCTTGGCAATGTTGATGTATTTGTTGTTCTTAGCATTCTTCATGAAAGCACTCTTTTTTTCCGATAATATAATGGCGCAGTGGCAAACTATTGCCCACTCCATGGAAAATGCCGCGAAATCCGTACTTGGGTGCCGGAAGCCTCCTCCAAAAAACCCATGGTACGACTAAGAGTGTCAAGATGCTACTGAAGCCAAGAATGCGGCATATAGAGCAACCCTGCAATCAGTAGCAACGCGCCAGATGAAGGAGAGGTATCGGGAGAAAAGGAGAGAGGAGAAACGTCTATTCCGCAGAAAGAAAAAGGAAATGGAAAGACGTGAGTGCGAGCGAATTGAGATGTGCAGGAGTCGGAATGAAGTCCGGAAATTCTACCAAAGAATTAAACACCAAACCGATGGCTTTGGTGCAGGCACATCCTCCTGCAGAGACAAAGAAGGAAATCTGGTAACTGACACAGACAACATGCTGAGGATATGGGAAGAACCTTTTACCCAACTGCTAGTGTCTGATGTTGGCAGCGAAGAGGATACCGCAGAACCAATCCCTGATGATGGTATAGAATGTTTACCTCCTAGTCAGAATGAGGTCCAAGTACCAGTGATCCGAAGGAAAAACAACAAGGCAGCAGGAAACGACGGGTTAACCGCTGAAATATTTAATACCGGTTGTGACACACTGATAAGGCATATGCATCAGCTTGTCTGCGCAATCTTGCCAGAAGAACGCATACCCGATGATTGGAACCCTTGAATACTATGTCCCGTACACAAGAAAGGAGACAAGACGGAATGTGCCAACTACAGAGGAATAAGTCTCCTCCCCATCGCAAACAAGATACTCTCGAGCGTACTGTGTGGAAGATTGAAACCTAAAGTCAATGAGATAATGGGGCCCTATCAATGCGGCTTTAGACCAGGTAAATTCACCCTAGACCAGATATTCACACTGCGCCAATTCCTGGAAAAGACCCGAGAAGGACAAATTACAAATTAACACCTACCATCTCTTTGTTGACTACAAAGCCGCCTTCGATACTCCTTTACGTTCAAAGGTATTTCAAGCCATGCCTGAGTTTGGTATCCCTGCAAAATTAATAAGACTCTGCAGGATGACTTGCTGATACGCGTTCCTCAGTAAGAATAGGTAAGAATCCCTCCGAACCATTTAATACCAAACGAGGTTATCGAGAAGGAGACAGCCTCTCGTGTGATCTCTTTAATATTCTGCTGGAGAAGATTATACGAGATGCAGATGTGAATAGATATGACACACTAATCACAAGAGAGCACATGCTACTCGCCTATGCCGACGATATCGATATCATAGGTCGGTCAACGGAGGTAGTAACTGCAGCCTTTGAAAGAATCGAAAGAGAGTCAGTGAAAATGGGTCTGACAGTAAATGGAGATAAGACGAAATGGATGGTTTCAACTCCCAATAAGCCTTGCACAACCGAGCAGATAAAGAAAATGGAGAAAGTTGGGAACCACAACTTTGAGATAGTCAGTAACTTTATCTACCGCCGTAACCGAAACGAATGACACCAGTTTTGAGATAAAGCGAAGAATAATACTGGCAAACAGATGCTACTTTGGACTAAGTAAGCAGTTTACAAAACAAGGCCACCTCTCGACAGACGAAGACTAGACTTTACAAGACACTGATACTACCCGTGCTGTTATATGGTTCTGAAACATGGGTACTTGTGAAAGCAGATGAGGCAGTGCTTGGAGTATTTGAGAGAAAGATTCTTCGTAAAATATATGGACCACTTTGCGTTAACGGAGAATATAGGCTACGTATGAACCACGAGCTGTATGAGCCATATGACGACGATAGCATAGTTACACGCATCAAAATACAACGGCTGCGTTGGCTAGGTCATGTTGTTGGTGGGGGAGACACCTCGAAACTTGGTGTCAGAAATTTTAGAATGAGCGCAGAAGATCGAGGCGCTTAGAACGCTATTCTACGTTCGGCTAGTGGAACAAACATTCTGTCGTAGCCAATTAAAGTAAGTAAAGCATTGATGATTATTTTGTATCGGAATAGTGGAAAGTAAGGCTTTGTTCTCTCTTGCTGCGCTAAGAAGAGTTGGAGGACTCTTTGAGCCCTGTTTCAAAAAAAAGCGTGCTCTACATTGTAATCAATAGTGGTTGGTGTGTAGGGCACCTTAATCAATTTGACAAAGGTGGTGATGAAAATACATGGCGTATCAGAAATCATGATCCACTAACCGGTCAAAGTGTTTTCAATAATAACACACACTTGCTCAACTTTTATAAGTTCGTTGCTATGCTATTCTTTGAATAGAAAGTATTGAATATGATTTCGAGCTGGAAGATGTTCGAAAATCACAAACAAATTTCTAATCTATAGAATACTTTGTCAAAATATGTATGTGCTTATGGTAAATATCGTCAAAATTGCTTGTAAATGGGAAATTTCGTCAAAATTGTTTGTAAATGGGAAATTTTGTCAAAATTCTTTGTTTTTAGGAAATTTTATCAAAATTTCTTTTTTTCATTTTTCTATAAGAAGTTTGGTCAAAATTTTTTGTTTAGGTAAATTGTGTCAAAATATTTTGTCTATTGAAAAAATTTTAAAAAGTTTATTTAAATTTTTTTGTCTATGGAATATTTTGTCAAAAATTCTTTTCTACCTGCACGTTTATCTTTTTTACGTTTCCATAGACAATTTATTTGAGGCCACTCTCTCTCACGTGTTCTAAGTCAATCGCCCATGGCTTGACATCGTTACAAGTTAGGTAAGCATTTTCGTAATCCAGGGAAACACTCTTCATATTTTCCAAACAATTATCAAGCCAAGAGCCTGAGCTAGGTAACAATGACGGATTTTCTTATTGTACAAATTACACAATTGACCATATGTGCGATACCTAATTGGACAAAATATAATTATGCCAAGCATATGAGGATGTCTATGATGAATAACCAGGGAAAAAAGATAATTATATGATGTATGTGAAAATATATTATATTGGGTTGCCCAAAAAGTAATTGCGGATTTTTCAAAAGAAAGTAAATGCATTTTTAATAAAACTTAGAATGAACTTTAATCAAATATACTTTTTTTACACTTTTTTTCTAAAGCAAGCTAAAAGTAACAGCTGATAACTGACAGGAGAAAGAATGCAATTACAGAGTCACAAGCTGTGAAAAAAATTGTCAACGCCGACTATATGAAAAATCCGCAATTATAAAAATTCACGATAGAGCGCCACCTATATGTGAAATTTAAAATTATAATACAGAAAACCTAATACAAAAAATCCTAATACAAAAGTAATAACAATTAAATACAAATATGGAAAAATTCTAATATAAAAAAGGAAATTCAAACACAAATATGAAGAAAAATTAAAATATTATAAAAATTTAAATAAAATACAAGTCGTAAAAGAAATATGGATGTCGAATTTAATTCATCACTCAATAGAAGAAATAGGCACACTGTGGTCAACTGAGAAAAAGTGGGATACAACTGTTTACAGGAAATATAACTTGGACCACGCTCTTTCCGAATCTATGGTTCCTTAAGTATTAAAGGAACCAAGATATTGGCTATTTTTGGCTAAATTTGGTAATTTTTTCATATGATGCCACATTTTTCGCAATAAATGGCCCACTATGGCTAACTGAAAAATAGTGGGCTGAAACCGTTTAAAGGAAATATAATATGGACCACGCTCTTTCCGAATCTACTCGATTTGGAGTCCTAATTATTAAAGGAACCAAGATATTGGCTTTTTTTTTTGGCTCAATTTGGTAATTTTTTCATATGATGCCACATTTTTCGCAATAAATGGCCTACTGTGGCCAACTGGGAAATAGTGGGCTGAAACCGTTTACAGGAAAAACAATATGGACCACGCTCTTTCCGAATCTATTCAATTTGAAGCACTAAGTATTAAACAAACCAAGATATTGGCCATTTTTGGCAAAATTGGGTAATTTTTCATATGGTGGCCCATTTTGCAGAGATAATGGCCAACTGGGAAATAGTGGGCTGAAACCGTTTACAGGAAATATAATATGGACCACGCTCTTTCCGAATCTATTCAATTTGAAGCCCTAAGTATTAAAGAAACCAAGATATTGGCTATTTTTGGCTAAATTTGGTAATTTTTTCATATGATGCCACATTTTTCGCAATAAATGGCCCACTGTGGCCAACTGGGAAATAGTGGGCTGAAACCGTTTACAGGAAATATAATATGGACCACGCTCTTTCCGAATCAATTCAATTTGAAGCCCTAAGTATTAAAGAAACCAAGATACTGGCCATTTTTTGCTAGGATTTTCTGTATTAGGTCTTCTGTATTATAATTTTAAATTTTACATATAGATGGTGCTCTATCGGGAATTTTTATATTATATTTTATATATTTTCACATACATACTTATATGTAGGTAATAAATTAATTTGAAATTGATGAGATTTTCGATGAAGTAAAATTTTAAATATACCATGCATACGCTGCACAGAATCCAATTTTCCTTAAAGCCTGCAATACCAGTGTCTGTAATGATAGTTTGGTATAGATTTTGCCTCTCAGTTAATATACCTTGATATAGCATTTTATCTCCCATGTGTTAATATTTGTCTTTACTATTTATTTGGGATTTGTTTGGAAATTTCCCAATTTCCTACATTAATTCATATCTAATTTTCAAATACACGATGAGTCTGACTTCACACTCTGTTTTCTTCTATTTGTATGTTTAAAGGTGTGATCTGGCATTGATCGCCTAAAGTATTCGTAAACTATTGCGTAATGCATGTCCTGGATTTTGTAATGAAATCTACAAAATCCATTAAGTCTTGTCTTCCATAAATCCCAACCTATATGTCAAACTCTACTCTCGTTAATAGAGGAAATGTCCACAATTTTCTGATTAGCAAAAAATACACGCATCAATGAAATACCTCGGGGGATTTTCTTCATTTGTTCCCAAAAAATGAAGATTTTATACCTGAGATTAGTCACGACTAATTACATCCGCCCAAAGTCAAGAGCCAAAATCATTCTTGGCCAGTGGGTGGTAAAGTACAATTTCTAACAAAGCATTACCAGGAATCTCTTGGCCTTACCTGAGGTGTGCCAATTACCAAATTTCGGAAAATATGCCAATTTTAGAAATTCCCAAAGAATTATGAATGAAAGGAGAGGGGAAAAAACCTTTTACCAGCCATTGATTAAATGAGCGGGTGTTCAGGTAAAGATCTGTGAACAATGGACAAAGGCCTGGAAATTCCTAGAAGGTTTATGAATGAAATTTGTTCCTTAGGGGGAGAGTATAAAAGGCCAGTAGAAATACAAAATGTTCAACAGTTCTCAAAAAGACATTCAGCATACAAGAGATAAAAGCAAAGCAAAGTAAAACCATGGCGAATTGTAAATTTGTTGTTCTCTTATTGATGGTTGTAATACTCAAGGAGTATGCGACACAGGCTAAAGTTGTAGATTTCTCCAAGGACATCAAACTGCAGAAATATTTGAAGATACATCAATGTCGTCAAAAGTGTTATTTAAAGGTGTGTATTCAGTAAAAAAAAACAAAAACTATTTTTAATTTTTTTTAAACAATTAAACCAATGATCTTAACTAACTAATCATTCTCCTCATTTCTATTTTCAGACTCTTATGAAAACCAACACCAATGCCGTTAAGGAGAATTTAATGAATTTCAGCACTTGTCGCGGTATTCCTGATTGTTACATGTGCTACGATTACTGTCAAGTTCTGCCCAAGGCGGTTCCTGATCTGGCTCAAAAGATGTGTAGCGATCAGGTCTATTGTTCCAAGGGTTGCCGTATTGCATGTTCACAACACAAAATATTAGAGCGACCTATGGAGGAGTAGAGAGATTGGCAAACGGAGTTTTTGACTATGACAGCGTATTCATTGCATGGTCTTGGTTCAAACAACTACCCACTAAAGGTGTCGCATTGATGTTGTACAACTATGGTGCATTGGTGAAGTTGAGAAATCATCGCTTTGTTTGTTGCATTATCATGAAGCTTTGGCTGTTCATTGGGTTCATATCCCGAAGAGAACCTTAAAAGATGTTTCAGCAGTGTTCAACTTGCAACATTCATTCTTTCCAACGGAGTTTTGCGCAAGTATTTCTGTTGTGGAGAATTCTTGATATCAAAGAAGTTTCCCTTTTCTGCAATGAAATGTTTGAATAAAGAAAGTTATACTTAGCACAGAATATGGGACACTCTGACTGGCGGCGATATCGAAAGTCGGCAGCAGCCACAATCTCAATTAAGTCTTGTATATATTAACGGCTCATATATATGTAAAATTGTATTTATTTATTTTTAATTTGTATTTATTGACAAATTATTTATATTCATAATTATTTACAAACCTTTTCAACCTAACCTATAAAAATAAAATAAAATTATTGACAAAATTATTTCGAACGTTTTAACTATTCTTTGTTCAAGACAATCCGGCAAAATTTTCAGCAAACAAAAACAATTGTCAAATTTTTAGTAATTAGGAAAACAATTTATGTGTATAACCAAAAAAATTTGGTAAGATTTTTTTAGAAAGAAATTTGTAGAAATATTCAAATAAGCGGAAAATTTTGACAAAATTTCTAATAGAAAAGAATTTTTGACTAAATTTTTTCAATAAAGGAAATTTTTTAAATTTTCATTAATGAAGACTTGACTAAAAATCCCATAAAAATAAAATTTTGCCAAATTTTACTTAAATACAAATTCTACAAAAAATTTTCTATATTTACAATTTTTGCCTGTTGGGGCGAAGATCATTAAATCTTACAATTTTTGTTTGTTTCTCTTTCGAGAAGAGCTCAATGATCGGAGATTTTTCTTCGCAAATGGAAAAGGAAAGCCAGGGATCGCTACACCCACCAACCACTATGGGACGCGTTTCGTAATTTGGTTTAGGATTACCCATCAGCCATATTAGGTGTAAAGACTTCAAACGCTGTGCGTTGGTATGTTCTACTTATACCGAATTTATTGCGAAAACGCCTTTATGATTTTAATAACACATTAACCACGCTTGACAATCCTGTCTATTATCTGTATTTTTCCCAATGCATGTATTTTTGTGTATTGGAAGATTTTTTGGGTACACAATTACACTACTCCCATGGTATACATATGATTCTGTGTATCTCTTGGAAGTTGTATTGATGGCTTTGGAAAAGCTAGACAGCTAGACATCAGGTTATAGACCGATTCGGACCGTACTTGGCACAGTTGTTTAAAGTCCTTAAAGAGCACTTCATGCAATATTTCAGACAAATCGGAAAAAAATCGCGGCTTGTAAGGGTTCAAAAAGTCAAATCGGGAGATCGGTTTATATGGGAGCTATATCAGATTATAAATCGATGCGGACCGTACTTGGCCCAGTTGTTGGAAGTCATAACAGAACACTACATGCAAACTTTCATCCAATTCATACAAAAATTGCGGCTTGTAAGGGCTCAAGAAGTAAAATCAGGAGATCGGTTTATATGGGAGTTATATCAGGTTACGGACCGATTTCCACCGTACTTAACACAGTTGTTGGAAGTCATAACAGAACATCACATGCAAATTTCAGCTAATTCGGACAAACAGTGCGGCTTGTAAGGGCTCAAGAAGTAAAATGGGGAGATCGGTTTATATGGGAGCTATTACAGGTTATCGATGGATTTCGACCTTACTTGGCACAGTTTTAGGAAGTCATAACAAAACAATACATGCCAAATTTCAGCCAAATCGGACAAAAATTGTGGCTTCCAGGGGCTCAAGAAGTCAAATCGGGCGATCGGTTTATATGGAAGCTATATCTTAATCTGAACCGGTATGGTCCACTTGTAATCCTCAACTGTAGGTCGTCGGTATTAAGTTCCTGTGCAAAATTTCAAGCGGCTAGCTTTACGCTTTCGATCTTTATGGTGATTTCGACAGACGGGCAGGGCTACATCGACTTAGAACGTCGAGACGATCAAGAATATATATACTTTATGGGGTCTTAGACGAATATTTCAGGTTGTTACAAACGGAATGACTAGATTAGTATACCCCCATCCTATGGTGGTGGGTATAAAAATAAACTAATGGCGATAAGACTACTACTTTTGACAGTGGGTGCGATTATATGTCAAAGTATTTGAGATCCACTTTTCTTCACAAAATGGTCATAAAGTGTTAAGAAAATTTTTTTTTGTTGTAAAAACTAGTGGCCAAGGATATAAAAAGAAAATTTTCTTTTAATTTTTTCAAATAATAATGAATATATGAAATGTCATCAAAGTCGGACAAGGGCGTCGAGGGTCAGGCGTTATTGGGTTAAGGGAAATCAGGATAACTTGAAAAATTTCATCTTAACAAAACACGAAGCCACTGTTCGAAGCATTGAAATCTTTTAATTTATTTATCAGAGACCTCTAGTGGTAACATATTTAAAGAGCTCCATCATCATTTGTACCATTTACATCTGGCAACACCAATTACATGTGGCAAAGATTTTAATCGCAATTGCCATGTAGATGTCACCATTGCATAATCAACCAGGGTTTGTGGCTTTGATTTAAGAATAGTTCTCAACATGCGCACAAGACGTTAGATGGCGAGAGCAGAAAGCCTTATAAAATGAGATTGTACTTAACTATTTTCAAACACCACCATAAGCCATGAAGACTAAATTGGAATGATATATACCTATTTTACCTGAGGGTTAGGTAAAGTGATAGTAGCAGTCACAAAAAATTATTAAAATGCGATTTAGTTCTCTTTGGGATAGCTACCATTGGTTTGTAGTTATCCCTGTGGTAAATTCCAACCAAAAACACACAATTTTAAAGGCACATTGACAACAAAGACAAAAAAAAGCAAAAACAAAAAAGAAAACACTTGGTTTTCGCATAAAGTCTAGAAAAACATACAATTCCATATAAAATTCCTCAAAATCCGATTTCATTAAAATTTTGTTTTCAATTCATTAGATATTCATAGAAAATTATAAAGGGTGATTTTTTTGAGGTTAGGATTTTCATGCATTAGTATTTGACAGATCACGTGGGATTTCAGACATGGTGTCAAAGAGAAAGATGATCAGTATGCTTTGACATTTCATCATGAATAGACTTACTAACGAGCAACGCTTGCAAATCATTGAATTTTATTACCAAAATCAGTGTTCGGTTCGAAATGTGTTCAAATTTTGACAAATTTTGTTCAGCGATGAGGCTCATTTCTGGTTGAATGGCTACGTAAATAAGCAAAATTGCCGCATTTGGAGTGAAGAGCAACCAGAAGCCGTTCAAGAACTGCCCATGCATCCCGAAAAATGCACTGTTTGGTGTGGTTTGTACGCTGGTGGAATCATTGGACCGTATTTTTTCAAAGATGCTGTTGGACGCAACGTTACGGTGAATGAACACATTTCGAACCGAACACTGATTTTGGTAATAAAATTCAATGATTTGCAAGCGTTGCTCGTTAGTAAGTCTATTCATGATGAAATGTCAAAGCATACTGAGCATCTTTCTCTTTGACACCATGTCTGAAATCCCACGTGATCTGTCAAATACTAATGCATGAAAATCCTAACCTCAAAAAAATCACCCTTTATATTAACAATTTTAAATATTAATGCCCACATTTACAAACCTTCATGCAGCTTGAAAGTAGGTTTATATGACAGTTCAATAAGGAAAATCTATTTAATAAACTAATTTTTTAGGTGCATTATTAAGTTTTGTGAATATGGGCATGCAATAAATTGTATCTTGTTGGATAACACTATATTAATTTGATTCTAATTAGAAATGATCTTAATATATGTGTGTATATCAATCTTTCATAAAATGTTTCATAATTTAATAATTTTGAATAATAAATAGGTATTATGATTTTAAGTACCTACAACTTTATAATAAGAATATTTTTCAAAAATGTTTATAAAATGTTAAGTCCATGTTAATTATAAACTAACATCCTTATTCACATAACCTAGGTATTATGATTTTAAGTACCTACAACTTTATAATAAGAATATTTTTCAAAAATGTTTTTTAGTAAATGTTAAGTCCATGTTAATTATAAACTAACATCCTTATTCACATAACCTAATGTAGATTTAAAATAGGGTTTTAGACAGTTCTATAAAGGAATTCTTTAAAAAAAAAAACATATTTCAAATATACATTAAGTTTTGAGAATAAGGCAGCAAAATTGTAAATTTCACTCACCTTTGTTTTCCCATTTCATACTTTCTTTAAAATCCCATAATTGTACAGCAACTTGATTACAAATTAGCTCCTTTTAACTGCAGCAAACACCATGTTGCTGTTACTTAACATATGCTGTTACTTAATGTATGCATGTGCCTTTAACAGTGTCTAGTTACACAAAGTCCCAACTATGTCTGCTTACACTTGTGCAATTATTCAAAACAAGCATGGATTAACCATTAAATTCTCCCCACACATTGTTGAAATATCGAAAACACAGTTCTATTGTTGTTGTTTTTGTTTTTAAACAAACGCGACGTACACCTCATTAACAGTTGCCAAAAACAAGACAAACAGCTTTGCCGGCAGAGCTAGCGACATACATACACACACACGAAAACGGTTTGCAATTTGTTGAATCTCTCCATTTAACTTTACATGGCAAAGAGCGACATTTTTACTTCCGTGAAGTAGGTGGTAGCAAGGTATTTTTTCCGAAAACTGCCAAGAAACTTTCTTCTTATATGCATTTTGTGCCAATTACATTTTGATCCAATTCTTATTTGCCAACAACCGATTACCACCAACAATACCGATTTGTCATACTCTGTTTAACCACGAAGCGAACGCTACTTGTTACTTTAACTTTTATCATAAGCGCACACACACATACACACTCGAAATAAATCCGGAACAACGTTCAAAATGCACAATATTTGCAAAAGGCTTGATACAAAACGATTTAAAATGTAAATACATTTCTTCCTCTTCGTCTGCTTATCCTTGCACATTCCTTCAAAACAAACATGCGTTAACCGTTTAATTCGCCTCACACATTCATTGTCCCAACATCGAAAACATAGTTCTCTTGTTGTAGTTTTCTTTTAAACAAACGCGACGTACACTACATTAACGATTGCCAATAACAATACGAACAGCTCTGCCGGCAGAGCTAGCGACATACACACACGAAAACAGTTTGCAATTTTTAGATTCCCTCCATTTAACATTCCATGGCAAAGAAGAGAAATCTTGCTTCTGTGAATTAGTACTTAGGTACAAATTTTACTAATCCAATTTTCTAATATGTACACGTAATCAAAGCTATCCACTCGCATCTCTTTTGCGCCAAGTACATATTGATATAATTTTTATTTGCCGGCAAACGATTGCCACCAACAACACCGAATTGACCAACCACGAAACGAACGAAGTACGAGTAGCCACTTGTTGCATTGCCTTTTGTTATAAGCACGCAAACACACACACACACGAAAAAAAAATCCGCAATAAACTTAAAAAGGCATAACTTTGCGAAAACACTGCTAAGTAATAATAGGTACTAGTTTCAACTCTTTTGCAATGCACACACCTAATACGATTACATTTTACACTTTGTTTTGCAAAATTTACTTAACAATTGCCCGAGATATGCCTTTAACGCGACCACCGAAATTTTAACTCCGCACGCACCGATCATTCAAAGAAAACTAATGAGATTTGCCACCCAAAAGCAACATCCCTTGCACATTCATCCACAAGTGAGTTGTTGTAAAGACAGAATACAAAAACAACGTATGCATTTAGCATACAAGACAACTCTTCTTAATAGGAATGACAGAGATTGGAAGAGAAAATATAACGGTGTATTTGTATTGAAATGAGATCGAGAGAATATTTTGCTCATTAGTAATGGAATGATTCAGAGGGGAACATGACTGTTGGCTGAAGGGGAGTTTTGAGAGAAGCTGTTTAAAATGAAGCGGAGGGGTTAAATATGACCGTGAAGGGGTTAAATATGCTTTGTGAGACACGGATGCATTGAAATGTTGCAATGTTGGGATAGGTGTTTGAAGAAAAACTGCCTGCTCTGCTTTTTTTGCAACGATTATTCAAGGCTAGGACAAGAAACACACTATATGAGGGAACACATTATGATGACAAAAATTAACAAGCAAGACTGTAACTTTGTAAAGCGAATGTTTGCCAATTATTAGGTTGTCCCAATTAACATTTTCTAGTTTCCAATTTTGTTGCGGCTTCAGGGAATTTGATAAAATTCTGAATAAAGCTTATATCGATTGGGGAGTATTAAATACCAATCAAGAGAAAATCTTTTTCAGTAGTATTTAAAATTTTGTGTCTTAATGGGGGAAAAATTCTATAAAGGTCTTTCTAAATTCTTTGCTCTCTCTTATTCTGGGGCAATTTATTAAGGCAAAAAAAAAACAATTGTTAGTTATAAAAAAACGATTAGAAATTTATTAGAATGCTGCTATCGAACATGTTGAAGAAATTAGGACAAAAGGCACAGTAAAGTAGCTATGCATTCTTTGCCAATGTGAATCAGTGGGTATACATAACGGTTCTTGCAAAATAAATACAGAGAATGGGGGGAGTTTATGCATACATACACACATTTTACTTGTTGACCACGGAATTTGAGAGAAAAACTAATTTGGTTAATGTAAGATTTTTTGTCTTGCTTTTGAGGGTAATGGAAGGGGGAGAGCTACGTTTTTACTTCCATAGAGTAGGTAGTAGGAAGGTATTTATTCCGAAACTTTCTTCTTATATGCATTTTGTGTCAATTACATTTTGATCCAATTCTTATTTGCCAACAACCGATTACCACCCTCCAATATCGGAAACACAGTTCTATTGTTGTAGTTTTTTTAACAAACGCGACGAACACCATATTAACGATTGCCAATAACAAGACGAACAGCTCTGCCGGCAGAACTAGCGACATACATACACACACGAAAACAGTTTGCAATATTTAGATTCCCTCCATTTAACATTCCATGGCAAAGAAGAGGAATCTTGCTTCTGTGAATTAGTACTTAAGTACAATTTTTACTAATCCAATTTTCTAATATGTACACGTAATCAAGGCTATCCACTCGCATCTCTTTTGCGCCAAGTACATATTGATATAATTTTTATTTGCCGGCAAACGATTGCCACCAACAACACCGAATAGACCAACCACGAAACGAACGAAGTACGAGTAGCCACTTGTTGCATTGCCTTTTGTTATAAGCACGCAAACACACACACACACACGAAAAAAAAAATCCGCAATAAACTTAAAAAGGCATAACTTTGCGAAAACACTGCTAAGTAATAATAGGTACTAGTTTCAACTCTTTTACAATGCACACACCTAATACGATTACATTTTACACTTAGTTTTGCAAAAATTATCTTAACAATTGCCCGAGATATGCCTTTAACGCGACCACCGAAATTTTAACTCCGCACGCACCGATCATTCAAAGAAAACTAATGAGATGAGATTGCCACCCAAAAGCAACATCCCTTGCACATTCATCCACCAGTGAGTTGTTGTAAAAACAGAATACAAAAACAACGTATGCATTTAGCATACAAGACATCTCTTCTTAATAGGAATGACAGAGATTGGAAGAGAAAATATAACGGTATTATTTGTATTGAAATAAGGAGATCGAGAGAATATTTTGCTCATTAGTAATGGAATGGTTCAGAGGGGAACATGACTGTTGGGTGAAGAGGAGTTTTGAGTGAAGCTTTTTGAAATGAAGCGGAGGGGTTAAATATAACCGTGAAGGGGTTAAATATGCTTTATGAGACAAGGATGCTTTGAAGTGTTGCAGAGGGGTAAGATAACATGGCTGGGGGATAGGTGTCTGATGAGAAACTGCCTGCTCTGCTTTTTTTGCAACGATTATTCAAGGCTAGGACAAGAAAGACACTATAAGAGGGAACACATTATGATGACAAAAATTAACAAGCAAGACTGTAACTTTGTAAAGAGAATGTTTGCCAATTATTAGGTTGTCCCAATTAACATTTCGTAGTTTCCAATTTTGTTGCGGCTTCAGGGAATTTGATTAAAATAAAATTCTGAATAAAGCTTATATCGATTGGGGAGTATTAAATACCAATCAAGAGAAAATCTTTTTCAGTAGTAATTCAAATTTTTTGTCCTAATGGGGGAAAAAAAATCTATAAAGGTCTTTCTAAATTCTTTGCTCTCTCTTATTTTGCGACAATTTATTAAGGCAAAAAAAATACACCTGTTAGTTATAAAAAAAACGATTATGTATTTAGAAATTTATTAGAATGCTGCTATCGAACATGTTGAAGAAATTAGACAAAAGGCACAGTAAAGTAGCTATGCATTCTTTGCCAATGTGAATCAGTGGGTATACATAACGGTTCTTGCAAAATAAATACAGAGAATGGGGGGAGTTTATGCATACATACACACATTTTACTTGTTGACCACGGAATTTGAGAGAAAAACTGATTTGGCTAATGTAGGATTTTTTTGTCTTGCTTTTGAGGGCAATGGAAGGGGTAGACAATCTTAAGATATTAGGGATGCCATATTCGTTAATTTATCGGCATTTGAAGTTTTTGACAAAATGTTGTATGATGGAATCCCCCCGATAATTTAAGTGAACAATTTTTTTTGGTTAGATTGATATTGCGATCCGTAAATGTTAATAATTAAATGTTGAAAAGAACAAAATTTTCTATTTAAACTATTTATTGGTAACTATAATTTTGAGGTCATGTAAAAACCTCTCCCCAAAGAGACATCGGTCTGCGGCACGCCGTCAGGACTTGGCTATAAAAAGAAGGTCCCTTATTATTGAGATAAAACATGAATCGGACTGCACTCATTGATATGTGAGAAATTTACGCCTCTTCCTTAACAGAATGTTCATGGGCAAATTTGCAATTTGGATAATTTTTAGTAAATTTTTATGAGAATGTTATCAAGGGTTATTTTTTTAGTAGTTAATTTTTTCGGAGTGGCAGCACTGGATAATAATAATAAAGTCCAAACGTGATTTGTGAAAGTAAAAAGTCTACAGTAGAATCTGCCATTTTATCATGGAGAAACTCACAAAACCAACGAATGGAATTAGTTGAAAAACTACTGCAATTAGTTGTAACAGTTCGATGAAAATCTGTCGACATATTTTCGCGGTATAGTTAAGACCTATCAATGTATGGTCCTTGAAGCCTCGACACCAATGAGTTATTTTAACCAAATGACGATACGCGTCCCGTAGTGGTTGGTGTGTGTTGTGATCTCTGGCTTTCCTTTTCCATTACAAAAATCTTCGATCATTGCGCTCGTCTCAAAAAAAAAAAACAAACGAAAAATTGTGAAATTAAATGATATTTGCCCTAACAGGAATAAAAACGGGAAATTAAAAATTCGGCTGAGCCCGGCCGGGATTCGAACCTGGGCACACGGAGCAGCAGCGAGAGCCGTTACCGTTGTCTAGCGCTCAAAGCCATCAATACAACTTCCAAAAGATGCATATAAATGACATGTGTATGCCATGGAAGTTTGGTGTGTTTAATGGGCTGGTGGCATCATCAGTCCAATTTTCTTCAATGGGAGCTATAATAAGTTATAGATCGATTTGGACCTTTGCACAATTATTAGACGTCGTCAGAGAACACTACGTGGAAAATTTCAGTTAAATCGGACAAAATTTGCAGCTTCCAAGGGCTCAAAATGTCAAATCAGGAGATCGGTTTGTATGGGAGCTATATCAGGTTATTGACCTATTTGAACCGTACTTGGCACAGTTGTAGGAAGTCATAGCAAAAACTACATTGAAAATTTCAGCCAAATCGGACAACAATTACGGTTTCTAAGGACTCAAGAAATCAAATCCGTAGATGGGTTTATATGGCCCATTTACAATCCCCAACGACATACATCAATAGGTTAGGTTGAAAAGAGGCTGCATAAAAAGTAACCTCGAAAAAGAAAATTTTAAGTTAGGAATACCGTGCTACTTACAAAATCCTTAATTGCTTTCCACACCACCCCATAAGTTGGCTTATGTCTGGTATTCTGCCCCCACGTAAGTACCGGTGTCTTTTTGCCGCGAAAGCCGAGCAATGACATAGGAATTGCTCCAACGTCTCATCATCCGCCCCACATGCCCTTCACATATTATCCCTTGTTGCACCGATTTCGCATAAGTGAGCTTGTGGCCCTATGTGTCCCGCTATGATACCGAAAGCTAGACTGACCTTCTTACTTCCTTTCAGTAGTAGCCTTGACTTTTGATGGTCCGGATCTTCCCATATGATTTTCGTCGTCCTACCGACCGTTTTCCAGTTTCACAATGTGACGCCCTTTACACAGACTGCGTCGATCTGAAAAGTTTCGGGCTGATCAAGTTTATTGATTGACCAATATCAGAGATCTGTCAGTATTAGTCTGCCCCGCTTGCTGCAGTGCCTCGTACTCGACCTCAAGGTATCTGATCGGAAACCACTTACATTCCTTACAGGTTTCCTATCGTCGTCTCGATTATACCGCAGTGGTATGATCTGCTCCTATTCTCCCATCGCCCTAAGTCTCACAGCCGCAGTGGCTGCGTCGTACTTAATCTCTATATTTATGGGTCGGATGTCGAGAATAGTCTCCAGTGCCCTAGTGGGCAAGGTCCTTTTGGCTCCACCTATGTCAAGGCTGCATTTTCTCTGAACCTGTTCTATTATATTGTACCTAAGTTGCTGTTTTTCACCATCTCAGTCCACCAAACTACTAGCAGTCCACCAAACTACTATGGCCCGCCTACATAGTGCCCAACATCTGTGAGCCTTTTCGGTACGCTCCTGAATGTGACACTTGGAATTCTGTTTCGTGTCCAAGATCTCCCAAGTATTGACCTTGTCAGATATCGAAATCGTTCTATTAAGGAAACGTGGTGCGTCAAATTGGCCTACCCTCGTCTTCCTCGTTACAGGCAAAATTTAATCTTCTCTGGATTCACATTGAGACCGCTAGGTCTAGCCCGACGTATGCCATCTTCAAGACACTTTCAGCCCTTCGGATCCTTACCCCTTAGAAGTATTATACCATCGTCTGCAAGGCAGACGGGTTAAAATCCCTCCTCAGTCATCATCCGTAATACGTTATTTAGGGTGCTCACCCATAGGAGTGGTGAAAAATACCTCCCTGTGGCGTGTTTGTACCACTTTCACCCATTATGTCGTGGGACCCACAATTTATCCACCTGTTCCTAAGCATATAGTTTACACAGTCTCTAAGAAACCGGTCCACATGGTATTGCTCTAAGAATTGGATCTGTGTGTAGGTGCCTCCACGATGTCAATTCATACCGCCAATGTGGTTCTTCTATTTTATGCACAATCTTTTGCAGGGCAGCATCTTGACATAGACATGACGTTTGTACTTGAGCAGGTCGCTGGATGTTCTACTCTTTATCATGGTATCAACAATACGTTCCATAGTTTTGAGTAGAAACGACGTAAGGCCTTTGGTGTCACATAACTTGCCCTGTCGGGCTTGGGTATAAATACCATCCTTTCCTCTAACCAGACTCTGGCAGTATATGGAAGTCCTATGCACGCAGTGAAAATGGTGGCCAATTAAAAAAATCATTTCAATTTGTAAAAATTTCCTTGACATTTTTAGTTGGGTCAATTTAAAAATTAATTGGAAACCTTGAAAATATGCAAACATTATGTTAAAAGATTTGCAAAAAAACAGCTGTTTTCAGGGTTAGTTGCATTTTCTACTGCTGTCAATGAGGCTTTAAACCAAAGTCAATAGGATAGCAATATGCACAGGTAGATTGAATATAAGAAGTGTTTGGACTGTACGTCGTTCACTTGGGTATTTACTTTACGTCTCAGAATTTTATCAGCATTGCCGTCTCTTTAAAGTGTATAAAGAAGAAATTGTTTTCATATGGAAAAAAATTAATGAATGCCAACCTTAGCATTTCGTTATAATAGGCCTGTTCGCGTACTTTTCTAGTAAAAAAATTGGCAGATGAGTAAGACTAGCCTTTAACTCTTTTGCCATTTATTTAAATTAAACAGCTGAATTCCATAAAACAGCTGTTCGGTGCTGCAAATTTCTGCTGGAAAAAAACTCCTGTAGAAATTTGCAACCTCTCAATTACCTAACACTCAAAATTGTGCTCGCTCTCACGCACTCTTCCATTCTCTTCTCCTGACAAAGTACGCGAATGACTTCCAGTAACAATTTGTGCAAATTTGCATAAATTTTGAGAACGCTAACACACATAATATCTTGAAGTATTGATCCAAATGAAGGGCTGCATTTAGAAAGCTTTGTTTCTGTTGGCCAACATTAAGATGCCTATTTCATAAATGGATTATTAAATATTCCAATACTATAGGACAAGATTAATGTACATAAAAACCTGCCTTATTAAATTTCTACCACGTTCTCCATTTTTAGCTGCGTTTCGCATATATTATTCATCTATTTATGTATTCACATTGTCGATTTTCTGTTTGGCATTCTTCCAATTCTCACTATAAATTTATTTTAACCAAAGACATGTCAATATTCAATGGAAAATGGAATTTCAATGTCAACAATGATCAAAGCAATTAATAATTTTGTTAAAATTATTTTTATAAATCAATACCATGTATAATTGGTAAAATTTAATTGGTTCAAAAAATGATTGAAAGAATTATTTTATTGAAAAGATAGACATTTCAATCACACACGTTTTGCGCTAAATCACATATTTTTCTATTGAAATTGGCAAAAATTTCAATCACGATTGTAACTGAATAAAAGTTTAGATTCAAAAAAAGAAATTATTGGATCAATTATTTTTTTTTTTATTGAAAACGTTTCTATTTCTCTTTACATTTTTAATTGAAAAAATTTTCGTAACATTTGTTTCTGTGTGGTTACAAAATTAAAAAAAAAACTTCTTTCTTCTCGACGTACAACATCTAATTATCAACATTTGTGGATCGCATATACTTATCCACCATCATACATAGAATTTACTTAAAAACATCAAATGCCGACAAATTTAACAATATGGCATCCCTAATATCGTTTCATTGCTCCCCCTTCCACTTCCCTTAAAAGCCCGACAAAAATCGCACATAAGCCTCATTTCTTTTTTTTGCCATATTCCATCGTCAAATAGTGAAATGTGTGTATGTATGTACATACATTCTTCAACTCCTCTCATTCGCTGATTATATACTCACAGTACAGCTACTCACCGATTTGACGTTAGCAAAGAATGCATATTCACTTTTCCTTGCCTATTGTATGAAATTTTAACCAACATATCCAATAGCAGCATTATAATGAATTTGTAAGTACACAAACTTTTTTTCACGATTACCTGTTCTTTTTTTTGGCTTTAATCGTTGCAAAATAAGACGGGCCAAAAAATTTATAAAGACCTATCCTGAATTTATTTCTACCTATAAGCCGCAATAATTTAGCAAAATACGAAATCCCATTGGAGCAAAGAATCTCATTAATTGGCAGACATTAAGCGTTTTTCTACATATAGATGCTGTCTTGCTTATTATTTTTTTTTTTGTCACCATAATGTGTTTTCTGCATAGTTATTGTGTTGCTGCTTTTTTTGGCCTTGAAAAATCGTCTCAAAACAAAGCAGGGCAGGTAGTTTCTCTCGAAACACCTATCCCCCCAGTTTCCTCTACCGCACAACAACATTTCAATACATCAGTTTCACTCAAAGCAACACCAACCACAAAAGTTCTCTCCACTCATTAAGTTCCCTTCTGAACCTTTACAATTCCAATGAGCAAAGTGTTCTCTTGATCTCCTTCTTATTTGAATATAAATAAGACCGTTATATTTTCTCTTCCAATCTCTGTCATTCCTATAAAGAAGAGTCTTGTAGGCAAAATGCATGCATTGTTTTTGTATTCTGTTTTTACAACAACTAACTGGTGGATGTGAATGTAGCAAAGGAATTTGCCTTGGGGTGGCAAATCTCATTAGTTTTCTTTCAATGATCGGTGCGTGCGGAGTTAAAATTTCGGTGGTCGCGCTAAAGGCATACATCTCGGGCAATCGTTAAGTTAATTTTGTAAAATAAAGTGTAAAATGTACTAGTATTAGGTGTGTACATTCCAAAAGAGTTGAAATTAATATCTATTATTATTTATCTTTTCGTAAAAAGTGTTTGAGAAAATGTATGCCTTTTTAAGTTTATTGCGGATTCGTTTTTGGTGTATGCGTGTGTGTGTGCGTGCGTGCTTATAACAAAAGGCAATGCAACAAGTGTCTACTCGTACTTCGTTCGTTTCGTGGTTGGACAAATCGGTGTTGTTGGTGGTAATCGGTTGCCGGCAAATAAAAAAAATTAGATATATATATGTATAGTTGGCACAAAATACATATAAGAAAGTGAGAGTTTTTATTGCATAGGCACTCATATTAGAAAATCGGAAAAATACCTTTCTACTGCTTTACGGAAGTAAAAAATTTCAGTATTTGCCATGGAATGTTAAAAGGAGGGAATCAAAATGTTTTCGTGTTGGTGTGTGTATGTATGTATGTCGCTAACTCTGCCGGCAGAGCTGTTCGTTAATATAGTGCTCGCCGCGTTTGTTTTAAAACAAAAACTACAACAATAAAATAGTGTTTTCGATATTGGGACAATGAATGTGGGAGGAGAATTTAACGGCTAACACATGTTTGTTTCTGAATGAGTGTGCAAGGATAAGCAGATGAGAAGAAGAAAGGTATTACGAGTATGTATTTACATATTAAATCGTTTTGTATAAAGACTTTTGCAAATTTTGTGCATGTTTTTAAAGTTGTTCCGGTATTTTTTCGTGTGCGTGTGTGTGTATGTGCGCTTATAACAAAAGTTAAAGTAACAAGTGTGAACTTCGTTCGCTTCGTGGTTAAACAGAATTGGACAAATCGGTATTGTTGGTGTTAATCGTTTTGCTGGCAAATAAGAATTAGATCAAAATGTACTTGGCACAAAATGCATATAAGAAAGAGAGAGTTTTCGGCAGTTTTCGGAATAAATATGTACCTTCCTACTACTACACGGAAGTAAAAAATGTCGCTCTTTTACCATTGAGAGTTAAATGGAGAGATTCAATAAATTACAAACCGTTTTCGTGTGTGTGTGTGTATGTATGTCGCTAGCTCTGCTGGCAGAGCTGTTCGTCTTGTATTTGGCAATCGTTGGTGTGGTGTATGTCGCGTTTGTTTTACAACAAAAACAACAACAACAGAACTGTGTTTACGATATAGCAACAATGTGGGGGGAGAATATAACGGTTAACCTATGTTTGTTTTGAATAAATGCACAAGCGAAAGCAGACATAGTGGGGACTTTATGGAACTATCCACTGTTAATGGCATATACATACATATGTATGTTAAGTAACAACAACATGTTTGCAAGGCGGTCGCTGCAGTTAGAAGGTGCTTATTGGTAATCAAGTTGGCGTTCAACTATGGCATTTTATGTTAAAGAAGCAAAGAAATGGCAAAACACAGGTAAGTGAAATTTAAAATCTTAGCATGTAGAAAACAAGAACTTAATATTTTGTTACTACTATTGGGAAATGTTCTTATTATGCCACAATAGCGCATATTTCTATGCTAAATAATGAAACATTTCAGGCATACAAGTTTAAAATACCTTCCATAAAAAGCGCTGCTGTGGTATCTTAATTGTCAAAAATTGTTAAACGGGACTGATTTCAGACTGCCACTTTTATCAAACCTAAACCTAACCCAGGTAAGAGGACCATCGCTTGAATCGCTTATACTGGGTATGAAATATTGTAAATATAATCTTTTATAAAGGTATTTTCTCGCCATCTAGCGTCATGTATGCAAAAGTACACTAAATTTCATGGTCACAAACCTTATTGGATTAAGCGATGGTGACATCTACATTTGAGTTACGCTTGAAACAGATGTTGCCACATGTAGAGGGCATAAACAACGATGAAGCCTTCAAATTATTTTGCCACTAGAGGGAGGTCTCTGATAAATCGCCTTTATAAATAAATATGTTATAAATATTGCGAATATCGGCAAAAAAGTAAAAAGGTGTTAAGTTTGACTGGGTCGTATCTTTTATACCCTTCCTCCACCATAAATCACATATTTCAAGTTCTTTGCTCGTGTTCTCTTGAAAGGCAGAAGCTGAAAGAGGATAATGGTTAAGTTATAGGTTATGTTGAAAAGTGGGTGCGGATATTAAACCGCCCCATGCTACTTAAGACGTACTCCTAAGCCAGAAATCGGCTTGTTGTGCGCTCTAAATACGAAAAAGTCACCTCGAAAAAGAAAATCTGAGTCAGAAATTCAGTGCTACTTCAAAATCCCTAATTGTTTGTAAGGCCTGGATATAAAAAGGGTGATTTTTCAAGAGCTATAGGAAAGGTTTCAAAAAAAATATATATAAAATTCAGAGAAATGCATGAAATCTTTACTTGAATCGATAGCACAGTCCATATAATTTAATGTTTGTAGTTTTTTTCTGCAAATGTTGATCGTGACTGCGCCTCAAATGGTCCATACGCTAACTCCAATTTTTGCATACTCTCTACAACATTTCGGCCTGTATCTCACGAATAAATGCTTCAATGTTATCTTCCAAAGCGTCAATTGCAGTGGGCTTGTCTGTGTAGACATGAGCTTTAACATAGCCCCCCAAAAAATAGTCTAATGGCGTTAAATCACACGATCTAGGCGACCATGGGACCAGTTCTGAACGGAAATAAAATGTTCACCGAACTCGTCTCTCAATAAGTCCATTGTTGCGAGTGCTGTGTGACATGTGTTGTTTAAACCACATGTCATGTAAGTCAAGCTCTTGCATTTTGGACAAAAATAAGTTGGATATTATTCCACGATAGCGCTCACCATTCACAGTTACGTTACGAATCGCATCATCTATGAAGAAGTACGGTTCAATGATGCCACCAGCTCATAAAACGCACCAAACTGTGACTTTTTGTGGATGCATTGATAGCTCTTGCAATGCTTCTGGCTGATCTACACTCAAAAAAACGACAATTCTGCTTATTTACGTACCCAAAAATGCAAATTTTGCCCATTAACAACGGTCCAATGATGCCACCAGCCCATAAACCGCACCAAACTGTGACTTTTTGTGGATGCATTGGTAGTTCTTGCAATTCTTCTGGCTGATCCATACTCCAAAAATCGACAATTCTGCTTATTTACGTACCCAAAAATGCAAATTTTGCCCATGAACATTCCACTAAGGAACAGGGACAAACTTTTCACATATCAATAAGTGCAGTCCGATTCAAGTTTAAGCTCAATGATAAGGGGCCTTCTTTTTAATGCCGGGTTCGAACGGCGTGCCGTAGTGCGCGACTTCTTTGGAGAAAAGTTTTACATGTCATAGTACCTCACAAATGTCGCTAGCATTAGGAGGGGAAAACCACCGGTGAACATATTTTCTGATGGTCTCGCCAGGATTCGAACCCAGGCTTTCAGCGTCATAGGCGGACATGCTAACCTCTGCGCTACGGTGGCCTCCTATTTACGTACCCATTGAGCCAAACACGAGCTTCGTCCCTAAACACAAGAAGCGCGCGATGAACTTTCTTAACAGAGCACGCATTTTGATAATAAAATTCAACCATTTGCAAGCGTTGTTCGTTTGTATGACGATTCATGGCTAAATTATAGACCAAACTGAATGTGTTTAAGTGAAACAAAACAAAAAACGTACGTGAGCTCTTTTAACCAGTGTTGCCAAAAAGATCATAGCTAAAAAAATCACGCTTTAGATCTGCCTAAAATCTTCTGGGCGGTAGATACCTATCCACAAGATGGTGGTTTGGATGGTTTCTGCGATAACAGCCCAAAAGGCATTGCTTAGGCAGCATGTATTGGGTTGCCCAAAAAGTAATTGCGGATTTTTTAAAAGAAAGTAAATGCATTTTTAATAAAATTTAGAATGAACTTAAATCAAATATACTTTTTTTACACTTTTTTTCTAAAGCAAGCTAAAAGTAACAGCTGATAACTGACAGAAGAAAGAATGCAATTACAGAGTCACAAGCTGTGAAAAAATTTGTCAACGCCGACTATATGAAAAATCCGCAATTACTTTTTGGGCAACCCAATAGTTATGTCTTCACACGGGTAAGAACTTTGTGTCCTGATGGAGGTGGTCCACACTCTGACCACATTCAAATCTGCGTGTCACAGAGCTGATGAGACCACACTGGCGCTGCATAACTTACCACAGACCGGCCAATTGCTTGCGGCTTGTAAGGGCTCAAAAAGTAAAATCGGGAGATCGGTTTATATGGGAGCTATATCAGGTTATAGAACATTTTCGACCGTACTTAGCACAGTTGTTGGAAGTCATAACAGAACATCGAATGCAAAATTTCAGCCAAATCGGATAAAAATTGAGGCTTCCAGCGGCACAGGAAGTCAAATCGGAAGATCGGTTTATATGGAAGCTATATCAGGTTATAGAACGATTTCGACCGTACTTAGCACAGTTGTTGGAAGTCATAACAGAACACCGAATGCAAAATTTCAGCTAAATCGGACAAAAATTGCGGCTTCCAGAGGTTCAAGAAGTCTAATCGGGAGATCGGTTTATATGGGAGCTATATCAGGCTATTGACCGATTTGGACCGTACTCTGCACAGTGGTTGAAAGTCATAACAGAACACTATGTGCAAAATTTCAGCTAAATCGGACAAAAATTGCGGCTTCCAGAGGTTCAAGAAGTCTAATCGGGAGATCGGTTTATATGGGAGCTATATCAGCTTATTGACCGATTTCGACCGTACTTAGCACAGTTGTTGGAAGTCATAACAGAACACCGAATGCAAAATTTTAGCCAAATCGGATAAAAATTAAGGCTTCCAGGGGCGCAGGAAGTCGAATCGGGAGATCGGTTTATATGGGAGCTATATCTAGTTGTAGGCCCAATTGAACCATACTTGGCGCAGTAGTTGAGAGTCATAACAGAACACTATGTGCAAAATTTCAGCCAAATCGGATGAAAATTGCGGCTTGTATGGGCTCAAGAAGTCTAATCGGGAGATCGGTTTATATGGGTGCTATATCCAAATCTGAACCGATATGGCCCATTTGCAATCCCTAACGACCTACATCAATATACAGTATCTGTGCAAAATTTTAAGGGGCTAGCTCTACGCGTTCCACCGCTATCGTGATTTCGACAGACGGACGGAGCAGCCACCATTAGTAAGGAGAAAACCATGGCTGAAAATTTGTTCTGATGTTCACGCTGTGATATGAACCCAGGCGTTCGGTGTCATAAGTGGACATGCTAACCTCTGCGCCACGGTAGCCTCCATCCTCCTAACCCAAAATTGTTAACTATTAAGGTTTGTGGATGAATTTTCGACACAATAGAACATTTTGATTATTTTCCTAAGAGGATCTTTCCTTTTTGATAGGTCAGATATTACCCTTCGCATAAAACAAAGTAAAAAATTTGATGCAATTATTACTTTTCTTATGACTGCACATCTTCAATCGATTATAGGAGCACTCCCATTCTGTTGGCAGCACCATGTGGTCGATAACAAAGACCCACAGCACTTCCTTTCAATCATCTTAAGTTTCGGACATAACCTTAAATATAATTGAGGTGTAATGATGCACGAAGGACTAATTTAATATGATTGTTATCATGCAGCAGGAATCTGTTTGTTTTTGCTGGGGCATGGAAGACATATCCTTCGATAAGCAACACCATAAGGTGAACTTTGCGTAATTTCATAATTTATTTGTGTAAATTAAACTTTTAGAAGCTTCCATTCATTCATTCCATCTGCTGCAGTTTTTTTTTTTTTTTGACCACATTCTACTGTAGTTGACTTTGTCATGGTGTGATGTCTTAATGGTCATGCGTGTCCATTCCCATGAATGTGGGAAGAGTTTGTGCTAAAAAACAGCTCTCTCTCTATCTTTAAATTTCATATTTTATGATCAATAAATAAAATTGACCTTTGGGAATGCCAAGAGAGGATCGTCAAGTCGGATGGCCTGCTAAGATGCATGTGTAACAGGTGAGGCAATTTACTTGAATTTATTTTCAATATTTTTTGCTTTCATGCCGGAAATTACTTTTTTGGCCAAACTAAAAACTTCAACAGTTGGCCAAATTGAATTGAGTTTCGTCGCTTTGCTGTTTTTCTGATAATTTAATATTTGCCCTTGCGGTATTAATTGAAACATTATTTGGTGGCAAATGAATTCAAATGGAAGAACAAGAGCCATACTGAGAAGTAGGGAGATGGATTTTGGTTTTAAAATTCCTATCATTCATCCTCTTTAAGTGGTCAGTGGGCTACTCATTTTCAAAATTGGATGTAAAAAGGGCCTCTTCGATTTTGTATCATAAAACAAGTAAAAGCATGCTAAGTTCGGCCGGGCGGAATCTTGGGAACCGACTACCATGGATTCTGCTAAAAATGTGTACACACATACCAAACTTCTGTCAAACCAGCAAAAATTAACGCTTCTAGGGACCGAACAAGGAGGATCGAAAGACCGGTTTACATGGAAGCTCTGTCTGGTTAAAGACTGATTTGCACCGTATTTGGTACAGTTATTGGAAGTCGTAATAGAACACGGAACGGAAAATTTCAGGCAAATCGGATTAAAATTGCGGCTTCCAGGGAGCTATGGTTCAGGTTATAGACTTAGACCGTTCTTGGCACAGTTGTTGGAAGTCATAACAGAACGCTACATGCAAAATTTCAGCGAAATCGCACAAAAGTTGCGGCATGTAAGGGCTCAGCTATGCAGAAGGGCCGGAAGGGTCTTGCATATGGCATATGACTGGGCTAGACCCAGAGGTCTCTATGTTAACCCAGAGAAGACTGAATTATGCCTGTTCACGAGGAAGGCGAAGGTTGGTCAATTTAACGCTCCACGTTTCCTCAATAAGACGATTTCGCTGTCTGACAAGGTCAAATATTTAGGTGTGATCTTGAAGAGGAGACTGAATTGGAAGTGTCACATTCAGGAGCGTACTGAGAGCGCTCACAGATGTTGGGCACTATGTAGGCGGGCCATAGGCTCGAAATGGGCCTGAATTCTAGGTTAATCCACTGGCTCTACAGGAGCGTGATTAGACCAATACTTACTTACGCCTCAGTAGTTTGGTGGACTGCTATGGATAAAAAGTGCAACATAAAGTCCTCAGGCGGAGCGATGAGGACCACGCCCACTAGGGCACTGGAGACTATTCTAGATATCCGATCCATTGACATACAGATTAAGTGTGAGGCAGCCACTGCGGCTATGAGACTTAAGGCGATGGGAGAATGGATTGAGGATGGTAGCAGCTCATACTATCGCGGCACAATCGAAGCGACGATAGGAAACCTGGAAGGAAGGGAAGAGGTTACCGATCGGATACCTGAAATGAATCTCGAAATGGAGTGCGAGGCACTGCTGCCATCGGCACAGTCTTGGATTGACGAAACCCTAGTATTGCCATTTGGAAGATCATGTAACACGGATGGATCAAAGCTAGAGGACAGAGTGGGTCTGGGGTTTTACTTTGAGAACCTAGGGACTGAGATCTGTTTTAGACTGCCTGACCATCATATGGTCCTGCAGGCGGAGACCCGTGCGATCGCGGAATGCGTGAAGTGGTATGGGGCTAACGCGAGAACGTCGAGTGTGAACATCTTTATCGACAGTAAAATTGCCATAAGGGCAATTACAACCAGGACGGTAAGGTCACGAACAGTCCTGCAGTGTAAGAAGATTAATGCCTTCTTTGAGGATCCGGCGAAAAAAATCCGCATCGTTTCGGTGCAGGGCGATAACGGAGTAAGGGGAAATGAAAGGGCAGACGATTTGGCGGTGAAGGCCAGAGGACTGCCGTCAATAAACTTGGTTAACCCGAAGCCTTTCGGGTCAACGCAGTCCGAGTTAAGGGAGTGTGAGACGAATGCGCATGCAACATTGTTCAACAGCGAAACGATCGGTAGGACGGCGAAAATCCTATCGGGGGATCCAGATAGTGAGAAGACGAGGCTATTACTGAAAGGAAGTAAGAAGGAGGTCAGTATAGCTATTGGTATCACAACGGGACACAAAGGACTACGACCTCAGTTATGTAAAATCGGCAAGTGATAGCATGTGTAGGGAGTGCGGGGAAGATGTTGAGACGTTGGAGCTTTTCCTTTGTCATTGCCCGGCTTTCGCGTCTAACAGATACCGGGACATAGGTGGGGACTCTATACCAGACATGAACCAACTTAGGGGAGTGGCATTGAAAACAATTAAGGATTTTGTAAGTAGCACGTAATTCCTAACATAGATTTTCTTTTTCGAGGTTACTTTTTTTGTATTTAGAGCGCACAACAAGCCGATTACTGGCTTAGGTGTATGTCCAAAGTGGCATGGGGCTCAGAGGTTTACATATTCGCCTATGACTCTGAACGACTGGGTTCGTAACCTGGCGAGAACAACGGAAACAGCGAAATTTTAGCGGTGCTTATCTCCTTTTAATGCTGGCGACATTTGTGAGGTGTCGCAATGCGGCACGCTGTTCGGACTCGGCTATAATAAGGAGGCCCCTTAATATACCCACCACCAGGATGGGGGTATACTATACTCATTTCGTTTGTAACACCTCCAAATATTGATTGATTTTGGATCGTCTAGACATTCTGAGTTTATTTAGCTATGTCCGTCCGTCGGTCCGTCAATAAATCAATTGGTTTCTTGTGCCCTTAGAAGCCACAATTTTCATGCGATTTGGCTGAAATTTGGAACAAATTCTTGTGCTAAAACTTTCAACATCAAAGCCAAGTATAATCTGAATTGGACTATAAACAGATGTAGCCCCCATATAAACCGATCCCGTGATTTGACTTCTTGATCCCTCAGAAGCCTCAATTTTCATCCGATTTGGCTGAAACTTGGAACAAGGACTTGAGTTATGACTTACAACATCCATGATAAGTTTTATCCGAATCGGTCAATATGGTGATATAGGCCCCCCTATTAGTTAATATGGGTACATTGGGCCCGGCCGTACTTAGCACTCTTTTACTTGTTATAAACTTTTGCCAATGGCTCACTTGGCAACCCATCTTTTTAATATACCCCCATAGGATGGGGGTATATTAATTTCGACATTCCGTTTGTAATACCCCAAAATATTTTGACATTTCAAATCGATTGAGCCATGTTTGTCTGTCGAAAGCATTCTAACTTTTGAAAAAATAATGCTAGGTGCTTGAAATATTCCACAAATACTTCCTATAAGAGTAGGTCGGTTGGGATTGAAAATTGGCTATATCGGTCCATGTTTTGGTATAGCTCCCATATAAACCGATCCTGGATCTTGACTTCCTGAGCCACTAGAGGACACAATTCATACTCAATTTGGGTGAAACTTTGAATGGAGTGTTTCGTTAGGACTTCTAATAACTGTATTCAGTGTGGTCTAAATCGGTCGAGGGGCTTGACTTCTTGAGCCTCTAGAGGGCACAATTCTTATCCGATTTAACTGAAATTGTGCACGAAGTTCTTTGGTTTGATTTCAATCAACTATGTTAAGTTTGGTTAAAATCGGTTCATAATCTGATATAGCTCCCATATAAACCGACCGAGGGGCTTGACTTCTTCAGCCTCTAGGATGCGTAATAATTATCCGATTTGTCTGAAATTTAGTATGAAACGTTTTGTTATGACTTCCAACAACTGTGCTAAATATAGTAAAAATCGGTTCATACACTGATATAGCTCCCATATAAACCGATCGCGTAGCTTGACTTCTTGAGCCTCTACAGGCCGCAATTCTTATCTGATTTGTCTGAAATTTAGCATGAAGTGTTTTATTATGATTTCTAACAACTGTGCCAAGTATGGTCTAAATTGTGTTATAACCTGATATTGCTTTCATATAAACCGATCCTGGATCTTGACTTCTTGCCTCTAGAGGACGCAATTGTTATCCGATTGGACTGAAACTTGGCATGCCATGTTCTGTTATGACTTCCTATAACTGTGCTTAGTATGGTCTGAATAGGTTTATAACCTGATATAGCTGTCATATAAACTGATCTCCCGATTATAAGTCTTGAGCATCTGGAAGGCATAATTCTTATCCGATTTGACTGAAATTTAGCATGAGGGTTTTAGTTGAAACTTCCAACAACTACGCCAAGTATGATTTAAATCGGTTAATAACCCGGTAAAGCTACCATATAAACCGATCCTGGATCTTTATTTCTGTAACCTCTAGAGGGCGCAATTCTTATTCGATATGGCTGAAATTATGTAAAACGAATTCTTCTGTGACCTTAAACATACTTGCTAAATATGGTCTGAATCCATCCATAACCTTATATAGATCTCATATAAACCGATCTCCCGATTTTATGTCTTGAGCCTCTAGAGGGTGTAATTCTTAACCAATTCGGTTGATGTTTTGGACAATGCCTTTTTCTATGACCTTAAACACACTTGTGAAATATGGTTCATAACCTGGTATAGCTGCCTGAATTGGTTCATAACCTGGCTCCTATATAAACCAATCCCCCGATTTTATTTCTTGAGCCTCTAGAGAGGGTAATTTTTATCCGATTTGGCTGACTTTTAGCACAGTTACTGTTTCTATGATCTCTAACATACGTTTCAAATACATATCCCCCATATAAATCCTCTTAGTGCTGGCGACATTTGTGAGGTACTACTCCATGTAAAAACTTCTCTCCATAGAGATGTCGCTGCCGCCCGTCGTTCGCACTCGGCTATAAAATGGAGGCCACTTGCAATTGAACTTTTTCTTTTTTTGTGTCGGAATGTGTGAGAAGTTTGTCCCTAATCCTCAATTTGCCTTATAATGGGCAAATTTACATTGCGATAAGCAGCTCACCCCTTTCGTTGATATGCAAACTTGTCCATGTCTGATGAAGTGCATTAGCACCACTACCCACAATAAAACTTTTTTCCACTGTAGAAGCGGCTTCAATTAGCATTTTAAGGCTTAAAGGTGGCATATCTGAATCGTGTTCTATTTTGTAGAAAGCCAGCCAATAATCAGACTTTTTAATATAAAGGATGTCTACTACTGAATCTTCAGTGCTTAGGGAAGGAAGAAGAAACACACTCAGACTAATCTTTGCAAAGTAAAGGCCCTTGAGTAGTTTAAATCCAGAAAATCTTGGTCCATGAACCATTTTTCCACACACCTATGCTAACTGGATAAGAACAACGTCATATCCTCCTGCCATCGGAAGTACCTTTACTGCCGCCGAAGTGGTCTTAGAATGGTGGAGGTGTATCTGCTTAACGTGAATTTTCCGCAGAAGATAAGTTTTAGTAAAGATCCCAACCAGAAATGTCCAAACTACTACTGAATCTTCAGTGTTTAACGAAGGAAGAAGAAAAGCATTTAGACTACTCATTGCAAGAATACAGGCCCTTGAGTAGTTTAAATCCAAAAATTCTTAGTACACGAACCAGTTCTCCACACGCCCATGGTAATTGGATAAGAACAACGTCAAACCCTCTAGCCATTAGAAGTATCTTTAGTGCCACCGAAGCGGCCCTACAATGGTGGAGGTGTACCTGCTTACCCTAAGTTTTCTGCAGATGATAACTTTTAGTAAAGATCCCAACCAGAAATGTCCAAACCATGGCCAACCACCAATGCTCTACCACTAAATTTCAAATATCTCCATTTTTGTTACGAATTCTGCCAATTTGATTAGATTGGCGGATTCTGCTCCCTTTGGCTTTTCATCGTAGATCTACTTTTATGTTTTAATATTGCCCATAAAATTTGTTAGCTTATTTAATTGTAATTTGTGGCTATCTGAATGATGCTAACGAAGCAAATGCTTATTGTGGCGAATTCTGCTTCTTTGGGGCTTTCTTGGGATACCAAATTTTTCAAAATACGCCGAAAATTGCCAAAAATATATTACTTTTTAAAGTTTGTTTGAAATTCACCCAATCCTGGTTTATGTCTCGGCTAAAAAACTTGAATAGTAAACGCTTACTGCACCAGCCTCAGAAAGAGGTATGTAATACAAAATGGATGGGAACGACTCAGCGGTAGAATGTGAACTAATCGCCTTAGTTATGGTATCAACGGATCCGTCTATGAGGCTGCACACGGATTGCGTAATTCGGTGATGAAATCTTTAGGGCTTCGTGGCTTTCTGACTGTGTATTATGCCATATGTCTTACTATTCTGTCTGCTCAACGACTCCTGACTAGCCTCAGAATGGTGTGATACTAAGTATACATCGTTTAAGGAGCCAAGTGAGAATTATATTTCACTTGTTTTGTCAAAATAAACATCGAATGCCGACATTTTGCCTAATATGAATTCTAATTTGTGGCAACCTGAATGAAGGTAACGGAGCAAATGCTTATTTTGGCGTATTCTGCTTCTTTGTGGCTTTCTTGGGATACCAAATTTTCCAAAATACGCCAAAAATTGCCAGAGATATATTACTTTTGAAAGTTTGTTTAAATTTCACCCATTACTGGTTCATGTCTCGGCTAAAACAACTTGAATAGTAAACTCTTACTTCACCTGTCTCAAAAAGAGGTATGTAATACAAAATGGATGGGAACGAATCATCGTTAGGATGTGAACTAATCGCGTTAGTTATAGTATCAACGGAACCATCAATGAGGATGCCAACGGATTGCGTTATTCGGTGATGAAATCCTTAGAACTTCGAGGTATTCTGACTGTGGATTATACCATACGTCTTACTATTCTATCTGCTCAACGACTCCTGACTAGCCTCAGAATGGTGTGATACTAAGTATACATCGTTTAAGGAGCCAAGTGAGAATTATATTTCACTTGTTTTGTCAAAATAAACATCGAATGCCGACATTTTGCCTAATATGAATTCTAATTTGTGCCAATCTGAATGAAGCTAACGAAGCAAAAGCTTATTGTGGCGTATTCTGCTTCTTTGGGGCTTTCTTGGGATACTAAATTTTCTAAAACACGCCACAAATTGCCAGTGATATATTACTTTTGAATGTTTGTTTGAATTTCACCCATTCCTGGTTCATGTCTCGGCTAAAACAACTTGAATAGCAAACTCTTACTTCACTAGACTCAGAAAGGGGTATGTAATTCAAAATGGATGGGAACTAATCAGCGATAAAATGTGAACTAATCGCGTTAGTTATGGTATCAACGGATCCTTCAATGAGGATGCCAACGGATTGCGTTATTCGGTGATGAAATCTTTAGGGCTTCGAGGCTTTCTGACTGTGGATTATGCCATATGTCTTATTATTCTGTCTGCTCAACGACTCCTGACTAGCCTCAGAATGGTGTGATACTAAGTATACATCGTTTAAGGAGCCAAGTGAGAATTATATTTCACTTGTCTTGTCAAAATAGTCATCAAATGCTGACATTTTGCCTAATATGAATTCTAATTTGTGGCAACCTGAATGAAGGTAACGGAGTAAAAGCTTATTGTGGCGTATTCTGCTTCTTTGGGGCTTTCTTGGGATACTAAATTTTCTAAAACACGTCAAAAATTGCCAGAGATATATTACTTTTGAATGTTTGTTTGAATTTCACCCATTCCTGGTTCATGTCTCGGCTAAAACAACTTGAATAGCAAACTCTTACTTCACTAGCCTCAGAAAGGGGTATGTAATACAAAATATATGGGAACGAATCAGCGATAAAATGGGAACTAATCGCGTTAGTTATGGTATCAACGGATCCTTCAATGAGGATGCCAACGGATTGCGTTATTCGGTGATGAAATCTTTAGGGCTTCGAGGCTTTCTGACTGTGGATTATGCCATATGTCTTACTATTCTGTCTGCTTAACGACTCCTGACTAGCCTCAGAAAGAATGTGATACTAAGTATACATTGTTAAATGAGTCAAGTGAGAATTATATTTCACTTGTCTTGTTAAAATAGACGTCGAATATCGAAATTTTTACTGATTTGAATTCTAATTTGTGGCAATCTGAATGAAGGTAACGTAGCAAATGCTTTTTTTGGCGAATTCTGCTTCTTTGGGGCTTTCTTGGGATACCAAATTTTCTAAAATACGCCAAAAATTGCCAGAGATATATTACTTTTGAAAGTTTGTTTAAATTTCACCCATTATTGGTTCATGTCTCGGCTAAAACAACTTGAATAGTAAACTCTTACTTCACCAGCCTCAGAAAGAGGTGTGTAATACAGAATGAATGCGAACGAATCAGCGTGAGGATGTGAACTAATCGCGTTAGTTATGGTATCAACGGATCCGTCAATGAGGATGCACACGGATTGCGTAATTCGGTGATGAAATCTTTAGGACTTCGAGGTATTCTGACTGTTGATTATGCCATATATCTTACTATTCTGTCTGCTCAACGACTCCTGCCAAGCCTCAGAAATTTGTGAGATTCAAAGTATACATTGTTAAATGAGCCAAGTGAGAATTATATTTCACTTGTCTTGTTAAAATAGACGTCGAATATCAAGATTTTTAATGATTTGAATTCTAATTTGTGGCTATCTGAATAAAGCTAACCTAGCAAATGGTTATTGTGGCGTATTCTGCTTCTTTGGGGCTTTCTTGGGATACAAAATTTTTGCAAAAATTGCCGGAAATGTATTACTTTTAAAAGCTTGTTTAAATTTCACCCATTCCTGGTTCATGTCTCGGCTACAACAACTTGAATAGTAAACTCTTACTTCACTAGCCTCAGAAAGGGGTATGTAATATAAAATGGATGGGAACGAATCAGCGATAGAATGTGAACTAATCGCGTTAGTTATGGTATCAACGGAACCGTCAATGAGGATACAAACGGATTGCGTTCGGATTCTATGCTGAAATCCTTAGAGCTTCGAGGCATTCTGACTGTGGATTAGGCCATACGTCTTACTACTCTGTCTGCTCAATGACTCCTGACTAGCTTCAGAATGGTGTATACATCGTTTAAGGAGCCAAGTGAGAATTATATTCCAGTTGTCTTGTCAAAGTAGACATCGAATACCGACATTTTGCCTAATGAAGCTAAGAGAACAAAAGCTTACTGTGGCGAATTCTGTTTCTTTGGGGCTCCGCTAAAAATTGCCAGAGATATGTTACTTTTGAAAGTTTATTTCAATTTCAGCCATTCCTGGTTCATGTCTCGGCTAAGACTACCTTAACAGTCAAGTTTAGCTTCACACCCTTATTGTAGTTCTCCTTGGGTATACCAATTTTCAAATTTCAATCTCCATAACTGAATAGACTATAACCATAAGAAGCATGAATTGATTAGGAGACGTGCTCTACAGCGATCAGTTAAAATTGAATAAAGCACAAAATACAATTAAAACAAGCAGGAATTAGCCACGGGCAATGCATAATAAAGCCTCCCAAAAATATCTTTTTTAAACCATGACGACTAGCAAGCAGCAGAGATAAGAAAGGCTAAGCTGGCTAAAGGAAACCGCTTAAACTGTAGATAAGAATGCCTCCAAAACAAAAAAAAAAAAAAAAGAAACATCCCAAAGTACTCGAGTAAGCCAGCAATCACGTTTTAATGTCAGCCTCCTATTTTTTTTTCCTCTGCTGCAGCAACAAAGATATAAACGGGTAGGTATTAATTAATTATATGAACAACAAAGGCAACAATGAGTTGTTGTATTGTAAAATATTTTGGAAGCAAGTAGTGCAACTAAGAGTCTGAAGTATGATGCCTCCTCATTGAATGAAAGCAACATCGTTATTAAGTGGAAACGAATTGCAAACGTGAACCAAGGTGAGAAATCAATTTTCCAAATCTCCTCGTTTCTTTTTTCACACAGCACTCTAGACAGTATTAGCAGAATTGGGCGAACTTATAACCAAAAAGTTATGTTGTGGTAAAAAAACACGATTTTTAGTCATGGTGAGGACAGTGGTACAAATGTTGAAGAAAAGAAATAAAACATTTTAACTAAGCGTTGGATCATTATACGTAAATTTTTAAAGACTGTAGCGAGATTTCAACAGACTGACGGACAGACGGGCCTCATAGGTCTGCGAGTCGCTAGAGGGAGTAAATGAGTTCTACAGGTTTCGCAGGGTTCTCTCTAAAATCCGAATAATCTTGGAAGCATTCTAACAGATAATGGAACTTGGATGGAGTCAAGCTCTAAGACGCTTGGTTACTGGCTGTTACTCAATTCCATGGTTGCTTGGACGTACTCAGTAGGCCTATATACCGGGATGGTAACCGTGTTCCGCTCATACAACACGTCAGTGATAACTGCCACTGTGATACCGTGATAACGGATTTTACCATCCGTTGTCTGGGGTGAGTTCGTTTGAACCCTACAAGTTAATGGGCCCGAAAGTTGTAGTGACTGCTATGTTGCGAAGGGCAGGACCGGTTGGTTTTTAGAAGCTGCGTTTTTCTGGACTACCGACAGGGTAGTCCTTTAGCGACAGGGTAGTCCTTTAGCGGCAGGGTAGTCCTGTACCGACAGGGTAGGTTAGGGTGGTTTCCATATCGAAGGATGGCAAACCGAACCGCTCTCTGCCCAAGGATCCTACGCCACTCCATCTCTCAATTTTCATTTTGCAGACTCTGGAGTTCCTAATTGGCACATGTGTTGGGAATCGTCTTGACCCTTCACTGGTATGAAGCTATCACTGGTATGCTTAGTAAGCAGTAAGCATTGCTTACACTAAGGCTCAACCGCTCGACAATGCCCTTCATGTTGTGGTTCGCTTCATTGAGGGAAAATTGGATGTGGGCGACTTCACTTTGTCGGTATTCTTGGACAAAGGAGGAGCTCTAGTGGACTTAAAGGTCCTCCGCTTTTTCTGGGTTGATACGATACTGATCGGCCGGATTAGCCACTCATCACTGGCGAAAGGCTCGATTGAAAAGATTGTGACCAGCGGAACTCCACAAGGAGTGGTTTTATCACCCTATAGCGTCTGGCTATCAAAGGGATTCTGATGTCTTTCGAGATGAAGAGAGAGTGAAGATCGAACGATTCACGAGAAAAACACGATTCACGAAAAACTCAGGAGCCACTTACGAATCGAGAGTGTATCGTGGGTCGGGAGTATCTCGCGAGTCGGGGTTTACTCGTGAGTCCTGAGAGTCTTGTGAGTGGTGGTTTTCTCGTGAGTCGTGGTTAATGTCGTGAACATGATTTCACGGACTCACAGGAAGAATTTCAATTCAATAACGGTTCCATACAATCATGTGATTGAATTTGGATCTCACTCACGAATCACGTGGTGAGATCTTCCTTGTTGTCGATTTTTGTCGTGAATCATGCGTGTCTCGTCAATTCACGACTCACTTGAATGCGTGCACACCTCTAGTAAGAAGCAGTGTCGGGAGAAAAGTGATGAATGTTGGGTTCATGGCTACGAAAATCGGCCTAGGACTGAGGAAGTACCTGGCATTTCTCAAACTTTGGCCAGTCTTCTATATTGCTGGGGGAAGGATTTTAGGCGTGGCGGCCGTGGCTGCAGGGTATATGTCGTTGCGGCAGGATTATGCATCAGGTGAGTTCTTCCTTGTTAAAAGGTTGATTCCAAGAAGGAATCCCTAGATGGGGGATTTTTCCTCCTTCCCGGGAACTTGTATATATATGGATGGGTCCAAATTGGATAGCACACCAGGGAGGAAGACTTCATTGAATTCCTTGAAATCAGAAAATCATGGAGACTTCTGGAGCGATGAAGCGTCTTCCAGGCGGTGATCTTCGCAGTTCTGAATGCACTGAAGACGATGACGATGCAGGGGCGTTGAATTCTTCGGAATTAGGGTGTAATTAAGGCTTTATAAGGGGTTTAGCGTCTTTCTGACGAAGGTCTTCGCAGTCCTGGAGGCATTTTAGAAGGTGTCGATGCAAGATCGGCGGCCGAAATAGCCTGCCATGATTAATGGGGGCGGTCAGGCGGTGCTGAAGCTCTGGCGTTGAGCCATGTGTGGTGGAGACAGTTAAGAAGATGCAAGGATCTTCTTCGAAGCGTGCTCAAGTCTGTCAGGCTCTGCTAGGCCCTGAGTCATCCAGGGTTGGCAGGAAACGAAGCGGCCGACGAGCTGGCCAGGCTAGGGTAGCTGTTTGGCGCAGATTGTGCTACGCAAACAGTGTGCCCTCCTCTGTGAGAGCTTTTCGGCAGGTTGACCGCTTTCTATCATTACCGTGCGTATGGCATGAGCATGGGGTGGTTATGTGGGTACCAGATGGGTGGCAAAGGCCCTTTTGGTTGAGTATTTCGGTTAATCAGTTGCATGACTTCGGACTGCTGGGAGCTTCAATGCCAGATTTTTGGCGTCGCGCCAATCGCAGGAAGAGTTAAACTGTAGGGTATGCGATGACGAAGAGGAGTTGGAGGCGTTTGAGTACCTTTTTGTGTCATTACCCCGCAATTTCGAGAGGAAGACTCAGGTTAATGGACGAACCACTCTTTTCGTGGCTGGATTTGGTCCAGGCTTTGTTTTTGAGTGTCGCGAAAATGCCACTCTGCAAACAAATTCCACAAAAGCAACGCGCAAAAATAAATCAATTTTTAACTTTGACGCCTTAAAACACTACTTTACGTAAGGCAACACAGAATGACGCTCAATTTCAGTTGTCGAAGCTGAAAATTCCTTAACTTTTGGACGTTGCTTCAGTCGCATTTGTTGCATTTTTCAACGCGACGCTAAAAAACATAGCAGTCTTTTTTTGTCCTCTTTTCATTCTGCAGTTCTGCAGAGGCCTGAATTACACTCTCAAGGTGCGAGTTTCTCCGTGGCCCGTCTGGTTCCTTACTTTTTTTCTTGCAAGTTGGATTTATTCCGCGACCTTCTGTATACACGGTTGGGTATAAATTGGGCTGGGTAGCCTGGGACAATTCTTGGCGGCACTTTAGACAAAGTCGATGCAAGAGCATCGGACAAATTTGACTGCCATGATACTCGTGTATAGTGGCAGTCAGGCGGCGCTGAAGGCTCTGGCTTCGAGCCATGTGTGGTCAAGAGAGTTAAGACGATGCAAGGAGCTTCTCCGAAGCATGTTAAGGGCTGTCCGGCTCTGCTGGGTCCTGGGCCATTAAGGGTTGGCAGGGAACGAAGCAGCCGACGAGCTGGTCAGTAATGGATCGCTGTTTGACGCAGATTGCACTACGGAATCAGTGAAACCTCGCTGGTGCGAGCTTTTTGGTAGGATGGACGCTTGTGACCGGGTAAATCAGATAATGAGGCGTGAGCTGATGCTGTGGGTCCAAGGGTGGTCAAGTCCCTTTGGCTGAGTATTTTGTGGAACAGAATGTCGGATATATATGGCCCGAGGAAGCATGATTTCGGCTGGCTTTTGCACTGTCGGTCTTTGACGTCACGCTGGATGCAGCGATGACGTCACGCTGAATGCAGAGACAGGCTTCTGCAAGGTATGCAATGACGAACAAGAGTTGGAGACGGTAGAGTACCTTTTGTGTCACTGCCCCGCAATTGCTAGGAGATACAGGATAATGGGTGAACAACTATTTTTTTGACAGAATTCCCTGTAGGCACTGAGTTCTTTTGTCATTCTTCTTCTGTAGGGGTCTGAATTGGTTGACTAGACCATGCCCTCAGCGCTGAGGATTTCTTTCTGGTTCGCCTGGTTACTTTTTTTGGGTCTTTTGTGTTGGCTTAATTTTTCTGTTGGCTCTTCTATCTTGCAGTTTAGTTTTCTTTTTATATCCTCCATTCTAGGATGAGAACATACTAACACCGCCATTCTGCTTGTAACACCCCGAAATATTGGTCTAAGACCCCATAAAGTGTGTATATTCTTGATCATCATGACATTTTAAGTCGATCTAGTCCTGCCCGTCTGTCTGTCTGTCTAAGGCACGCTAACTTTCGAACGAGCGAAGCTTGGTGCTTGCAGTTTTGCACAAGTTCTTCACATAGGTCAGTTGGGATTGTAAATGGGCCAAATCGGTTAATGTTTTGATATAGCTACCATATAAACCGATCTCCCAATTAGACTTTTTGAGTTTCTAGAGGGTGCAATTCTTATCCGATTTGTTTCTACTTTCAATAACTGTGTCAAATACCCAAAATATATTTACCCTGTAAATCGGGTAAATACCCGGGTATTTACCCATTTATAACCAAAAGTTAGGTATTTATAATTATGCAGATATCTTGCTCATAAAAACATTTTCCAAAAAATTTTTAATGATTTCGTATTTTTTGTATCTAAACCTGGCCTTATGATCTCATAAAACTGGATTTTTGTTATGTATTGGGTTGCTCAAAAAGTAATTGCGGATATAGACCGATCTCCATACTTAAAGTGTCAAGGCAATAAATTAGTCATTTTTCATTCTATTCTGGTAGACCCCTATCCATTTTGGTAAAGAGCGGTTCAGATCGAACTATATTTGGATATAGCTACTCCATAGACCGACCACCCTATATAGGGTATTGAGTTCATAAAAGATCCATTTATTATCCGAATTCGATGAAGTTTGACACAGTGTGTACTGGTAGAACTCGGCACAGCGAGTTCCGGTACTCCTCTAAACCTGTTTGTTGAATATCGTCCAGATCGGACCATATTTGGATATAGCTGCCATATGGACCGAATTCCCGATATAGAGCATTGGTCTCATAAAAGGAGCATTTTCATCCGATTTGGATGAAATTTGAAACTGTGCGTTTTGATAGACCTCTACACCTGTTTGTTGAATATCGTCCAGATCGAAACATATTCGGATATAGCTGTCATATAGACCGATCTCCCGATATAGAGTAATGAGTCCATATATTGAGTATTGAGTCCGATTTGGATGAAATTTGAAACAGTGCGATTCGATAGATCTCTACCTTGTTTGTAAATAGGTTAATAACCTGATATATCTCGTATATAAACCGATCCTAGATCTTGACTTCTTGAGCCTCTAGAGGGCGCAATGCTTATCTGATTTGACCGATCCTAGATCTTGACCTCTTGAGCCTCTAGAGGGCGCAATTCTTATCCGATTGGGCTAAAATGTGGCTGACTTGTCGTTTTGGTACGGCTTCCAACAATTGTGCTTAGTATGGTTGAAATTGGCTCAGAACCTTATATAGATGCCGTATAAACCGATTTCCCGATTAGACTTCTTGAGCTACTAGAGGGCGCAATTCTTATCCGATTTGACTGAAATCTTGCACTTGGTATTTTGGTATGACTTCCAACAATTGTGCTAAGTATGGTCTAAATCGGTTCATAACCTGATATATCTTGGATATAAACCGATCTTAGATCTTGACTTCTTGAGCCTCTAGAGGGCGCAATTCTTATCCGTGGTATTTTAGTATGACTTCCAACAACTGAACCAAGCATGGTCTATATCGGTTTATAACCTGATATAGCTGTCATATAAATCGATCTCCCAATATGACTTTCTGAGCCTCTAGAGGGCGCAATTATTACTTGATTTGACTAAAATTTCGGACGTATCGGGTTGCCCAAAAAATAATTGCGGATTTTTCATATAGTCGGCGTTGATAAATTTGTTCACAGCTTGTGACTCTGTAATTGCATTCTTTCTTCTGTCAGTTATCAGCTGTTACTTTTAGCTTGCTTTGGAAAAAAAGTGTAAAAAAAGTATATTTGATTAAAGTGCATTCTAAGTTTTATTAAAAATGCATTTACTTTCTTTTAAAAAATACGCAATTACTTTTTGGGCAACCCAAAAGTATTTTTCTATGACTTCTAAGAAAAATGTTCCTCCCCTGGGATCACTGTTGCTCAATGGAACTTAGCTGCTGCTTCTTGTAGAAGTTTCATAAGCAAGGTGACGATGATGACGATGACTGCTGGCATGGACTTGATTATGTCCATGGCAAGAGCAGCAAACGGACAGAAGTGTTTGTGACTGTCTGTTTTGCTTTTTAATGGTATGCCCTCATTATTAGCGCTAGCGGCGGTATTTTTTATTGCTCATCCCCCGAACACAGAACACTCGCAGAAGGATTAAACCTCAGTTGACCAGCAAGAGGCACGGAAAGAAAGAATACGTTACACAAGATTGGCCAAGTTACGATCATGTCTGTCCGTTTGGCAAGCTTAGCTTAACATCTTTGTGCGAAATTGTTTTCAAGTTTGCGCGCTTTGGACGTAAATTAGGATAACAACGTGAGGCATAATTATTACTCAGCGCTGGAGTTGCGGCTATTTGGCAGTTCTTGGTCGGTTGGTGTGTCATGGCGTTGTTGGTTGTGGTCTTGTAATAAATGTATTAAGTTAAGTTAACGCCCATTGCAAGAGAGTCTGGGATAGTATCGCCGAGGATTTCAAAGTACCATATTCTGGTGGATTAAGATGCAGACGTCAGTCTGTTCTTGTTCACAAAGACAAGCGACATGGCCCAGAGACAGAGAGTGAGAAAAGGAAGAAAGATTTTGTATGGCCAACGATCGTGGATCGACTTGCCTTGCTTACATATTTTGTTGCCATTTCCAATGCCCTTCATAAACTCAGGTATTTTAATGTTTTCACCCAGCATCGTATAAATAACTTTGCGATAATTGAAAAATTATGAACCCATTCTTAGAATGAGGACGTCATTTCTTTGTGCTGGGCAGTTGAAGCAATGGTGCAAATGGTTTATTGGGCCAAGTGGTTATTCACGGTTTATGACATCTCTATCTGCTCATCATTGGGCAGAGTAGTGAACGAATATTGACCACTGATTTGTTGGGGAATATCTAACGGAGTGGCCAATTCGTGTGGCACATTACCGGATAATTACGTCACACTTATTGGGTAGGGTATTTTGTGTAAAAGGAGTTTATAGGTGATTTGGCTTTATATGTTGGGGAATATTTTTGTGGTTTCAAAGAATCCTTGAAACTGCCTGACTCTGCGTTAATTTTAAGAACATGTAGGGTAAAGTCATTTTTAATTTCCACAACAAGATTTTTTTTTAACAATTTCCTCAAACAGTAGACAAAATATCCTGGAAGGCCACCAAAGCGTACCTCTTCAGTCGGAGAGGCAACTCGACATCTCCAACCACTACCTAGAGGACCTTTGACATTGACCTAACCTTGAGGTGTGCTTGTTGTGCCTCCATTGATGTTCCTTAGAGAGCACTTTGCTCATTCTAGATCAATGATGGGCACACTACCACTGTGGAAAAGTCCAAACTGTGTTTGTGTGACTATCCTCAAACATCAACTAAATGAAATAACTTCGAAATATAAAGGGTGATTTTTTTGAGGTTAGGATTTTCATGCATTAGTATTTGACAGATCACGTGGGATTTCAGACATGGTGTCAAAGAGAAAGATGCTCAGTATGCTTTGACATTTCATCATGAATAGACTTACTAACGAGCAACGCTTGCAAATCATTGAATTTTATTACCAAAATCAGTGTTCGGTTCGAAATGTGTTCATTCACCGTAACGTTGCGTCCAACAGCATCTTTGAAAAAATACGGTCCAATGATTCCACCAGCGTAGAAACCACACCAAACAGTGCATTTTTCGGGATGCATGGGCAGTTCTTGAACGGCTTCTGGTTGCTCTTCACTCCAAATGCGGCAATTTTGCTTATTTACGTAGCCATTCAACCAGAAATGAGCCTCATCGCTGAACAAAATTTGTCAAAATTTGAACACATTTCGAACCGAACACTGATTTTGGTAATAAAATTCAATGATTTGCAAGCGTTGCTCGTTAGTAAGTCTATTCATGATGAAATGTCAAAGCATACTGAGCATCTTTCTCTTTGACACCATGTCTGAAATCCCACGTGATCTGTCAAATACTAATGCATGAAAATCCTAACCTCAAAAAAATCACCCTTTAGTTAACCGATCGAGGCCACACGAAGTGTTTACTCTGTTTGTGTGCTCGTTCGTTCGTTTTTCCTATACCAGCGGGCATAGGAATTTCAGTGCGGTTGTGTATGCTGCCCATCTATTGGGTTGCCCAAAAAGTAATTGCGGGTTTTTTAAAAGAAAGTAAATGGATTTTTAATAAAACTTAGAATGAACTTTAATCAAATGTACAGAAGAAAGAATGCAATTACAGAGTCACAAGCTGTGAAAAAATTTGTCAACGCCGACTATATGAAAAATCCGCAATTACTTTTTGGGCAACCCAATATATTCTAGATTCATTACAAGTGTCTTCCAATTAGAGCTAAGCACGTGAGTCGTGAGTAGTCGTGTCATGGGTGAATCACGTGATTTATGAGTGAGATCCAAAAAAAAAAATCACGTGATCGTGATTGAATTAAAATTTTTCGTGCGTGAGCTTGAGTCACGACTCAAAACACTTTTTATGGCAGCTATATCAGGTTATAGACTGTTTCGGACCGTATCAGTTGTTGGAAGTCGTAATAGAACACCGCCTGGAAAATTTCAGTCAAATCGGACAAAAATTGCGGCTTGTATGGACTCAAGAAGTCAAATCGGGAGATGGTTTCATATGGGAGCTCTATCAGGTTAAAGAGCGATTTAGACCGTACTTGGCACAGTTGTTGGAAGTCGTAATAGAACACCGCATGCAAAATTTCAGACAAATCGGACAAAAATTTTAGACTCATTCGGACCGTACTTCACACAGTTGTTGGAAGTCGTAACAGTCAAATCGGACAAAAATTGCGACTTGTAGGGGCTCAAGAAGTCAAATCGGGAGATCGGTTTATATGGGAACAATATCAGGTTTTAGACTGATTTGGGACGTACTTGACACAGTTGTTTGAAGTCATTACAGAATGCGACATGCAAAATTTCAGCTAAATCGAACAAAAATTGCGACTTGTAAGGGCTCAAGAAGTCAAATCGGGAGATCAGTTTATATGGGAGCTACATCAGGTTATGCACCGATTAGGACTGTACTTGGCACAGTTGTTGGAAGTCATAACAAAACACTACGTGCAAAATTTCAGCCAAACCGAACAAAAATTAAGGCTTTTAAGGGCGTAAGAAGTCAAATCGGGAGATCGGTTTATATGGGAGCTATAACAGGTTATGCACCGATTCGAATTGTACTTAGCACAGCTGTTGAAAGTCATTACAGAATGCCACATGCAAAATTTTAACTAAATCGGACAAAAATTATGGCTTGTAAGGGCTCAATAAGGCAAATCGGGAGATCGGTTTATATGGGTGCTATATCAGGTTATCAACCGATTTGGACCGTACTTGACACAGCTGTTGAAAGTCATAACAGAATGCCACAAGCAAAATTTCAGCCAAATCGAACAAAAATTGCGGCTTGTAAGGGCTTAAGAAGGCAAATCGGGAGATTGCTTTATATGGGAGCTATATCAAGTTATAGACCGATTCGGACCGTACCTGACACAGCTGTTGGAAGTCATAACAGAATGCCACAAGCAAAATTTCAGCCAAATCGAACAAAAATTGCGGCTTGTAAGGGCTCAAGAAGTCAAATCGGGATACCGATATGGCCCATTTGCAATCCCAAATGACCTACATCAATTCTTAGGTTAGGTTACGTTTAAGTGGCTGTCTGCCATCAGACTCACTTAAACATTTTCGTCCATTGTGATACCACAGGAACAGAAGAAGGAAGATGACTTCTAGTTCCTACCGTTAAACCATCCAGATCGTTTTAAATAGACCAGTAACTTGCGAATGTTCACATCCGCTAAATCGGACAGATTCTCAAAGAAATGAGAACCTAAAGTGGAACTCCTTCTTACTGCTATTGCGGGACACACACACAAAAGGTGTTCTATAGTCTCTTCTTCCTCGATGTCGTTGCTGGCAATCTTCAGTCTGTCAGCATGTTTTCTGATTAGACAGTGACCTGTCATGACGGACACAATGTTTGAGACGTCTGTTCTAGCCAATGACAGCAAATCAGTTGACCTCTTCGAGTCTAGATGAGGTCACATAGTTTTGGAATGCTCACAGCCCCCTGGTCCTGGGCCTGGTCCTGAAAACTCAGCTTACATGTCAATACTTAGTATCTGTGCAAAATTTCAAGCGATTAGCTGTATGCGTTCGACCGCTATCGTGATTTCGACAGACGGACGGACGGAAGGACTTGGCTAATTCAAATCAAAATGTCGAGATGATCAAGAATATATGTACTTTATGGGGTCTTAGACGAATATTCGAGGTGTTACAAAAGGATTGACTAGACTAGTATACCCCCATTCTATGGTGGTGGGTATAAAAATGATGCCTGCAAATGGTGCCAACCCTTGAAACCATAATAGTTTCAAGGGTTGGCACTATATTTTGTTTCCCATTTTCGTCACCATCATCAGAGTTCTACTATTTCAACTATTTTTCTCATAATTTGCGCAGACGTTTGAAAAAAATTGTTGTTCGCTTCATGCAAAATTATTTTTTCAAGTTTTTTGCGAGTCGTAATTTTTTTGTGCTTGAGCTAGCGTGAGTGAGTAAAATTTTTGGCTCGTGAGCAGGCGTGAAGGTGAGTCAATATAAAAAAGTCGTGCGTGAGTGAAAAATCACTCACGTGAATATATCTGCTTTCAATTTTGCCTACAATTTCGTCCAGGAACTCTTCTTCGCTCTATTCGTCTTCTTTTCCAACCCTGAAAGCAAAATTATTTTTTCAAGTTTTGCAAGTTTTTTGCGAGTCGCAATTTTTTTGTGCTTGAGCTAGCGTGAGTGAGTAAAATTTTTGACTCGTGAGCAGGCGTGAAGGTGAGTCAATATAAAAAAGTCGTGCGTGAGTGAAAAATCACTCACGTGAATATATCTGCTTTCAATTTTGCCTACAATTTCGTCCAGGAACTCTTCTTCGCTCTACTCGTCTTCTTTTCCAACCCTTAAAGCGCTCGGCGATTTTCGTTCCAGATCTGTGCCGTGTTCTCTCTTTACGAAAATCGATTCAGGCAAAGAAGCATTCTTCTTTCCTTCATGAGTTCCTTCAATTCCCTTCTCAAAAGATGTCCACCAAATTGTATATCCTCCCAAGATTTTATTGAATCTCTTAAGGCCTTTGATCCCGTTTCAAAAATTCCTTAATACCACATGTCATGTAGGTTCAAAACCCCTTGGGGAGTTCGCGATGCTATGGCATGTTAAAAAAATTCCCTTAATGCGTTTTTGCCAAAAATATAAACTCCTTGCATTGAAATGAGATCAAGATGTGTGCATCTAGCCTTTGGGTGTTTGGAGTCCAAACTTATTAATTACTCTTTGCACACCTACATGCATGTCAGCCTATGCACATAACAGTGAATTCATAATACTCGCCAACACACACATTCATATAAATTTAAGTCATCAGTCATCCTGCGGCAATATAAACTTTCTTGTGACCTACCGACATAACTGCTGCTTTCTTTGGCTTTCTTTTAGCTGGACCATGGCCAAGAGGGCAATAGTGAAGGAAGGGGCAGGACATGTAAATATGTTCCATGTCTTAACACTACGAGTGCATACTTAACTTGGTCATAATAACTTATTTGTTCTCCTTATTTGAATGCACTAGTATGTATATGTGTGTGTGTGTGTGTGTGTTTGTGTGCACGCTACATGAACAAAAGTCATAAAAATGCGGCTTGAAAAGAAATTAAAAACAATTCTCATAATATACACATCAACTAAATAAATTAGGGAGGTAACTCCTCCTTCACACAAACACAACAAGTTTGACAGACTGCAACGCAACGCTAGCTCGCTAGCTGGCTGACACCTTAGCATGGTAGTGATGGTAATAGGTAAATGGGTAAACGGGTTGTTAAAATGGTACCAAATTGGCTTAGAAAAAAGTACATTTGATTTGTAGATTTTGTTTTTTAAAAAATTCGTGGAAATTTATTTTTTATTAAGAATCGATTTTTCTGAAGAAATTATCGAAAATCGATTTTCCTTAAGAAGTTATCGATCTTAAATTTTTTTCAAATTTTTCAGTGGGTTTTCTATTATAAAGTTTTTTTTTTAAATTCGTTCAAATTTAATTTTATAAAGAAATTATCGTAAATCGATTTTCGTTAAGAAGTTATCGACTTTGAAATTTTGTTAAATTATTCCCAATTTGAAGTAAGAGCCAAAAGCGTATGTTTTAATTTTTTTTTTTTGAAAATTCCTTGATATTTAAAGAATTTATCTAAATTCGATTTTTGTAAAAATAACGAATACTGATTTTCATTAAGAATTCATCTATCGTGAATTTTTGTCAAATTATTACAAATTCTGACACAAAAAAGCAGTATTTGAGAACTTTTTTTGTAAGTTAAGTAATTTTTTTCTGGAAAATTGGTGAACATTTTGCGTTTACAAAAAATTTATCGAAATTCGATTGTTGTCGAAAATCAATTTTCGTTGAAAACTTATGGAATATAAATTTTTGTCAAATTTGGTACATAAGTGTTATGTTGTAGAATTTCTTTTTAATTCGTTGAAATGGAATTTTATAAAGAATTTATGGAAAAACGATTGTCGTAGAAAATTTGGGACAAATTTCTTTGGGAAAATTGATTAAAATTTAATGTTTATAAAGAATTTATCGAAATTCGATTGTTGTAAAGAAATAATCGAAAATCGATTTTCCTTAGGAATTTATCGAATTAAAATTTTTGCCAATTTTGGGACAATTAGTGATATATTGTAATTTTTTTTTTAATTCGTTGACTTTGAATTGTATAAAGAATTTATGTAAAAACGATATTCGTTAAAAAGTTATCGGATTTCAGATTGCTTATAGTAAATTTTTCCGTATTTGAGACTAATTTTTATTTGAAAAATTTTTGAACATTTTATGTTTATAAATAATTTATCGAAATTCGATTGTTGTAAAGAAATTATCGAAAGTCGATTTTCGTTAAGAACTTATCGAGAATAAATTCTTGTCAAGTTTGGGACAATCAGTGTTATATTGAAGACTTTTTTTATTCGTTGACATTAAATTTTATAAAGAATTTATGGAAAAACGATTTTCGTTAAATAGTTATCGGATTTCTGTTTGTATTCCCGTACATTTTTCCAAATTTGGCACTAATTTCTTTTGGAAAATTGGTGAAAATCTAATATTTATAAAGAATTTATCAAAATTCGATAGTTGTAAAGAAATTATCGAAAATAGATTATTTGTTCTGAAGTTATCAATTTTCCATTTTCTAAATCAAATTTTTATCAATAAAACGGTATTTGAGACTTAATATTTGTATGAGTTTTTAAATGCATTGAAATTTAATTTTTATAAAGAATTTATTTTCTTAAGAAGCTATCGAATTTAAAGTTTTGTCGAATCGAATTGAACTTGATATGAATAATTTATCAAAATTCGACTTTCAAAAAAAAAAAAAATCGGAAATCGATTTTTGTTTTGCATTTATCGAACTTCAACTTTTGTCAAAAACTTTTTATCAGTAAGGCAGTATTTATATTTGTAGGATTAGAAATGCCTTTAAATTTAATTTTTATAAAGAATTTATTGAAAATCCATATTCGTTTAGAAGTTATCGAACTAAGGTTAGGTTGACATACACCTAAGCCAGTAATCGGCTAAGGAAATCATCAAAACTCGATTTTCGTAGAGAAATTATCGAAAATCAGTTTTCGGAAAGTTATTATCTAAAATTAATTTTCGTGAAGAATGGATCGAAATCGCTTTCGTTAACAAGTTATTAAAATTGGATTATGTCATCTCTCTCTTTGTGAAAATTTGTTGAAATTTAATATGTATAAAGACAATGGAAATTCGATTTTTAGCATAGCAACTACGGAAAATCAATTGTCGCATAGAATTTTCGAAAAAAGTGGAATTTTTTTTTGGTTTATTGAAATTATTTTTTAATACAGAATTTATCGAGTTTCGATTTTCGTACACAATTTTTCAAAAATCTAATTTTTATAAGAAGTTATCGAACTTAATTTTGTTTTATTTTTATAAATTTGGGACAAAAGGAGGCTTTATTTTATTAGTTAATTTTTTTGGAAAGTTTTTAAATTTGTTTTTTCGTTATGAAGCTATCGAACCAAAATGTTTGTAAAACTTTTAAAACTTTAACCCGCTCCCCATATGTCTCTCTACCATTATGGGTTAGGGATATTTAATCGAAATTCTCTCTACCTTTATGGGTTAGGGATATTTCATCGAAATTCGATTTTCATAATGAATTTATCAGATTTATCGATTTTCGTAATGAAGGTAGGTAATTTTCATCGAAATTCCATTTTCATAAAGAATTTATCGAAAATCGATTTTCGTTATCATGATATCGAACTAATATGTTTTAAAATTTTTGCAACTATTTCGGAACATTTTATATGCAGCGATTTATTTTTTTGAAAAATCATTGAAATTTAATTATAATAAAAGATTTATCGATATTTAGGTTTCGTTGAGAAATTATCGTAAAAAATTTATCGAAAACGATTTTGTTAAAAAATATTCAAACTAAATGTTGGTAAATTTGTATTTGGGAAAGGGGGCAGAATTTGGGACTATTTTGTCAAAATTCGATATTCGTAAAAAATTTATCGAAAATCGAGTATCGTTAAGAATTTATCGAATTAAATTTTTTTTTGGCAATTTTTACAAAACAAAAAACAATTTTTTTCTTGAGATAACGTGGTACTTCTTTTTAGTAACTAATGTTCCAAAAATCGTACCATCACAGTTTATTACATACCATCATTTCTGCTTATATTCATCAAGGTCTGGCTTCAAGGCGCGACAGACACTAAAAAAATCCAACTAGCCATCGAGCATGCAACATACCAACAATGTTGAAAACAATCACATTTGTAGTGATTTCATTTCTGTTCGTTTTGTTGCATGGCATGATGCCCTTTCTGGAGGTGGTGCGGCAAGGCTTTGTTTGGAAAGGAAGAGCCTTAAATAACAACAGAGGACAGCGTGCGGCGACGACTGCAACGCCAACAACAACAACAATAATAATGAATACATGCAATCCGTCATGCAGGTGTGAATGATTCATTAATTTCGCGCCTTCAGTCCTTAACGCGCCGTAACAAACGCGCACTGGCACTAACTCAACTTGGGCTATGGGAGTAACTTGCCGTTTTATGCCTCGAGACGTCGAACGATCGCAGTGTGTGCGTGGAAAGTGTCTGGCCACAGATTAACCAAATATTTCTCTTACGAGGAAGCTGAGCATCTAGCAAAGACATCATTTCCAGATAACGTCTTCATCTTCATCATTGGTTTGTGTGCAACGTCATCATCACCTGAAGGCGTTGGTAAGTCATTCCATACCAAAGTCATACAAATAATTATACAAACGTATAGCAAGGGTGTTCAAGCGGGAAGGGCCTTGGGAACTAAATGCCTTTGAAAATAGGTAGAGAGTTCTACAGAAAGTTGAAGCATAAAAGTGAGTTGACTGGGAAGCCTGTATGGGCTGTTGTTATAACATAGAGATAGGTGAAAAAGTATAAATCTGCGTGCCCCCAAATCAGGTCCAGAGAAAAGAAAATGTGGAGCAAGTGCCAATTTCACATGTACATATGTGCAAATTTCAAGCCCTAAGTGTCTACTCGGTGCTTGCCAACCAGTGGCATGAGAAATTTAAAAAAAAAACCTTCGTGGTTTGAATTTCTTTTTATTTCGATATTTCGGTTGACTTGGTTAAACCATTTTCAGGAATTTTATTTGAGGAGTTTTATTCTTGAAAATGGTTTGTCGAAGTCAGCCGAAATCTTATATATAAAAATCAATTTGTGTTTGTTTCTTTGTCTGTTCCGTATAGACTCAAAAACGGCTGAATCGATTTTATTGAAATTTTCACAGATGCACAATGATCCCGCGGTGAACATAAGGTACTACATTTTTTGTATCTGAAGGGGGACGCACCCTCCCCCTTACCCTAATTTTCAGAAACGCCAGATCTCGAAGATGGGTAGTGCGATTTAAGCGAAATTTTGTGTGCTCTCTTATAGTAACCTAAAACCAAAAATTTTATATCCAAATTTCAGATGGGGTACCTAGGGGGGCTGCCCACCCAAAAACCCACCAAATATATTTATAGACCAATCACGACAATCAAATTAAAGGTCTTTGAGAGTGGAAAACAAATCTGATATTCAAATATGAAGTCAAGTGTTTAGGGAGCCGCCCCACCCCTAAAATCGGACATATTTGCCGACCATGGCAATATGGGGCTCAAATAAAAGGTATTTGATATCCACTTTCGGGACCAAGTTTCTGTGGATCGCCCCCTTCTCTAAAACAACCCCAAACAGGACTTATTGACTGATCATGGCAATATGGGGCTCAAATAAAAGGTATTTAAGTCTAGAATACGAATCTGATATCCAAATGTGGGACTAAGTGTTTGGGGGACCACCCCAACCCCCTAAACACCCCTAAATATGACATATTTACCCACCTTGGTAATATGGGGCTCAAATGAGAGGTATTTGCGAGTAGAATACGAATTTGGTATCCAAATGTGGGATCAAGTTTCTGGGGGTGCACCTCTTCCACAAAACACCCCCCAAACAGGACTGATTGTATTTACTGATCATGGCAATATGGGGCTCAAATGGAAGGTCTTTCGGGGTAGAGCATGAATCTGATATCAACATTCCGTAAAAAGTGTCTACAGGGCCGCCTTCTCCCCAATGCACCCCCTAATAGGATAATTTTACCGACCTTAGCAATATGGGGCTCATATAATAGGTATTTTAGAGTAGAATACGAATCTGATATATATTTTCAGTGCCAAAGCACCACGTGGCCTCCACAACTCCCAAAATGCTTCCCCTCCCAAACCGGACATGTTTGTCAACTGCGGAAATATGGGGCTCAAAGGTATTTGGGAGTAGAGTACGAATTTGATAACAGCATTCGGGACCAACTGTCTAGGGAGCGTCCCACCCAATAACATCCATCAAATAAGACGTATTTGTTCACCATGACAATTTGGGGTTCAAAGAGAGTGGAACACGATGTTAATTGGTTTTAGGGCCCACCCCCCAATCGGGTCATATTTGCTGATGATTGCAATAAGGGTCTCAAATGAAAGGTATTTCAGATTAGAAAACGAATTTGATTTTCTTTTTTGGTGTCATATGGACGGAGGACGACTCATCCCATATATTCCCCTTAATTCAATGGCAATATAGGAGTCAAACAAATTATATTTGATAGTAGACCACAATGCTAATATTTTTCAGGGCTAAATGTTTGGCAGATCACCCCACCCCCAAAACACCCCTAAATCGTACATATTTAGCGTCCACGGCAATATGGAGCTCAAATGAAAGGTACTAGGGAGTAGAATACGAATTTTCTTGGGAAACACCATTCCCCAAAATACCCCCCAAGCAGGACCTCTTTACTGGCCATGGCAATATGTGGCTCAAATAAAAGGAATTCGGCAGTAGAATACGACTCATATATAAATGTAGGACCAAGTGTTTGATGAACGACTCATCCCATAAACCGATGACAATATGAAGTTTAAATAATAGGTATTTGAGAGTAGACCACGTTTCTGATAGTTTTTTAAGGCTAAGTCTCTGGCGAACCACCCCATACCCAACAAACACCCCTTCATCGGACATAAATATTTACCGACCATGGCAATATGGGGCTCAAATAAAAGGTATTTGCGAGAAGAGCAAGAAACTTATTCCCACTTTCAGGACCAAGTATCTGGGGGACAATACCACCCCCTATCCCACAAACCACCACCCTGAGGGCCATACCACTCCCAAAATCCCTATGAGAGTATCGGGCTCAAATAAAGTTGTTTTAAAAAGTGGTGTAGATCTAATATCCAAGCTAAGGTGACCCTCAGTCCTTCGAGCGAATTCATAGACCAATAAAGAGCAAATCGGTCCATGTTTTGATATAGCTGCCATATAAACCGATCTTGGGTCTTGACTACTTGAGCCTCTAGAGGGCGCAATTCTAGTCCGATTCGACTGAAATTTTGCACGTAGGGTTTTGGTATCACTTCCAATAACTGCGCTAAGTATGGTTTAAATCGGTCCATGTTTTGATATAGCTGCCATATAAACCGATCTAGGGTCTTGACTTCTTGAGCCTCTAGAGGGCGCAATTCTCGTCCTATTCAACTGAAATTTCGCACGTAGTGTTTTGGTTTCACTTCCAACAACTGTGTTAAGTATGATTCAAATCGGTTCATGTCTTGATATAGCTGCCATATAAACCGATCCTGGGTATTGACTTCTTGAGCTTCTAGAGGGCGCAATTCTCGTCCGATTGAGCTGAAATTTTGCACGTAGTGTTTAGGTATCACTTCCAACAACTGCGCTAAGTATGGTTTAAATCGGTCCATGTATTGATATAGCTGCCATATAAACCGATCTTGGGTCTTGACTTCTTGAGCCTCTAGAGGGCGCAATTCTCGTCCGATTGAACTGAAATTTCGCACGTAGTGTTTTGTTATCACTTCCAACAACTGCGCTAAGTATGGTTTAAATCGGTCCATGTCATGATATAGCTGCCATATAAACCGATCTTGGGTCTTGATTTCTTGAGCCTCTAGAGGGCGCAATTCTCATCCGATTCAACTGAAATTTCGCACGTAGTGTTTTGGTTTTGGTATCACTTCCAACAACTGTGTTAAGGGTGATTTAAATCGGTTAATGATCTGGTATAGCTGTCATATAAACCGATCTTGGAACTTGACTTCTTGAACCTCTAGAGCGCGCAATTCTGATCTGATTTGGCTGAAATTTTGCATGAGGTGTTTTCTTATGACTTCCAATAACTGTGCTGAGTATGGCTCGAATCGGTATATAAACTGATATAGCTGGCATCTGGCCATCTGATCTGGGATCTTAATTTCTTGAGCCTATAGAGGGCGCAATTTTCATCCGATTTGGCAGAAATTTTATACAATGGCTAATCTCCATGACCTTCAACATACGTGTCTTATATGGTCTGAATCGATCAATAGCTTGATACGGCGCTCATATAATCCTATCTCCCGATTTTGCTTCTTGAGCCCCTACGAGGCGCAATTCTTATCCGAATGAACTGAAATATTACACAATGACTTCTACAATGTTCAGCATTCATTTATGGTCCGAATCGGACTATAACTTGATATAGCTCCAATAGCAATATTATTTGTTTGCCTAAAAAGAGATACCGCGTATAGAACTCGACAAATGAGAGCCATGTTGGAGGGTAAATAAGATTCGGCCCGGCCGAACTTAGCACGCTCTTAATTGTTTTATTTTAAATGAAAATTTATGATGTAAAACAGGGTCTCTTATACTCATGAAACAACTTCTCGACCTATTCTAAAAATGTGATATGCCCACTTTGCATTTGCCAAAACTTTGATTTCAAAGGCCCCCATTTTTCTCCACAACCTTCCTACACTATTGGCTTCATATTTCTGAATGTCATAAAATCAACCAATAGCGGTGTTAAGATCTGGTTGTTACGAGTATTTTATTTCAGTCATTTTCGTATCTCTCAAAATGCGATCGTTTGAGCTTGTCCGCGTCATTGGTTGGTTGACTGGCTGGCTGGTTGGCTGATCTGTAATGGAAACGTATAATTTTACTATTAAATATGTGTTGAGTTTGACGTATATTAATTTAAATTTGGTATCATGTAAAACCTTGCTGTAATTATTTTGTACAACTCAAAGACTGCTTGCCACAGCTCAAAAAGGGTTAAACAGCATGAATTAAGTTGTTTTCCATTTTCCTTAAGACAAAAGTTGTTAATGCAATATTGTTGGCGATTGAAACGCTACTGGTTACATTGCTTTAATAATTTCAGACACTTTGAAGATTTATTTCCTAGCCATTCACAGAGAGCGCTAGGGAGTGTAAGAGATCAGATAGCATTTTTAAATGCAATTAAAGATAGCCTCTTTTGCTTTGTGGTGTAAATTTAATTGTTGGCTTTATGAGGCAAATTGTTTTAGTGAATGAAAGTGGTATGGAAACATTCCGTAGTATTGCTTTAGAAAAATATAGGTGAAAAGCTATAAAAGTGAGAGTCGCAGAGACAAGGTTGGGAGATAAAGATTCTTATATTTTTCTTTTAAGTGAAACGGACCCGCCTTCTAAAACTCTCTAAAGAACTCGCTTTGCCTACGGCGACAGTAAAAGACCGACTCAATTTATTAGGTGGATTTCATTACCTGAGAAAATCAAGTGGTAGCCACCTTGAAGATCCTTAGTTCCGGATGATCCTTAGTTCCTAGGATGTCTAGATTGTAGTTTGACATCTCTCTTCAGACTTGGTCTCGATGATTCTGAGAGAGTTCTGACATTCCAATTTCTAACGGTTTATGAAACTGTGTTCTGAATCCTTACATCGTCATCGGGGGGTTGTCAGTTCCATTATTCTCGTTGATGTTTCTGTAATCGATTTTAAAGCGACCTGGATGGTTCAACGGTAGGAACTATAAGGCATCTTCCTTCATCTATTCCTGTTTTTTTCACAATGGACGAAAATGTCTAAGTGAATGTGATGGCAGACTGCCACTTAAACCTAACCTAACCTTCTGTAATCGTGATTTTTTAGATAGATTGCGATTTGGATTTGGGCGCTAGCTAGCCCTGGGGCTGCCAGCGAACCCCTAGGACCGGCTTTCTTGATGGTAAATCTTCTGAAAGTCGGCGAACGTCACCGTTAGCCATTTCTTATGGCACATTGGCTGCCGACCCTATTGCACGGACCCATCGTGTTCCTATTTGTATCCGTGCAAGCGGACACTCCCTACTTGTGCTAAATTCAGTCTATGCATTGATATTGCTTCTATATCAGTCAATCTCCTGATTTTTATTTTCCATTTTTGCTTGAAGTATAGGTGGTGGGAAATGTTATTACTTTACTTTTATTGGCTATGACAGAATATTTCTTCCACTTGCCGAACGTAGAAGAGCGTTCAAAGCGCCTCGATCTTCTGCGCTCATTCCAAAATCTCAAAATCTCTGATACCAAGTTTCGAGGTGTCTCTCACCACTTGATCTTTCCATCGGGCTTTTGGTCTTTCCGGTTTGCCTTCAAAACACTTCTTGGCAGGAGCTTCTTCATCCATTCGGACGTCATGACCTAGCCAACGCAGCCGTTGTATCTTGATAATTGTAATTATGCTATCGTCGTCATACAGCTCATATAGCTCGCCTGTATTCTCCATTAACGCAAAGTGGTCCATATATATATTGCGAAAAATCTTTCTCTCAAATACTCCAATCACTGCCTCATCTGCTTTACTAGTACCCATGCCTCAGAACCATACACCAACACGGGTAGAATCAGTGTTCTGTATAGAGTAATCTTCGTCTGTCGAGAGGTGGCCAAGCATTTGTTTGCAAGTATTATTCTTAGCTTTATCTCAAAACTGGTGTCATTTCTTTCGGTTACGGCGGTGCCGAGGTAAATTAAGTTGCCCAACTTTCTCCATTTTCTTTATCTGCTCGGTTGTACAAGGCGTTTTGGGAGTTGAAACCATCCATTTTGTTTTATCTCCATTTACTGCCAGATCCATTTTCACTGACTCTCTTTCGGTTCTTTCAAAGGTTGCATGTACTACTTCCGGTGACCGACCTAAGATGTGGATGTCCTCGGCATAGGCGAGTAGCATGTGTTCTCTTGTGATTAGTGTGCCATATCTATTGACATCTTCATCTCGTAAAGGGTGATTTTTTTGAGGTTAGTATTTTCATGCATTAGTATTTGACAGATCACGTGGGATTTCAGACATGGTGTCAAAGAGAAAGATGCTCAGTATGCTTTGACATTTCATCATGAATAGACTTACTAACGAGCAACGCTTGCAAATCATTGAATTTTATTACCAAAATCAGTATTCGGTTCCTTGATTCTATTAAATTCGACTTACCATAATGATTAATTTCCCAGGAACAGAACCTACAGCAGAGTTCAAGATGCAAATAAAAGTCACAGTACAGACAAAAATTGTGGATTTAGAAATTTTGGTGTTCACATTTATTATGATTCTTATTTTCTTCTTCGTTATTGATTGCAATTTTTCACATATAAGTCATAGTAAGTCTCTCTCATGTTTTGTAATTCAATAAATAATCTATGCTAAAAGGTATGCTACGCTTATAATCTTCTTTTTTCTCCTCCTTTACAATAAGGTTTCCATTAAGATTATTCTCATTTGGCTTAATATCACTGGTGGATGCCAAATCATTCCACTTGAAATGGTCATCATGATAAGATGGCATAAACTTCAGCTCAATATCAAAGTCATCATCTGTCTCATTGCTATTGGATTGTAATGCATTTGCCTCATGATTGTCTTCCACACTTGCGGTCTCTTTGGTTGTGTTAGTCATAGAGCTTTGAGAATTGTAATAATCCGTTTCCATGGTAATACTTCTATCTTCATTCCTCACAATGTCAATTTGCAAATCATACTCATCATTCTCATTAATGACTTGTATTAAGGCTTCATCGGTATCGGATAGCTCATCGCCTAGTTGATGCTGGGCAAGATATTCAGCTCTAAGTTTATCCATATTTACCTCAATGCCTTTCATGCGCAATTTCCTAGCTTGTCTTTGAATGACTTTCTCAATCTTTTTGCGGAGTCGAGCTCTAGGATATAAAGATTTGATTTTTTGATGAAAAAGGCTACGGAAGAAATGTTGAATCTGTACTTACTTTCTTTTGGTTTGTAATTCCTCCCAGGGTATAGGTTCTCCAGAACAAGTGGGCGGATGGGAGTTGTGCGCCGGCCGTCCTGGTCCTTTCTTGGTGTTTTCCTGTTTGCGCCACTTTGCTCTGCGATTTTGAAACCATACCTAAAAGTGAGAAAAAATGAGAGTTTAATATTCTTGTATTCATATGAATAAAGAGTTTTGATATACAGAAGGAGATATGTGTTATAAAGGGGTTGAATGTGCTTACATAAAAGTTGGTCACAGAGACACTGAGGTTGCAAGAAGTGGGACATGCAAATAAAGCCCAAGTCGAGTTGTCTTACTTTTCAAGGAATTATAGACATTCTTCATCATTATTACAGTTCTGCTTAATTTACTAAAGTTGATTCTTCAAGAACTCCTAAGAAAAAAGGCATGCTTACAGGAAAAAACTGAAATGTTCACTATCTACATTGGTGTAAGGCACTCAACTCAATCACTCAGACAATAATTTTGCATACGACATCACTCAGGCGTAGCAAGTTCAATGTCCATACTTTAAAATGTTTTTTAGTTTGTAGAAAATTTTATGACGATGGCATTGCAGCAACAACAAAACTTTCATAAAATAACAAAAAAGCGAAAAACATGTACTAATAGATGACCAAAATGGAAAATGGTCATAGGGATGGACAACCAGACAAACAACTGTATAAAATGGTTGATGGCTTAATGCGATTGATATAACTTGCATTGCAAATTTATAACAACAAAAATGTTGAATGAATTATTTACCCCAGTCTGGATAATGATAAAATAATAACCATCAACTCCATTAACTTGTGACGAGTGATTATTTTAAATCGCTCAATTTATCACAGACCGATTTTCTTCAAATAGTTTTTGTAGTTGTCATATTGTAGTTGTTGCTTGCATTTAATAATACACGGCGGAATCATTTATAATGTAATGATGATGAGATGATGATGGTGATGGTGAACAAGGCATGCATTTACTCTTTCAATTACATCTGTAACTATGTGTAGGGGTTCCAAGTGTCATTTTAAGAAATTCTAAGTGGGGGTTTGCCAATGTTACAAATAGTAGAATACATTTCAAAAATATTTGCGTTTTTCATCGATGCCCTCAGAATCAGGTTGCCACTCTCCGCACAGGACTTTGTGGAAAGAACTTTGCACCTTCCTGTATAGATGTTTCGCCTAGTCAGCACCGACTTAATCCCTTCAGTAGAGATCCATGACGTTGCGGAGTCTAGCCCTCGACATCGACCTCGGGTCGGGGTCTAAGTCGGATGTGGAGTATTAAGCCGGAGTCGGTGCTAGCGTGCTCAACTCCGAACTCCGACTCCGGCTCAATAGTCCGACTCCGACTTCCACTCCGGCCTCAAATACGAGCTGGTCTCTCAGCGCTTGACAAAGGTCTAAATTTTGCCTCCGGCCAGCGGGTAACAAGGCTCACCACAGCCGGATTTTTCCATCAGCTTCCGCGCTGTCCACAAGGGACATCCTCTGGCTCGAAATACCTAGTCTTTTTGGCTCCGTCTGTTGCCCAGTCGGGCACTCGTATGGGTGTGGTTTCTTGCTCATGACCCATTGCCACAGGGAATTACACCACCTGCAATGTCCCGTCCCCATGGTTCCTGCTGTATAAGCTGAACAATCCTTGGAACACAAGGGAACTTATTTTGTCGCCATTTGCTGAGACGACTGAATAGGTCGGGTATCTAGAATTGTGTCCAGTGCCCTATTGGGCGTCGTTGGATCGCCACCTCCACATGATTAGCATGAGCAAACTCGTGCCGGTCCAAAGGACCGATCGCCGCGTGAACATGGTGGCCATTGGTTGTTTAAAAGCGCCAATAACAATTCTTGTCATATCGAGCATCAAAGGCACTCAGTATTTGTGCAAGAGCCAGTGCCACCCGACTTCACACTGAGACTCTCCGCTCGATGCCGCTGATTGTCCGCGACTGTCGTTGCAGCTACTCCGTAGGGAGCATTCCACAACCTGTGAACGCGCCCGGTAGCTCACAGCTAAGCTTCTCGTGATAGCAATGAACTCCACACAGATCGGACATCAATGTTCCGGCCTGTGTGGTGCTGACAGCTATTGGGTTGCCCAAAAAGTAATTGCGGATTTTTTAAAAGAAAGTAAACGCATTTTTAATAAAACTTAGAATGAACTTTAATCAAATATACTTTTTTTACAGCTGATAACTGACAGAAGAAAGAATGCAATTACAGAGTCACAAGCTGTGAAAAAATTTGTCAACGCCGACTATATGAAAAATTTATTACTTTTTGGGCAACCCAATATAACGTGCCGGATGTTGTATTATACTTAGGTCAGGTTGAAAAGAGGGTGCGGATATTAATCCGTTCATAACACTATGAACATGCACCAAAGCCAGTAATCGGCCACGCCCTTAAATCGGACGGCGTCGACCCAAAAGGCTTCGGATTAACCAAGTTGATCGACTATGTTATGGCCCGGCACCCAAACGATGCCATCCTCAGAGAAGGCGTTAGTTTCCTTCTAACACTGCAAGATTTTTCGTGACCTTACCCTCCTGGTTGTTATTGGCTTTATGGCAATTTAACTGTCCGTTAAGATTTTCACACTCGACGTCCTCGCGTTAGTACCACACCACCTCACACATTCCGAGATCGCGGGATCTCCGCCTGCAAGACCGTATTATGGTCAGGCAAGCTAAAACAGATCTCATTCCTTGGGTTCTCAACGGCTCAGGCCCATTCTGTCCCTCAGCTTTAATCCATCCGTGTAACATGATCTTCCAGACGACAAATCGGGTGCGCTCTCCAAAAGCTCAAGAAGTATAATCGGGAGATAAGTTTATATGGAAGCTATATCAGGTTATAAACCGATTTGAACCATTCTTAGCACAGTTGTTGAAAGTCATAACAAAACACCAAAATTTAAGCCAAATCAGATAATAATTGCGCAGTCTAGAGGCTCAAGATATTAAAATCCCGGATCGGTTTATATAGCAGCTATATCAGGTTATGAACCAATTTTGGCCATACTTAGCACAGTCGTTGAAAGTCATAACAAAACACCTCATACAAAATTTTAACCAAATCGGATAAGAATTTCGCCCTCTAGAGGCTCAAGAAATCAAGATCCAAAATCGGTTTATATGGGAGCTATATCAGGTTATGAACCGATTTGGATCGTATTTAGTACAGTCGTTGAAAGTCTTAACAAAACACCACATACAAAATTTTAGCCAAATCCGGTAAGAATTGAGCAGTCTAGAGGCTCAAGATGTTAAAATCCCAGATCGGTTTATATCGCAGCTTTATTAGGTTATAAATCGATTTCTAAGAGCTTGGAGACTAATTTTTAAGTTAGATTCGTATTATACTCCCACAAACCTTTCATTTAAGTCCTATATTGTACCGATCGGTCTATGTGCCCGTTTGGGTGGGGCGCTCCCCCTGGGTAAAGATTTGTGTTATTGTTCACTTCCAAGGTACAAACAGTAAGCCGCATAAATCGACCCATCCATTTATCATATATTGCGAATATTTCGTAAAGTATGAAGACCATTCTTCTTTGGTCAAAGTTATAGAAAAAGGACCCAAAAAAGTTTAATCTGAGAATTCCAAATACTTTAGAAGTTTCGCTCTACTGTTTTAATGCCATCAACCATACATGGAATATCCCATCTCCGGGTTGGCTTTTGTACTGCCCTCTAATCTGCCTGTGAAAAGTCCTTCAGGGAACCTGACAAATGCAATCCTTGGTGAAGGGTATATAAGTTACTACACGGCCGAGTAAAAGAGATTTCTTGAAATCTCTAACGACTTCCCTACATTTGAGGTTAACAATTACAAATTCTATTAAAAATAAATGTATATTTTATTATTGCTTTACAAATTCATATTTTCTCAGTTTATAAAATTACTCAAATCATGGTTAATGGGCACATTTTCAATGAACACGAAAGGGTGCATGGCAAAAAATCGTATTTTTTACTATACAAGTCGCTAAACGCCATGCCATTTCCTTAACAGCGGAAGTAACTATTTTTTCTACAATTGACAGCGAAAAGTTTCGAAGTTGTAATGCTTTGTACACCTAAACACTCATATATACAGCATTTCATTGTGTTGGGCCCTTTCTGCCATGATTTTCTTTTTTGTGTGCCTATTTTGTAAGCCAGGAATTTGCATGCATTTATGCTTTGCCTTCATTTGAGTGCACCATAAAAATGGGAAAATAAATATAAAATAAATGAAATATTAATAAAAATAGACCTGTCCATAATGACTAAATTCAATATTAAATGGTTTTATGGCAATTTACCTTAACTATCTTTTCAATACAACACAAAATTGTTTTCTACGAAGCCGCAGTTGCAAAGTGGCAAGCGATAGACATGCAACTACACATGCAACATGGTGGTGCTATGTGGTGTTCCATTGATTGGGCACATTGAGTATGGAAACTCCATTGCAGAATGTCTTATGCTGCTTTGCTGTGGGCAATTTCTTGATTGGTTGGACAAAAAAGGTAGATTCAACTAAAGGAGAATACTGAGACGAATAGAGTAACCCAACATTTAGTATACGAAATATTGGAATTAAATGGAATTTATACTCCCAAAGTATTAGTTAGGTTATCTGGTGCCAAATTCTTGAAAGTCTTATCTGAATTAGCGGATGTGAAAGTTAGATTAGGTTAAAACAAGTAAAAAGGCGTTAAGTTCGACCGGGCCGAACTTTGGATACCCACCACCTCGGGTATATATGAAAACCACCTTTCATCAAAATTCGGTGAAAATTTCATACCTTATACTCATATACCTCATACCGATCTGAACTATATACGACACGGATGTCGAAAAGGCGAACATAAGTCACTGTGTCAAATTTCAGTGAAATCGGATTATAAATGCGCCTTTTATGGGGCCAGGACTTTAAATCGAGATATCGGTCTACATGGCAGCTATATCCAAATCTGAACCGATTTGGACCAAGTTGCATAAACATGTCGAAAAGCCTAACACAAAGCACTGTCCCAAATTTCGGCGAAATCGGACAATAAATGCCTCTTTTATGGGCCCTAAACCTTAAATCGAGAGATCGGTCTATATGGCAGCTATATACAAATCTGAACCGATCTGGGCAAAATTGAAGAAGGACGTCGAGGAGCCTAACCAAACTCACTGTCTCAAATTTCAGCGACATCGGACAATAAATGCGTCTTTTATGGCCCCAAAACCTAAAAGTGCAGAAGTATGTCAAGGGGCTTAATTTAACCCACTGTTCCAAATTTCGGAGACATTAGACAATAAATGAGCATTTTATGGGCTCATTCATCAAAATCGGATAATAAATGTGGCTTTTGTGGGCCTAAGACCCTTAACCGGAGGATCGGTCTATATGGCAGCTATATCCAAATCTGAACCGATCTGGGCCAAATTGACAAAGAAAGTCGAAGGGCCTAACACAACTCACTGTCCCAAATTTTAGCGAAATCGAATAATAAATGTTGCTTTTATGGGCCTTAGACCCTAAATCGGAGGATCGGTCTATATGGCAGCTATATACAAATCTGGACCGATCTGAGCCAAATTGACGAAGGATGTCAAATGGCCTAACACAACTCACTGCCCCAAATTTCAACAAAATCTGATAATAAATGTGGCTTTTATGGTGCTAAGACCCTAAATCGGCGGATCGGTCTATATGGGGGCTATATCAAGATATAGTCCGATATAGTCCATCTTCGAACTTAACCTGCTTATGGACAAAAAAAGAATCTGTGCAAAATTTCAGCTTAATATCTCTTTTTTTTAAAGACTGTAGCGTGATTTCAACAGACAGACGGACAAACGGACGGACATGCCTAGATCGTCTTAGATTTTTACGCTGATCAAGAATATATAAAGTTTATAGGGTCGGAAATGGATATTTCGATGTGTTGCAAACGGAATGACAAAATGAATATACCCCCATCCGTCGGTGGTGGGTATAAAAAGGGTGCGAATATTAATCTGTCCAATGCCACTATGGACATACACTTAAGCTAGTCCCAGGACAAGTGAGACACTTTATTCCAAACACTCGGACACGGGGCTTTGGCGAACCTGCAACACATGATAAAATCCTGGCTAGCGGCTCACATGCCTTATTCCCCGCCAATATTTCATGGGATTCGGCTGAGCCTGACAGCCTTTTCCATGCTCCGAAGAAACTCTTTGAATGTCCTCCCATAGTCCAACTCCAGAGACTTAAGCGCTGCCTGTCTGTACGCATACATCGTTATAATACGGGCAGCCAATCCTGTAACGTCTCCATTGTCTTGAGGTCCCAAAAACCTTCACATAAAAGACCCGTCCCAAAGACTATAAGATTCCATAGGTCAACAAAGACATCAGCATTGGAACTCCCATCGTCTCCGGATCTCTTCCTGCTGGACCGTTTAATTGTCAAGCAATCGAAAACAGTTTCAGTTCCTGGGTTTCTTTCGACCTCACGCAGAAATGGCCAGCAAACGGCGGCAGAGTGTTGCGTCCAAAATGCGCCTCTTGACTTTAATCTCTCGAAGACTCGGCCTATGGTCGAAATGAAAATGAATGGCAGAGGTTGGAGTAGATTGGATTCAGAGTCTGATCCAATAGATCGTCAATGAAAATAACAACAAAGAGAGGGAGAAAGGACAAAGCCTTGTGATACTCCTGCGGTCAATCTATATTCGCTAGACGAGAACCCTTCTACTACAACTCGTATAGTGCGATCTCTAAGAAAACTCGATATAAATCGAGCGAAGTTATTACCAAGCTGTGAGAGGTGTTCACCGTGCCAGACCCTATCAAATGCCTGGAAGATATTCAGACCGACGACCTTACTCGAACTGGTGAATAGGGCGATACATGAACTGGTGAATAGGGCGACTCCAATGTTCCAACAGGAATGCCATCAGGTCGCCAGTTCAGCGATTTCTGCAGAACTCATTCTGTCGGTAGCTAAGTATCTCACAAGATGGTGATTAACCATGCTCTCCATAACCTTGGAAAGCGCGGAACATACAGCTATTGGTCGGTTATTGCCAGGGTTGGTAGCCTCGCCCTTCTTGTGGATAGGCAGCACATTTGCAATCTTCAAATGCGCTGAGAAAACATCCGCACGGTAAGCAAGGTTGAGAGAGCTATCGTCGAAGAACACTTACATAGAACAAGTGACGATATGCCATACGAAGAACCCATTTGACTCCACGTGTTTGAAAATATATCTGAGACGTGGAACTAGATACGTCTTTAATAACGGGAAGTGCTTGATCGCATTCCGGCAGGGAAGCATTTCCCGCAAAAATCTCAGCCAGCAGATTAGCCCTATCAACCGGGTCAGGGATATCTGGTCGTTTTTAATGAGATTCAGGATAGCTGATGATTTGCCTTGCACTCTTTTCACAAACGACCGAAATGGGAAGTATCCCATTGGAGAAGTGAGAACTTTGCCACGAAGACGATGTTCGTGCAGAAACTTTTCGCATCTAAATACTCTGCCACTCGAAGTTCTTGTCTGTTTTCACAGCAATTCATTGGTGGATTTTTTTTTCAAACGCCAATTTCGGAATGTCTCCTCTTTCGATCTGACGGCATTCTTGCACGCCTGATGGCAATACCAGAGTTCCGTCAATCATATTACTATGCCGCTGGCAGCAGTGCCTCACACTCAACCTTATGCGTGCTCTCAGGTATCCGACCGAAAATCTCTTTAATACCTTCTAGGCTTCCTATCGTCGCCCCGATTATACCGCAATGGTATGTCCTCTATCCATTCTCCCATCGCCTTAAGTCTCATAGCCCCAGTGTCTGTCTCAAACTTAATCTACATATCTATGGGTCGGATATCTAGAATAGGCTCCAGTGCCCTGGCGGGTCCTGGTCCTCATCGCTCCGCCTATACCAAGACAACATGTTCTCTGAACCTGTTATAATATCCTTATGTTGCACTTTTCGACATCGCAGTCCAGCAATTACTGAGGTCTATGTATGTATTGGTCCAATCACGCTACTGTAGAGCCAGTGGACTATTCTCGGATTCGAGCCTTCGCCCCGTCTACATAGTGCTCAACATTTGTGAGGCTCTCTGTACGCTCCTAAATGAGACACTTCCAATTTGACCTTGTCAGATTTCGAAATTCTTCTTTTGAGGAAAAGTGGTGCGTCGAATTAGCTCACCTTCATCTCACCTTCCTCGTGAACAGATGAAGCGGATTTTAACACTCCTAAGTTATTAGCGGATGAGTTGGTTAGACAGAAGGAAATCGAAGGGATCTTTCTTCTCCTGTTACTGTTATATCACTATAGATCATTGAAATAACCTCTATTTTTAGCTCAAACAATCCAAAAGCTTGCGAATATTCGTATTCGTTACTTCAGAAAAGCCTTCAATGAAATGCGTACCCAATAATCACTCCAACGCCCACTAATACTTTAGGAATTTAAATTTTATCTGGCCCAGTCGCAAAAAAAATTAACTAGTGAACTAACTGAACGATCTAGTTCAGTGGGCCAAAATGAGCTAAACAGTGCGGTAAATTTATTTATTCACCAACACTGTCAGCGAACGAATTGAACTAGTTAACTTACTGAATGAACTAATTCAGTGGACAAAAATTAGCTAAATAGAGCAATAACTTGAATCGACGATTGGTTTAACTCGTTCGCTAACAGCGTTGGTTGATAAAAAAAAGTGTTGTATATTGTCGTTATTGACGTTCTAAGTTACAGCTAGTTCAATTTGTTACCTGTCTATGCTAGATGAACTTTAAACTTCCAAAGTATAAGTGAGTGTTGGACAAGTTATTGGGTACCCATTTCATTAAAGGCTTTTCTGAAATGACAAAAAAAATATTCCCAAGTTTTTGGGTTGTTTAAAGCGAACTGGTTGGTTTAACTGTAGGAACTCACAGGGATCTTCCCTTTCTTGTTACAAAGGCATCACGTTGGAGTAAAATTCATTGAAATTATCACTACTTTCAGCTCACCAAAATAGTTCGTTTGGTTAGTTCACTAGTTCAATTCATTCGCTGGCACTGTTGGCGAATAAAGAAATGTTGGACATTATCATCGATTAAAGTTAAAACTCTATTTAGCTCATTTTGGCTCACTGGACTAGTGCGTACAGTTAGTTCACTAGTTAAATGTTTTTTCTGACTGCGCTGGATAAAATTTAAACTCCCAAAGTATTACTGGGTGTTGGACAGTTTATTGGCTACCCATTTCCTTGAAGACTTGCCTTAGTTAATAAATATGAGTATTCCCAAGCAATTAGGTTGTTTATCGGAGGGAACTCAAAGGAATCTTTCATTTATTGTTACAGTGGCATCACTTACAATCATTAGTTCAATTCTTTCCCTGCTAGTGTTGGTGAATAAAGAACTGTTGGAAATTATCGCTCTAATTAGCTCATTTTAGCCAACTGAACTAGTTTGTTCAGTTAATTTATTAGTTCAATTCATTCGCTATCTTCGTTGGAAAATAAAAAAGACATTATCGCCGATTAAAGTTAACCCAATGAACTAGTTTGTACGGTTAGTTCACTAGTTCTCTTTGTTTTCTGGTTGTGTTTGATGAAATTTCAGCTATGGTATCACTATGGAGTAAAACGAATTGAAATAACCACTAATTTCAGCTCACTGAACTAATTCTTTCAGTTAGTTCACAAGTTCAATTCCTTTATTTACTGCGCTGGTGAATAACGATCTGTTGGACAATATCAACTATTTAAGTCACCGCTCTTTTAGCCCAATTTAGACCACTGAACTAGTTCGTTCAGTTAGTTCATTAGTTAAATTCCTTTGCTCGCTGCGCTGATAAATGATTATGACCGTCTGAAAACTCTAGATCAGTTCGTTCAGTTCAGTGATCCATTCAATTGATCTAGTTCATTTTTTAGCTATACAACTCTTCGAAGTATTGAAAAAATATATAGGAGTGTATATATGCCTATAGTGCTGCCAAGCAAAATCTATATCGGCTCTACGGTACAATCATTTACGGTTCACCCTGTTAAATACTACAAATACCACCTTCTGCCCTGAAGAAATTGGCATGTCATGTCAAGAAACAATTTTTAACTTAAATGTCATTTTTGCTCTAATCACAATCGACATGAGAATTCATTTATACTATCTATCTGTGGTCTTCTTCATTCGAGTAATCGTCATTTTGCCTATCTATCCTTCCTATGAATTGATTGCAAAGAGTGCCATTTGTGGGTTGGGGAGGTATTGTTCGTATAATATTTTTTTTTTGTCCATACCACATGGAATTGTAGGCTCCATGTTCGTGCCATTGTTCATGTTCATGTTGAATTGAAATTATTTAATTTGTAAAACAATAAAATTTCCAATACAACAACAATGATGTCAGTTAACAATGTAATATCATCAGTTATTCGGTAATTGCATTCCATAGTCGTAGCCTATGTCACATTTAGTCAATTGAAATGAAATTTACCGAATAGATGGCCTGGCATGGCATGACATTTGACTAATTTGTGATTTGTACTGGTTTACAATCAATTACAAAGGATTTTTGGATTTAAAGGAGAAGGTTTAAGACATGTAAAGTTGAACAAGGACGAAAAGACCAAGGATATTTTCTATGAGCGCCTAGAAGGAGAATATGACCGCTGTCCCACCCATGATATTAAAATCGTTCTGGGAGATTTTAATGCGAAAATAGGGAAGGAAAATATCTTTGGCCCAACAGTCGGAAAACTTAGCATACACGAAGAAGGTTCCGATAATGGATAAAGGCTAGTAGACTTCGCCGCGGCAAAGAACATGGTAGTTAGCAACACCAAATCCCAACATAGAAGGATTCCCACGGCCATATGGCTGTCACCGGATTAAAATATGGGAAACCAAAAATATCATGTTGTGATAGATGGAAGGTGTTCAACAAACGATCCGACGGGCGAACGCCGATTCGGATCTTTACCTTGTTGCAGCAAATATTCGCACCCGTCTACATGTGGCGAGAAGCGTAGGATCTGACACTGAATACTGTACATTGAAAATCTGCAAACACAACAGGTGGCAACGGCATACTGCACTCGGCTGACTCAATTGCTTGAAGAAAGCACTCCCTGTCCTGATAGTATAGCAACGCAATGGCAAACTATTGCCCACTCTATGAAAAGAGCCGCAACATCCGTACTTGTTGACCAAAAACCTCCCTCAAATCGAGATGTTCAGGAGTCAGAATGAGGACCGAAAATTAAATATCAAACCTATGGCTTTGGTACAGGCACATCCTTCTGCAAAAACAAAGAAGGAAATCTGGTAACTGATACAGATAGTGTGCTGAGGATATGGAAAGAACACTTTTCCTACCATGAGTTATACCATGAGTATACCATAAAACCATTCCAAGATGACGGTATAGAATGTGTACCACCTAGTCAAATCGAGGTCCACGTAGCAGTAACCCGGCTGAAAAACAAAAATAATGCATCCTATGGGATGCCGGGTGAATTATTTAAGACCGGAGGCTACACGCTGATATGACGTATGCTTCAGCTCGTCTGCGCAATTTGGCTAGAAGAACGCATACCCGATGATTGGAACCTCAGCATACTATGTCTCGTACACAAGAAAGGGGACAAGACGGTATGTGCCAACTACAGAGGACTAAGTCTCCTCCACATCTCATATAGGATACTTTCGTGCGTAATGTGTGAAAGATTAAAACCTAAAGTCAACGAAATATTTGGGCCCATCAGTGTAGCTTTAGACTTGGTAAATCCACCATAGACCAGATATTTACAAAGCGCCAAATCCGGGAGAAGACCCGAGTAGGACAAATCAACACCTACCCTCTTTTCGTTGATTACAAAGCCACCTTCGACAGCCCTATACGTTCAAAGGTTATTCAAGCTATGTCTAAGTTTGGCATCCCTGCAAAAATGATACGACTTTGCAGGATGACTCTTGCTGAAACACGCTTCTCAGCAAAATAGGAAAGAATCTCTTCGAATCGTTCAATACCAAACAAGGTTTTAGGCAGAGAGCCTATCGTGTGATCTCTTTAATATTTTTCACCGTGTGAAGTTGTAAACCGAATACTCAATAAAGATGTAGGTTCTGAATATCCACGAGGAGCTTGTATTATGAATTAGGGTTTATATGTTAAAATTTGAAACCCTGGAGTCGATTGATGTTTCTAGAAAATATAGCGCCCGAGCAGGGACCAGACGAAATTGTGCAATGCGGAAAAACCGTACACACTGCCACTTGTGAGTTGCAGTGCCCCTAGGGGTCACAGAAAATGACACTGTACGCACTCTAGAGGTTCAAAAAGTAAAATCGGGAGATCGGTACATATTGGAGCTATATCAGGTTATGGACTGATTTGAACTATACTCTGCATTATTGTTGCCAGTCGAAACAAATCACGCAAAATTTCATCCAAATTGGATAATAATTGAAAGATAGATGAAACAGAAAGACGGGCGGACATGGCTATTTCGACTTAGAACGTTAAGACGTTCGAGAATATTTGTAAACTTTGTTGGGTCTCATCAATATTTCGATGTGTCGCAAACGGAATAACGAAATAAGTATATTTCCATCCTATGGTGGAGCTCTCCACATTCTGAGTCGATCTAGCCGTGTCCGTTCACACCTCCGACCGTCTGTCGAAATCACGATAGCGGTCGCAGGCGTAAAGCTAGCCGCTTGAAATTTTACACAGATACTTCTTATTGATGTAGTTCGTTGGGGATTGTAAATGAGCCATATCGGTTTAGAATTAGGTATAGCTCCCATATAAACCGATCTGCCGATTTGACTTCTTGAGCCCTTACAAGCCGCAATTGTTGTCCGATTTTGTTGAAATTTTGCGTGTGGTTTTCTGTTATGACTTCCAACAACTGTTCCAGAAATGGTCTAAATTGGTCTATAACCTGATATAGCTCCCATATAAACCGATCTCCCGCTTTGACTTTTTGAGCCCTTACAAGCCGCAATTGTTGTCCGATTTTGTTGAATTTTTGCATGTAGTATTTTGTTACGACTAAACTTTTGGCTAAAATTTTGCTCGTAGTGTTCTGTTACGATTTTCAACAACCGTGGTAAACAACGGTCTATATCGACATTTAATCTGATATAGATCCCATATAACCCGATCTCCGAATTTGACAGCTTGAGCCCATGGAAGCCACAATTTTTGTCTGATTTGGATGCCTATGTTGGCCATATTTCTCTCCAGAATCAATTGTTTTTTAATAAATGGCTATATTCGACCCCCTAAGGCGATCTTTTTGGACTAATTGCTTACATTACTGGATAGAGCATCCCGAGACCTGTCTGCTGACCTAATTTGGAAGGGCCATCCTTTTCCATGTGACCATGGTGGCCACATTTCTCTCCAGTCTCCAGAATAATTTTTTTTAATAAATGGTCATATTCGACCTCCTTAGGAGATTTTTTATACCCTCCACCCTAGGATGGGGGGTATATAGTAATTTCATCATTCTGTTTGTAACTACTCGAAATATTCGTCTGAGACCCCATCCGTCCGTCCGTCCGTCTGTCTGTCGAAAGCACGTTATCTTCCGAAGGAGTAAAGCTAGCCGCTTGAAATTTTGCACAAACACTTCTCATTAGTGTAGGTCGGTTGGTATTGTAAATAGGCCATATCGGTCCATGTTTTGATATAGCTGCCATATAAACCGATCTTGGGTCTTCACTTCTTGAGCCTCTAGAGTGCGCAATTCTTTTCCGATTGGAATGAAATTTTGCACGACGTGTTTTGTTATGATAACCAACAATTGTGCCAAGTATGGGTCAAATCGGTCCATAACCCGATATGGCTGCCATATAAACCGATCTTGGGTCTTGACTTCTTGAGCCTGTAGAGTGCGCAATTCTTATCCGAATCCGATTGGAATGAAATTTTGCACGACGTGTTTTGTTATGATATCCAAAATCTTTGCCTAGTATGGTTCAAATCGGTCCATGAACTGATATAGTTGCCATATAAACCGATCTTGGGTCTTGATTTCTTGAGCCTGTAGAGTGCGCAATTCTTATCGGATTGGAATGAAATTTTGCACGACGTGTTTTGTTGTGATATCCAAAATCTTTGCCTAGTATGGTTCAAATCGGTCCATGAACTGATATAGTTGCCATATAAACCGATCTTGGGTCTTGATTTCTTGAGCCTCTAGAAGGCGCAATTTTTATCCGATTTGAATGCATTTTTGCACGTAGTATTTTGTTATATAACCCAACAACTGTGTCTAGTATGGTTCAAATCGGTTAATAACCTGATATAGCTGCCGTATAAACCGATCTGGGATCTTGACTTCTTGAGCCTCTTGAGGTCGCAATTATTATCCGATTTCTCTGAAATTTTGTACGACGGTTTCTCTCATGACCATCAAGATACGTGTTTATTATGGTCTGAATCGGTCTATAGCCTGATACTCTCTCTATTATACTTCTTGAGCCCCCAGAAGGGCGCAATTCTTATTCGAATTGGCTGACATTTTACACAGGTCTCCAACATGTCATTTAAGTGTGGTCCGAACCGGACCATATCTTGATATCGCTCTAATAGCAGAGCCAATTTTATCTTTTATCCTTTTTTTGCCTAAGAAGAATGCCGGGAAAAGAATGCGATCCATGGTGGAGGGTATATAAGATTCCGCTCAGCCGAATTTACCACGCTTTTACTTGTTCTATTTGAAATAGTCATTCAAAGAACTTGCTTTTATTTTACTTACCGCTATTCGACTCTGTTTTAAACCCAATCTAAAGGCAAGTGTTTCCTGCAATCCTACATCTGGATAATGACTGCATAGGAAGACCTTTTCCAGTTCTTCCAGTTGCCATGAATTGAAGTTAGTGCGACATCTTTGCCGCTTGGACTTGTTGCATTGGTTGTCATCATCTTCAGCATTTGAATCTAAAAAGTTTGAATGAAAATATAAAATTAAAGGTATAGAAATGGTATACAAGAGATCTATAAGTTTCAAATTTTTCTTTAATCTTGAGTTTTAGTTTTCAATACAATCTGGAGATGCTTTACCAAGCGACTTTTGCAAATCATCACTGTTTATGTTTGTCTATTGTCTTGGGAACTCTGCATTTTAGGTTTTTTTCCTGATATTGTTAATTTCAGTTAAAACTCTTCACAGATTTTACTTACTTTAATTGGATATGACAGAATATTTCTTCCACTAGAATAGCGTTCCGAACGTAGAATAGCGTTCCAAGCGCCTCGATCTTCTGCGCTCATTCTAAAATCTCTGACACCAAGTTTCGAGGTGTCTCCCACAACTTGATCTTTCCATCGGGCTTTTGGTCTTCCCGGTTCACAGATTTTGCTGAAGTGAATTACCTCCATCTCTATTTGACACTCTCCCTGTTAATGATAAACCTGCCTTGCTTTAGCCCTTTTACATGCTTCAGTGTTTATTTATGAGGCTTAAAACAATTCAAATTAAAATTTTGGATACTTAATTACCTATGTTTCAATTGTAAACCTAATTAAAGGGGTAAAAATGGATGACCATAGTCATCTACAACACTCTCCAACATCTCATCCCTGTGGACATTGAGTTCTTAATAAAATTTCATTTCAAATCATTGTTATTATCAATTTAAATCACACCACTCCACTAGCCCATCAACCTAAGGCCTCATTCATATGCTTGCAGTTGTATATGAATGACATGAACGATGTACTTGTGAATGTAAATCAAACTGATTACAATGTGGCAAGGATAACAAGAAAAGAACAAAAGCCAGAAACTGGTCAATGCTTTCTCTCACTCTCTTTTCGTCTCTCTCTCTCTCTCTTACTCACTCTCCCTCTCTCTGAGGGCTTGTACTTCAAGCAGGGCAACGACATAGTCAAGAAGTCAACAATGACAATGATTTAGATAATTTTATTTATTATGCCCCAGGGGCTAAGACAACAACACCCAGCTACAACAAACAAAGGCAACAGCCAAACAACAATAACAGCAACAATAACAACATCAAAAATACCGAGGAAACAATGTCTACATATGTAACACTACTAAATATCCAGCATTGAGTAAGAAGTACTCAGTGAGTATGACTGCGATGCTCACTTGGTTGTGTGATGAGCCTCAACTCCCAAACGATTACAAAGAGGTCGATTTCAAATGTCAGGGGCAAAGTTGCCGAAGACGCAAAAGGGATGATTACACTTCACATTCAAAAGCAGTCATACAAGAATGAAATTTTGTTACTCTCCCATTAAAGTTGTTAACAAGGGAAAAGATGGAAAAAGAAATTCCCTATGTTTGAAAAGATCACAGATGTGATGTAAACATGTATAAATGATTATTTCAAGTACCAACCTGCACCCCCTCCACCCTCTCACACCATCTCGCTACTTTTTTTGCTCAAGGAGCAGACAAGTGTTTTAGCGGCTATTCCTGCACATATGAGACTTGAGAGTTCTTCATGTATTGTTGGAAACGTGATGCCCATATTTTTCAATCACTCCTTGCGTTTGTGGTCTACCGCCACAAACACAGTGTCGATTTCATTAATAATTGATAAAAATTATGTGCAGATTAGAAAGTCAATATCCTTGGGGACTCCTAGACTTCATCATGAATTGTGAAGTCCCAATACGCTCATAAGATTTGTCCAACAAATGCCAAGAAATCCATAGTCTGTTGTTTGTGTGCAAGAGAAATCACTTAAGGATGAATGATAGAAGCAGGGAGGAGAAATTTATTTATTATTTTTTGCAAAATTCATATTGCACGCAAAATTACGATGAACATTCATTTACTCTAAGAACGATTAATAATTGTATTGCTCTTAGTTGGGATGAAAACTTTGAAAGTTCATTGACATATGGTAGATTTACTCGTAGCAGAAGAATAGATTTTAACAAGTAAAAGCATGCTAAGTTCGGCCGGGCCGAATCTTATATACCCTCCACCATGGGTCGCATTTGTCGAGTTCTTTTCCCGGCATCTCTTCTTAGGCAAAAAAGGATATAAGAAAAGAGTTGCTTTGCTATTAAAACGATATAAAGATATGGTCCGGTTCGGACCACAATTAAATTATATGTTGGAGACCTGTGTAAAATTTCAGCCAATTCGTATAAGAATTGCGCCCATTGGGGCTCACGAAGTAAAATAGAGAGAACGATTTATATGGGATCTGTATCGGGCTATAGACCGATTCAGACCATAATAAACACGTTTGTTGATGGTCATGAGAGGATCCATCGTACAAAATTTCAGGCATATCGGATAATAATTGTGACCTCTAGGGGTCACGAAGTCAAGATCCCAGATCGGTTTATATGGCAGCTATATCAGTTTATGAACCGATTTGAACCTTATTTGACACAGTTGTTGAAAGTAAAAATAAAATACGTCATGCAAAATGTCAGCCAAATCGGATAGGAATTGCGCCCTCTAGAAGCTCAAGAAGTCAAATCCCAGATCTGTTTATATGACAGCTATATCAGGTTATGGACCGAATTCAACCATACTTGGCACAGTTGTTGGATATCATAACGAAATACTTCGTGCAAAAATTCATTCAAATCGGATAAGAATTGTGCCCTCTAGAGGCTCAAGAAGTCAAGACTCAAGAAGTCAAGACCCGATTTAAACCATACTTGGCACAGTTGTTGGGTATCATAACAAAACACGTCGTGCGAAATTCCATTCCAATCGGATAAGAATTGTGCCCTCTAGAGGCTCAAGAAGTCAAGACCCAAGATCGGTTTATATGGCAGCTATATCAGGTTATGGACCGATTTGAACCATACTTGGCACAGTTGTTGGATATAATAACAAAACACGTCGTGCAAAATTTCATTTCAATCGGATAAGAATTGCGCACTCTAGAGGCTCAAGAAGTCAAGACCCAAGATCGGTTTATATGGCAGCTATATCAGGTTATGGACCGATTTGAACCATACTTGACACAGTTGTTGGATATCATAACAAAACACGTCGTGCAAAATTTCATTCTGATCGGATAGGAATTGCGCACGCTAGAGGCTCAAGAAGTAAAGACCCAAGATCGATTTATATGGCAGCTATATCAGGTTATGGACCGATTTAAACTACACTTGGCACAGTTGTTGGATATCATAGCAAAACACGTCGTGCAAATTTTCATTCCAATCGGATAAGAATTGCGCACTCTAGAGGCTCAAGAAGTCAAGACCCAAGATCGGTTTATATGGCAGCTATATCAAAACATGGACCGATATGGCCCATTTACAATACCAACCGACCTACACTAATAAGAAGTATTTGTGCAAAATTTCAAGCGGCTAGCTTTACTCCTTTGGAAGTTAGCGTGCTTTCGACAGACAGACGGACGGACGGACGGGCGGACATGGCTAGATCGACATAAAATGTCACGACGATCAAGAATATATATACTTTATGGGGTCTCAGACGAATATTTCGAGTAGTTACAAACAGAATGACGAAATTAGTATACCCCCCATCTTATGGTGGAGGGTATAAAAATCTAACAAGCAAACATGTGCTAAGTTCGGTCGGGTCGTATCTTGGGTAGCCACCTACATGGATTCCGCTAAAAATTTAACTTTATTAACTCAGTTTGTATTTGAATTACATCAGTTACTAGACGAACCGGGCCCGCTCCGCTATGTCTTTTTTAACTCTCTTATATCTTCTTAGGGTGGGGATGCCTGAATGTGGTTATCGATTTCGTGTCACTGTAGCCTATGTCCGCCTATAACGCTGAACGCATGCGTTCGAATCCTGGCAAGAACATCGGACAAAATTTAAAACGGTGGTAACTTACTTACTTTTATTGGCTATTACATAACATTTGCTCCACTAGCCGAACGTAGAATAGCGTTTCAAGCGCCTCGATCTTCTGCGCTCATTCTAAAAACTCGGACACCAAGTTTCGTAGTGTCTCCCACCACTTGAACTGTCCAACGGGCTTTTGGTCTTCCCGGTTTGCGTGTACCATTGTGTTTGCCTTCAAAAGACTTCTTTGCTGGAGCTTCTTCATCCATTCTGACAACATGACCTAGCCAACACAGTCATTGTATTTTGATGCGTGTAACCATGCTATCGTCGTCATATGGCTCATACAGCTCCTGGTTCATACGTTGCCTATATTCTCCATTAACGCAAACTGGTCCAAATATTTTACAAAGAATCTCTCTCTCTCAAATACTCCAAGTACTTCCTCTCTCACTGTATAAGTTTTTAGACCTATTAGGATCATACTCGGAACGGAAGTTGAAAGTCAGAACAGAAGTTTTTTTAGCTAGTCAGGTCAAACCTCCTCCCCATAATTCTCACCATCGACCGACCACCCGAATTTATAACCTCTGGGAGCTTTTTCAATCAGAAGAAGGCCGACTGGGCTGGTTTCAAAGAGTACACCAATCGCCGCTTTATCAATCAGAAGAAGGCCGATTGGGCTGGTTTCAAAGAGTACACCAATCACCGCTTTAGTGAATTTACACCATCCTCGGATGTGCTAGTTTCCAAGAGGAAATTCCAAGACATCATTTACCCAGTACCCGCTCGCTTTATATCAGCCGTTCGAATACCCCAAGTGCGGCCCAGTTTCCCGGCGCGGGCTGTAGTACTTGCAGACGAGCGTCATGGGATCGTTGTATGGAACCCACAGACCCCAACATTAGCGAGCTGAATCTGAAGAGAAACAGGGAAGTCAACGAACCTAAGCGGAATTTGTGGCCGGAACACTTGAAGCAATGTAACTTAGGCACCGGTTAAGGCAAGCTGTGGTCTACTGTTAAGACACTCTCAAACTCCGGTTGACGGGATGACAGGACCTCAGTCACTTTTGGCCATGTAACCGTGACTGATCCAAAGAGATGCGACAGGTTGTTTAACCGTCAATTTATTGTGCTTCCCGAGAGTAACAGGTCAAGGAGGAGAGCTATTCGCCGTATCCGTGGTCTCCGAGCCGATGAACAGCCATCACAATTTACGAATGTCATCGAAGTTACGAATGTCATCCGTGGCTCCAAATCATCCAAGGCGTTGGGCCCCCATAGATTTACCTGGAGTTGCGTACCATACTTCTTTGAACTCTTTTATAGTACCCGATGTCTGGAAGATTGGCAGAGTGATCTCGCTACTGAAGCCTGGAAAGGACCCGAGTTTGGTAGAGTCGTACAGACCGATCTCCCATCTCTCACCAGTAGCAAAGACGCTTGAAGCATTACTCCTTCCGAGTCCAATTTCCATTCGCCGAGCATCAACATGGATTTCAAAGACCGCATAGCACAACAACTACTTTGCATGTCATCACCGCACACATTTGCCATGGCTTCAATGAGACCAGGCCAGGTGATAGGACGGTCTTCGTGGCATTGGACCTATCGAAGACGTTCGACACGGTCAGCCATGTCAAACTATTTGAGGACATCACCACAACGTCCCTCTAGCCAGGCTTGAAACGGTAGCTAATTATCTGTGTGGTCGCCAGTCATTTGTGGAATTTATGGATAAGAAGTCGAAGCACCGTAGAGTGAGAGTGAAACAGAGAGTTCCCCCAGGGGGGGGGGGGGGGTGATATCTCCGGCACTGTTTAACCTCTACCTATCCTCCATTTCCCGCCACCGTAGCGCAGAGTTTAGCATGTCCGCCTATGACTCTGAACGCCTGGGTTCAAATCCAGGCGAGACCATCAGAAAAAATTTTCAGCGATGGTTTTCCCCTCCTAATGCTGGCAACATTTGTGAGGTACTATGCCATGTAAAACTTCTCTCCAAAGAGGTGTGGCACTGCGGCACGCCGTTCGGACTCGGCTGTAAAACGGAGGGCCCTTATCATTGAGCTTAAACTTGAATCGGACTGCACTCATTGATATGTGAGAAGTTTGCCCTGTTCCTAAGTGGAATGTTCATGGGCAAAATTTGCAATTTGCAATCTTTCATTCCACCCTCTACATATGGCATAGAGATCGTATCATATGCGGACGATTGTAGGACCGTGGCATCAGGCCCCCCACCCATTGTTGAAATCTGCGGGGTGATATCTCCGGCACTGTTTCACCTCTACCTATCCTCCATTCCACCCCCTTCCAGACGGCATATAGATCGTATCATATGCGGACGTTTGTACGATCATGGCATCAGGCCCCCCACCCATTATTGACATCTGCGATAGGTTGAACGTCTACCTGAACGAACTTTCCTCATATTGCGCTGCAAGAAATCTGAAGATATCTGCCACCAAATCTTCAGCCACACTGTTCACTACAAAAACGCGTGATGATGAATGCCCAGCTGACTGTAAGGGTCGATGGAGAAATGATTCCGACCATCAAGTGTCCCAAAATACTTGGCGTCACATTTGACAGCTCTTACACGTTCTCTCCACATGCCACAGCAATTTGCGATAACGTCAAAAGTATAAAAACAAGGTCCTCAAGTCACTTGCCGGCAGTACTTGAGGTGCAGACAATGAATCCTTGTTGATCACATACCAAGCAATTGGTTGGTCTGTGGTAAGTTATGCAGCGCCAGTGTGGTCTCTTCAGCTCTATCACACGCAGTGGAATAATATTCAGGCTTCTTCTCAGTTCTCATGTGGACCTCCTCCATCAGGAGACAAAAATCGTACCCGTGCGAAGACATAACTATTGTGTTGCCCAAAAAGTAATTGCGGATTTTTTAATGGAAAGTAAATGCATTTTTAATAAAACTTAGAATGAACTTTAATCAAATATACTTTTTTTACACTTTTTTTTTCTAAAGCACGCTAAAAGTAACAGCTGATAACTGACAGAAGAAAGAATGCAATTACAGAGTCACAAGCTGTGAAAAAATTTGTCAACGCCGACTATATGAAAAATCCGCAATTACTTTTTGGGCAACCCAATACATGCTGTCTAATCAATACCTTTTGGGCTGTAATCGCAGAGAAACCTTAAGGTAGATCTACATGATCTAGAGCGCGAGGTTCAGCGCTAGTGAAGAGAACTTCTAGATCAAGCAGGTCTAGACAACATTCATGCAGACACGGTAGCAGATGCGGTAAATGGCTACCGGGTGAATTTAGTCTTTGGAAAATGACCGCTTCCCATTGCACCTGAAGAAATTGACTTCCCCCGGTAAACCAGAGTAGTTCTGGCTCTGTTACGTTCCGGCAGATGCAGCCGTCTCAACTCCTACAGAGCAAGGATTGATGCCGACTTGCAAGATGTATGTTCCGATTGTGACCAGGCACCACACGATACACCTCACCTGTTTAACTGTCCAGCCAGACCCACTCGACTCATACCCAGATCCCTGAGGACGCACCCTATATTAGTAGTTCATAAGTTCCTGGATCTTGTCACTGATTAGAATCAAGCAGACGGAAGATAGAATACAACAAACTGCTACAACAACATTCGTTGTAGCAGTCTCCTTCGTCTTTCTCCTTCGTGTGGTAAGATTTTCCTGCTTTTGGAATGAATATGATCTTTGTATCTTCCCATGCCACAAGTTGATCTCAAATGTTTACCACCATGTTTATTTTCTTTCGCCTTCGTAAAAATTATGATTTTTCGCATCTGGCTCATTCTTCTTCCTTCTATTTTTGAATTTCCTTAGAAAGCTCAAACATGTAAATGTTTGAGAATTTTAACAAATGTTCGCTTTGGCCGACTAAACCACATGGCTCCACGACTCCAACTAAATATTAGCACTAATTTCAGGCCACTCATTTGCATTTAGCATGTGAATGGATGATGGGTGCTACGTTTAACCTCCGTGGTAGCTTCTAAGCTTCTTCCGTTTAACATACTGCACATAATGAGATAAGTTTTAGTTTACATGCAACATAGGGTGTAACGTATGAGCTCCACCGTGAGTTAAAATAAACTCATGGAACTGGATTTTTTTTGTCGCCAAAGAAGCTTTTTTTAAGGAAACCTTCCGGTTTTCTTTCAAGACTTCAACAGGTTTGGATCCGCTTTAAGATTCGGACCTATAATAGAAGAGATTCTTGAATGCAGTAGTTTTTACCCCCTGTCAATATCCTACATTACTTCAACCTTCCCCAAAATACTTGAAGGCTCATTATGTGTGCCCTCAATAATTTCACTAAAAGAAACCATTAAGGAGCCACCAACATGGCAGCCATAGCACATTGCCATAGTCATAAATGAGTTGTAAAGCCCGGTAGCAAACCATGACACCTTTTGACAAACCAGACCATATAATCCACACTCATAAGCAGACCATTCGGGCATATGTATACCACATTCAAAGCAATGGCGTTGCCCATACCATATAAGCTTCATCGGCAACATGTCTGGCAGGGGTATCTGTGGTACTAGCCATTTAACTAAACGACGAAATAAGACAAATAACAACTCGACAATGGCAAATAATTGCAAACAATTTAAGTGCATTTATGCTAATTTACAAGAATCCAAAAACCCACCAACCAACCGACCAACAACCAACTATCCAGCTCAGCCACAGTCAGAATATTCAACCTCATAGATATTTCTTATACATATCTGGAGTTGTCTGCATCCTCATGAATAGACCATGTGCTAATATTTTTACACGAAAGTATCGTTGGTAGTCGTAGTTATAAGCATATGTGTGCTACGCTAATTTCTGTGGCATATTTCGACAAGTATATGTTTCAAGTTCTTAAATTACAGTGCCCAGCCACATGTGATTACCAAAAGCCATTGTGCAACACCTTGGACAATGGTGTTGAATAATGGCTTCTTCAAAGGATCCTTACAAGTTTCAGCAGCTCAGACAACAGTACAAGGGAGAAAATATTGATGATCTTTAAAATTAACATTACTTAACTGAACACCATGTGACCTAAGTCATATATATATATGTATAGGTGTGGTCATATATGTGTATAGGTGTGGACTTTATCGGATCAACCTGGGGCGTACAACTGGCTAACATGGGATTGTGAATTATTCTTGTTATGGATATGGGTGATCATATCGTTCAAATTTTCAGCCAAATCGGAAAAGAATAGCGCCATCTAGAGGCTCAAGATGTACAATCGAAAAATTGGTACATAAGTATTATGTGTGGCTGGCTTCCCTATATATGGCACACGATTCAGATATGCCGCCTTCTAACCTTAAGTTACTGGTTGAAGTCGCTTCTGTAGGAAAGAAGAGTCTCATTGTAGGAAGTGATGTTAATGCACATCACCAGATATGCGGAAGAGTTGATTATCGAATATATTATAAGTTGCAATCTGGCGATGGCAATTGCAGTTCAGATAAACCGAACTTTATTACCCGGAACAGGCGAGAGGTGTTAGATATTACCTTTGTAGCGGAAGTGCAAGAATATGCGGCAGGAAAATGTTGGATGACCACAGCTTCTCTGATGTTGTATGTCCCGATTGTGACCAGGCACCACACCATACACGTCACCTATTTAACTGCCCAGCCAGACCCACTCGACTCAGACTCAGATCCCCAGATCCAGATAAGTGCAAGAATATGTGGCTGGAAAATGTTGAATGACCACAGCTTCTCTGATCATCGTTATATTAGTTTCAGCCTTGGAGTAAATACTGCAGAAGTAGTCTCTCGGCAAAGAAAGACCAGAAAAGGAAGTGGCAACTGCGAAGGACATAGACATAATGCTCAAGCAGATCACTAAGGCCCTGAATGACCCGATTTTGTCTGCATGTCCTAGTGCGAAGCCAAGGGGGCAAATAACGACCGCCATGGTGGACCCCAAAGCTGGTTGGTCTAAGGAAGGACTGCAGAAAACTCTTCAACAGAGCGAAAGCCACAACAGCACCACACAATTGGGACATCTATAAGGCTGAGCTAAGAAAAGGGCGAGCTGAGAAAGGTTCAGAAAAAATCCTGGGTAGAACTCTGCATTCTACATCTGAGGCCTCTAGGCCAAGGAAGATTCTCTCCTCGAAGTCAGAAGTCAGAGAATGTATGGACAATGTCTAGTGTGGAACACTAGAACTACTCATTGATACACATTTCCCGGGAAATTCTCCAACGGACAACGCGACGCCAGAAGAGGTTGTCACTGGTATGCATTCGTCGGAGTTTATTGGGAAATTGTGTCTGAGACGAAAATTCGTTGGGCGATAAGAAGTTTCGACTCTTTTAAGTCGCCAGACCCTAATAACGTATCACTGGTTGAATTACAAGCTGTGTCTGATAGACTGGTTCCTTGGCTTAGGGAGATATACTCTGCGTATATCAGCATGCCAGATCCACTCGACTCAGACCCAGATCCAGATAAGTGCAAGAATATGCGGCTGGAAAATGTTGAATGAGAACAGCTTCTCTGATCATCGTTATATTAGTTTCAGCCTTGGAGTAAATACTGCAGAATTGGTCTCTCGGCAAAATAGAAGAAAGACCAGAAAAGGAAGTGGCAACTGCGGAGGACATAGACATAATGCTTAAGCAGATCACTAAGGCCCTGGATGACTCGCTTGTGTTTGCATGTCCTAGTGCGAAGCCAAGGGGCCAAACAGCAACCGCCATGGTGGACCCCAGAGCTGGTTTGTCTAAGGAAGGACTGCAGAAAACTCTTCAATAGAGCGAAAGCCACAACAGCACCACACAATTGGGACATCTATAAGGCTGAGCTAAGAAAATATAAGGGCGAGCTGAAAAAGGCTCAGAAAAAATCCTGGGTAGAACTCTGCATTCTACATCTTAGGCCTCTAGGCTAAGGAAGATTTTCTCCTCGAGACCTATTACGGTGGAGTATATTCAGAAGTCAGAGAATGTATGGATAATGTCTAGTGTGGAACACTAGAACTACTCGTTGATACACATTTCCCGGGAAATTCTCCAACGGACAACGCGACGGTAGAAGAGGTTGTCACTGGTATGCATTCTTCGGAGGTTATTGGGGTAATTTTGTCTGAGACGAAAATTCTTTGAGCGATAAGAAGTTTCGACTCTTTGAAGACGCCAGACCCTGATGATGTATAACTGGTTGAATTACAAGCTGTCTGTGTCCTTGGGTTAGGGAGATATACTCTGCGTGTATCAGCATGTCATATATACCTGTGGGATGGAGGGCCACGAAGGTCATTTTCATTCCGAAAGCAGGAAAATCTTACCTCACAAAGTCGAAAGATTTTCGTCTTATTAATATGTCATCCTTTTGAGAGGTTGGTAGAAACATATCTTAGGGCAAAGATCCCTGGAGCTCGCATGGCACGGCAGCAGCATGCATATAGTAAGTGCAAGTCCACTAAAACAGCCCTTCACGACCTAGTCGGCTACATAGGGGATTTTCTCGCTGTCATGGAATATACAATGGTAGCATTTCTTGACATTGAAGATGTTTTCAATAATTTAAGCCGACGTCAATCATGAAGGAGTTGGAGTTTCTATCGTAAGAAAGTTTATTAATAACTTACTTACTAAAAGATGCATTATGGCAGGCTTGGGTACTGTGGATCTAAAAAGATAGGTCAGCAGATGAACACTTCATGGAGGTGTACTGTCTCCTCTACTTTGGAATAAAGCCATTAACAATATATTATTGTCTCTGGAAGAAAAGGGCGCAAATGTGGTTGCGTATGCTGATAACGTGGCAATTGCGATTAGGGGAAAGTTTCCCAGCACTCTAAGAGCTACACTTTAGGAAGCTACCGACGGTTCTCTAGGCGAAAATCCATGCAGGACAGAAGTTCTTCTCTTCAGCGGGAGATATCTGTTACCTACATGGCATCTGTCTCCTTGGGAGGAGAGAATGTTCCATTTACAGAAAGAGCAAACTTCCTGACTTTTTTGCTTGACAGGAAACTGGACTTCAAATCCAACATTTTGGAAAGGGCATGAAAGGCAACCCTTGCCCTATACACCTGCAAGACAGCCATTGGCAAAAGTTGGGAATTAGGCCTCACTTCATGCATTAGCTATATATTGCAGTTGCTAGACCTATAATGATATATGGTGTTGTGGTCTGGTGGACGGCGATTCAAAAAGTCCACCAACTGTTCAATGGTCAACCGGATCCAAAGTATGGCTTGTTTGTGCATCACAGCCGCACTGACGACGACACCTTCTAAATGGACTGAATTTTATGCTACATCTTATGCCTCTGGAAATTGTGGTTAGACAAATACCATTGTCGTGAGGCTAAGGGAGCTTTCTCTTTGGTTATGTGTGCGGATACAGACACTGCGATATCCTTGATACAATGTCCGATGTCCAGGCAGTGTAGATTACACTCTACCTGAGCCGCTTTTTGATAAAAAAAATTATTGTGCCAACGGATATCCTTGCAATTAAGGAAGTGGTGGAATGGCTAGGATGTAATGTCATAACGACGATTGGCATAAACATATTCTCAGACCGCCAGGCAGCCATTAAATTCCTGGAGAACGTATTTCTGAACACAAAAAAACGCCCTCTACTGTCGCAGAACTTTCAACGAGATGGGTGAACATTTCAAAATTCACCTGTTTTTGGTGCCGGGTCACAGAGATATCCCAGGGAATTCTAAAGCAGGCGAGCTTGCGAGACTAGGAACTTCACATTCCAGGGATACTGAAATATGTGAGTATGCCTCTAGCGACATGTAAGCTAAGTTTTTAGGACCAGGCCCGAAGGACAACGAATGATAGATGGTCACAAAGAGGGGGCTGAGAGCATTCCATGCTGACAGATTGAAGGTTGCCAGCAACAATTTTTGCAGAAGCTGTGAGGACATCGATGAAGAGACTATAGAACAACTTCGGTTTGTGTGTCCCGCACTACCAATCAGAAGGAGTTCCACTTTAGGTTCTCATTTCTTTGAGAACCTGTCTGATTTAGCGGATGTGAACATTCGCAAGTTGTTGGACTTTTTAAAGCGTTTTCCTTCTTCTTTTCCTGTGGTACCACAATGGATGAAAACGTCTAAGTGAGTTTGATGGCAGACTGCGAAGCTCATTTTTGGCTCAATGGGTACGTAAATAAGCAGAATTGTTGATTTTGGAGTGAAGATCAGGCAGAAGCATTGCAAGAGCTACTACAAGAGCGGTGGGTAAATGTGATGGATGAAGTGACAATTCGAACCATCAAGATCTTACAAATTCTGCCCACATGCCACAGCAATTTGCGTTAAGGTCAGAAAAAGCAGAAATGTTCTCAAGTCACTTGCAATACCTTCTCGGCTGTTATCGCAGGCATTATCCATATCATCATCTTGTGGACAGGTATCCACCGCCCAGAAGCTTTTAGGCGGATCCACATGTTCTAGAGTGAGAGGTTCAGTGCTACAAGGTCTAGACAATATCCATGCAGGCACGCCGGGTAAATGTGGTCCTTGGAGAACGACCTCCTCCAATTGCACCTGAAGAAATTTATCTCTCCCGGCAACCCAGAGTGGTTCTGGGTCAATTACGATCCGGCAGATACAGCCGTCACAACTCCTACACAACTACAACTGATGCCAACGTGCAGGATGTGTGTCCCGATAGTGACCTGGGATCAAATGACACATTCCACCTTCATAACTGTCCAGGTAGACCCACTCGTCTCAGACCCAGATCCCTCTGGATGCACCCCATGTTAGTCACAGAGTTCCTGGATCTTGATATTCAACAGGACCAAGCTGATGAATGATAGAATACAACTTACTGCTACAACAACAACAATTTCAACAACAACAATCTCCAATTCTATGGTGGTTGATGTAAACATGCTACTAACCTGGGGTAAACATTTGGTATCAACAGTCCTGGTCATAGGGAATGAATGAAGTAAAGTTTTTCTCCTATCATGCGATTCGTTTTTTTAAGGACTCGCATCAAGCTCTAACAATAAACTGGATAGATAGATTAGCTGTGGGTTCAGAATAAAACTAAGAGTTAGGGTATCAGGAGATAATTAAGTTAGTGTTTGTAGGGAGTATTTCTTCAGTTAGTGATTGTCAATGTCATGTCCCATGGATTTTGAAACTTTCGCCATTATGAACATGGTCACACATTCTTGAAGTACATCCAAGTATGTTTCACGTTATACAGAACAAAACAAAATCCCACATTCCCTAAGAAAACATATAAAAATGGTTAACATTTCCATTCTTCTTCGTGCTTACATCTTTTGCATTGAATTCATTAACTTTAACATAATTTTGTTCGGTTTACTCGCAAACTTAAAAATTGAAATAACCGCCATTCAGAGTTTTTAATATTTCAGCATATTTAATTTAGCATAGGACATGTCTTGCTACTACATACATCCTCGAGTAAAGAAGACTTCACGATCGTGTAGACATTAAATGATGATAATTAAAATGTGATGATTGTTAGCAATACTCCAGAAATCATGCTTTTGTTGCTTCTAGGCATTAGTTAAGAACAGCCAATTGTTTTTCGTACACAATATTCTGCTGATATAGGCAGAATTCCTCCTAGAATGAGTACATACTGGATTAGGAGTCTACTCCGGCGTACTCAATATCTGTATGTCTTACGCAGACCACTGGACGTGTGTTCAGCTTTTCAGTCAGAGGTCTGTGCCATTACAGCAGTCTCAACAGAAATTCCGATAAGGGATCTACAAGCCCTAAAAACTCAGAACTTGGACAATAGGTGGCGCTCAAGATCTTGGGTTCGAGGATGGTGAGGTTGAGGTGTGGGGCGGATTGTTTGGAGTCCCTGGATAGGTTCTGGGACCACGATGCCACGCTGATATGGGTTCTCGGGCATGAAGAGTCCAGGAAATGAAAGGGTGGACGAGAGTGCCCTGGGGGTTTTGTTTGGCCGGTCGAACTAGTCACCGATCTTGCCTACTTGCCATTTGTCGAGCTACTAAGCATAGTTGATGAGATGGCCAGAGCGGGGTGGGTAGCGAGATGGGGCTCAGCGGGTGATTGCCGGACCGCTAATGTGCTGTGGCCTGCAATCGATCGAAGGAGAACAAAGGAGTTAATGGCGTTCGATAAGAGGTCGCTGAGCACCTTGATAAAGACCATAACCGTACAATGTGTCATAGGGGCATGGTAGCGCACTTGGGAACACAGCTCAATGACTACTGCAGAAGTTGTCTTGAAGAGGATGAGGCGAAGACTATCGCTATTTGATCAGTTCATGTCCGGGTCTGCAGGGACGCAAGCTCTTCTGCGATTTAGCGAACGTACTTCTGGAAGGTCTCCTGAGATTTTGTGGACGGGACGGTATGATTCCGATGGAGAATACGATAAGATCCGGCGAAGGTACATACATGCTTCCGTGAGGGTTAGCCGTTTTCACTCCCCTCTCTGGTTTTCCGTACTTCTTGTTACGTCTATTCGTGTATATGGTCTGGATATGGTGCGAGGACTCTCATCTTCTTTTTGTATACCCTCCACCATAGGATGGGGATATACTAATTTCGTCATTCCGTTTGTAACACATCGATAAATTGATGTGGGACCCAACAAATAGTTTTGACATTCTAAGTCGATTTAGCCATGTATGTCCGTCTGCCCGTCCATCCCTCTGTCCGACCGTCCGTTTGCCCGTCCGTTCGTTTATTTGGCGAAAACACGCCAACATTCGAAGGAATAAAGCTAGGCGCTTGCAATTTTGCCCAAATACTTCCTATTAGTGTAGGTCAGTTGGGATTGCAAGTGGGCCATATTGGTCCATGTTTAGATATATTGGGTTGCCCAAAAAGTTATTGCTGATTTTTTAAAAGAAAGTAAATGCATTTTTAATAAAACTTAGAATGAACTTAATTCAAATATAATTTTTTTACACTTTTTTTCTAAAGCAAGCTAAAAGTAACAGCTGATAACTGACAGAAGAAAGAATGCAATTACAGAGTCACAAGCTGTGAAAAAATTTGTCAACGCCGACTATATGAAAAATCCGCAATTACTTTTTGGGCAACCCAATTGGATCTAGACTTTTTGGGCCTCTAGAGGGTACAATTAGTAGCCGATTTGGCTGCTATGACATTCAATATATGGGATAGGTAAGGTTAGGTTGAAAAGAGGGTGCGGATATTAATCCGCCCCATGCCACTATGGACATACACCTAAGCCATTAATCGGCTTATTGCGCGCTGTAAATACTAGAAAAGTAACGTCGAAAAAGAAAATCTAAGTAAGAAATTCCGTGCTACTTACAAAATCCTTAATTGTTTTCCATGCCACGACCCTAAGTTGGTTCCTGTCTAGTATTGTGTCCCCACGTAAGTGCCGGTATCTGTTAGACTCAAAAGCCAGGCAATGACATAGGAAATGCTCCAACGTCTCATTATCTTCCTTGCATGCCCGACATATGCTAAATGCTCACTATACTTGAGTAAGCTCGTAGTCCTATGTGGCCCGTAATGGTACCGAGAGCTATACTGATCTCGTTTTTACTTCCTTTCAGTAATAACCTCGTCTTTTCACGATCTGGATCTCCCCTTAGGATTTTCGCCGTCCTACCAACCGTTTCGCTGTTCCGCAGGGTTGCAAACGCATTCGCCGCCCACGCCCTTAACTTGTTGGTTCATGTCTGGTATTGTGTCCCCGCGTAAATGCCGGTATCTGTTAGACTCGAAAGCCGGACAATGACATAGGAAATACTCCAACGTCTCATCATCTTCCCCGCATGCCCGACACATGCTACCACTTGAGTGAGCTCGTAGTCCTATGTGTCCCATTATGATAGCAATAGCTATATTGACCTTCTTCTTGCTCCCTTTCAATAATAGCTTCGTCTACTCCCGGTCTCGATCTCCCATAGCATTTTCGCTGTCCTACTGACCGTTTAGCTGTTTCACAGGGTTGCATACGCATTCGTCGCCCATGCCTTTAACTCGGACTGCGTCGACCCGAAAGTCTTCGGGTTAACCAAATTTATTGACAGCAGTTCTCTGGCTTTTACTGCCAAATCGTCTGCTTTCCCATTCCCAGTTACTCCGCTCTGGCCCGGCACCCAATCGATGCGGATCGTGCCATTCTCAGGGGAGGCGTTAATCTCCTTCTTACATTCCAACACTGTTCGTAATCTTACCGTCCTGTTTGTTATTGCCCTTATGGCCTGTTTACTGCCCGTAAAAATGTTCATACTCGACGTCCTCGCGTTAACACCACACCACCTCACGCATATTTGGTGAGTATGGTCCAAATCGATTCACAAGCTGAGCCATCCTGGATCTTGACTTCTAGAGGGCGCAATTCTTATCCGATGTCTCTAAAATTCTGCACTTTATATTCTGTTATGATTTCCAACTACTATGCTAAGTAGGGTCCTAATCGATTTATAAGCTGATATAGCTGCCATATAAACCGATCTCCAGAGAGACACGAGAGGTACAACAACAACTGTGCCAAATATGGATTAAATCGGTCCGTAACCTTATATGACACGAGACACGAGATTGTGGAGGGCCGGCCCCACCGACCTACCTTTGAGATATGCTTGATGAGCCCTCACCTTAAGATCACCGGTGTCAGTCCCTCTTTCCTCTTCGGTATATCAATCTTTTCAGTGTTTTTTTTTTTTTCATAAAAGTAATGACAGCTTAATAAGCCTGTAAACCTTTGGTGTACTATAATTTATTTTTTCATCCATTGGGTCATAGGTCAGACATACCCTTTTCTATCGCCTTGGTATGTAAGACCATGCCCGGAATATCCCACTTAGCCATGTCAGAGGGTTTCTGCAGTAGTGGCGTTATGAATCGGTTCGGTCCGACCAATTTAAATGGCTTGGGAACCCGGCCGACACGGCATAACTATGATCACCACACAGGCTTTGAGCTCCGACTTGTGTGGTGTCCATCGTTTCCACGGAAAGCTTAGCTAAAAGCTACCGGGAGTGTTCGCAGGTTGCGTATGGTTGAAAGCTCCGTTTTTATGCGGAATAGCTGCAAATGCGGCCGCAGGCAGTCAGCGATTTTCGAAAGGAAAGTCTCAGTGAGGAGTCAGAGTCAATGATACTCGAGATGACAAGGCGAGTTATTGGCGACGATAGGAAACCTGGTAGGAAGGGAGAGGTTTATTGGATACCTGAGACGATACTTGAGATCCAGTGCGAGGCACTGCTGCCGGCGGCCCAGTCTTGGACTGACGGAACCCTAGTATTGCTCTCTGGAAGATCATGTTATACGGGAACCCAGGGACTGAGAGCTGTTTTAGGCTGCCTGACCATAATACGGTCCGGAAGGCGGAGGCCGGGCGATTACGTAATGCGAGGACGTCGAGTGTGAACATCTTTAGGCGCCTTCAAATAACCAATGGCCAACATCAGCGTCTGTTCCAGGTTAGGGGCGTCTGGCGGCGAGCGTCGGATCTTGGAGCAAGCGGATCGCCACAACGAGGGATACATGCAATCCCACAAACCCATGCGGTTGGGCGGGGTCTGTAACCCGCCCCCGGTAAACCATGAGAACTACTATGAGAAGCAAAGGAATAGTAAAAACGGACCCCCCAACGTTGACGACCCGCGCAAACGATAAAAACGAATATGTTTTGTGGATCTGCACCTGGAGTGTCCGCACTCTCTATAGAGAGGGTGCAGTATACGCGCTGTTGGATGTATTAGAGAAGTACAAGGCAAATAGTACCGCCTTGCAAAAAGTACGGTGGACTGGGAATGGCGTCACTCCAACACCAAACGTCACTGCAATTTGTGGTTAGTCGGAGACTGAAACACCATGTCTCCAGCTTTACTCCGGTGTATGAGACGCTAACCACAAACCGCATAAAAACCAAATTCTTCAACATCAGCCTTATTTGTGCCCATGCCCCGACGGAAGACAAGGATGAGCAGACCAAGGATATTTTCTACGAGCGCCTAGAGAGAGAATATGACCGCTGCCCCGCCCATGATATTAAAATCGTTCTGGGAGATTTTAATGCGAAGATAGGGAAGGAAGACATTTTTGGTCCAACAGTCGGAAAGTTTAGCCTCCACGAGATAACGTCCAGTAATGGGTTGAGGCTGATAGATTTCGCCGCGGCAAAAACATGGTAGTTAGTAGCACCAAATTTCAAAATAAAAATATTCACAAAGCCACATGGCTGCCACCGGATCAAAACACGAGTAACCAAATTGATCAGATTGTGATAGATGGAAGGCATTCATCCAGCGTGTTAGATGTACGATCCATCCGTGGAGCGAATATAGATTCGGATCATTACCTTGTTGCAGCAAAGATTCGCACCCGTTTGAACATGGCGAGGAAAGTACGATCTGACACTGCACGGAAGCTGGACATTGAAAAGCTCCAAGCAACAACAGATGGCAGCGGCATACTCCACTCGACTGACCCAACTGCTTGACGAAAGCACTTCTTGTTCCGATGATAAAATGGCGCAATGGCAAACTATTGCCCACTCCAAGGAAAATGCCGCGAAATCCATACTTGGGTGTCGGAAGCCTCCTTGAAGAAACCCATGGTACGATTAAGAGTGTCGAAATGCTACTGAAGCCAAGAATGCGGCATATAGAGCAACCCTGCAATCAGTATCAACGCGCCAGGTGAAGATGAGGTATTGGAAGAAAAGAAAAGAGGAGAAACGTCTATTCCGCAAAAAGAAAAAGGAAATGAAACGACGTGAGTTTGAGCGAAATGAGATGTACTGGAGTCAGAAATTCTACCAAAGAATTAAACATCAAACCGATGGCTTTGGTGCAGGTACATCCTTCTGCAGAGACATTGAAAGAAAACTGGTAACTGACACAGATAGTGTGCTGGGGATATGGAAAGAACATTTTACCCAGCTGCTAGTGTCCGACGATGGCGGTGAAGAGGATACCGATGAACCAATGCCTGATCATGGTATAGAATGTTTACCTCCTAGTCAGAGTCCAAGTTGCTGTGACCCGACTAAAGAACAATAAGGCAGCAGGAGCCGACGGGTTACCCGCTGAACTATTTAAGACCGGAGGCGACACGCAGATAAGGCGTATGCAATAGCTTATCTGCGCAATCTGACTAGAAGAACGCATACCCGATGATAGGAACCTCATCATATTATGTCCCGTACCCAAGAAAGGAGACAAGACGGAATGTGCCAACTATAGAGGAATAAATCTCCTCCCCATCGCATACAAGATACTCTCGAGCATACTGTGTCAACGATTAAAACCTAAAGTCATTGAGATAATTGGTCCCATCAATGCGGCTTTAGACCCGGTAAATCCACCCTAGACCAGATATTCACACTGCGCCAAGTCCTGGAAAAGACTCGAGAAGGACAATTCAACACCTACCATCTCTTTGTTGACTACAAAGCCGCTTTCGATACTCTTTTACGTTCAAAGGTATTTCAACCCATATCTGAGTTTGGTATCCCTGCAAAATTAATAAGACTCTGCAGGATGACACTTCCTGATACGCGCTCTTCAGTACGAACAGAAAATAATCTCTCAGAACCATTTAATACCAAACGAGGTTTCAGACAAGGAGACAGCCTATCGTGTGATCTCTTTAATATCCTGCTGGAGAAGATTACACGAGATATAGATGTGAATAGATATGGCACACTAATCATAAGAGAACACATGCTACTCGCCTATGCCGATGACATCGACATCATGGGTCGGTCACCGGATGTAATAACTGCAGCCGTTGAAGAAGAATAATCGAAAAAGTCAGTGAGAATGGGTCTGGCAGTAAATGGAGATATGACGAAATGGATGATTTCAACTCCCAAAATGCCTTGTAAAGGGTGATTTTTTTGAGGTTAGGATTTTCATGCATTAGTATTTGACAGATCACGTGGGATTTCAGACATGGTGTCAAAGAGAAAGATGCTCAGTATGCTTTGACATTTCATCATGAATAGACTTACTAACGAGCAACGCTTGGAAATCATTGAATTTTATTACCAAAATCAGTGTTCGGTTCGAAATGTGTTCATTCACCGTTCAGCGATGAGGCTCATTTCTGGTTGAATGGCTACGTAAATAAGCAAAATTGCCGCATTTGGAGTGAAGAGCAACCAGAAGCCGTTCAAGAACTGCCCATGCATCCCGAAAAATGCACTGTTTGGTGTGGTTTGTACGCTGGTGGAATCATTGGACCGTATTTTTATACCCTCCACCATAAGATGGGGGGTATACTAATTTCGTCATTCTGTTTGTAACTACTCGAAATATTCGTCTGAGACCCCATAAAGTATATATATTCTTGATCGTCGTGACATTTTGTGTCGATCTAGCCATGTCCGTCCGTCCGTCCGTCCGTCCGTCTGTCTGTCGAAAGCACGCTAACTTCCGAAGGAGTAAAGCTAGCCGCTTGAAATTTTGCACAAATACTTCTTATTAGTGTAGGTCGGTTGGTATTGTAAATGGGCCATATCGGTCCATGTTTTGATATAGCTGCCATATAAACCGATCTTGGGTCTTGACTTCTTGAGCCTCTAGAGTGCGCATTTCTTATCCGATTGGGATGAAATTTTGCACGACGTGTTTTTTTATAGTATCCAACAACTGTGCCAAGTATGATACAAATCGGTCCATAACCTGGGATAGCTGCCATATAAACCGATCTTGGGTCTTGACATCTTGAGCCTCTAGAAGGCGCAATTCTTATCCGATTGGAATGAAATTTTGCACGACGTGTTTCGTTAGTATATCCAACAACTGTGCCAAGTATGGTTGAAGTCGGTCAATAACCTGATATAGCTGCCATATAAACCGATCTTGGGTCTTGACTTCTTGAGCCTCTAGAGTGCGCAATTCTTATCCGATTAAAATGAAATTTTGCACGACGTGTTTTGTTATTATATCCAACAACTGTGCCAAGTATGGTTCAAATCGGTCCATAACCTGATATAGCTGCCATATAAACCGATCTTGGGTCTTGACTTCTTGAGCCTCTAGAGTGCGCAATTCTCATCCGATTGAAATGAAATTTTGCACGAAATATTTCGTTATGATATCCAATAACTGTGCCAAGTATGGTTGAAATCGGTCCACAACCTGATATAGCTGTCATATAAACAGATCTGGGGATTTGACTTCTTGAGCTTCTAGAGGCCACAATTCCTATCCGATTTGGCTGAAATTTTGCATGACGTATTTTATTTTTACTTTCAACAACTGTGTCAAATAAGGTTCAAATCGGTTCATAACCTGATATAGCTACCATATAAACCTATCTGGGATCTTGACTTCTTGACCCCTAGAGGTCGCAATTATTATCCGATATGCCTGAAATTTTGTACGACGGATCCTCTTATGACCATCAACAAACGTGTTTATTATGGTCTGAATCGGTCTATAGCCCGATACAGATCCCATATAAATCGCTCTCTCTATTTAACTTCGTGAGCCCCAATGGGCGCAATTCTTATACGAATTGGCTGAAATTTTACACAGGTCTCCAACATATAATTTAATTGTGGTCCGAACCGGACCATATCTTGATATCGTTTTAATAGCAGAGCAACTCTTTTCTTATATCCTTTTTTGCCTAAGAAGAGATGCCGGGAAAAGAACTCGACAAATGCGATCCATGGTGGAGGGTATATAAGATTCGGCCCGGCCGAACTTAGCACGCTTTTACTTGTTTCAAAGATGCTGTTGGACGCAACGTTACGGTGAATGAACACATTTCGAACCGAACACTGATTTTGGTAATAAAATTCAATGATTTGCAAGCGTTGCTCGTTAGTAAGTCTATTCATGATGAAATGTCAAAGCATACTGAGCATCTTTCTCTTTGACACCATGTCTGAAATCCCACGTGATCTGTCAAATACTAATGCATGAAAATCCTAACCTCAAAAAAATCACCCTTTACAACCGATCAGATAAAGAAAATGGAGAAAGTTGGGAACCACAACTTTGAGATAGTCAACAACTTTATTTACCTCGGCACCGCCGTAACCGAAACGAATGACACCAGTTTTGAGATTAAGCGAAGAATAATACTAGCAAACAGATGCTACTTTGGACTAAGTAAGCAGTTTTGAAACAAGGCCACCTCTCGACAGACGAAGGTTACACTATACAAGACACTGGTACAACCCGTGCTGTTATAGGGTTCTGAGGCGGGTTTTTGTGAAAGCAGGCAGTGGTTGGAGTGTTTGAGAGAACGATTCTTCGTAAAATATATGGACCAGTTTGCGTTAATGGAGAATATAGGCGACGTTTGAACCACGAGCTGTATGATGACGATAGCATAGTTCCACGCATCAACATACAAATGTTCTGTAACAGCCAATTAAAGTAATGTAAGATTTCCAAGTATATTTGTGTATATTTTTTTGGGGGGGAATTTTGTACCACCAATAAAGAGCCGATTTCGCAAAAACCAACCAATTTGTCTCCATAGTCATTCATGGTATCGCCAGATCCGTGCATGCCTATGATTGATTGTAAATTATTTTTGTTATTGCCCACCTAGGCATTATCTCCCTGAGTCGAGTGGGGAATAGAATTGATCCTTTGTTTCGTCTTCATCAGGTTCGGTTGGTACGTACCATTGCACAGTAGATATTTTGCGAAATTGTGAACTTTATCTTACCGTCATTATGCGTTCAGATGTAACATTGTATGATAGAAGAGCTCGCTTTGCCTTCGGCGACAGTAAAAGGCCGACCCCCCTTATTCGGTGGATTTCATTTCCCGAAAAATTAAAGTGGTAGGCATCTTGAAGATCCATAGTTCCGGAGTTTGGCCATCGTACTTCTCTTAAACCGAGGTTGTTTAGGTTGTAGTTTGTCATCTTGTTCTGGACTTGGTAAAGTCTCGATGCTTCTGGGAGAGTTCTGACGTTCCATGTTCCAATCATAAACCGTGTTCTGAATCCATAGATCGTCATAAGGGGTTGTCCGTTCCATTATTTCGCGTTGATGTTTCTGTAATCGTGACTTTTGTAGATGGATGGCGGATTGGGCCATCGCATCGGTACCTAGTGCTGGAGCTGTCAGCGACCCTCTAGGCCAGGTTTTCTTGATGGTAAATCTTCTGAAAGTCTGCGAACGCCATCGTTGGCCATTTTCTCATCTTATCCACTGCCGACCGTATTGCACGGACCCATCGTGTTCATATTCGTATCCGTGCAAGAGGGACACCCCTTGCTTGTGCCAACTTTTTGGTTCGCCCCGCATATTTTATTTCCGCCGTAGCCTTCATATCGGATAAGCTTTCCGCAATCCACCACCTGGGGAGGCGTCCGCAGTGAGAAGTGCTCTAAAAATGGCTGGAAAGTGCGAATTGCCCACACTATCTTCTACTCGTCTACAATGTCATCGATGGGGTCTTTCGTAGAGGTCGCTGCTTTGATTATTAGGATATCATGATGACCAATCTCATCTTGGTTGCCTGGAAAGAGCGTCTCCATAGTCCTAACTTATGATTTGATCGAAATTTGCGCTTGAAACCCTCAAACACCTAATCGATTTAAAAAATTTCCCATGAGCTGAAACAATTGAAAGGATTTCTCACGTTTAGGAAAATTTAAAAGTCATTTGAATTATCCAAAGATTTAACGCCCTTCCAAAAAATGGCAGACGTGCGACTGTCACAAAGTCCAGAAAGCCTCCCAGCATTCATCAATCATTAACTCGCTAACAAAAGTCAAGGTGCTATAACAACAAAAAACTGTTAACGAGTAAAAAAAATGTCAGGGGTTAAAATCCAGTCACCCAGGAAAATAGTTTTGGCATGTGACAGGCACACACGCTGTGTGTTAGTTGCAAAGTCAGCATAACAAAAAAAGAGTTCCCTTATTTTAGCACAAAAAAAAACGCCCGTACAAAATCGTTAATTAAACCCTAATATATCACATACAAATTTTATGTAAAAAAGAAAAAAAAATCGAAAAAAAATCTCTGAAAAATAAATAAAATTTTAGGAAATTTTATTCAAATCCAGTGACAAACTCCTAATTAACTTACTCCCAAGAGTAAATATTGTCTTTGGGATATCATAGCAAAAGAAAAAAAAAATGTCACCACACTACCGACCCACAAAAATGAGGCAGTTACTACTAAAAAGGCAATGAATGTGGAACTTTATACAAAAATTTAGGGTATATGATTTTTTTTATAGCAATTTTTCACTTACTTTGTGTGGGTTTTTTTAAACTTCCTTTTTTGGAAACCAATTTGTGTATATTATGGGTGGGGTTGGTTAGGTTTGTTGTCCAAGCACATTGTGTGTCTCGTTGTTCCTTTGGGAGGTTAATGTTTAAGGACTTCATGTTATTTTGAGGGGTTGTTTTTATCACCTCTCAAAGTTGCCCTAAACAACAGTAACACCACACGGCTTACCTCACTCACTTCACCTCTATGCTGTGGGCAATGGACTCGGACTGACTTTTTGTAATGCCCTTATTTTAGTCGGCAAATGAATTTTTAACGCTTAATTCTTAAAAACCTAAAAGGATGTACGGCAAGTAAAGCATGACCCAGGAATTTAGTGAAAGTGCGCAATCACTGCGTTGTTGTGATGGTGATGATCATACAGATGATTATGAAGATGATGATAATAAAAGTGGTGGTGCTGTTGGTAGCTTTGAAATGTTGGTTGGTTGGGTTAAGGTAATAATATATTAACGTCTGCTGTTTTGATTTGGTTCCACTTCAGCGTATTTGTTTAACGACCTTTGAAATTAGTAAAAACAAAAAAACGAAAGACACTTTGTTTTGAGCATTTTTAATTTACATAAACAATTTGTTTTCTTTTGCAATATTTAGTGCTTGGAAAACAAGGGACAGTGCAATGCAAAGCAATATCAACGGCAGTCATTCATTATTGAAGTCAAATGATTTTTTTTTGGAGGCAGCTCCAGATATCAAAACTTTAACGAAATGAAACATTTTAGAGTTTTACTGTCTAAGAGTTTGCTATAAAATATCAAATCAAACTGGGAAGACTTTCTGTGTAACTCGTAACCCAGCGGATAGAGTTATGCATTAGAGGCTCAATAAATTCTATTGGGAGTTCAGTTATATAGGAGCTATTAGCTGGCCCGGTGTGCTTTGCTACACCCTAAAATTGCTTTTTTAAACTAATTGATTTGGTAAGTGTATTTGTTATATACACAACTAGACCCTTAATTGCGGCCTTCTTTGTCCCGAACGGAATATATGTTCGGTTGATGTTTTTTTTCGTCCCGGTCGCCTACGATTTTTTCTTGGGTTGGGCAGCCGCCGGTATATTTTCCAAAAAAAAAGATGTCCCTCAGGCACTTGTCAAAGACCTTTTCTTCGAGTCCCTTATTGTCACGATATAAATGTCTTGCTAAAGCGCTTGGTGCCTCATATAAATCTCAAATACACACTCTACTGTCAAAAAGTTTTCATTCAAGTCTAATTTTATCCTGTAGTCTTCTCCCTAATTTAATACCCACATTACCCAAAGTCCATTTAATACCCACATTACCCAAAGCGGTAAAATGTCCTGTTGGATAATGTTTTTGGGGGTTGGGGAACCCTTTGGCATTTAGGGTGACATCTTTGTGCCAAGTTCGCGCTCTACTCTTAAATACCTTTTATTTGATACCCATATTGTCCCAATCGGTAAACATGCCCGTTCGGGTGGGTTTTGGGATAGGGCGTCCCCCCAGGTTACTTGACTCCAAAGTTTTATACCAATTTCGTGTTATTGGTATACAAAATTTCTCTTAAATCGGTGCACTCATTTATGAAATCTGGCATTTTTGAAAATTTGGGTAAGGGGGAGGGTCCGCCCCCCTTCGGATATCAAAAAATGTAGTACCATTTCTTCACCGAGCCCCCGGTGAGAAAAAGGGTACTCCATCATCTGTGAATATTTCATGAAAATCGGTTCAGTTGTTTTTGAGTCTATACGGGACAGACAAACACACACTTTCCTGTGAAAAACGTTTCATTCAAGCCCAATTTTATCCTCTAGTCTTCTCCCTAAGACAGTTTATTTCAGGTCTATTTTGTCTCGACGGACATATACGCCCGCTTTGGAAGTTATTTGGGGTGGGGCGGCCCCCAAAAAAACCCTTGGACCAAATATTTTCTATGAGAGTTGGGCTTTACTTTCAAATACCTTTAATTTATACCCATAGTTCGCACTATACTTTTAAATACCTTTCCTTTAACACTTATATTGTCCTGTTGGGGGGATTTTAGGGTTAGGGAGACCCCTCAGACTCCTAGGTTGGAGAGACAGCTCGACACTTAGGGACAAATTTTTGTACAAAGTTCGAACATTACTCTTAAATACTCTTCATTTGATACCCATATTGTCCCAGTTGGTTAACATGTCCGTTAGGGTGAGTTTTGGGGTGGAGCATTCCTCCAGATGGTTTGACCTCAACGTTTTATACCAATTTTGTGTTTTTGAGTTACCAAAATTTTGCTTAATCGGGGCACCCATATCCGAGATTTAGGGTTTTTGAAAATTGGGGAGAGGTCCAGAGATCAGATTCGTATTTTACTGTCTTAGACCTTCCCATTATGTGCCTTCGACCTATATGTTGTATTGAAGATTATTAAGTGGGTGGGCGGTTCCCAGACTCTTTGTTCTACGATTGTATACCAGATTCATTGTCTACTAGCTAAGACCTTTTATTTGATACCCATTTTATGATTTTGGTCATACATGCCCGTTTTGGGGATTTTGGGATTGGGGAGATCCTGTAGCCACCTTCTTATATCAGATTCGTACTTTACGGCACTTGGTATCAAATTTGTATAGCAAGTTGTACTCTACTCTTAAATACCTTTCATTTGATACCCATATTGTCGCAATCGGCAAACATGTCCGTTTGGATGGGTTTTTGGATGGGGCGTCCCCCTAGGTTATTTGACCCCAAAGTTGTATATCAATTTTCTGTTTCTGGGTTACCATCAGGCTGCATATTTTATTTCGCTTAAATCGGTGAACCTATCTCCGAGACCTGGCGTTTGTGAAAAATGGGGAAGGGAGGGTCCTCCCCCCCAATCAAACTAACAAAAAAAAAATAAACAAACAAATGCGCCCTCTAGAGGCTAAAGATTTAAAATCGGAAAATCGGGTTATATGGGAGCTACATTATGTTATGAACCTGATCATACAAATCGTGGAAGTTGAAAGTTATTAAAGAAGATTTCATGCTAAATTACAGCCAGGTTAGGTTAGGTTGAATGGGTCGCCCAGCAAAGGTGAGTTCACTCGGAGGCCAGTGTGTGGTAACCTAGAGAGAGAAAGGGAAGAAAAAGGAAAAAGTGAGACCTCGTACTAGAGGTTATACACGAATAAAAAGAAAACGACAGGAGGAGTGGAGAAACCTGAGCGGGAGGTGAAGAACCGCCCTTCGCTAAACAAGCACTGACCTACCTACGCCGTAGCCTGTGTCACGTTTTACATGGCATAGTATCTCACAAATGTTGCCAGCATTAGGAGGGGAAAACCACCGCTGAAATTTGTTTCTGATGGTCTCGCCAGGATTCGATGACCGTATAAATCCAATAAATCATCTTGGGAGTCACCCCCACTTCCTTGGGAACATCCTCCTGCAGAAGTAAAAAGCGCACAGTGCCTTACGGTTTCTTTTCTCGGTGTTCCTCTTCCAGGACACTTTCGAATCGGGCATTATGCCTAGGTACTTCGCTTCCTTCGAAAGCAGCAGGGTGACCCCGTCCAAGGACGGGAGTCTTTACTCCGGTATCTCCGATATCCCTGGGTTGGTCCTCAACCCATTTCTGGCAGCCCATCGCGACAACCTCCTCAGTGACCCTTCCATGATTTCGCTGATCGTTGACAGAAACTTGCCTCGGACCAGCAGCACGACGTCGTCTGCATAAGAGATAATCCTCGTGCCGTCCCCACCGAGATCCATCAGGATTTCATTAATCACGAGGTTCCAAATTTCAGCCAAGTCGGGTAAAAAAATTGCCCCCACTTAGCATGAAAGTTGGAAGTTTTAACAGAAGTCTTTATATCAAATCGGGGGAAAATGCGCTATCTAGAGGCTAAAGATGTAAAATCTGGAGATCAGTTAATGTGGGAGCAACATTAGGATTTGAACGGATTTGGATCATACTTAGCATGGAAGTTGGAAGTTATGACAGAAAACATTGTGCAAAATTTCAGCAGAAACTGGGGAAAAAAATGCGCCCTCTGGAGGCTAAAGTTGTGAAATCTGGAGATCAGTTTATGTGGAAGCCACATCAGGCTATGAGAGAAGTCTTTGTGTCAAATATCAGCCAAATCGAGTACAAAGTTCGCCGTCTATATGCTCAAGAAGTAGAATCGGGAGATCGGCTTATGAGGGAGCTATGTCAGGTTATGAACGGATTTGGATCATACCTAGCATGGAAGTTGGAGGTAATGTCAGAAGTCTTTGTGTCAAATGTCAGCCGAATCGGGTAAATTTCACAATCTAGAGACTGAAGTGTGAAGTATTGTCGGAAGCTGTCCATAACCTGATAGATATTTACTTCTGTAGCCTATAGAGGGCGCAATTTGATTTGATTTGTATTTTAGATATTGACCAATTTTTTTTTGTTATTTAATATTGGGTTGCCCAAAAAGTAATAATTATATTTGATTAAAGTTCATTCTAAGTTTTATTAAAAATGCATTTACTTTCTTTTAAAAAATCCGCAATTACTTTTTGGGCAACCCAATAGAATGTATCATTTGATTTGATTGAAATTTTTCAAGATGATTTCTGCTATGGCCTTCAGCTATACCAATTATGGTTTGAATCTATTACAATATATGTGTCAGACGGTACTTAAGGCTCTGGCATAGGGCAGCTTGAAGTTAAGACTGATTAGAAGATGCAAAAGGCTTCTTCGATCCAAGGGAAAGGCTCTCAGGCTCTGCTCTGCCAGGTCATCAAGGTGTGGCGGGAATCAAATCGACCGCTGAGCTGGCCAGAAATGGATCGCTGATTGCCGCAGGACTTGCTATGGAATCAGTGAGAGCCACTTTGGTAGCTTCTTGGGTGGACGCCTTTTACTTTGACTGCGCCAATAAGGCATGGACTGGTGCTTAGGTTATAGGGTGTCAAAGGTCCGTGGCCGAGTATTTCGTCAAACAGGAAGTCACATATCCTAGGGCTGAGTAAGCATGACTAAGGACTGCTAATAAAAGTCTTGATTGGTCATTGCAACGTCAGGTCATTGACGTCGCGCAAAGCGCAGGGATAGGTGTATTTCTGCAGGTCCATCACCTGCTGTGTCACTGCCCCACAATTGTGAGAAGGCACTGGATAATGGGTGAACATCCGTTTCTGAACCTGGTTACAGGTTCTTAGCCCTCTTGTCATGCTGGAGTTCTGTAGAATTGGTTGACTGAATCATACTCTCGACGGTGAGTTTGTTCTTTTGTCTTTCCTTTTTGTTAGTTCCGATGTTCTGTCCTTATTTGCAGTCTTGTATCGTTCTGTGGAGTATGTTTATCCTCTTCACTTTTACTTCTTGGGTGAGCACAATGGGCCTAAGGTCTCCGTGTTAAGCGGCTAGTAACCCAGTTTGATAGCCGTGTACCCTCCAAGCTAACCTATTCATGGTTCGATTTTGTTCATAACCTGACTTGATAGGAAATTATGAACTTATACAGCTCTCTGAAGATTTTCATTTAACAACTTTTCAAATAAGGCATCTGACCAAAGATCCTCCCTTAATGTTCACAATTTGTAAATAATTATTTTTTTTTATTAATTTTGCAATACATTGAAATTCCACACATGTAGAGAAATATTATTTTTAATTAAGGCTAGCTTATCAGTTCGAGAGCAGATAAGATGATACCAGAATACCAAGAAGGCTGACAACAACAACAACAGCCTGTGTTTGTAGTTCAGCATACACTGCTGGCCATCAATCAACGAGAGTATGAAAAATATCAGCTGTATTTAATAAGCTCTTGGGGTATATTGAGGTGTCCTTCCGTCCGTCCGTCTTTAGGCCTCATATCTCTTCATGGGAATTGTTAGTGGCCATTAACCGCCGCCACCGTCATTGACCAGCAGAGGGAGCCAAGACATACTTGCTGTTGGCTTTTGCCGTCAGAGCCAAGTTAACAACATGTTTTGATTAAATTTTGATGGCACAACAACACAACGCAACACTGGGCGAATGAAAAAAAAAATCAATAAGTTTTACGCATCTTGTTACCGGGTGCTTAGTATTCCGTGCGTATAACACTCGCAGTATGAAAACGATGCAGGTACTCGCACTGCCCTGTCAGACAACCAATTGAAAGATCCATACGACTTGCAACCACTTTGGCGAGTAATCATCATTGTTGGCCATCCATCCATCCATCGCTCGCCAACGATCACTTACTTGCCTCAAATTTGTTATAGAATGTGTGTTCGTTACCACTTTTTCAATCGATCCAAAGTATAGAACTCCTGAAACCAAAACCAAAAAAAACGAGAAGTATCAATTTTCCACAAGAGTGGTTGAGCTTGGTTGCTTGCTGCTTCATTGCTGATGTTGTTTGGTTTGCTGTTGCGCTTGATGCGGAAGACAGTGTTTGGTGCCTAAAATGCCGTCTTAATGTTTGGTCGGTTTTAATAAAGACGTTTTGGCGATAAAACACTCCCTTCTCTAAGACCAGCCCTCTGGTAGTTTTTTACTTTTAATGCACATAGCAAAGAAGTTGAATGCATTATCGCACAATGGAGTAATTTGAGTGAGGAAGCAATTGAGATATTCAAAAAAATACCAAAAATGAAGGATATCGGTTAGTTCCTATCTCCATCCTTTTCGACATCTTTGAATAGACCTTCAATAGATTGAGACAGTAGAGTAGAGTTGAGTTGAGTTGAGTTGAGTTGAGTTGAGTAGAGTAGAGTAGAGTAGAGTAGAGTAGAGTAGAGTAGAGTAGAGTAGAGTAGAGTAGAGTAGAGTAGAGTAGAGTAGAGTAGAGTAGAGTAGAGTAGAGTAGAGTAGAGTAGAGTAGAGTAGAGTAGAGTAGAGTAGAGTAGAGTAGAGTAGAGTAGAGTAGAGTAGAGTAGAGTAGAGTAGAGTAGAGTAGAGTAGAGTAGAGTAGAGTAGAGTAGAGTAGAGTAGAGTAGAGTAGAGTAGAGTAGAGTAGAGTAGAGTAGAGTAGAGTAGAGTAGAGTAGAGTAGAGTAGAGTAGAGTAGAGTAGAGTAGAGTAGAGTAGAGTAGAGTAGAGTAGAGTAGAGTAGAGTAGAGTAGAGTAGAGTTGAGTAGAGTAGAGTAGAGGAGAGTAGAGTAGAGTAGAGTAGAGTAGAGTAGAATAGAGTAGAGTGGAGTAGAGTAGAGTAGAGTAGAGTAGAGTAGAGTAACGTAGAGTAGAGTAGAGTCGAGTAGAGTAGAGTTAAGTAGAGTAGAGTAGTGTAGAGTAGAGTAGAATATTCAACAGCAGCCCTCGTTTGTCGCAGATTTTTCTGCTGTCTCATAGAGATGGCTGAATAGTTCAAAATGTGCCTGTTCTGGGCGCCGGGCCATAAAGATATCCAGCGAATTCTAGAGCAGACGATCTTGCGAGATTAGGCACTACATAACACTTTCCAGGAGAACTAGAATCTGTGGGTATGCCTCTAGCGACGTCAAGTTTGAAGGGCAACGAATGATAGATTGTCACAAAGGGGGGGCTGTGAGCATTCAAAAATGATGTGGCCTAATCTAGAGGTTCGTGAAGTCAAGTTTCGAGATTGTTTTATATAGCAGCTAAATGAGGTTATAGACCGATTTGGACCATACTTAACACAGTTGCTGGGAGTGATAAGAAAACACCGCGTGTAAAATATCAGCCAAATCGGAAAATAATTGCGCCCTCTAGAGGCCCAAAAATTAAATATCTGAGATCGGAAGTTAGCGTGCTTTCGACAGACGGAAGGACATTGCATATATATACTTTATGGGTTCTTGGACCAATTTTTCGAGGTGTTACCAAAGTATGCCCCCTTACTATGATGAAGGGTGTAAAAAGAAATCGGAGAAATGCAAACAGCGGTACACCATAGCACGGAACAATAATTCAAAAGACAGAACAAATAAACCAACGCACGAGACAAAGAAAGTAGGGAACCAGGCGGGCCGGGAAGAAATTCTCATCGGGGAGAGCATGCCCAAGCCAGCCACTACAGAACTGCAAAATTCAGAATGACGTGAGCCAAGCTCAGAAAAAGTTCTCATCCTTTACGCCTGTGTCTTCTTCTCGCAATCGCGCTGCAATTGCACAATAGGTGCTCGACCGTCTTCAATACTGCCTCGTCATTGCATACCCTGCAGAAATTTGCCTCTCCCTGGGCCCAGTGTGACGTCAAGGGCCGCAAAATACTCGAGCTCAAGGCCTTTGCCACCCTGCAACCCACAGCATCAGCCCAAGTCTCATTCCCGCGGTCATCGTCAAAAGCGTTCACCATACTAAGATGCTCGCACCGTGGAGTGCTCGCTGACTCCGTTGCATGATCTGCGCTTATCATTGTCGGCGGCTTCGTTTCCCGCTACCCCTTGAAGGCATTGGAATCAGCAGAGCCTGACAGCCTTTTGATGCCAGCTGACTGTAACGAGACATATGTCACATATCGACATCGCCTCCTGTGTAAATTTTAGAATGAAAATCGAAGCACCCAAGCACGATCATTTCCAAATTTTGCAATTCGGAAGCTACAGTAAGTCCAGAAGCTGATCCGTGGAGCTTGAAAGCTGATCACATAGAGCATGCCAAAATTTTGAATTGCTTTGCCCAACAGTCATAAGCAAGAGTAAATGTGATCCCACATACCCGTCTTCATACAGGCGACCTTTTATGCCGGATACGGCCGAGCGACTGATAAAGCCACGGCTCCAGGACGCCATCATCGAGGGAGGTGGACTCTCAATAAGACAACATGGCTTCCGTGCAGGAATGTCCACAATCTCTTAGAGTCAAGGTCGAAGGTCCTCTTGGCAACACTGGATGTGAAGAACGTTTTCAATAGCCTCAGATGCTGTGACACCTTCCAGGCACTCAGAGAGGGACGAATCTTGGGATCCCATTACCATGAATGCTGCTATGTACGATACCCACCCCAGGCTATGTCTATGAGCTGGACCTATCGAGTAAAGTATAGATGCGGAGGACTGGACGGAGACACAATGATGATGATATGGATAATCACCACACATGCACTACGAAGTAATGCAAAAGCGGTTCCGAGATGGAATTACAGGGTAGTCCAACTCACCGCTATTCCCTGATCCTGATGTCTACACTTTGTTAGAGCCATATCCACAGGTCCTGAGTCCATAGAACCATGACACAAAATTCAGAATCTTCTCCTTGTCCACAATAGTTTATAGAGCTAAAAACCTGATTCAAACTGAAATTGTGGAGATTTTTCATAAGGATTTCGTTTCCAGACCAATACGTTTAGGTTAGTGCCAAAATCTTCCACTGTCCAAGGCATGCAACATGTTTATGTTGTTTGGCAAATTTTGAAGTTCTTTTAATGGTGGTGGTGGTACGTGTTCATATCGATCGGTTGTTCATATTCTTGCGTGTCAGCTTTGGTTTCCTTGTGGATGTTGCATTGCATGTCTTTAATTTTTAACATTTTTTTTTTAATTTTTTCCGATAAAATAGTTGTGCCAACTTGCAGCAATTTTTATAGGGGTTTGCTTGGCAGAATTTGGATTAAGGCAGGACAAAAGTGACAAGAGACTACATAATGCAAATTTTCATGATATTCATAAATTTCGGGTAGGAAATCCTGTGGAAATCTGGAAAGGAACTATGGAAAAAGAATTTTGTATGGAGAACCTTTTAATGTAGGTCTATAACTTAATTTTGTCGAAGGCTGAGATAAGTTCAGTCGTCTGCAGGGCCAACCTAAGGACCCATTAACTTTAAGTGATAATACAATTTAATTGGAGTCGAGGTTGCTTTTTAAGTATTTAGAGCTCTCAAGAAGCCGATTACTGGCTTAGGTGTATGTCCATAGTGGCATGGAGCGAATTAATATTCTCTCCCCCTTTTCAACCTAACCTAATTAGAGTCGAGGGTGGACAATAAGGTGACTTATCTATCAATCTACTTGTGTTATGTATGTGTAAGTAAGCCAACAACGCGATAACATTTTTCCCACTCTGTATTTGGTCTGCCCATGCTCTGGGTTTCCAAGTAAGAGAGCAGTGCAAATACTGAATGTTGAGTTCGGCCTAGCTTGCCAGAATTGCAGAGCGACTGCTGGCCGATGATTGAACTGAGCATCCAAACAAAGGGTGAGGCGAGTTCAGTTCACTCTTCCCATTTTACCCTTTCTAGATGTCGGTAATTAGCCCACCAACTCAATCATCCAGATACAACTTCAAAATACCTTCAGACAATATCATGTTCTCAAAATTCCCGTTTCTTTGTTTTTCCCCTGGACATTTGTCAAGTTTGGAAACCCTTTTCAAACTACAAGCCTCTCGTTTGCTTTCGTTTTGAGCAACGAACAGGGTCTAATTATTGTGGCAAGCCCCTGAGGTATAATTTGCCTGATTGATTTACATAACGATCGAAAATGATCAAGACATTAATTTCTTATTAACGTAGCCTCGAACGCAACATCGGCAACAAACTATCCATGCAATTCTCCTGCTTAGATCTCCCCCCTTAACCAGCCATCCATGCAGAAGAAAAAAAGAATCATTTAAGCTAAGGCATAGTTTAGTTCTTCCTTGGTCGCTCAGGCGGATGAGGAAGAACTGCGCCAGCTTTGTTTGGGTTGAAACCAACGCTTATTTGGAACAGAACCATCTTTGAAGGCATAATCATTTTTCCCCCACAAAGAAATATTTCAATTTAATACCTTGCATAGCCTTTGCATCTTGGTCTTCCTAAACTCCCTGCCTGTGTGATTATTACTGATGGTTGTGGTTACTTGGAAAACGCCTGCGTTTTCTTTGTAGCATCACAGCCCACATGTATTGGTATTTGTTTAGGTCTTTAAAATGATCCCTAAATGGGCAAGTGTGCAAAGTCATCCCAACCGCAAATGTGCTTGAGTCCATCAGTGCTGATGTTTAAACACGTCCAACAATTTCATTTCAATTTGATGAACCATGGCCAAGGCTTAATCGTAAACAAAATGCTGAAAGATAATTCAATTAAGTCGAGGTTCTTGAGGAAATGATTTTTTCTCCTAGACCTTAAGTGGAAAATATAAGCCTTTGAAGTTTGGATCTTTTAGAGAGTCAATTTAGACTTTATCCATGTAGATCATGTAAAGAGAAAGATTTTCTCAATTATAAAGCTAGAATAGCTGTAACAATATCATGGTAAAGTTGATTTATGGAATGAGAAAATTTAAAGTTTTTTTTTTTAATCTGTGTGAACTTCAGTGTTAAGCATTACTATCTCGATTTTACGCATTTTTGAGGAGTTATAAGCATTTTAAGTTAACATAAACAATTTAAAATTTTTTTAAGGAGTTTTTCACACATTTTTGATGAATTTTCATACTTTTGACGTGAGGTTGAAGTCTGCAGACGACTCTTTGGTGGATATAATGATCCTCTCTCTCTCTCTTCCTCCTGGGTAGATACGATGTTGAATGACAGGACTATCAACGCAAAACTGCTTGCTAGAGGAACTCCATAAGACGGAATTTAGTCCCCTATGTTGTGGCTTCTGGTTGTCAATGGGACTCTGAGGTCTTATGAAATAAAGAGGCCAAAGGTGGATGCCTGCGGGGATGGATTTCATAGACTCCATTTGATTGGGATACGGCCAACAGGCTTGCCAATAACCCCAAAAACACTGAACTGGTTCTGTCTGGATTTTACAAATTGTTAAGCAGCTATAAGCATTTTAAGTCTGGATCAACTTTGGTGCGATTCTAACTCTGGTGCTATTTTTATGTAAGAATTTCAGCGTTACGTATTGCTGTCAGTGTCTGGATTTTACGAATTGTTAAGGACCTATTAGCATTTTAAGTTTGGTTCAAAAATTTTTACTCATGAATTTTTTCAAAAGATGTAATGATTTTGATCGGCCCTTTCCCTTCTTGACTCTTCACTGGTGTGCAGCTGCCAGTAAACTTAGACTTAGGGTGGGTCGGTTGACAGTGTCCATGATTTGGTTGGCTACATCGAAGGAAACTAAAATAGGCAGCATCTCTTGGCGGCCTTCTTGAAGATTCAAATACTTTAAATTGCGTGAAATTGGAGTCTAAAAATGAGTTTCTGGTAATGATGAGGATTCTCTCTCTCTAAGTGAATTGGATTGATAAGATGCTGCAAGACAGGATGATACATTCAATACCAGCGCAAGGCTCGATTAAGAAGAAATAGACTAGAGGAAATCTACTAAAAGTGTTTTTATTCCCAATTGTGGCCTTTGAACGAGAATGCTGTTTTAAATTTTTTCAAGAATGGAACGGGTCGAGGAAATCCATAAGGAGAGGTTTTATCCCCTCATGGGGCTTTTTGTCAACAATGAGATTCTCAGGTTCTTTGAGAAAGTATTGGCGAGGGTCGTTACTTATGGCGTCGTCTTCATAATGGCTATTCCGGACCTCGTTCAGGGGGCGTTTAGTAACCTGCCTGGATTGGTTAAGGTCAGCGGATTGGAACTACATAACAATAATAAGTACTTGCGCTAGCATTCATAGCCCATAGCCCCCTTGGGTACGTTCCTGTAGGGGAGGTTTTCTTTGTTAACGGATAGAACGTTGTTTTCCCGAAAAGGGATCTCTGTGTATTTGGTTTAAATTTGGATAGGGGCAACGAAAATCGACTCTTAGTCTGAGAGAGTTGGGAACCAACGGAGGACATATCGTAGGATAATCTACCACTGGAGTCTCTTCTTGTTGACGGTTAGTACGTCGTTTTCCGGGAAAGGGATCTCTGAACTGGGTAGCCCCTCGCCTTTTGCAGGTTCTTCTGTATAAAGGGGTGGGTCTTAATTAAATGGGGCGCCGGATGAGACAAGTAAGACGGAGAGAGTCGAGAACCAAGCGTTCCTTAAACTATGGGCATTCTTTCGTTCCGAGGCTATATGCAACACGACGCATTTAGTATCCCGGGAGCCTTCCCTTGTTAAAGGGCAGTACGTCCTTTTCCTGGACAGTGATATTTGGACTGGGTTTTAACCCGCCTTTTCCAAGTCCTTCTGTGTACACGGATTGGTCTCAATTAAATGGTGGCATTGGGGATGCGACAACAAAGATTTCTTCTTAGACCGAGAGAGTAAAAAACCTGTCGTTCCTAAAACTATGGGCATTCCTTTGTTCTGAGGCCATATGATGGCCGATGGTTTACGTACCAGGGAGGTCCTTCCTTGTTGACGGTCAGGATGTCGTTTTCCCGAAAAGGGATTTCTGTACTATGATTACCCAGTTTTTCAAGGCCAGCCTTAAATTGGGTGGGAGCAGTGGGGGTGTACCAAAGAAAATTTCCATTAGTCTGAGCGAGTCGGGAACCTGATGTTTCCCAAACTATACATCTATCGTTCTGTTAAGGTCTTGGACTCATAAAGGGCACATTTATTGTCCTATTTCGCTGAAATTTGGGACAGTGAGTTATGTTATGCTCCTCGAATTTCCTGTTCAATACGGCCCGGATTGGTCCAGATTTTAATATAGCTGCCATACAGACCGATCTGCCCCTTAAGGGTCTTAAACCCATAAAAGCTGCATTTATTGCCCAATGTAGCTACAATTTGGAGCTGTGAGCTGTACTAGGCCCCCGATACTTTAACTGTGCATGGTCCATATTTTCATTCTTCATCTAACTTAGTTGGTTTTAAGTTCATAGTCGACTTTATCTAATCGCTCTCTCTAAATAGTCAAAATTTTGTGACAAATTTCAGATTGTTATATTTTCGCCTTCGAAAAGTCCTCTACCCTCCTCTAACACTTTCCTTTACTTGATATTAAAACAATTACTCAGCCATCAAAGTAATCAATTTTAGTTGCACTATCTCACGTCTACCTCGATGGGTTGCGTTACGAGTCTGTCCAACGCGTATACGAGGTATCGTTAAAATAAATTGCTTACAACACTTTTATGGATCATGATTGAGTTGTCATATTTTATCGCCACAAATGACTACTTTGCCATGATGATTATGATGATGAAGACGACGACGATGGCAATGATAATGATCATAATCAACTTGGCCATCATGGCCAACAAGCCAACTCGCCACAACAAAGCCGCTGCAGGTTGCAAACAACAGAGCATGTCGCTCACAAATAAAGGATCATTTGCAAAATGACTTTATTGGCCAGCTACAGGCTGGTTGTTTGGCTGGCTGGCTGGCCTGAAGTTGGTTTGTATTGCGCACAGGCGCATCAACAATCACTTCACCTTCAGTTGTTGTTAGTCGAAGAAAGCAAACAAACATATTGCCGCAACAGCTACATCGCGGCTTAGCATGGCAATTTTGGAGACTGAGACTGCGTGTGTATCCCTGGGATGGGGTTCTGCTGGCTTAAAAGGAGACCGCCACCTGTAAGTGTTTTAAAGTCTTGCATACATTTCATTTAAGTGGAAACAAATAAAGACATCAATGCCAACGGAACAAACGGACGAACCAACGAATGGACGGACAGACGGATGGACGTATAAAGCAAGATCACGTACTAGGGGCATGGCACTCAGTTGAATCTGCTGTTTGCTTGGGTGATAATATGGCCGCCATTTCCGTAATGGAAACTAATTATTGTTTGTGGCCTACGAATTACGGTAATCGTTTTAAAACGTTCTTCCATGACTGCCCTAAGAAAGAAAAAAAAAAAACAGCCACTGATACCGAGGCCACTACTGGCATTTATGGTGCTAGTGAACAACATGAATCAACAGAGCAGGCATTCTCATTTATATTTTGCATCATAAATTTGATGATTCTGATTTAGGTGTTGTAATGTTCGGTGTCAAATTATCAAAATGAAAACAGCGGTCTTAAGGATGCACGAGTTCAAAACTAATGCAAGCTTTGGCGGCCAGACGAAACAATTCTAATAGGACATACAGACGACTCAAAAATGCTACGAAATCAGTACTTGGGCACCGGAAGCCTCACTCAAGAAGCCCATGGTACAAGCAGGAGTGTCGAATTGATACTGAAACCAAAAATGCGGCCGACCGAGCAACCCTGCAATCAGTAGCAACACGCCCATCATTGCACTATCCACATCCTGTGGATATATGAAAGATGTTTGCCTCTGTTCCTTACTGGAATTGTTCATAGGCAAAGTTGCATGATGCTCGATATGACAAGGCGAGCTATTGACACCTTTAAATAACCAGCGGTCACAATGTTCCCGCAGCGCAGCGATCAGTTATATGGACCGGGAGGAACTTGCTCACCTATTGGCGCTTGACTAGGAACGCTACCGCCATAGTCAAATGTGGCTGCGAGAACAACAATAACAACAAGATGAAAATCTTACCGGTGAGAATATGATCCAGTTAGCCAATTCAGAATCCTCTACAGTACTCCAAAATGACAAGAGGACTTAGTGCCTGGAGGGAATCCAGGCACGGAAAGAGGTGTTCACCCATTATCCTGCGTCTTCTCCTTGCATTTGCGGGCATTGACACAAAAAGTGTTCGTCGACTGCAACTCCTCCTCGTCGTCGGAAAGCCTGCAAAATCTGCATTAACCTGCGTCTAGCGCAAATGCAAAGACCAGAGTTGTTGGCGCTTTTAAATAACCAATGGCCACAATGTTCATACAGCGATCGGTCCTATAGACCGGAAAGAAATTGCTCACCTACAGGAGATTCAATGGGAACGCTACCTTCGTAGGCAAATGCAGCTACAACAACCACAAGAAACTCTCACCGGCGAGAAAATTATCCAATTAGCCAATTCCGAAGCCTCTACAGAATTCCAAAATGACAAGAGGACTAAGTGTCTGGAGGGAATCCAGTTTTTTTTTCCTCGCAATTGCCGGACATTGACGCAACAAGTGCTCGTTCGTCTGCAACTCTTCTCCTTCATCGCGCTTCCTGAAGAAGTCTGCCTCTATACGCTCTGCGCCACCTCAATACTCTGCCACTGCAATGACCAGTCAGGACACCTATCAGTAATCTGAAGTCATGCTCTGTTAGCCCCAGTATAAGCGATGTCCTGTTGCGCGAAATACTCGGATACAGGGTCTTTGCCACCCTGTAACTCACATCACTCATTCTCATCGTAAACGGCGTTCACCCTACCAAGAAGCTCGCATAGCGGAAAGCATGATCGGTGCTTATGGCAATCCAGCTTGTTAGCCGCTTTGTTTCCTGCTACACCTTGATGGCACGGTGCGCTGCAGTGCCTGACAGCCTTTACCACGGAAGCTCTTTGAATCTTCCTACCAGTTTCGATCTCACATGGTCCGACGCCATAGTCTTTAGCGCCGCCAGACTATTCATGTATATCGTGGCTGTCAGATTGCGTCACTGCCCCCGCATCATTATCCTCTCCATTGCCTTCAGCACCAAAGATTTCAATGAAGACTTTTTTCCGTGTTCCCCAACCAATTCAAATCCATCCCTGTATAGAGAAAGTCCCGTGAAGGGCGTTGTACTCCCAGTCCAGAGATCCTTTTTCTGGAAAATGGCGTTGAACCCGCCAAACATAAATGATTGCCCTAGTGAATAATAATACGCCCGCATAGAACATGTCAACACGTCGCATCTCCATCCCCCGCAGAACAAAAGAATGCCTAAAGTTTGAGGATGGTCAGGTACCTGACTCCATCGGTCTCTATTCGATCTTCTAACATACAGCTGCAAAGGCCTATGATCGAAAATATTATATAAACCGATCTCCTGATTTGACTTCTTGAGCCCCTGGAAGCCACAATTTTCCTCAATTTGCCTGAAATTCGGCATATAATGTTCTGTTATGACTTCCAATAACTGTGTCAAGTACGGTCCAAATCGGTCTATAACCTGATATAGCTCCCATATAATTCAATCCCCCGATTTAACTTCTTTAGCCCCTGGAAGCCGCAATTTTTGTTCGATTTGGCTGAAATTTTGTATGTAGTGTTTTGTTATGACTTTCAACAACTGTGCCAAGTAGGGTCCACATCGGTCTATAACCTGATATAGCTTCCATATAAACCGATCCCGCAATTTGACTTATTTAGTTCCTGGAAGCCGCAATTTTTGTCCGATTTGGCTGAAATTTTGTATGTAGTGTTTTGTTCAACAACTGTGTCTGACTACAACTACAACTATAATCTGATATAGCTTCCATGTTAACCGGTCTCTCGATCATCCTTGTTCGGTTCCTTGAAGCTTTAAGTTTTGCTGGTTTGGCAGAAGTTTGGTGTGTAGAATATAATTATGCCATTCAACTTTATTTATTTTGAATAAATTTTTAGCAGAATCCATGGTGGTGAGTTCCCAAGATTCGAACCCAGCCGACCTTAGCGCGCTTTTACTTGTTTTTATTATTTTCTTGGGTTATATCCCACAGTGTGTTGTCTCAGGTATCCGATCGGAACCCTATTCCATTCCTTTCGGGGTGCCTATTGTCGCTTCGATTATAGCGCGACGGTGCGACCTGCTCCCATCCTCTACCCATTCTTCCACCTTAAGTCTGTATGTCTATGGGTAAGATATGTAGAATAATATCTGGTGCCCTAGTGGGCGTGGTCCTCTTAGCTTCCCCTACGTCTACTATGACAACAAGTTCTCTGAGCCTGTTGTATCAGTGTACCAAACTACTGAGGCGTAAGTTGGTCTGATCACGCTCCGGTAAAGCCAGTGGACCGGTAGAGCCAGTGGACCTCGTATTCAGGTCCCATTTCGAGCCCGCCTACATAGTGCCCAATATCTGTGAACCTTCTCAGTACGCTTCTGCATGTTACACTTCCAATTCAGTTTCCAGTCTAAGATCACTCCTAAGTATTTGACCTTGTCAGATATTGAAATCGTTCTATTGAGAAAAGGAAGTACTTCTAAATGGTCCATCTTCGTCTTCCTGGTAAACAGGCAGATTTCAGTCTTCTCTGGGTAAACAACGGGTCCAGCCCAATCGTATGTCATCTGCAAGACCCTTTCGGCCCTTCTGCATAGCTGATTGGAATCCTTATCTCTTAGAAATATTGTGACATGGTCTGCGTAGCAGATATGCGTAATAGGTTATTTATGCGTAATAGGTTATTCATGCGTAATAGGTTATTCATGCGTAATAGGTTATTTATGGTGGCCACCCATAGGAGTTGTGATAAAATGCACCTGTGGTGTGCCAACTTCTCCCCTATATTCATGCGATGGGACCCACATTCTTTCCACCTGTTTCTTAGCATATGGTTTATCCAGTCTCTAAGGAGATAGGTACAAAGAGTTAAGCTTCATATGTTTTTGATCATAATTTTGGTTGATATCTCCAAGCTTAGTTTCCTATATTTCCATTTTCTTTAAAAAAAAAACACTGAAACAACCTTTCTAGCACAAAAATTCTCAAATTGAAGTATTCACGCATTCTCCAGACAATATTTCAAGTTTAAAATTCATTGAAGGAGATGTATATCCCCGTGAAAACCTCATATTTATCAGCTACCCAAAGGGCCAAGTAGAAACCCATTAATGAATGTCAAAACACACATTTAACCGGGAATTACAAAAGAGTAGGAAAAACTGCAATTATTTGAAACCAACGATGATACACAGAAGAATCAATTTGGCAGTAACTTAAAATAACAGATCACCACATATAATGGCATGCTTTTGTTGCCAATTTCTCTTTTTGACGCTTTTTTTAACGCTGAGTATCATCACAACATCCCGTGTGTGCGTTTAATGACTGGACTCTGTACTTAAGCAATTAATTGAATTTTTTTATTGTATTTTGTTTCTTTCCTTCCTTTTTGCTTTTTTCTTTGGTCTGAAGTGCATTTCGTGACTGTTTTTTTAAGTATTTTTACTGCATCACATGAATCAATGTTGGTGCATTTCATTCATTTTGCCATTTCAGTCGCCCGGCGCATATATCATCAAAACACATTATGGTAGAGTTAAGTTTTTGCTGTAATGCCATCAAAGAAATCACGCAAGTTCTTTTGAAGTAAGGGATTTGAAACGAGAGGTATTCAATTCAGCCTGGCTGAATAAGGTTTTCTATAGGAAATCTTCAATTCAGCCTGGCTGAATAAGGTTTTCTATAGAAAATCTTCAATTCAGCCTGGCTGAATAAGGTTTTCTATAGGAAATCTTCAATTCAGCCTGGCTGAATAAGGTTTTCTATAGGAAATCTTCAATTCAGCCTGGCTGAATAAGGTTTTCTATAGAAAATCTTCAATTCAGCCTGGCTGAATAAGGTTTTCTATAGAAAATCTTCAATTCAGCCTGGCTGAATAAGGTTTTCTATAGAAAATCTTCAATTCAGCCTGGCTGAATAAGGTTTTCTATAGAAAATCTTCAATTCAGCCTGGCTGAATAAGGTTTTCTATAGAAAATCTTCAATTCAGCCTGGCTGAATAAGGTTTTCTATAGAAAATCTTCAATTCAGCCTGGCTGAATAAGGTTTTCTATAGAAAATCTTTAATTCAGCCTGGCTGAAGAAGGTTTTCTATAGAAAATCTTTAATTCAGCCTGGCTGAAGAAGGTTTTCTATAGAAAATCTTCAATTCAGCCTGGCTGAATAAGGTTTTCTATAGAAAATCTTCAATTCAGCCTGGCTGAATAAGGTTTTCTATAGAAAATCTTCAATTCAGCCTGGCTGAATAAGGTTTTCTATAGAAAATCTTCAATTCAGCCTGGCTGAATAAGGTTTTCTATAGAAAATCTTCAATTCAGCCTGGCTGAATAAGGTTTTCTATAGAAAATCTTCAATTCAGCCTGGCTGAATAAGGTTTTCTATAGAAAATCTTCAATTCAGCCTGGCTGAATAAGGTTTTCTATAGAAAATCTTCAATTCAGCCTGGCTGAATAAGGTTTTCTATAAAAAATCTTCAATTCAGCCTGGCTGAATAAGGTTTTCTATAGAAAATCTTCAATTCAGCCTGGCTGAATAAGGTTTTCTATAGAAAATCTTCAATTCAGCCTGGCTGAATAAGGTTTTCTATAGAAAATCTGCCATACTACTTTTTTGGTAAAAGGCCATAAAAAAATTGTTTTTTTTTGGCTCAAAATTGAATTGTGATTTATTTTATAATGATTACCAAATATATATGTAAGTAATTTCGTTTTATGGTCGCCCGCCCAAAAAAAAAAACAGCAATGGCTTTAGTATGCCAAGTCAAAGAAACAAGAAGTCATTCATCATGTTAACATAATTAATTTGGAAACCCTTCCTCATTCATTATTGAAATATTGGTGAAATATGTTAAGGCATGTTTTTGTTTTTTTTTCCCTTTCGAGACGAGTGTTCGAAGATATTTTGCTATGGAAAAGGAAAGCCAGGCTTGTATTTGAGTTGCCAGCATGTTGCCAAGGATTTGGCGTTTCCTGGTAGGACCCAAAGCAAAATTGCCTTAAATTTGGGGCTTTGACTTGGGGAAAACAACTCAATCAGCGGTAAATTTCAAGACAAGTTTAAGCAGAGGAAAAGAGAGGAGAGATATTTTGAGCAAAGTGAAGCTGAGCACATAAATTTGGATGTTGATCGTCTTTAATATCAATGCAGCCTTTTAATGGTTTGTAGACAGTCTCCCAGCTCAGCTATCGAGTTGCCATCATAATAACGAACCAGTTTCCCTTATTCATTTGCCTCTTCTTTAGCTTTGTTCACCATTCGCCGTTGCCTTCCTTTATTTTGCTGCCCCAATGTGTTACATTGTCTAAACAAGACCAAAAACATGAAACGAGTTCTGTTATTTTTTTGTTTTTGTCTTTGCTGCCGTTTGTTGTGTTTTTGAAACAATTGAACGCCCGCGGCGAGAAAATCGGTGGCATGTGTAACTTTTAGCGCTTTTAATTAACTTTTCAATTAATAAAAACATTACCGGAGTCTGGTTTTTTTCTTGCTTCCGCTCAACACCAGATGCCTGAGCTAATAGAGAAACAATGTTTGCTCTTTGTTGTTGTGTGGATACAAAATAGCCACGAGGTTGGGTAAAAAAATTGTAATTTTTTTTAATTTTTCGAAAATGTTTTAAAAACATTAAAAAAGTATTTAAAAGTTTAGAAAATTTTATAAAAATACACTTTTGCCAAAATTTTCCATAAAAACAAAATATTGACTAAAAAATTAAAAAAAAAACTTCTTATAGACCAATCATAACAATATGAGACTCAAATGAAAGGTATTTGGGAGTTGAGCATGAATCTGATACCAACTTTCGGGTCAAGGGGGCAGATTTTTGTTTGAACCATTGCGTGGAGCGGACGTTTTTGTTAATCGCTCCCCGAGAATATTCTTAACTCGTAATAGGTAGCTATTTTCGGGAAAAATGTTAAGTCACACAAGGATAACTACGATAGTGTTATCCAGTGGTCGGTTGGACACCGGCCTTTGGGACTGTAATCCCAATCTTTTAACCTTACCTCCAAAAGAAGGCGTTGAAACCGGGCCCGACAATCCCTGTCCGGTTGGATTGGGCTCCAGGTGTGCGCCGCCGGGGGAGTATGGAATTCAACAGGTACTTCCGCAGCAGCAGCTAGTGAAGCATCCAAGGAGGAATCGTCCCCACCGCTAGTATCCAGTATCTTGAGGGAGTGTGATTCCACTGCTTTCACAACTGCCCCTGGATGCGCATGGAAATCTGATCATGACAAGATCAAACGAATCATATGAAGGCGAAATCCTGGCGGACTCAGAAGACGAGGCTAACCCAACAGTGGTGGGAATTACTAAATCCTGACTATGGTCGGGTTTATGGAGATAAATCTCCAACTTTGTAAGACCGCTTCGGCACCATTAAAGGTCCTTCTGATGGCAGGAGGATTTGACGTGTGGAGGAATGGTCCGTGGACGGGATTTAAACTACTCAGGGGTATGGGGAAGGGGAGACACAGAGGCTGTATTCTCTCAAAGTAGTCTAAATGTCTTTCTTCTTGCGTCGCTAAGCACTGAAGATTCAGTAGTAGTCAGCCTTGAAATAAATAAGTCTCATTGCTGGCTGGCTTCCCTATATATGGCAAACGATTCAGAGATGCCGCCTTCAAGGCTTAAGTTGCTTGTTGAAGTCGCTTCTGTAGGGAAAAAGAGCCTCATTGCTGAAAGTGATCCTAGTGCACATCACCAGATATGGGAAAATTCGGATATCAAAGAAAGGGGGATATCTGGCGATTGGTAATATAGGGAAAAATCCAAACTTAATTACCAGAAACAGGCAGAAGGTACAAGATGTTACATTGGTATCGGCAGTGTCAAAAGAGAGACAACTCAAAGAGGTGTACTGTCTCCTCTACTTTGGAATATAGCCAATAACAATATATTATTGTCTCTGGAAAAAAAGGGGGTAAAAGTGGTGGCGTATGCTGATGACGGTTATTGCAGTTAGGGGAAAGTTTACCCACAATCTTAAAGACATACTTCAGGAAGCTCTAAGTGCTACAGCGAAGTGGGCTATCGAAGGTGGTCTAGGCTCAAATCCCTCTGAGAAAGAAGCAGGAGGTACAGTGGCACCTGGAACTTGGGAGGACATTTGCTAAAAGGGCGCAACTCTAATCCGATTTGTTTGCACATATCGGTTTGGTATAACTTCCAAAACTGTGTTAAGTGTGGTCTAAATCAGTCCATATCCTGATATAGCTGCCATATAAACCGATCTCCCGGTTAGACTTCTTGAGCCTCTAGAGGGCGCAATTGTTATCCAATTTGTTTAAAATTTTGTGTATGTCGTTTTCCAAAACTGCGCCAAGTATGATTTAAATTTGTCTATAACCTGATATAGCCGGCATATAAACCGTTCTTCCGTTTGTATTTCGTGAGCTTCTAGACGGCGTAATTTCTGTCCGATTTGGCTGAAATTTTGCGTGAGGTGTTTTGGTATGACTTCCAAAAACTGTGTTACGTATGATCAAAATCAGTCTGTATCCTGATATAGCTGCCATATTAACCGATCTCCCGGTTAGACTTCTTGAGCCTCTAGAGGGCGCAATTGTTATTAAATTTGACTGAAATTTTGCATATGTAGTTTTGGTATGACTTCCAACAAATGTGTCAAGTGTGGTCTAAATCAGTTCATATTCTGATATATCTGCCATATAAACCGATCTCCCGATTAGACTTCTTGAGCTTATTTACAGTGGCACAGAAAAGTGTAAAAAAAGAAAAAGTTTTTCTGCCATATATCTTTTGTTGCTAAAATTGTTTACCATGGCTCCAAATATTATAGTTAGTTAAAATCTTTAGGGTAAAATGACGTCCTAACTACGTTTCTGTAAGTTTGTAATTAAAGTAAGTAATTAAAAAAACTTGACAAATGCGATCCATGGTGGAGGGAATATAAGATTCGGCCAGGCCGAACTGGTGCTCTTTCACATGTTTTTCTTCATATGTCCGCTAAACCCATGCAAAACATTTGTTGCACCTAACAATATTTCCCACAGCAAATTTACTAAAAAAATGCCGATTTGAAACCATCTCAACCCGAATGGGGTATTTCGGAGATTTTTGTAAAAAATCTCGGGCAGAATTTATTTTTAATATTTTAACGATACCTGGAAAATTCGAAAAGCATCACCAAAATATCTCGTTCGTCTTTTCCTACCCGTTCTCATACGGCATATATTTTAACTAGTTTTTTCCAATTTTCTCCCACTGTTTTTCGGGGCATGACCACAAAAGGCTGATGTTAAAAAAATTCGGTTTTATGGGGATTGTGGCTAGCCTATCATCCACCAGATTAAGGCTGGTGACATGGTGTTTCACTCTCCAACTAACCCCAAATCCACAGCCAATTTCATGCTTCGTGTTATAGCAGCTGTAGTTCGTCACAATTGTGACGCCATGTTAGGTTTAAGCTCAATGAAAAGCGGCCTCCTTTTTATAGCCGAGTCTGAACGGCATACCGTAGTTCAACATCTCTTTTGGGAGAAGTTTTACATGGCTGCCATAACCTTTTTTCAAATGGCACAGTACCTCGTTCCAGGCGTTCGGCGTCGTAATCGGGCATGCTAACCTCTGCGCTACTGTAGCCTCCGTACTTCTCCAATATATCCGCCAGTGCGTATACTGCACTATCGCTATAAAGAGTCCGGACATTCCAGGTGCAGATCCGCAGATCATGGTCATTTTTCCGTTTGCGTGGGTCGTCAACGTTAGGGGGTCCGTTTTTGCTATTCGAACCCAGGCGTTTGGCGTCATAGTCGGGCATGCTAACCTCTGCGCTACTGTATCCTCCGTATTTCTCCAATACACCCGCCAGTGCGTATACTCCACTTTCTCTATAAAAAGTCCGAACATTCCAGGTGCAGATCCGCAGATCATGGTCCTATTTCCGTTTCCGAGGGTCGTCAACATTAGGGGGATCCGTTTTTGCTATCCTTTTGTTTCTCATAGTTTTCCGGGGGCGGGTTACTGGCCCAGCGTCCCAACCGAGGGGGTTTTGTGACATTTATCCCTCGATGTCGCGAGCTGATTGCTCCACGATCTGACGCTTGCCTCCAGTCCAAACTTACCTGTGACTAGACGTTGATGTTGGCCATTGGTTATTTGAAGGCTTCAATAACTCGCCTTGTCATTTGAAGTATAATTGGCACTCAGTATTTAAGTAATGAATCAATGCCAACTGACCCCTCACTGAGACTCTCCACCCAGTTAGTGTGTTATGAAAAAATGTGAATATATTACCTATAGAAAGAAAATATTGAGAAAATGTCTAAGAAATATGAAATTTTCTACAGAAACCAATTTTTTACAGAAATAAGATTCTATTTCCATTTTCTTTAGAAAATATTATCTTATCTAAAAAATAATTTTTTGTTATATTTTTTTATCAAATACTTTTATTCCACCCCTCGTATGTAACTAAAAAATATACAAAACGAGTACTCTAATGTTTTTTTTTTATTTTTTGTTTCATTTCAGTGAGTAACTTCTGGTTGATATTGTTAATGCTGATGGTCCTCTTGATACCGGTTATCAAGGGATATTGAAATGTTGATATGTATTTGCAACATTTATGCGAATCACTAGCTGGTAAGTCGATTAGGGAATTAATTACGATATCAATACACCATAGGCGTGTCTTCAGTTTTGAATTACACTCAGAAAAAAAAACATCTCAAAAGTTTATAAAAAAATTTATATAAAAAGATTATATTGGGTTGATCCGCAATTACTTTTTGGGCAACCCAATATATCGATTCAGACCATATTAGATACGTATGTATCTAATATGGTCTGGGAGAATCCCAGCCAAATCGGATGAGAATTGTGCCCTCTAGAAGCTTAAGAAATCAAGATCCCGGAACAGTTATATGACAGTTAAGTTAGGTTATGAACCAATTTGAACCATACTGAGTGCAGTTGCTGTAAGTCATAACAAAATACCTCATGCAAAATTTGAGCCAAATCGGATGAGAATTACGCACTCTAGCCGCTTAAGAAATTAAGATCCCGGATCGGTTTATATGGCAGCTATATCAGGTTATTAACCATACTTAACACAGTTGTTGGAAGTCATAACAAAACAACTTATGCCAAATTTCAGCCAAATCGGATGTGAATTGCGCCCTCTAGTGGCTCAAGAAGTCAGGATCCAAGATTGGTTTATATGGCAGCTATATCAAAACATAGACCGATATGGCCCATTTGCAATCCTAATAACACTAATAAGAGGTCACCGTAGCGCAGAGGTTAGCATGCCCGCCTGTGACGCTGAACGCCTGAGTTCGAATCCTGGCGAGACCATCAGAAAAAAAATTTCACCGGTGATTTTCCCCTCCTAATGCTGGCGACATTTGTGAGGTACTATGCCATGTAAAACTTCTCTCCAAAGAGGTGTCGCACTGCGGCTCGCCGTTCGGACTCGGCTATAAAAAGGAGGCCCCTTATCATTGAGCTTAAACTTGAATCGGACTGCACTCATTGATATGTGAGTAGTTTGCCCCTGTTCCTTAGTGGAATGTTCATGAGCAAAATTTTCAATTTGCAATAAGAGGTATTTGTGCAAAATTTCTAGCGCCTAGCTTTACTCCTTCGAAAGTTAGCGTGCTTTCGACAGATGGTCGGACGGACATGGCTAGATCGCCGGACCTTCCCCTTTGCTCCAATTTAAAAAACGACAGATCTCGGAAATGGGTGCACCGATTTGGGCAAATTTTTGTGTGGCACCTTATGGTACCCCAAAAACACGAAATTGGTATAAAACTTTGGGGTTAAGTAACCAAGGGGGACGCCCCATCCCAAAACCCACCCGAACGGACATATTTGCCGATTGGGGCAATATGGAAATCAAATGAAAGGTATTTAAGAGTAGTGTACGAACTTGGCATACAAATTTCAACCTAAGTGTTTGGGAGGATCCCCCACCCCCACAAAAACCCTCCAACAGGACACTTTCACGGCTTTGGGACGCACCATCTCAAAACACACCCGAACGGACATATTTACCGATTGGGACAATGTGGGTATCAAATGGACGGTATTTAAGAGTAGAGCACGAACATGGCACGCAAATTTCACCCTAAGTGCTTGGGGGGTCCCCCGACCCCACAAAACCCCCTAACAGGACACTTTCACTGCTTTGGGCAATGTGGGTATGAAATGAAAGTTATTTAAAGGTACAGTACAAATCTGACATAAATATGTATTGCTTGGTTTTCGAGGTGCCACCCCACCACCCAAAACCCCTAGCAGGGCATGTATAGGAATTGGGGCAACATGGATATCAAATGAAAGGTACTTAAAAGTACAGTAAGAATCTGACATAAAAATTTATTCCTCGGCGTCTGAGGGGCCTCTTCACCCCCCAAAACCCCTCAACAGGACATATTTTCCGAGTGGGACAATATGGGTATTAAATGAAAGGTTTTTGGAAGTTGAGTACACATCTGTTATTTGGTCCAAGGTGTCTTCGGCCCCCCTCCCAACCTTAAAAATCCCCAAAACGGGCATGAATGTCCAACGTCACAAAATGGGTGACAAATGAGAGTTCTTTGGCGGTTGACTGCGAATCTGGTATACACATTTGCCAGAGTCTGAAACCGGCCCACCCACTAATTACCCTTCAATAGGACGTGTAGTTCGATCGCTATAATATGGGAATCTAGTATGCAAACTTGGCGGAGTCTGGGACCGGCCCACCTACTAAATACCCTTCAATTGGACGAGTAATTCGACCGGGATAATATGGGAATTAAAAGTCTATAACAGTAGAATTCGAATCTAATGCTGATATAAGAATGCAAATATCTGCCGTTCAGCAAGACATGTACATTGCGACAATAAAGGACTCAAAGTAATAGTTTTTAGGTCTTAGCATCGGGGGGACCGACCCTCCGTTCCTAATATAAACAACAGCAAACTATCATGTAGGACGACTGAGGACATATTGTACACAAATTAAAGAACTTATCAGAGTGCAAACCCCCTCCCCTCATCCTATCAAAAACAAAAAGGAATTAAAAGTAATATATGAAGGTCAATCAGGTTAGAAAAGGACAGCAACAAAAGGCCTTTGGTAGTAGAGTACACTTTTTGCCCTCAAATTGGGATAGACACAGAAAGGACATGCGGATGTTTAATAATGTGCTATCTCAAGTGGCAGCTTTGAAATACGCATTTTAAAGTAGATAATCAATTAAAAAAAATTATTTAGTGTGTATCTGATCGGGACCCGTAGTCCTGCATATTTAGTGTGGATCTGAAGGGGACCCGAAGCCCTGAATGTCTTGATCGCCAGCTTAAAAATGCTTAAAGAAAAATCCATTTTCAAAAAGTCATTCTTGCAGATGGTTGGTGCGATTTTTAATAGACCAATCACGACAATATGGGATTGAAATGAAAGGTGTTTTTGAGTACAAAACATATCCGATATCCAATTTTAGGATCGAGTGTTTGGGGACCATCCTAGGCCCCAAAACACTCCGAAATCGGACCTATATATCGACCATAACAATAAGGGGCTCAAATAAAAGGTATTTGAGAGTAGAATACAAATCTGATATCCAAATTAGGGAATAAGGGTTTGGGGGGCCGCCCCTCCACCAAAATACCTCCCAAAGAGGACAAAATTACCAACCACAGCAGTATGGGGCTGAAATGAAAGGTCTTTGAGAGTAGAGCACGAATCTGATATCAACATTAGGGAAAAGGTATCGATGGGACCTATTTAACCCCTCACATTAGGGAAAAGGTATCGTTGGGGCCTATCCACCCACCATGACATCCCCCAATTAGGAGGGTATTTTAGAGTAGAACAGGAATGTGATATATATTTTCCCATCCCCCGAAGCAACATCCCCCCCCCCCCCCCCTCACACACACATCCGGACATGATTGCCGGCTATGGAAATAGGGAGCTCAAACGAAAGATATTTGGGAGTAGAGCACAAATCTGATATCAACATTCGGGAACAACTGCCTAGAGGAAGTCCCAACCCCATGCAAATTTGCACATGAAAATTCCATCAAGGAACAGGAGCAAACTTCTCACATATCAATGAGTGCTGTCCGATTCAAGTTTAAGCTCAATGATAAGGGACCTCTTTCTTACAGCCGAGTCGTCCGAACGGCATGCCGCATAGCGACACCTCTTTGGGGAAAAGTTTTTTCATGGCAAAGTGTCTCGCAAATGTCGCCAGCATTAGGAGGGGATAACCACCGCTTAAAAATTTGCTGATGTTCCCGCCAGGATTCGAACCCAGGCATTAAGCGTCATATGCGGACATGTTACCCTCTGCGCTACGGTGGTCCCAAGCCCATAACAACCCCCAAATAGGACGTATTTGCTCACCATAATAATTTGGGGCTCAAAGAGAGTAGAGCACGATATGGGGTTTAAATTAATGGTATTTAAGAGTAAAGCACGATGCTGATACTTTTAAGGGTCCAGAGGACCACCCCATCCCCCCAAAAACACCCTAAACCGGAAATACATATTTACCGACCATGGCAATATGGGGCTCAAATGAAAGGTATTTGGGAGTAGAGCACGAAATTGATACCCAAATTCGGGACCACATTTCTGGGGGTTCACACCACACCTTAAACCCACAAACCAACACCCTGGGTCCCTCCTCGCTCCCAAAATGCCCATGAAAATATTCGGTTTTTATAAAGTCTTTTAAGAATGGAGTACATCCAACATCCTTAACCCTTCGAGCGAATCCATAGGCCAATATGGATCATATGGGGATTCACATAAAGGCATTTTATTTCACTAAAAGCTCTTTAATCGTCGAAAATAAATATTCAAAGGATAATTTTGTTCTATATATTGTGAAGAAGGCGCAGTAGAGCGGGTCTGTTCAGCAAGTGGCAAATAAAGTAACTTCATGGGGCATGGCGAGAAAGATGGGACACAAAACCAGGCATGAATTCACTTGGATTGTTGTCATGGAGAGCAATTAGGGATTTCATTAAAAGCACAAGATTCCTGATTTAGATTTTCTTCTTCGAGGTTACTTTTTAGCATTTAAAACGCACAACAAGCTGATTATTGGCTTAGTTGTATGTCCATAGTGGCATGGGGCGGACTAATATCAGCAACCTCTTTTCAACCTAACTTGAGCAACTTTCTACTTGATGTAAGAATTTTAGCAATTTGGCCATTTATTTAAGAAAAAAAAACATCAAAATTTCCCCACTAAATGAAATGGCTCTTGTCAAATGCCCCATTCAATTAAATTCTTGCAACTCAAGTGGTTTGTGAAATTATCTGAATTTTGTTTTTGTTAAATGGAAGTTATAAAGCCAGGGTCCCTATCATCATGTTCATCATCGTTTGTTTCGCAATCATAATTTCTTGGTACTTAGCTGCTCTTCATGATTATCTTGCAATGAAGATGTTGTTCGTTTGGGTTTTTTTATTCGGCTTTGAGTTATACCGGTATTTTAATTAACTATCAGGCAACCTTAATTAATGAGATCTGAACTAAATCGTCTGTTTGTCTGTCTCTCTTTTTGGGTGTTTGACTTCACCTGGCGGTTGAAAGAAGGTTGAAATTAAGCAAATGAAGACAAAGTATGCCATTTAAAGTAATTTAGCCATTTAACTGATTATCGCTGAAACATCTCAATAAGAGACGATGACGACGACGACGACGATGACTGCTTGAGTCGACTCACTCAGTTTTCGTATAACAGCACACTGGGTGTAACTGAAGAATGTTGGAATAGTCACTACAAACACAATTACCCCTAAAAAAATGGGTACTACTACGTGGAGCAACAAAACATTAACTCAAAATAATCTCCACCAAAATATCTACAATAATAAAGGCAAACCAGCAACAATAACCATTTTGTGGATGAGGGCCTATAAAAAAAATAGAGAAAAAAAGAATACAACAAGACAAGGCCAGAAAATCACAATGAAAGTTGTAAAGAAACGGCACAAAAATATTCTCTTCGGTTCTGTTCTGATCTGATCCTTTATTAAATGTTTTCAATTTAAGTTTAGCCAACAAAAACGCCTATCTGTGGCTGTTTAGATGGCTGACAGTAACTGGCTGTCTGTCTGTCTGTCCTACAGTCTGCCGAATACAAGATAGAGCTGAAGTAGAATAACTCTGGCGGATAAGTTTATTGGGGAACAGAGTTGCCATGAGCAGAAAAATTCAAAAACATCTCAAAGATATGAACAGCGTGCTAAGTTCGTTCGGGCCGAATCTTGGGATCCCACCACCATGGATTCTGCTAAAAATGGGAGCTATATCTGGTTGTAGACCGATTTGGAACGTACTTGGCACAGTTGTTGAAAGTCATAACAGAACGCAGCATGCAAAATTTCAGCCAAATCGGATAAACATCGCGGCTTGTAAGGGCTCAAGAAAACAAATCGGGAGATCGTTTTATATGGGAGCTATATTAGTCTGTAGACCTATTTGAACCATACTTAGCACAGTTCTTGGAAGCCATAACAGAAAACCACATGCAAAATTTGAGCCAAATCGGACAAAAATTGTGGCTTCCATGGGCTCAAGAAGTCAAATCGCGAGATCGGTTTATATGGGAGCTATACAAGATTATAAACCGATTTCAATCTTATTTAACACAGTTGTTGGAAGTCATAATGGGACACCACATGCAAAATTTCAGCCAAATCGGGAAAAAATTGCGCCTTGTAAGGGTTCAATAAGTCAAATCGGGAGATCGGTTTACATGGGAGCTATATGAGATTCTTGACCGATTTGAACCACAGTTGGCACAGTTGTTGAGAGTCTTAACAGAACACTATGTGCAAAATTTTACCCAAATACGACAAAAATTGAGGCTTCCAGGAGGTCAAGAAGTCAAGAAGTCAAATCGGGAGATCGGTTTATATGGAAGCTATATCATGTTCTTGACCGATTTGGTTAGTACTCAGTACAATTGTTGAGGGTTATAACAGAACCCTATGTGCAAAATATCAGCTAAATCGAATGAAAATTGAGGCTTACAGGGGCTCAAGAAGTCAAATCGTGAGATCGGTTTATATGGGACCTATATCAGGTTGTAGACCGATTTGGACCGCACTTTGCACAGTTTCAAAAAGTTAAAATAGAACACTATGTGCAAATTTTTGACTAGATCGGAGGGGCTCAAGAAGTCAAATGAGGGTTCCAGGGGCTCAAGAAGTCAAATCGGGAGATCGGTTTATATGACAGCTACATCCAAATCTGAACCGATATGGCCCATTTGCAATTCCCAATGACCTGCTTTAATAAGAAGTATCTGTGCAAAATGTCAAGCGTTTATCTTTACGGATTCGACCGCTATCGTGATTTCGACAAACTGACGGACGAACATGGCTAGATCGGCTTAAAATGTCGAGACGATCAAGAATACATATACCTTATAGGGTTTAAGGTCAATATTTCGAACTGTTACAAACGTAGTGACTGGATTAGTATACTCCCATCCTATGATGTTGGGTAAAAAAAAATAAAAAGCCGGCATAGAGACCGAAACAAGTCCCACCAACCATCCCAGACCTTTGTAGAAGTCCAGAATGACTCGCGGATAGAACGATTGTAAAGAGCTCAGTGAAGCGAAGAGGTGTTCACCCATAATCCTACCTCTTCTTCTTATGTCATGGCGGTGCACTGGCACAGCAGATGCTCTAACGTCTCCAACTCCTCCTTATTCCCACAGACCTTGCAGAAAACCTCATCTTCTAGGCTCATTGCCATGTCAGCGACCTGATATTGTAGTGACCGGTCAGGACTCACACCAATAATCCAAGATCACACTTTCCCAGTTCGAGAATCCACTAGCCCCAACAGCCGAGGGTTCACCATCAGCGTCGCTATCCTAGAGGCTAGCTGCGACCCAAAAAGGCTAGTTCGTCGGCCGCTTCATTCCCCGCCACACCTTGATGGCCCGGAACCCAGTACAATCTGACAGCAGCCTCCAAACATTTGAGACGCTCCTTTCATTTCCCCACGCTCCTTGCATCGACCCCACGTGACCCGCAGCCAGGGCCTTCAGCGCCGCCTGTCTGCCCACATAAATGTGACAGTCTTAGAAGGCCGCCGTTCCTGACTCAGTATCACATCAAAGGCCCTGAGGATTTCGAAAATCTTTGCCTAAAAAACACTGCACCTATCCAGCAGTTTATGTGACTTTCTAATTTTTAGGAATTCAACAAAAACCCCTATCCTGGTGACGCTATCCAGCTTGGACCCACCAGTGTAGACAGAGAGAACCATGAATGGGGAGACGCCCCCAGACCAAAGCTCCCTGCCCGGGAAGACAACCTCTAGGTCGCCATCGAAGAAAGATCCGCCCCACACATAGTTTTCCATGCGCGCCGCCATGCAGCCTATAGCACAGTGACCTCTTATCGAACGTGAGCAACTTCCTCATCCTCCTCCAGTCGCGGACCGGCCATAGCGCCTTCGCAGTCCGCCAACCATCTACCGAGTCCCACCTCGCCCCCGACAAAATTCCGACAAATTTCCCTAAAGACAAAATTTCAGTGAAATTTTCCCTAAAGACAAAATTTCAGTGAAATTTTTCCTAAAGACGAAATTTTAGTGAAATTTTCCCTAAAGACAACATTTTCAGTGAAATTTTCTCTAAAGAAAAAATTTCAGTGAAATTTTCTCTAAAGAAAAAATTTCAGTGAAATTTTCTCTAAAGAAAAAATTTCAGTGAAAGTTTCCCTAAAGACAAAATTTCAGTGAAATTTTCCCTAAAGACAAAATTTCAGTGAAATTTTCCCTAAAGACAAAATTTCTGTGAAATTTTCCCTAAAGACAAAATTTCTGTGAAATTTTCCCTAAAGACAAAATTTCTGTGAAATTTTCCCGAAAGACAAAATTTTTGTGAAATTTTCCCTAAAGACAAAATTTCTGTGAAATTTTCCCTTAAGACAAAATTTCTGTGAAATTTTCTCTAAAGACAAAATTTTAGTGAAATTTTCTTTAAAGACAAAATTTCAGTGAAATTTTCTCTAAAGTCAAAATTTCCATGAAATTTTCTCTAAAGACAAAATTTCCATGAAATTTTCTCTTAAAGACAAAATTTCAGTGAAATTTTCTCTAAAGTCAAAATTTCCATGAAATTTTCTCTAAAGACAAAATTTCCATGAAATTTTCTCTAAAAACAAAATTTCCATGAAATATTCTCTAAAGACAAAATTTCTATGAAATTTTCTTTAAAGACAAAATTTCAGTGAAATTTTCTCTAAAGACAAAATTTCAGTGAAATTTTCCTTAAAAACAAAATTTCAGTAAAAGTTTCCCTAAAGACAAAATTTCAGTGAAATTTTTCCTAAAGACAAAATTCCGATGAAATTTTCCTTAAAGACAAAATTTCAGTGAAATTTTCCCTAATGGCAAAATTTTAGTGAAATTTTCCCTAAAGGCAAAATTTCAGTGAAATTTTTCCTAAGGGCGAAATTTCAGTGAAATTTTTACTAAAGACCAAATTTCAGTGAAATTTTCTCTAAAAACAAAATTGCACTGAAATTTTCTCTAAAGACAAAATTTCACTGAAATTTTCTCTAAAGACAAAATTTCACTGAAATTTTCTCTAAAGACAAAATTTCCATGAAAATTTCTCTAAAGACAAAATTTCACTGAAATTTTCTTTAAAAACAAAAATTTTACTGAAAATATTGCCTTACAGTCGATAAAGTAAATCCGGTTTGTTGTCGTTGTGGAGGAAGCTGGCAACCTTAATTTTTTAGTCTCTGTAATAATGGCTGGCTGGAATGGTTCTTTGGTTGGCTGCATTGTGGATTGGCTGCGTGTTGGTTGTTTTCTTTTTTCGTATGGCTGAATGGCTGGTTTGTTGTGTCTCGTTGGTAGCACGGGCGCGCAGTAAATAAATTGGCTGTATTCAAGCATTATTTCTTACTTATTTCGCTGGCAAATGAGTCTTAACAAAACGATTTTGTCTCCCCCGCCCCTCCAACACTAGCACACACAATGGGAGATACAATGAAATTTCCCCCTAGATCTCATGCGTCGACAATCACACTTTGTTGGGTTGTTGCTTGTTTGCCACTTTGGTGAATAGTTGGCGGATATGGGGTATCTTTTATGTTTGTTTTGGCAGGCAGTTACTATTGCCGTTGTTGTTCTTCTTGTTGTTGGTGGGGTTTGTTACCACTCATTACAGGCATCAGCGGATTATTTGATATCCATGGCTGCAATACTTCCTTTAAACTTTTGTTTAATGTAACTAAAGGCAAGGGCATCCACTGCTACAACTTGCAATTCCTGCCTTTCATATCTCTTTTTGCCATGAGAGGGTTGTTGAGTGCGGAGAACCATGCTACTTGGTCCCTGCAAGGCGGAAGCAATTGTTGTTGCGGACTTTTTTTTTTCTATTTCCCCAACACAAATGGCCCAAAAATGATGGGCTGTGGAAGGTTGGCATATTGTAACGCCTCACTTCCTTAGTTTATGCAAATCGCTTTAAAAGATTCTATTATTTCAAGGCACTCCGAATCGAATGGAGTCGAGTGAAGGCAAGGCAAGTCTAGTCGAGTCCTTTTGTTTGCTGTTGTTGTTGCTTTGATGACGCCCTGGCATTAAAGTCATTGTTCTAGCAATTCTATGAGGCACATAAGTGGGTGAATAAAGAGTTGCCTTTAATCGGTCTCTTCTAAAAAAATCATTTAATTTAAAGTTCCTTCAAATTATTTTTTCTTATTGGCAACACTGGCTATAAAATACACTGCTTTGGCTTACTAGCATTACAAAGGTTTTGTAATGTTTTGTAGTTAATTAGACCAGAGGATAATTGTCAGTCTTGTTGAGGCTGGTTGTTGTCGTAAGAGATTTGTACTGGTAATTTAACAAAGCAACTGCACCTTCATCCAACCATTCAACCATCCTTCCATAGACCCACCATTTAACTGCCGCCCATTAATTGTTGGTTGAATAAAAAAGGGTTGTCCTTAAATCTCATCCTTTTGCTTGGCGTTAAGTTAAGTGTTTTTGTTTTGTTATGGGTGTCTATGATTAAGGGCAGACATAATGAGTTGTACACCAAAGCAGAAATTAGCAAATGAAATGATCTACAAAATCCTGGAAAATGTCAGGATATAATGGTTGTTAACAGAAAACATTTGTCCTTCTGTCCGTATGACGAAAACACGCTAACTTTCAAAAGAGTGAGGTTATTGTAGGTGAGAGAGGGACTGACGCCGGAGAACTTCATGGGGGCACAACACGCATACCTCAAAAGCAAGTCGGTGGAAACCCTTCATGAAGTTATAGGGGAGGTCGAGACGTCCCTATGGCAGAAGGAGTACACTATGACGCTCCGGTAGCCGAGTTGGTAGCGTGCTCGAATTGCCAGTGCAGGGGTCGTGTGTCGGGGTTCCATACCCACCAGAGGCCTTGGTCGGTCGCTACTGTGGTATCACAATGGACTGAAAATTGTATAAGTGCGTCTGTAAAGGACTGCCACTCTTACATAACCTATGGCGGTCTTCTTGGATATTGAGGGGCCTTCAATAACGTGGAGATAGGATCAATAGTCGCCGCAATGTTGTGACAGGATTATTATTGCGAACCTGGGAGAAAGTGTGGTCAGAAGGCGGATAACAAGAGAAATGCCCCAGGTTGGGATGTTTTCGCCGATTAGAGAGATTATGAAAAAGTCGTTGAGGAGGCTGTTGCGATGGGCTACCAGAAATGTGTTGAGAACCAGTCCAAGGAAGACGAAGCTAGTGCTTTTCACTCGCAGATATAAGACACCGGAGTTCAAACTTCCGTCCTTGGACGACATGACCTTACAGCTGTCGAAGAAGGCGAACTACTTTGGCATAGTCCTCTATTTGAAGCTATGCTGGAAGAGGAATACGAAGGAAGGGAGCCGTAAGGCACTATGCACTTTTTTTAGTCCTGCAGCCCGATGTTCGGTAGGAAATGGACGGTGACCCTCAAGATGATTTATTGGATGTATCGGACATTGTGAGACCAATACTGATCTAAGGGCATTGTGAAGAGATGTGGACAGGAGGACACGTACGAGGGAGTTTAAGATGATCCAGCGATTGGGCTGCGTTGGGGTCACAGGTGCATTGAGATCCGCACCGCTGGCAGGTCTGAAGTTTTGGCAAGCAAAACCAAGGTTTGGTCGCAGAGAAGTGGGTGGTCTTACACAGGGAGGAGAAGGAGGAAGGAACTCTGCTTGTGGTTGACATAGATCAAATCTCCGTGACAAGTTTGGCAAAAACTTAAGGCAGGGCTGTCTTTTTCAATATTGGAAAGATTAGGATAGGCAAAAATCATTATATTGAGCCCAACCGCCCATCAAACAGGGGGCTGATGACGAGACAACCACCAATATTGGGAAGACTAGGATAAGCAATGATCGAAAAACCAAGACTACAGTCAGCGCATGGATGAGAGATCCCACACAGCCTAACGAACAAGGACCTGATCCCAAGGACCCATCACCGACTTCAAGATTCGGAAGACTAGGATAGGAAAAGATCCTAATATTGAAACATCAGGCAGCGCAGCGACAGGAGTCTATAATAAAAAGTTGAAAACCAAAATTAGATTGTCCAAGCATAGAAGACATTGACGACAATGTCAGCAGGATAACGACTGCACTAGTGGGGCCTTTCGAAGATAGGGGAGATTCGCAATATTGCAAAAGTGGTCCGCAGATTTTATAACTGAGCACGTCGTAGAGTGGAAGTTTATTGGGATGTGTATTACACATGGCTCAAGGAATACAATACGATTATCGGAGCGGCAAACCATGCCTCCTGGAAGCTTTTCTGCAAAGACGTCCATAATGTTAATGACGCAGCCAAGATGAACAAGTTTCTCTCAAAACCACATGTCCAAACTGAAACCTTAGTAGGCGACATGGGAGTGAGAGCAGAGACTACGGAGGACATGTTGGGGCTTTTGATGAAAACGCATTTTCCACAGCGTACGATGGGATTCACGGACAGATACCGTAATCTTGGAATAATGACGTTGATCGAAGGCTTGTTATAACGGAATTTATGTTCAATGAAGCCTTGGGGAGTTTTAAACTATTCAAGTCACCCTGACCTGATGGAATACTTCCGGCCTCACAACAAAAGGAGGCCGACTATCTGGCCCCTCATCTGGCCACGATTTTCACGGCTTTCTTAGGACTTGCATATACTCCGAAAGCCTGTTATGCGACAAAGCAAGTTATGCGACACCAAAGGCCTACAGACCCATAAGCCTTACGTCCTTTGCACTCAAAACCATGGAACGTGTTGTGGATACCATGATATAGAGTGGGACATCCGGCGAACTGCTCAAATACAAACAGCATGGCTATGTCAAGGGAAGGTCGGTGGAGACTGGATTTGGATAAACTGCGGGTCCCATGTCATAAAAAGAAGGGAGAAAGTGACACAGGGCACGTCACAAGGGGGCATTTTATCGCCACTCCTATGGGTGACCGCCATAAATTACCTATTATGGATGCTGACTGAGAAGGGATTTGAGCCCTTCTGCTACGCACGGTGTTATAATACTTCTTTTGGGTAAGAATCAAAACCAGCTATGCGGAAGAGCCGAAGAGGTCTTGCATATGGCATATGACTGGGCTAGACCCAAGAGTCTCAATGTTAACCCAGAGAAGACTGAAATATGCCTGTTCACGAGGAAGACGAAGGTGGGCTAATTTGACGCAACACGTTTCCTCAACAAAATGATTTCGATATCTGACAAGGTCAAATACTTAGGAGTGATCTTGAATAGGAAACTTAATTGGGAGTGGCACATTCAGAAGCGTACTGAGAAGGCTCACAGATGTTGGGCACTATGTAGACGGGCCGTAGGCTCGAAATGGAGCCTAAATACGAGGATAGTCCACTGGCTCTACAGGAGTGTGTTTAGACCAATACTCACTTACGCCTCAGTAGTTTGGTGGACTAGAGACCACTGGAGACTATTCTAGATATCCGACTCATTGACATACAGATTGAGTGTCAGGCAGCCACTGCGTCTATGAAACTTAAAGCGATGGGAGAATGGATTGAGGTTGGGAGCAGCTCCTACCATCGAGGCAACGATAGGAAACCTGGAAGGGAAAAGGATTCCGATCGGGTACCTAAAACGGCACTTGAGGTCGAGAGCGAGGTACTGTTGCAGCACAGTAGTGGACTAACGGAATCCTAATATTGCCATGCTACACACATGGATCAAAGCTAAAGGTCAGAGTGGGCCTGGGGATTTACTTTGAGAACCCAGGGTCTGAGATCTGTTTTGGACTGCCTGACCATTAAAACAGGCAGAAATCCGGGCAATCACGGAATGCGTGAAATGGTATGGTGTTCACGCGGGGATGTCGAGTGTGAACATCTCTACGGACAATAAACTGGCCACCAGGGCAATAACCAGGACGATAGGTCACAAACAGCCTTGGGATGTAAGAAGGAGATTAATGCCTTCTCTGAGGATGGCACAATCCTCATCGTATAGGTGCTGGCTCATAGCGGAGTAAGGGGAAATGAAAAAGTAGACGATTTGGCAGTGAAGGCCGAAGGTTTGCCGCCAATAAACTTGCTTAACACAAAGCCTTTCGGGTCGACGCAGTCCGAGTTAAAAGGGTGATCGACGAACACCTGTTTCACTGGTAAATGATCGGTAATACGACGAAAATCCTATGGGGAGAACCTATGTCATTGCCCTGCTTTCGCGGCCAATATACTGGGTGGGTACTTAGGTGCTAACGCGAGGACGTCGAGTGTGAACATCTTTACGGACAGTAAAATTGCCATAGGGGCAATAACAAACAGGATGGTAAGGTCACGAATAGGATTGCAGTGTAAGAAGGAGATTAACGCCTTCTATCTGGGGAACAGCAAAACGGTCGGTAGGAGGACGGCAAAAATCCAGATCGTGAGAAGACGAGGCTTTTGCTAAGAAGGAAGTAAGAAAGAGGTCAGCATAGCTTTCGGTATCATAACGGGATACATAGGACTACGAGCTCACTTATCTAAAAACGGTGCGGCATTTGATAGCATGCATAGGCCATGCGGGGAAGATGATAAGACGTTGGAGCATTACCTTTTTCATTGCCCAGCTTTCGCGTCTAGCAGATACCGGCACTTAGGTGGGGACACTATACCAGACATCAACCAACTTAGGGGTGTGGTATGGAAAACAGTCAGGGATTTTGCAAGTAGTTGGGAATTCCTGACTTCGATTTTCTTTTTCGAGGCTAGTTTATTATTTATTATTAATAGCGCACAACAAGCCGAGTACTGGCTTAGGTGTATGTCCATAGTGGCATGGGTGGATTAATATCCGCATTCTATTTTCAACCTAACTTAACCTTACCTATCAGAAAATTTGCTTGATGTCTTTAGGGCAACTGCCAAGTCTCTTCTAAATGAAACCCCGGTTATGATAAAACATTGCCTCTGTCACAGACATTTAAAATTTAAAATTGTTTTTTCTCTCCAACTAACCCCTATTGGTTTGCAGGATAAACCAAGGACAACCCTTTTTTGATTTTACTCATTATTTTGATTCACTGCATTCTAGAGTTCCAGAAATTGATTGTAATCTAAGAATGCATAAATGCTGACATTAATCTTAATAGCCAGCTTTCCCTTTTTTTGAGTAGGTTAAATGCAAACAAGAATCAGAAAACACTCCAAAAATGTTCTTCCATTCTAAATAAACAATCACACAGCCCCAGAAAGGAATCGTAGACATTTTTGAAAAATACTTTATTAAAGTGAGTTCTATACAGGCATTTTATTGTTTCTATATAAGCCCCAAAATAACGCCACAAAATTGCCTTCATTTAAGTTTATTAGAAACCATCTGAGTGTTTTTAGGTAGGGATGGGGGGACGTATAAGGGGGAAACATAAATGGAGGCCTGAGAAAATGGAAAGGGGGAGCTGGGAGTCTACTGTTTGTAAGGGATTGTCTTTGTTAGCTTTATTTTGTAGAGGTTTTATGTAAGGATGTTTGTAAAAAGCAGCTAAAACCCACACACAAGCTCACTTAAAACAGGCAAAATGCCAACAAGCGTATCCTTTAAATGGCTACATTCACTTTGCCATATACGAAGCACAGAGCAAAACAAACAAGTAAAAAGGCGTTAAGGCCGAACTTTGGATAACCACCTCCTCGGGTATATATGTAAGCCACCTTTCGCCAAAATTCGATGAAAAATGTATAATTATGCCACCATAGCAGCTATATCGAAATATATTCCAATTTGGACCAAATATATCGAAGAGCCTAACACAACTCACTGCACCAAATTTCGGAGTAATCGGACAATAAATGCGCCTTGTATGTCTCCAAAATCGAGAGATCGGTCTATATGGCAGCTATATCCAAAGCTGGACCGATCTGAGCCAAATTTAAGAAGAATGTTGAAGAGCCTAACGCAACTCACTATCGGACAATAAATACACATTTGTGGGCTCAATGCTTTAAATCGAGCCATCAGTCTATATGGCAGCTATATCCAAATCTGGACCGATCTGTGCCATATTGCAGAAGAATGTCGAGGAGCTTAACTTAACTCACTGTCCCAAATTTCGGCGACATCGGACAATAAATGATCCTTTTATGGGCCCAAAGCCCAAATCGAGAGATCGGTCTATATGGCAGCTATATCCAAATCTGGACCGAACTGGGCCAAATTGAAGAAGAATGTTGAAGGGTCTAACACAACTCACTATCCCAAATTTTATCGACATCGGACAATAAATGTGCCTTTTATGGGCCCAAAGCCTTAAATCGAGAGATCGGTCTATATGGCAGCTATATCAAAATCTAGACCGATCTGGGCCAAATTGAAGAAGTATGTCGAAAGGCCTAACACAACTCACTGTCCCAAATTTCAGCAAAATCGGAAAATAAATGTGGCTTTTATGGGCCTAAGACCCTAAATCGAGAGATCAGTTTATATGGCAGCTATATCCAAATCTGGACCAATCTATGCCATATTGCAGATGTATGTCGAGGCGCTTAACTTAACTCACTGCCCCAAATTTCGGCGACATCGGGCAATAAATGCGCTTTTTATGGGCCCAAAACTTTAAATTGAGAGATCGGTCTATATGGCAGCTATATCCAAATCTGAACCGATCTGGGTCAAATTGAAAAAGGATGTCAAAAGACCTAACACAACTCACTGTCCCAAATTTCAGCAAAATCGGATAATAAATGTGGCTTTTATGGGTCTGAGACCTTAAATCGGCGGATCGATCTATATGGCAGCTATATCCAAATCTGGACCGATCTGAGCCAAATTGAAGAAGTATGTCGAAAGACCTAACATAACACACTGTCCCAAATTTTGGCGACATCGGACAATAATTTAGCCTTTTATGGGCCTAAGACCCTAAATCGGCGGATCGGTTTATATGAGAGCTATATTCAAATCAAGACCGATCTGGACCAAATTGAAGGAGGATGTGGACAGGCCTAACACAACTCACTGTCCCAAATTTCAGCAAAATCTGATAATAAATGTGGCTTTTATGGGCCTGAGACCCTAAATCGAGAGATCAGGTTATATGGCAGCTATATCCAAATCTGGACCGATCTATGCCATATTGCAGATGTATGTCGAGGAGCTTAACTTAACTCACTGTCCCAAATTTCGGCGACATCGAACCATAAATGAGCTTTTATGGGCCCAAAGCCTTAAATCGAGAGATCGGTCTATATGGCGGCTATATCAAAATCTAGACCGATCTAGGCCAAATTGAAGAAGGATGTCGAAGGCTCTAACACAACACACTGTCCCAAATTTCAGCAAAATCGGATAATAAATGTGGCTTTTATGGTCCTGAGACCTTAAATCGGCGGATCGGTCTATATGACAGCTATATCTAAATCATGAACGATCTGGTCCAAATTGAAGAAAGTTTTCGAAGGGCTTTAAACAACTCACTGTCCCAAATTTCAGCCAAATCTTATAATAAATGTGGCTTTTATGGGCCTAAGACCTTAAATCGGCGGATCGGTCTATATGACAGCTATATCCAAATCAAGACCGATCTGGACCAAATTGCAGAAGAATGTTGAAGGGTCTAACACAACTCACAATCCCAATTTTCGGTGACATCGGACAATAAATGAGCTTTTTATGGGCCCAAAGCCTTAAATCGAAAGATCGGTCTATATGACAGCTATATCCAAATCTGAACTGATCTGGGCCAAGTTCAAGAAGGGTGTGTAAAGGCCTAACACATCACACTGTCCCAAATTTCAGCAAAATCGGATAATAAATGTGGCTTTTATGGGCCTAAGACCCTAAATCGGCGGACCGGTCTATATGGGGGCTATACCAAGATACAGTCCTATATAGCCCATCTTCGAACTTAACCTGCTTATGGACAAACAAATAATCTGTGCAAATTTTTAGCACAATACCTCTTTTTTGAATGACTATAGCGTGATTTCAACAGATAGACGGACGGACAAGGCTAGATCATCTTAGATTTTTACGCTGATCAAGAATATATATACTTTATAAGGTCGGAAATGGATATTTCGATGTGTTGCAAACGGTATGACTAAATGAATATACACCCATCCTTCGGTGGTAGGTATAAAAAAGGAACTAAAACATTCTGGCAAACATTCATATACTACAACAAATATAAACATATGTGTACATACATGTTATTTGTATGTACATTAGAGTGTCCCAAAAAACAAAAAGTTTTTTTTGAAACGCATACCCTGCAGATTGGTAAAATCTGGTTTAGTCAAGAAGGAATATATCACTACTCGACCAATGGCGTATGCTTGGATTTTCTCAGATCTCAGATCCTGGATTTTCTCAGATCCTGAATCGACAGTTGGAAGACTAAGGGAATGTAATCCCAACCTTTCAACCACCGACTGGAAGATTGGTACATTGGATGAGGCTGATGGTGTCCGGAGACATGCAGTATTCATACTAAACTCCGGCTCAACAAGTCTGAAGGAATTGTATCCTATGGATTCAACAAGTTGACACTGACGGTCTATAGGAGCGATGGGGATGGGGGGAAATCAGGAGACGACTCAGCAGTTGTTGCTGAAGACTTGCCTGAAGAACTATCGATCACATAGCTAAGGTCTGGCGGATTACAGGATACTGAAAATTCGCCTTCCACGATCGAGCCAGGAGGGGAAGGCATCGAAAAGGTACCCGACAAGCCTTGTGTGGTGGATCATCTGGTTGGACCGGGCTCGAGGTGTGCGCCAGCGGGGTAGAACGGAACTCAAAAAGTACTTCGACAGTTACAGCTAGTGAATCATCTAACGAGGAATCGTCCATACCGCATGTGCCCAGTGTCCTGCGGAAGAGTGGTTCCAAAGCTTTCTCACCTGCCCCTGGATGCATACGGAAGTTCATCATGATCTAACGAATCTTGTGAGGATGAATTCCTCGCGGAATCAGAAGACGAAGAACGCAACAGTGGTGGAAGTTCTGAATCCTGACTATGGTCCGGTTTCTGCAGATAAATCTCCACCATGGTAATGCCGTTTCGGCGGCACTAAAGGTCTTCCTATTGGCAGGGGGATTTGACTTGGTTCTTATCCAGGAACCATGGGTGTGTGGAGGAATGGTTCTTGGACTAAAAATTCTGAGATTTACACTACTTAAGGGTAGGGGGAATGGAAGACACAGAGCCTGTATTCTTGCAAAGAGTGGTCTAAATGTTTTTCTTCTTTCGTCACTAAGCACTAAAGATTTGGTAGTAACCAGCCTTAAAGTAAATACAATAAGTCTCATTACTAGCTGTCTTCTCAATATATGGCACACGATTCAGAGATGCCGCCTTCAAACCTTAAGTCGCTGGTTGAAGCCGCTTCTGCAGGAAAGAAAAGCCTTTTTGTAGAAAGTGATGCTAATGCACATCACCAGATATGGGGAACTTCGGATGTCGAAGAAAGGGGTTAGCTGCTTATTGAATATATTATAGAAGTGGGCCCTCGACCAAACAGAAGAAAGGCGGATTGGGATAAATTTCGGCATAAATTCTGCACGTCTATCCCTTCTAGACCAGAAAAGGAAGTGGCAACTACGGAGGATATAGACATAATGATCAAGCCGATCACGAAGGCCCTGAATGACTCGCTTGTGTCCTAGTGCCAAGCCAAGGGGCAAACAGCGTCCACTATGGCGGACCCCAGAGCTGGTTAGTCTAAGGAAGGGCTGCAGAAAGCTCTTCAACAGGGCAAAAGCCACAAGAGCACCATACGATTGGGACATCTATAAAGCTGAGCTAAGCAAATATAAGGGCGAGCTTAGAAAGGCTCAGAACAAATCCTGGGTGGAATATTGTAGCTTCTTGGAGGATAGATCTGAGGCCTCTAGGCGAAGGAAGATTCTGTCCATGAGACCTATTACGGTGGGATATATTCAGAAGTCAGAAAATGTGTAGAGAGTATTTATGAGTAGAGTACAACTTGATTTGAAAATTTGACACCAAGTGCCTCCCCACCCTAAAAAAAAGCATCCTAAAATGGCATATTTACCGATTGGGTCAAAATGGGTATCGAATGAAAGGTAATTGGAAGTAGAGTACGAATCTGGTATAAGAATTTGGTCCAAGGTGCCTACGGGACCTCTCCAATCCCAAAAACCCCCAAAACGGGCATGTAAGACCAAAATCACAAAATGGGTATCAAATAAAGGGTCTTAGGAAGTAGATTATGAATCTGGTATACAATCTTAGAACAAAGAGTCTGGGGACCGCCCACCAACTAAATACCCTTCAATACAACATAAAGGTCTATCAGGACAAAATGCGATTTAAAGGGAAGTTCTACCTGCCCCTCTCCTCAATTTTCAAAAACCCCAGATCTCGGAGATGAGTGCACCGATTTAAGCAAAAATGTTTATGCCGCCTTATGGTAACCCAAAAACACAAAATTGGTATAAAACTTTGGGGTCAAATAAGCTGGGGGGACGCCCCACCCAAAAACCCTTACCAAACTGACATGTTTGCCGATTGGCACAATGTGGATATCAAATGAAAGGTATTTAAGAGTAATGTTCGAATTTTGTACAAAATTGGCCCCCAAGTGTTGAAGGGTCCCTCATCCCCCAAAAATAATCGTTTAGCGCCTTAGGCAATATGGGTACGAAATGAAAGGTGTTTGAAAGTAGAGTACAAATCTGATATACAGATTTATTTCTAGGTGCCTTAGGTGTTTCCCCATCCCTAAAAACCCCACAACAGGACGTATATACCGATTGGGACAATATGGGTATCAAATGAAAGGTATATTAAAGTATAGTGCGAACTGTGGGTATAAATTACAGGAATTTGAAAGTAAAGCACAACTCTCATATGAAATATTTGGTTCTTGGGTGCCGCCCCACCCCCAAAGCTTCTTTGTCCATCGACATAAAATAGTAATGAAATAAACTGTTTTAGGGAGAAGACAATGAGATAAAATAGACAATGACAGGATAGTGTGTATTTGAGGTTAATAATAGGCACGAAGCACTTTAGCAGCACATTTATATGGCGACAATACGGGACTCGAAGAAAGCTCTTTGACAAGTGTCTGAGGGACCGACGCCTAAACCAGACCGGAGTAGAGTAAGAATTTGATATTCTATTGGGTTGCCCAAAAAGTAATTGCGGATTTTTCATATAGTCGGCGTTGACAAATTTTTTCACAGCTTGTGACTCTGTAATTGCATTCTTTCTTCTGTCAGTTATCAGCTGTTACTTTTAGCTTGCTTTAGAAAAAAAGTGTAAAAAAGTATATTTGATTAAAGTTCATTCTAAGTTTTATTAAAAATGCATTTACTTTCTTTTAAAAAATCCGTAATTACTTTATGAGCAACCCAATAATTTAGGAAAATATACTGGCGACTGCCCAACCCAAGAAAAACCGTAGGCAACGGTGACAAAAAAAGAAACCATACACCGAACATATATGCTGCTCGAGACAAAAAGGGCCGCAAAACAAGGTCTGCTTGTGTATATAGAAAAAATACACTCAAGTAACCTGGGGGGACGCCCCATCCCAAAACCCACCCAAAAGGGCATGTTTACCAATTGGGACAATATGGGTATCAAAAAAAAGATATTTACGAGTAGAACCCGAACTTTGCACAAAAACACGAAATTGATATAAAATTTTGGAGTCAAGTAACCTGGAGGGACGCCCTCTCCCAAAACCCACCCGAACGGGCATGTTTACCGATTGGGACAATATGGGTATCAAATGAAAGGTATTTAAGAGTAGAAGCCGAACTTGGCATAAAGATGTCACCCTAAATGTCGAGTGGGTCCCCAACCCCCGAAAACATCACCCAACAGGAAACTTTTACCGCTTTGAGTAATGTGGGTACTAAATGAAAAGTATTTAAAAGTATAGTACAAATCGGACATACAAATTTATTCCTTGGTGTCTGAGGGGCATTGCCACCCGCCAAAACCCCCCAGTAGGACATATTTAACGAATGGGACAATATAGGACTCAAATGAATGGTATTTGGAAGTAAAATACGAATATGGTATTAATAATTGGGCCCAGGCTCAAAACCCCCCAAAAGTAGCGCCCAAAATCAAAAGAAGACCGATCGGGACAATATGGGACTCAAATGAAGGGTATTTGAGTGCAGAGTACGAATATGATTTAAAATAAGTGAAATATGATTTTAAATTGGGTCCAAGTAACTAGGTAGCCGTCAAAAACCCAATATGGGACTCAAATTGAAGGTTTTCGGGAGAAGTATACGAGTATGGCGTCAAAAATTGGATTCAAATGCCCCTGAGTACCACCCAAAATAAAAAATGGAACGACCAGGACAATATAGGACTCCAATGAAAGGTATTCTGGAGTAGAGTATGAATATGTTATTAAACATTGGACCTAAGTATCTAGGAAGCAAAGCCGCCCAAAATACGGGTCAAAATCAAAATGGATCCTTCTGGACAAAATGGGACTCCAATGAACGGTATTCGAGAGTAGAGTACGAATATGATTATCGAATATTGAAACTTGGATGTGATTACCGAGGGGGGCGCCCCAAAACCGTGCCAAATACTCAAATAAAAGGTATTCGGGTGAAGATAATGAATATGGTATTAAAAATTAGGTTCAAGTTATAGGATGTTGCCTTCCCCTCAAAACAGCTCCCAAAATGTGAATATTTGTCAATCATGGCTCTACGTGGGGTTCAATATAAGGTATATGGTGCTTGGTAGATACACAAAGAAAGTACAGAAATGTTTCGCCTGGTGCTAATGAAGGCGCAGCAGAGGGGACCGGGTACAGCTAGTGTATATGTAACAGTCTATATTCACTTATAAGGACGTAGTTTCGACAATTTTCAGCAGATTTGCAAGAAATTTGCTATGAAATGTTTTATTAGCCATCAGAAAGTTTGAGTTTCAATAAACAACTTTGATTTTTTTGGAACACTCTAATATACAGTCATGTACACGAGTACAAATATGTTTTTACGTTAGTGGCCTTAAAGGCAAAGCTTTAGCGTTCTGAAAAGAGCGGGAGGGAACGGAAGAAACTGAATATAACGGCAACAAAATTACACCAATTTTCCAATTTACAAGTGGCCCATATGTAAGTGTGTGTAAATGTACGTATATGTGTGTGTGTGTGTCTAAGCCAGACAGAGTATCTGCAACAACAACACACCCACATAGGAAAGCACTGCCAATATTTACAACAAAATGTTTGGCTTTAGCTATCCACTCGAATTTTAAGAGACACAGGCAACTCTGCCAGTCAATGAGAACAAGAAGAAGACCAACAAATAATGCTGGGTATCAAGTCTTTACATGTATGTACGAGACAAGTATATGTATGGATGTATGTGGGCATACATACTCACACCACTACATTCATTCTCATTTACTTCGACCCACAAGGATAAATGCTCGAACAGGCTACAAATTATTTTGAGAACATGTTCAACATGTACAAGTCACCGACGCCGGAAGATACAGCCATAATAAATAAGAATTTACGAAAATTCACTATCCTTTATACGAGGGAAGGGTGATAAGTAACTAGAGGAACGAGAAACGGTAGGGACAGCATTTTTTTTCTTAAAAAAATTATTCAAATTTAGTCTTTAGAGATAATTCCTTGGAAATTTTGTCTTTAGAGAAAATTTCTTGGAAATTTTGTCTTTAGAGAAAATTTCTTGGAAATTTTGTCTTTAGAGAAAATTTCTTGGAAATTTTGTCTTTAGAGAAAATTTCATGGAAATCTTGTCTTTAGAGAAAATTTCTTGGAAATTTTGTCTTTAGAGAAAATTTCTTGGAAATTTAGTCTTTAGAGACATTTCCAAGAAATTTTGTCTTTAGAGGAAATTTCTTGGGAATTTTGTCTTAAGAGAAAATTTCTTTTGAAATTTTGTAGGAAATGTTATGGAAATATTGTCTTTAGGGAACATTTTTTTGGAAATTTCTTGGAAATGTTGCCTTTGGAGGAAATTTTATGGAAATATTGTCTTAAGAGAAAATTTCATCGAAATTTTGTTTTTAAAGAGTATTTCATAAAAAATTTCGTCCTTGGTGAGAACTTCACTTCACTGAAAATTAAGACCAAAAAACTTTTTACTCGTCCCTCGCTTACTAAAAAAAAACAAAACATGGAACATGCGCCATATGTCCTTTTCCCATTGCCATGAAGAAACTTTCTATTTACACTCCTCCCAAGTAAGATGTCCTCCGATTTTTTGGTTTTGTTTTGCTTTGGTAAACTCTGCACTCTGCTCTGAGCATATGAGTAGTCCAGAGATTTGGGCCCTGACCCCTGCTTTTGTTTTTGTGGGTGTTTGTGGTTGTTGTGATTTTTTGTATTCTGCCATCGGCAGTTAAGGACTATGTTCATGAATTTTGTTCAATTTCTAGTATGGTCTCTGTGTGTTTGTGTGCTTTCAGGGTCTTCTCCTTAGTTTCGGTAGCTTATGTTACGGTTGGTTGCCAGTCATTTATTTCAAATGGTAGACCACAGCGTGCTGTTTAAGAGTTGCAATCTGTTTCAATATAAACGAACATAAGCGTTGAAATTCTTGGGGGACAATTGTGGAAGCAACAACAGTTTCCCTTCTCCCACTCCCCAAACATTCATCATACATAAGCAGAGAAGGGAAATAGTTGTGTTTGTAAAGGCGGGTGGTTTGCAGTGGAAGTGGGGGAAGGGGTGGGGTTGATGGTAGTGATGGTTTGTTGGTTTGAAAATAAGGACATGCTGTGGTTGTTGATGTGGCTATGATCTCTGCTAGCAGTCATCACAAGTGTTGCCCTTTTTTGAAAAAAAAAATCCATGAAATTTTCCTCACAGACAAAATTTATGGGAAATTTTCTCTAAAGACAAAATTTCCATAAAACTTCCTATAAGCACAAAAAATTTGAATGAAATTTTCTCTAGAGACAAAATTTCCAAGAAATTTGTTTTAAGACCAAATTTCCATCAAATTTTCACCCTGCCCTGGCTAGAACAAATTTTCCGGGCAAGCCTGGCATGGCCCTCCTACCAAGGGCTTGGATAGGGTACAGGGTGGTCTTTATCCCCAAGGCGGGAAAAATAAACAACTGTACGATGAAGGATTATGGGCCCATTAGTCTGCCATTGTTTTTACTCAAAGCACTGGAGAATTTCACGCACACATCAAAGCCAGGTCAGTAGAGATGGTCCCCCACGAAAAAGTCGTGACGTCCCTCCGACAGAAGGAAAACACTATGGAAGCATTTTTGGATATCGATCGATAGTCGCAGCATTGGGCCGCACAGGTATCCACTGTGGATGAATGAAATTCTGTTGGATCTCGCCGGAGATGTCATGAAGATAATCGCTTATGCGGATGACATTGTGTTGCTGGTCCGAGGCAGGTTTCCTGTCGACGATTAGCGAGATCATGGAAGGGTCACTGGGGAGAATGTCGCGATGGGCTAGCAAAATTTCCATGAAATTTTCTCTAAAGACAAAATTTCCATGAAATTTTCTCTAAAGAAAAAATTTCCATGAAATTTTCTCTAAAGACAAAATTTCCATGAAATTTTCTCTAAAGACAAAATTTCCATGAAATTTTCTCTAAAGACAAAATTTCCATGAAATTTTCTCTAAAGACAAAATTTCCATGAAATTTTCTCTAAAGACAAAATTTCCATGAAATTTTCTCTAAAGACCAAATATCCATGAAATTTTCTCTAAAGACAAAATTTCCATGAAATTTTCTCTAAAGACAAAATTTTCATGAAATATTCTCTAAAGACAAAATTTCATTGAACTTTTCGCTAAAGACAAAATTTCCATGAAATTTTCTCTAAAGACCAAATTTCCATGAAATTTTCTCTAAAGACAAAATTTTCATGAAATTTTCTCTAAAGACAAAATTTTCATGAAATTTTCTCTAAAGGCAAAATTTCCATGAAATGCTCTCTAAAAAAATATTTCATGAAATTTTCTCTTAAGCAAATTTTCCATAAAACTTTTCCTTAAGACAAAATTTCCTAAAAATTCAAATAAAATAAATTCATTAAAAGATTCTTCTATATATTATACATGACAACTCTGGCAATTGGCTACATAATCTGACAAATACACCCCAACTGGAATGTGTTGTTGTTTCGCAGCTTTATTAGCTACTGCCACTTCAGTGACTGGTCCATGTATCCCCCAGAGTGTCATAATTCTTGACGAGCTCATCTTTTACTTAAGCTTTACATAATTTCATGTCGAATTTGCGCATAGTTGATTCGCATTTGTATCGCTGCCGTCGCCGCCGCCGCTGCTGCTCCGGCTCTGGCTCTGACTCTCCTCCATACACTAATGTCGTTGTTTTGTTGTCTAGTCCTTGGAGACTTAAAATACAAATTGGAAGCCCACAAGTCTCAGTGGCCTTGTCTTGTCTTGTTGCCTCAAATCATACGAAGCTTGGTGGTGCTGAAGATGAGAATGAGGGCAAGGGCGAGAGCAAGAGCGAGATGGAGAACGAGTAGGACAATAACATTAGCCAGCTGACTAAACCATGTAATTGACTTTATATTGAATTTAACAGATTTAATTTAAATTTTAAAACAGCCCTGTGGCCTGCTACACTGGATCAGAGCCTTTTTGGGTGTCTGCTGGGCATAGGCACTGCTTAATATTGAATATGAAAGTGTATGAAAATAAATTGGTATTTAATTGGTAGGCATTTGTTGGCAGCTTATGAATGAAACATGGAATTCAAATTGGAAATAAAAATTGGAATTTTTCGAAATTTGCCAAAAGCAACAGTAAGGAAAGGATTATTAAAGGGGATTTTATCTGGAAATATTAATGAATGATACTCCAAGCAGGGGTAAGTGGGTGGCCAAAGACCCGATTTCAATGATAACTTTTTCTCTATAGACGAAATTTCTAAAAAAAAAAGTTTTAAAATATCAAATTTTCATAGCATTTTCCCCTAAAGACTTGGAATTTGACGAAATTCTCGGCAAAGACAAAATTTCCATAGTATTTTTTCTAAAGGAAAAATTTCCCTAAAATTCTCTGCAAAGCTATAATTTCCATAAAATTTTTCCTCAGTCAAGATTTTTATAAAATTTTTTTGATCCAATGTTTTCATGAATTTTCTCTTAAAACAAAATTTTTATGAATTCTTCCCTAGAAGGCAAATTGTTTATTGAATTTTCCCAAATAGAAAATTTTTCATGAAATTTTTCATAAAAAGCTAATATTTCATTCAATTTTGTCTAAAGAAATTTTTTATATAATTTTCTCTAAAGAAAATATTTAATAAAATTATCTTTAAAGAAAATTTTTTTCAAATTCTAAAGAAGACTTCCCTAAAAGTAAAAATTTTTTGAAATTGTTCATAAAAAGAAAACTTTTCGTAAAATTTTCCCATGAAACGAAAGTTTTTCATGAAATTTTCCATGAAAAGAAAATTTTTCATGATATATTCTTGTAAGAAAATTTTTTATGAAATTTTTCCTGAAAAGAAAAATGTTCTCGAAATTTTGTCTTAAGAACTGTTTTCATGAAATTTTCTTTAAAGAAATTTTTTTATGAAATTTTCTCTTAAAGAAAAATTTCATAAAATTTTCTCCAAGAATATTGTTCATGAAATTTGCCGTAAAAAGTTTTTTCTTTGTTAAGAAAAATTTTTATGAAATTTTCTCAAAAAAAAAATTTTCATAAAATTTTCTCTAAGAATATTTTTTATGAAATTTTCTTTAAAAATATTTTTCTTGAAATTTTGTCTTTAGAAAATTTTTCTTCATTTTTCCCTGAAAAGAAAATTTATCATAAAATTTTCTCTAAAGAAAATTTTTTAAAAAATTTTCCCTTAAAAAAAAAAATTTCATAAAATTTTTCCTGAAAAGAAAATTTTTCATAAAATATGTTTTATGAAATATGGAAAATTTTTCATGACATTTCCTTTAAAAAGAAAATTTTTCATGAAATTTGCACTAATTGTTCATAAAATGTGGTTTAAGAAAAGTTTTCTTAAGAAAATATTTGAATTTTCATAAAAATTTTTAAAAAAATTTTTCTCTAAAAAAATTTTCTCTTAAGAAAATTTTTCATGAATTTTCTCCAAAGAATTTTTTTTTTTAATTTTGGTCCATAAAATTTTTTTTTATGAAATTTCCCTGTAAATTAAAATTTTCATGAAATTTTCTCTAAATAAAATGTTTTATGAAATTTTCTCAAAAGAGAATTTCTCTTGAATTTTGAAACAAATTTCTGTTAAAGATGATTCCGGCGAATCAGAAATCGCTCTACAGAAAGCCGGTCAAATGCTATGGAGCAACATCACTCATTTTGCCCTACTTTTGGAGGTCTTTGCTATGCAATTCTTTGAATAGAAAGCATTGAACGAAATGGTCTATTGCCGGACAATATTCTGCAATGGAATCTAAAGAACATTTTTATCAAATTTTCTCTAAGGAAACATTTTTTTCACATTTTCTCTAAAGAAAATTTTTAATCAAAAATTTTTTATCATAAAAAAATTTTTATTAAATTTTCCCCAAAAGAGTTTTTTTTTATCAAATTTTCTCTAAAGAAAATTTTCATTACATTTTCTTTGAAGAGAATTTTTCTTGAAATTTGGTTTTAACATTTTTATTATTAAAATTTTTTCATGAAATTTTCTTTAAGGAAAGTTTATCATGAAATTTTCTATAAAGAAAATAAGGAAAGTTTATCATGAAATTTTCTATAAAGAAAAATTTTCATGAAATTTTCTCTAAAGCAAATTTTTCATGAAAATTTTTCCAAAAATGTTTTTTTCAAATTTGGTCCAAAAATTTTTTTGTGGAATTTTCTCCAAAATTTTTTTTCAAATTTGTTCCAGAAAAAATTTTTATGGGATTTTCCTCTAAAGAAAATTTTTAATAAAAAATTTCGTTAAATTTTCCCTAAAAACAAAGTTTGTTATTGAATTTTCTTAAAAGAAAATTTTTATGCAATTTTCTGCTTTAAAAAAAATGTCCTTGAAATTTTCCCCAAATAGAAAATTTTTCATACAATTTTTCTCTAAAGAAAATTTTTTATAAAATTTTCTCTAAAGAAGATTTTTCATAAAATTTTCTCTAAAGAAAATTTTTTATGAAATTGTGAAAATGTTTCAGGAAATATTCTCCAAAGAAAATTTTTCATAAAATATTCTCCAAAGAAAATTTTTCATAAAATTTTCTCTAAAGAAAATTTTTTATGAAATTTTCTCCAAATAGAAAATTTTTCATGAAATTTTCTCTAAAGAAAATTTTTCGGGAAATTTTCTCTAAAGAACATTTTCATGAAATTTTCTCTAAAGAAAATTTTTCGGGAAATTTTTTCTAAAAGAAATTTTCGGGAAATTTTCTCTAAAGAAACATTTTCGGGAAATTTTCCCTAAAGACAATTTTTATGAAAGTTTCTTTTAAGAAAACGTTTCATTGACAATTCTCTATAGAAACCGTTTCCTGAAATTTTCTCTAAAGAAAATTTTTCGGGGAATTTTCTCTAAAGACAATTTTAATGAAAGTTTCTTTTATGAAAACGTTTCATTGAACATTCTCTAAAGAAACCGTTTCCTGAAATTTTCTCTAAAGAAAGTTTTTTAAAGAATTTTTGTCATCAAATTTGGTCCAAAAATTTTTCTTCAGAAATTTTTCCTGAAAAGAAAATTTCTCATGAATATTTTCCTAGAAATGAAATTGTTTATTAAATTTTTCATTAAATTATTTGTTAAGAAAATTTTTATGAAATATTCTGTTTATAAAAAAAATGTTCATAAAATTTTCCCAAAAAAGAAAGTTTTTCATGAAATTTTGTCTTAAGAAAATGTTTCATTCATTTTCCTTTAAGGAAAATTTTTCATAAAATGTTCACGAAAGAAAAAGCTTTTATTGAATATCCCAACATATGTCTAAAACTTTCCTTAAAAGAAAAATTTTTCTAAAAAAATTGTTTTAAAAATTTTTTTAAATTTTTCTCTAAAAAAAAACTTTAAATGAAATTTTTTCCTTAAGCCAAATTTTAATGACTTTTTTTCTAACTTTTAACAGACATTTCCATAGTCAAGGCCATATGGATTTACAGTAGCGGAGTATTACCTACAAAAATGTTCATCTCAGTGGGAAAACTACTCCCTACCAAACATGTGTTTATCAGCATTTATGCTAATGGAAATGTTAGCAGTTGGAAAATTACACACACTCTCCTCCTCTTCATTCTTCTCTAATACCTCCTTTGCCAACAATTAAATTAATAACCATCTATGAATGTGGGGAAGCCATAATAATAATTGCCATTTTCCTTTGGTCCAACTGGCGAATAAACGGCCAGTGTTGGTTAGCCTCGCCAGCTAGCTGCTGTTTGTTGCAACAACTCCCAATTGGCCACATGGTTTAAGGCTTCATATTCGAATATTTGCTACTCTATGTTGCCGATATGGCAGTCAGATCAGTAAATTTTAGTTGCGGAGTTCTGTTGCATGTTGCGTCGATTCGTGGTTGTTTGATGCAGCTGGTGCTTAGCATATAGCCAAATAAGAGCCTGCTTAGCCAATTGCTGGATCGTGGCAAAATACTCGCCAAGCCTTTTGGCGCTTCAAATACCGTATAGGTGTCTGTTGCCAAGTGTTCCCCAATGTTGCGGCCATTTAAATGCGAAATTAATTTCAAACACGATAACAATTTTTCTCACTCCATAGTTGAGTTGTGGCAGCTAATATGTTAATATGTTTTGTTTTTGCTTTTAGCCATTAGAGTTGTTGTTGTTGCAATGTTTGGTGGAATAAATTTGAGTTCATTAAAATAATTATTAATTTAAATACGAGTTAGAGGGGGAGAGAGAGAGATAGTTATGATAATAAGCATTTTTAAAATCTATTGAAATTGAGTTTTAGTGAATTTTTTTGCCGAGGTTAACATTAAGTCGTGGGTTAAATCATACGGATTGGGTATATCGGACTTTAAATTAAACAAGTAAGAGTGCTAAGTTCGGCCGGGCCGAATCTTATATACCCTCTACCATGGATCGCATTTGTCGAGTTCTATGCGCGATATCTCTTTTTAGACAAACAAAGAATATTGATTAAGACCTGTTATGATATTGGAGCTATATCAAGTTATAGTCCGATTCGGACCATAAATGAATGCTGAACTTTGTAGAAGTCATTGTATAATATTTCAGTTCATTCGGATAAGAATTGCGCCTTGTAGGGGCTCCAGAAGCCCCTATCGGGAGATAGGTTTATATGGGAGCTGTATTAAGCTACTGATCGATTCCGACCATATTAGACACGTATGTGAAAAGTTATGAGAGAAGCCGTTGTACAAAATTTCTGCCAAATCGGATGATAATTGCGCCCTCTAGAGGCTCAAGAAGTCAAGATTCCAGATCGGTTTATATGGCAGCTATATCAGGTTATGTATCGATTTGCGCCATACTTAACACAGTTATTGGATGTCATAACAAAACACCTCATGCAAAATTTCAGACAAATCGGATGAGAATTGCGCGCTCTATTGGCTCAAGAAGTCAAGATTCAAGATCGGTTTATATGACTGCTATACCAAATTATTAACCGATTTGAATCATACTTAGCACAGTTGTTGGAAGTGATATCAAAACACTACGGGCAAAATTTTCAGTCAAATCGGACGAGAATTGTGCCCTCTAGAGGCTCAAGAAGTCAAGACCCTAGGTCAGTTTATATGGGTCAAAACAAGGACCTATTTAAACCATACATAGCGCAGTTGTTGGAAGTGATAACAAAACACCACGTACTAAATTTCAGTCAAATCGGAGGAGAATTGCGCCTTCTAGAGGCTCCAGAAGTCAAGACCCAAGATCGGTTTATATGGCAGCTATATCAAAACATGGACCGATTTGACCCATTTACAATCCCAACCGACCTACACTAATAAGAAGTATTTGCGCAAAATTTCAAGCGGATAGCTTCGATAGACGGACAGACAGACGGACTTACAGACGGACGGACAGACGGACGGACAGACGGAGTGACAGACGGACGGACGGACAGACGGATGGACGGACGGATGGACGGACATGGCTAGATCGACTTAAAATGACATGGGTGGTCTCACACGAATATTTCGAGGTGTGACAAACAGAATGACGAAATTAGTATACCCCCATCGTATGGTGGTGGGTATAAAAAGATAGTTTTATAGTTTAATAGGTGATATGAAACAAGGCCCCAATGCAATAAAGCCCCAAACGGAAAATGAAATAAAAACCAATAAATAGATCTTTACTTCATAATGAAAAACAACCCCAAAAGTAAAAAATGAAATAAGACCGCAACGAAATGAAAAAAACACCCCAAACTAAAATGAAATAAGGCCCGTAAATTTGGGGCATTTTTTCATATGAAATAAAGGCCCAATTTTAATATAAAATCATGTCCCAATAAGAGTGCCAGACATTAGTCAGGCAAATCTTTCGAAATGTGCTGCTCTCTCATATTAAATGAAAAAATAAAACGAAATAAAGCCCCAAAAACTAAGTTTGGGGCTTTGTGTCATTTTTAAATTTAAGCTTTTATTTCATACGAAATTAAGCCCTAATTTTCAAAGGAAATAAAGCCCCATAAAACGAATTAAAGCCCAAATTATCGTTGTTTTTGTTTACTGTATAAAAAATTGGGGTCTTATTTCATTTTTCGTTTGGGGCTTTATTGCATTGGGGCATTATTTCATACCGCCGTTTAAAAGTCTCAAAACTTCGTTATATCAGATAGGCAATTCTGAAAGCATTTACCGGCAGCTTTTTAGGAACAGTCACTTTATATAATTTTTTAAAAAGTATCTAACCAAATTGCGCAGACGAGCTGTGGCTTACGCCTTATCAGCTTGTCGTCTACGGTCTTAAATAGTTCAGCCGGCAACCCATCGGCTCCTGCTGCTTTATTATTTTTCAGTTAGGTTACTGTTACGTAGACCTCGTTCTGATTAGGTGGTACACATTCTATACCATCATCAGGGATTGGTTCTATGATACATTCATGGTAACTATCAATGGATTCCAGCAGTTGGGAAAATTGTTCTTTCCATATCCTCAGCACACTATTTGTACCAGTTACAAGATATCCTTCTTTGTCTCTAAAGGTGGATGTGTCTGCACCAAAGTCATCGGTTTGATGTTTAATTCTTTGTTAGAATTTTCGGAGTTCATTCTAGCTCCCGAACATCACGATTCCTTAACAATCACTCAGGCCCGAAGGACAACGAATGATAGATGGTCACAAAGAGGGGGCTGTGAGCATTTCAAAACTATGTGGCCTAATCTAGACTTGAAGAGGTCTACTGCTTTGCTGTCATTGGCTAGAACAGACGTCTCAGTCATTGTGTCCGTCATGACAGGAAAACATGCTGACAGACCGAAGGTTGCCAGCAATGACTTTTACAGAAGCTGTGAGGGCATCGAAGAAGAAAAGACTTTCGAACACCTTCTGTGTGCGTGTCCCGCACTAGCAGTTAGAAGGAGTTCCACTTTAGGTTCTCATTTCCTTGAGAACCCGTCTGATTTAGCGGATGTGAACATTCGTTCAACGGTAGGAACTAGAAGGCATCTTCCTTCTTCTGTTCCTGTGGTATCACAAGGGACGAATACGTCTAAATGAGTTTGATGGCACACTGCCACTTAAACCTAACCTAACCTACTACCATGTTCTTTGCCGCGGCGATGTCTTTTAGCCTTAATCCATTATGGAATGTTTCTTCGTCAAGGCTAAATTTTCCGACTGAGATATTTTCCTTCCCTATTTTCGGATTGAAATCTCCCAGAACGATTTTAGTATCATGGGCGGGACAGCGGTCATATTCTCCTTCTAGGCGCTCGTAGCATGGGCGCAAATGAGGCAGATATTGTAAATTCTGTCCTTTATATGGATTGTGGCTAGCCTCTTAACAGGTTTTTTCGCCATTTATAATATTGGGTTGCCCAAAAAGTAATTGCGGATTTTTTAAAAGAAAGTAAATGCATTTTTAATAAAACTTAGAATGAACTTTAATCAAATATACTTTTTTTACACTTTTTTTCTAAAGCAAGCTAAAAGTAACAGCTGATAACTGACAGAAGAAAGAATGCAATTACAGAGTCACAAGCTGTGAAAAATTTTTTCAACGCCGACTATATGAAAAATCCGCAATTACTTTTTGGGCAACCCAATATGTTCAATAGTTTTTTCTAAACTTAACCATCTCTCCATGCTGTCAATCAATAACCTGCTCCCAGCACTTTTTCAGTGCTTCAGCTCCACATTGATCGTCATATGCCAATTTTAATTAACCACCGAGCCATTCTCATAAACAATGAATAAGTACTCTGTCATTTGTGGTTAATTATGCAACGTGGATTGATTTTGTGACACCCCCAAACGAGCAACAACAATAGGAAGTAGTTTTGTGTACTCCAAGCCAACTATGGGTATTGGGAGTGTCATGCCCTGGGCTATGACGCTTCTGGCTGGCTAACTGTGTAGGCGAATATTTTAATTTGTGAATTGATTAAAATAGCGATTTCAACTTTTATTGGAAAATTGAAAATCAGTGATTTTCTAGTGTGCGAGTACTATAGGCGTATGTGTGTTTGTGTGTTTATTGCTATTTATTGTTGCCAACTAAATTTTTATTGTTTATTGTCATTTAATAATAGTAGACAGAGTCACTATGCTGCCATTGCTGCCGTTGCTGGCAATGGCAGCCGGCTTCCCTAAGCCACAAACAGCGGCAATAACGATTATAATAATGGTCGTTTACAAAGAGGGAAAGAGGCGGCATAGTTTTATGGATGGTTTAATGGAGGTTTTAAAAAAATACACCGTAAAAAATGGAGAGGCTAAGGAAAAAATGTTAAAACACATTTTTTTTCAATAGAACTTGCGAAAAAATTAAAAACCAAACCCATATTTCTGAAATTAAATATTTTTCTTTATTTTATTAAATAGTTTAATTTTTCTTATAATTTTTTTCAGTGCATATTATATGCACATGCTGCTGCTTCGTTCTGGTTGGCTGTTTTTCATTTTCCGTAATTTGTTTTTCATTTAATTACCATTATTTTCCAATTGAGTGGATTGAATTTACGTTTAACACATTCAATTATATTTAAGCATGTGCTCGCATAGTAAAATAGTGAAATTTTTATGGGCACAAGAGGGAAATATATAAGAAACTAGCTGGCCCGGTGTGTTTCGTTTCACCCATAAGTGTTTGCGACTCACTTTTGACAAGGTCTAAATTTGAAAATCATCTATTTTAGCATTTAACTCTCATATAACTTTCGTTTGAGTCCCATGTTGTCCCGTTACGTGGACATGTCCATTTCGTATACTACTCTCAAGTAACTTTCGTTTGAATCCCATATTGTCCCGATCGGCCTACATGTTCATTTGGGGTGGGACGGCCCTCCTGAGATTTGTAACGACGAGTTTACCACTGGTTGCTGGGGTACAGCTCTCCGAAGTCAGGGTCATTCATAGAAATTTGTTTGTGTCAGTGACAGAGAGAGAAAAGTCGATTTATATTTATTTCAATGTGTTTTATTTGGTAAATAGTACTTAATCGAAGTGTTATCGATTATGGCTTAAGTTCCAGACGGAGATCTGCGTCCTGGCTATATTAGTCCCGGAGACGTGATTCACTCACGTCGTAGATAGGACACCAAATCACGGTGTGGTGGTCGCAGGCCGATGGCACGCGTATGCGTACGAGAACTCGGAGGCTCTTATGTGTGAAGGCCAATGGCGAGGTGTTGGCTATGTGTGTTTCGGAGACGTGATTCACTCACGGCGTGGATACGGCACTAAATCACGGGGTGATGGTCTAAGGCAGAAAGCACGTGGTTGTATTGATGGGCTCGGCGGCTCTTATGTCTGAAGAACAAAGGCGTGGTGCTGGCTACGATGGTCTCGGAGACGTGATTCGGCACTAAATCACGGGGTGATGGTCTAAGGCGGAAAGCACATGGTCATATTCGGGGGCTCAGTGCCTCTCAGAGACGTGATTCACTCACGGTGTGGATACGGCACTAAATCACGGGGTGATGGTCTAAGGCAGAGAGCACATGGTCATATTCGCGCGCTCAGTGCCTCTTATGTCTGAAGGACAAAGGCGAGGTGCTGGCTATGTATGTTTCAGAGACGTGATTCACTCACGGCGTGGATACGGTACTAAATCATGGGGTGATCGTCTAAGACAGAAAGCACGTGGTCATATTCGCGGGCTCTGTGGCTCTTATGTCTGAAGGACAAAGGCGAGGTGCTGGCTAAGTGGGTTTCAGAGACGTGATTCACTCACGACGTGAATACGGCACTAAATCATGGGGTGATCGTCTAAGGCAGAAAGCACATGGTCATATTCGCGGGCTCAGTGGCTCTTATGTCTGAAGGCCAAAGGCGAGGTGCTGGGTATGTGTGTTTCAGAGACGTGATTCACTCACGGCGTGGATACGGCACTAAATCATGGGGTGATCGTCTAAGGCAGAAAGCACGTGGTCATATTCGCGGGCTCAGCGGCTCTTATGTCTGAAGGCCAAAGGCGAGGTGCTGGCTATGTGTGTTTCAGAGACGTGATTCACTCACGGCGTGAATACGGCACTACATCATGGGGTGATCGTCTAAGGCAGAAAGCACGTGGACGTATTTGCGGGCTCAGCGGCTCTTATGTCTGAAAAACAAAGGCGAGGTGCTGGCTAAGTGGGTTTCAGAGACGTGATTCACTCACGGCGTGGATACGGCACTACATCATGGGGGATCGTCTAAGGCAGAAAGCACGTGGTCGTATTCGCAGGCTCAGAGGCTCTTATATATGAAGGACAAAGGCGAGGTGCTGGCTATGTATGTTTCAGAGACGTGATTCACTCACGGCGTGGATACGGCACTTAATCATGGGGTGATCGTCTAAGGCAGAAAGCACGTGGTCGTATTCGCGGGTTCAGCGGCTCTTATGTCTGAAAAACAAAGGCGAGGTGCTGGCTAAGTGGGTTTCAGAAACGTGATTCACTCACGGCGTGGATACGGCACTAAATCATGGGGTGATCGTCTAAGGCAGAAAGCACGTGGTCATATTCGCGGGCTCAGCGGCTCTTATGTCTAAAAAACAAAGGCGAGGTGCTGACTATGTGTGTTTCGGAGACGTCGTTCACTCACGGCGTGAATACGGCACTAAATCAAGGGAAAATCACCCCGTGATTTAGTGAGCTTGGGCACTTTCCTTGTCACAGACTTGACCCCAAATTTTTATAGAAGTTTCGCATTCTAGTTCCAATTACCGGTTTGGGCGGTTTTCCGGGGGTAGCGGCCCCCCTGGGAGTTGACTCCGAATTTTCACATCATCACGACCTGGCGACTTAAAGGAGTCGTCACTTCTTATCGCCCAAAGGATTTCGGCTCAGACACAATTTCCCTAATGGTCTCCGATGAATGAATATCAGTGACAACCACTTCTGACGCCACGCTGTCCGTTTAAGAATTTCCCGGGAAATTTGTATCAATGAGTAGTTCTAGCGTTTCATTACTAGACATTGTCCATACTTTCTCTGACTTCTGAGTATACCCCACCGTAATAGATTTCGTGGACAGAATCTTCCTTAGCCTAAAGGCCTCAGATGTATCCTCCACGGAGCTGCAAAATTCTACCCAGGATTTGTTCTGAGCCTTTCTAAGCTCGCCCTTATATTTTCTTAACTTAGCCCTATAGATGCCCCAATCGTGTGGTGCTCTAGTGGCTTTTGCTCTGTTGAAGAGTTTTCTTGGACCAACCAGCTCTGGGGTCCACCATGGCGGTCACTGTTTGCCCCTTGGCTTGGTACTAGGACATGCTAACACAAGCAAGTCATTCAGGTCCTCCGAGATTCGCTTGACCACTATGTCTATATCCTCCGTAGTTTCCATTTCCTTATCTGGTCTAGAAGGGATAGACGTGCAGAATTTGTGCCGAAATTTATCCCAATCCTCCTTTCTTCTGTTTAGCCGAGGGACCACTTCTACAGTATTTTCCCCAAGGCCAAAACTAATAGAACGATAATCATAGAAGCTGTGGTCACCCAACACTTTCCACTCGCATATTCTTGCGCATATATCTTCCGACGTGAAAGTAACATCTAGTAACTCCTACCTGTTCCTGGGAAAAAAGGTTGGTTTAACCCCTTTATTACAAATTGCGAAGTTTCCCATATCTGGTGACGTACATTAGCATCACTTGATACAATGAGGCTCTTCTTCCTACAGAAGCGCCGTCAAGCAGCAAATTAAAGTTTGAAGGCGGCATATCTGAATCGTGTGCCATATATAAGGAGGCCAGCCAGTAACGAGGCTTATTTATTGCAAGGCTACTGCTGAATCTTCAGTGCTTAGCGACGGAGGAAGAAAAACATTTAAACTACTCTTTGCAAGAACACAGGCTTCGTGTCTCCCATTCCCCGTACCCTTGAGGAGTTTATATCCTGGAATTCTTATTCCACGAACCATTCCTCCATACACCCATGGTTCCTGGATAAGAACCACTTCAAATCCCCCTGCTATCAGGAGTACCTTTAGTGCCGCCGAAGCGGCCTTACAATGGTGGAGATTTATCTGTAGAAATCGGACCATAGTCAGGATTTAGAACTTGCACCAATGTTGTATTAGCCTAGACTTTTGAATCCATCAGGAATTCATCCTCACAAGATTCGTTAGATCTTGTCATTATGAGCTTCCGTACACATCCAGGGGCAGGTGAGACAGCTGTGGAACCACTCTTGCTCAGGACACTGGACACTTGCGATGTAAACGATTCCTCCTTAGATGCTTCACGAGCTGCGGCTGTGGAATAACTTTTTGACTTCTGTGCTTTAACCCACCCAGTCCAGCTTTGTGACCCACCCACACAGGGCTTGCCGGGTCCTGTTTCGATGCCATCACCTGCTGTCTCGATTGTGGCAATCTCCTGCAATCCGCCAGACTTTAGCGATGTGGTCGATAGTTCTTCAGGCAAGGGTTCAGCAATAACTACTGAGTCGTCTCCTAATTCCCCAACCCCATTGCTTCTATAGACCTTCAATTTCAACTTGTTGAATCCGTAGGATACATCCCCTTCAAAATTGTTGAGGTCTGCGAAAGCCGGAGTTTAGTACGAATACTGCATGTCTCCGGTCACCATCAGCCTCATCCAATCTTCCAATCGGTGGATGCAAGTTTGTAATTACATTCCTTTAGTCTTCCAAGTATGGATTCAGGATCTGAGGGAATCCTTGGTATTCAAGTATGCGCCATTGGTCGAGAAGAAATATCTTCCTTCTTGACTAAATCTAGTGCTGCACCTGGCCAGACCTAGCCAAAATTTTTTTAGGGCGAAACGATACATTTCAATTGATCGTTGATCCCCGTCAACGTCACAAACGGGAGGAGATCCAGGAAATTCCGCAAGGACATCGGAGTATACTGATGACAGTCCATTGACTATCCCACTCCAATTATTCCTAGGTATGCAGTCCTGTTCTTCTCCCTTGTCGACAATTGCCATCACCAAACTGTCCCAAGCGACATTAGCAAAGGTTCTTGGACCCATCTTACTATTGTTCGCCCTAGTTCTTTTAGGCATGGGAAGCCCTCCAGGTGACCACAGCCTTTGGGCTGACTGCGGTGCAGTTTCCGAATCTAGACGTGTAGACTTTGGGGTAACCTGTGCAGCGAATTCCCGAGCCCAATTTAGGGAGTCTCTCTCACTATTAGTGAGAGTCTTGGGATCATTCGCACCAAGCCTCTCAATAAACCTGAGAGCGATAGGTCTTCTATTATTCCAACCTCTTAAAAAGCGTGTTGGTTTGCCGGGGAAGGCCGATGGCCTAGGCAAATGGTAGGCATGCGAAGAAAGAATAGATTCGGCTAGTGGAGCCTGGAGCACCCGCTCCACCAGTCGAGGTTTCGGCCTGATACCACCACCGCAGCTGTTGGTTCTTTGGAGTCCATTCTGAGCCTTCTCCCGGACTCTAGATCTGCTGCTCCACTGAAAACAGAGGCAGATCATCAACTGCCTACGGGATACCTCTTTCGCAGCTATCCTTGAGTGACTTAAATTTTTCTTTCAAAAAAAATGACCTTGTACGAGTTCAGGAAAATTATAGCGGAACGAAATAAAAAAATGTCCGCTCCACTCAACCGTTCAAACAAGAATCCTCAATGGCATTACCTATGACAGCTTACATATATGTCAACAATGGCTTGAATCGGTTTAAAACCTGATATAGCTCCCATGTAAACACATCTCCCGATTGTATTTTTTAACTTCTAGAGGGCGCAATTCTTATTCGATTGTTATGAAATTCTGTACAACGACTTTTCCTATGACCTCTAACGTAAGTGCCAACTATTTTTCAAATAGGTCTTGAACCTGATGTAGCTCCCATATAAACCGATCACCAGATTTTACTTCTTGAGCCTCTAGAGGGCGCAATTCTTATCTGATTTGGCTGACATTTAGCACAATGACTTTTTCTATGACCTCAAATATATGTGCCGAATATGGTTCGAATCGGTCTAAATCCTGATATAGCTCCCATATAAACCGATCTTCTGATTATATTTCTGGAGCCTCTAGAGGGCGTAATTTTTATCCGATTTGGCTGACATTTTGCACAATGACTTTTTCTATGACCTCAAACATATGTGGCAAGTATGGTCTAAATCGGTTTAAAATCTGATATAGCTCCCATATAAACCGATCTCCCGATTGTATTTCTGGAGCCTCTAGAGGGTGCAATTTTTATCGGATTTGGCTGAATTTATGCACAATGTCTTTACCTACGACCTCTAACATATGTGCTAAATATGGTTCGAATCGGTCTAAAACCTGATATAGCTCCCATATAAACCGATCTCCCGATTATACTTCTTAAGCCCATAGAGGGCGCAATTCTTATCCAATTTGTCTGAAATTTTTTGCATTAGCTTTTTATGTTACCTCTAACATATGTGCCAAGTATAATTGGAATCAGTTTATAACTTGATATACTTCCCATATAAACCGATCACCAGATTTTACTTCTGGAACCTCTAGGGGGCGCAATTCTTATCCGACTTGGCTGAAATTTTGCACAATGACTTTACCTATGACCTCTAACATGTGTGCCAACTATGGTTCGAATCGGTTTGAAACCTGATTTAGCTGCCATATAAGCCGATCTCCCGATTACATTTCTTTAGCCTCTAGATGGCGCAATTCTTATCCGATTTGGCTGACATTTTTTGCAGTGACTTCCTCTATGACCCCAAAATTAAGTATTAAGTATGATCTGAATCGGTTTAAAACCTGATATAGCTCCCCTATGAACCCATCTCCCGATTATATATCTTTAGCCTCTAGAGGGCGCAATTTTTATCCGATTTGGCTGAAATTATGCACAATGACTGTACCTATGACCTTTAACATGTGTGCCAAATATGGTTCGAAACGATTTAAAAACTGATATATCTCCCATATAAACACTTCTTCTGATAACACATATTCGGTCTCTAGATGGCGCAATTTTTATCCGATTTGGCTGAAATTATGCACAATGACTTTACCTATGACCTCTAACATGTGTGCTAAATATGGTTCGAAACTATTTAAAACCTGATATATCTCCTATATAAACACTTCTCCTGATAACACATCTTCGGCCTCTAGATGGCGCAATTTTTATCCTATTTTGCTGAAAATTTGCTAAATGACAGCTATTACCGCTTACATATGTGTCAACTATGGCTCGAATCGGTCTAAAACCCGATATAGCTTCCAAGTAAACACATCACCCGATTGCGCCCTCTATATTTCTAGAGGGCGCAATTCTTGACCGATTTGGTACTCCGAAACAACATCTACCGCGGTTTCTCCCTGGGGGAGTTTTGCCCGAAGAGGAAGTGAAAAGTATCTCGAATTCTATTCCACTTCCTAAAGTAGAACAATGAACCTAGAATACAGGAAGTATTTCTATTTTACCTTAAGGCTACCATTTCAGCTTTAACGCTAGCATTCAATCATTGCACACTCGTCTTCCAGATACACCTAGGCAAGTTAATCCCAATTCGATTAGGTAGCCAATAAAGTTATCATCGAACTCATTTTGGGTAATCAAATCGAAAGCATAGCTGTAATCTCTTAACTTGATAAAGCTACTCCAGAGGCTATTTCACATTCACAATTTTGTGATCATTCAATGTCCGATTATCGACAATGGACCAGCGAATGAAATTAATCTCATATTAAAATAAAGTCATTATATGCTGTTGCCTTGTGTATTGAATTTCCCCGAGTTGAACAGTCAGTTGGTTCAGTCATTCAGTCGCAGATGAGATTCTGTGTTCATTGATATTCCCCAACAACTAAATTAAAACATATTCAAGTTGCTTATTAAAATTTAATTATGGGCTATCAAAAGTTTGATAAATATACTAAAGGCAGAGCACCAAACCGAGCAGAGCTGCAGAACAGCCCAGCCTATGATGATGATATAAGGAATAAATATTTTTTTAATTGGAAATTTAAGCCACACATCCGTTCCACCGAATTAACCAAAAAAAAAAAACAATCAACAACTTTATCCACACACCGACTCAGTATGAACCGACAGACGGACGGACGTTCCAACGCTGAGATAATCAAATTATATACTTTCAGCTGCAGCATTTAAGCCAAAGTCTGTCTTTAATTTGAGCCCATACAGGGTTTTGCTTTCCAATGAAATAAAGAAGTCAACACGTAAAATATCAATCTTCCCAAAATACAAAACAGACCAAACAAACAGTCTGAGGCTGCAAAATCATGGAGGTTAGGAGAAATTAAAAAAAGAAACTAAGAAGCCTCTATCGATGCTTTCCTTAGCCAAAAGTGTGCAGACAGACTACTGTAACATCATTTGTTTGGCCTGTTTTATTGTTTTGGCCATTTGATGGGCTACACCAAAAGGTTCTACGCCAGCTTATGCACCATGCAGCCGCCACCGCAACACGCCTCTTAGAAGCCAAAAACCATGCTTGTCTTCTCAGCCGCCAAACAACAGTCACACCGCCCATTTTTACCATAACCAAATGACCTTACGAGCTGCTCACACCATTCTGGGTCAAAACAAATGATGATGTTGCTCTGTTGCTACCATCATTGTTTCATCGACAACTTGGCTCTGCATTCGAATCTAAGGTGTGAGTGTTTCTTTTTTTTTCAGCCTAACAAGAGCGAAAAGCGAAAAAAAGGAAATTAACTGCCATTAGTCATTTGCTGGGTAATTCGGCTAATTTGAGTAGCCTGGTAGGTTGCCAGCCAACATTCTGCCACACAGACAAAAGAAGAAAATTTTATGAGGTCCCTAATTAAGTTGAAATAATTTAACCATGTTTTTGTTATTGTTTTTTTGGGGGGAAAAACAACATCCACATCTTGTAATGTGTACTTTTGAATAATTTCTTTTTGGTCTATTCCTTACATCTTCTTTTAACTCTCCCTTGGCCCGGGCTGTGTTTTGTCGAGCAAACGAATTAATTTGTAACTGGGCCATAAAGCCTGGCCCCTTACAGACCATTTCCATTTCAACTTCTGGCCGCAATCCAAGGTGGGCAGTAGCAGTAAAATCAAATTGTTCCATGTACAAACAGCATGAGCAGGAGGATGCCAAGCCAGGAAATCAAACAAATAATTAAAAAAACAGGTTGAATTTTCCTTTTTCACTGTCATTAGCACAGTGTTTCAAAGCAGAAAAAAAACACAAAAACAAATTTTTCTCATGAGGCAAAATTTCCATGAAATTTTCTCCCAAGAAAAATTTTTATGAAATTTTCTCTAAAGAAAACATTTCCATGAAATTTTCTCTAAAGAAAAAATTTCCGTGAAATTTTCTCTAAGCCAGAATTTCCATGAGACTTTCTCTAAAGAAAAAATTTCTATGAAATTTTCTCTAAAGAAAAAATTTCTATGAAATTTTCTCTAAAGAAAAAATTTCTATGAAATTTTCTCTAAAGAAAAAATTTCTATGAAATTTTCTCTAAAGAAAAAATTTCTATGAAATATTCTCTAAAGAAAAAATTTCTATGAAATTTTCTCTAAAGAAAAAATTTCTATGAAATTTTCCCTAAATAAAAAATTTCTATGAAATTTTCATAAAAACTTTTTTAGAGATAATTTCAAGAAAAAATTTCTATGAAAATTTCTGTAAAGAAAAAATTCTTATGGCAAGTCAGCCAGAAAGTCAAAGGCTCTACTTTAGAGGGAGACAGCGTCCGATAAACTACGGAGGAGATGTGGGAAAACTCTTAGACTTCTGAGACATAGCTCGGGAAGCATGACTCCCTTACTCTGAGATCTCCAAAGAGAATTCTTTGAAGGGCGACATATTCAGAACGACAATGTAGACGGTGCCCCAATTGCCAATATCTTTTTTCCTTCAATACTCTGGGGGTCGTTTAAAGCATTTCTAAAAAGCATTTGGTCCATATAATAAAATATTTTTCAGTCCACCACAGTAGGCTCATCTTTCTCTAAAAAGAAATTTCTCTGATATGGCCAATACAATCGAAAATGGCCAATATCTGCTTTCCTTCTATACTCTGGAGGTCGGTTAAAGCATTTCTGCAAAGCCCTTGGTCCATGTAATAAATTCTCAAGCGATGATTTACGCACTTTTCTTCAGTCCGACACAGTGGGCTTATCTTACTCTAAAGTGAAAATTTTCGGATATGGCCAATACAATCGAAAATGGCCAATATCTGTTTTCCTTCAATACTCTGGGGGTCGAAGAAAGCATTTATGCAAACCCCTTGATACTTATAATAAATCCCCTAGCGGTGATTGACGCACTATTTTTCAGTCCGCCACAGTGGGCTCATCTTTCTCTAAAACTAAATTTCTCTCATGTGATCAATACAATCGAAAATGGTCAATATCTTGTTCCTTCAATACTGTGGGGGTCGGTTAAAGCATTTCTGCAAAGCCCTTGGTCCATGTAATAAATCCTCAAGCGATGATTTACGCACTTTTCTGCAGTCCGACACAGTGGGCTTATCTTTCTCTAAAGTGAAATTTCTCTGATATGGCCAATACAAACGAAAATGGCCAATATCTTTTTCCTTCAATACTCTGGGGGTCGATCAAAGCATTTCTGCAAAGCCCTTGATACATATAACAAATCCTCTAGCGGTGTTTGACGCACTATTTTTCAGTCCGCCACAGTGGGCTCATCTTTCTCTAAAAATAAATTTCTCTGATATGGCGAATACAATCGAAAATGGCCAATATCTGTTTTCCTTCAATACACTTGGTGTTGGTTAAAGCATTTCTGGAAAGCCCTTGGTCCATATAATAAATCCCCAAGCGGTGATTGACACACTATTTTTCAGTCCGCCACAGTAGGCTCATCTTTCTCTAAAGTAAAATTTCTCTGATATGGCCAATACAATAGAAAATGGCCAATATCTGCTTTCCTTCAATACACTTGGTGTTGGTTAAAGCATTTCTGTAAAGCCCTTGGTCCATATAATAAATCCCCAAGCGGTGATTTACGCACTTTTTTTCAGTCCGACACAGTGGGCTTATCTTACTCTAAAGTGAAAATTTTCGGATATGGCCAATACAATCGAAAATGGCCAATATCTGTTTTCCTTCAATACTCTGGGGGTCGAAAAAAGCATTTCTGTAAACCCCTTGATACATATAATAAATCCCCTAGCGATGATTGACGCACTATTTTTCAGTCCGCCACAGTGGGCTCATCTTTCTCTAAAAATAAATTTCTCTGATATGGCCAAGCCCTTGGTCCATATTATAAATCCCCAAGCGGTGATTTACGCACTTTTTTTCAGTCCCACATAGTGGGCTCATCTTTATCTAGAATAGCACTCGTGCCACGCGCCTCCTCCTCTTGTTCGTCACGCCACCTCCTCTTCGTCTAGTCAAAAGACTGGTTTTGAGCTTCTCGCATCACCATTGACTACAGATGCCATTGCATTCGTATCTATATGAGAACTTGGCCCACAATTGCTGGTTGGTTCTTAATCATTGTCCCTCTTGGAACTCTGGCTTGAAGGGATAAAGTTCGATTTGGATGATAATGGTCATTGTATAAAGGTCCTTGTATACAGATTAGTCGACACTACTACGAGACAGCAACGAAAGATCCGCTGAGAATTTTGGAAAGATTTTTGGAAAGATATGGCATTGAAAAGACTGTCATCCAGGAACCATGGCTCACGGAATCAGATAAAGTAAGCGGAAGTTTCCTCCCCTAGAAGAAAATAAAAATAGAAGTTGTATCATAGGCATTAGCAATCTGACCCTATTCTCATATGATGTCTCGTTAATGTGAAGACAAACGAGAACTGGTAAGGGTCTTCGTGTTCATAGTGTAAGGCAATTCCCTGATAGATATAGTCCGGGACTTGAACAGACAGCAAGGGACATGACCTTATTGGCATGATGATCTATTTTCAGTCTTCCATAGCCATTTAACAGCAGCAAAACTGTACTTTTTTCGGCACACCTGCGATTTCGCTGATATTTGCGGATGTGGTTTGACCTCGGGAACATTTCCATCGTAATCTACTCCTTCGTACATTTCATTTGATACCCATATTGCCTATGTTAACAGGGTTCAAAATTCTCAAGACCCCTAGGTCCTTCCTGGATCCAAATTTGAGACAGGCTTTTGCATATTCGTAGTCTACTCGAAAACACCTTTTATTCGATACCTATATTGCCTATTTTTGACCGAATCCTCCAAGGGGCGGTTTTTGTCCCCTGGGATGGCCGCCAAACACTTAGTCCCTATTATTAATGTCAGATTCGTATTATATTTCCCAATTCCTCTCATTTGGTACCCATGATGGGGCGTTCCCCCAGGTTGTTGGAAATCAAATTAAAAAAAAAACGTGTCCTTGATGTTGCCAGAAAATTGCAAACAAAAATTTTATTAATGATAATCCAAAAACACCAAAATATATTAAAAAATATTTCGGGGTCAAACCACTTGGGGCAACGGCCCTCACAAACGAGAATGTTGACCAATGGGTACCAAATGAAATGTAATTGGAAGTAGAATACGAATCTGATATAAATATTGCACATTTTGCCATGCACATTCCACTAAGAAACAGGGCCAAACTTCTCACATATCAATGAGTGCAGTCCGATTCAAGTTTTAAGCTCAATGATAAGGGCCCTCCTTTTTATAGCCGAGTCCTAACGGCGTGCCGTAGTGCAACGCCTTTTGGTACAGAAGTTTTTACATGGCACAGTACCTTACAAATGTTGTCATGAATTTGGAGGTGACCGCTTAAAATTTATAACTATTGGGAAATCAAAATGTGGCGGCCACCCTAGCCTAAATAGACCTCGCAACAATGCATGTAGGCCGATAAAGCAATCTGGGGGAACGCCCCACCCAAACGGGCATGAAGACCAATTAGGACAATATGGGTATCAAATGAAAGATAAGTGGAAGTGGAATACGAATCTGATATAGATATTGTGAACTTAATATGTGGCGGCCACCGACCCCTAAAAACTCCCAACAGTGAATGTTCCCTAGTTGAAACCATTTGGCATTCATATGGAAGGTCTTTAGAAATAGAGTACGAATATTGCGGACTAACTACTTGGAACTTAAATGAAAGCAGGAGATACATACACGAAAATTTTTTGCAATCTTAAACAATACCAAAATAAGAATTTAAAATAAATTTTTGGAGTAAAAAAACCTGGGGGAACTCCCCACCCAAACGGACACTCTAACCAATTAGCTCAAAATGGGTATCAAATGAAAGGTATCTTGGGTTGTAAATCTGGCGGTCACTGAAGGGGCGGAAGACTATTTCACATACGAGAAAAAAAATCTCCTTCGATACACCAGCATTAATGGATTTGCAACGGGATATTGTCCAGTATTTAAACCAGAATGGTCTTGCTTCCATTCTAAGAGGGCGGAACCAACAATTTAATCAAAATTTTGTTTGTATTCTTATAGCTAAGCCAAAAACAACAATTTTCTTAAATTTTTTCGGCTAAAACAACCTGGGGGAGCGCCCCACCCAAACGGGCATGTTGACCAACTGGGACAATATGGGTATCAAATGAAAGGTATTTGGAAGTAGAACACGAATATTTTATTAAATAATATGGAGTTTCAGTATGTGGCAGCCAAACAACATCTAAAAAGCACACCCTACGGGACATGTAAGACGACGATCGAAACAATTTGACTCGAAAACCTAGACTCAAATGATAGGTCTTAAGAAAAAGAGTACGAATATTAGAGACTAGGAGAGGCAGAGGAGAAATCTGATATAAGTATGTGAGACCAGGTGTCAGAGGGGGGAGCATCCGACCCCAAAAATCCGAAAGGACCGGCTCATTACCATAAACCTCCAACAAAAATCATATTGACCGCTTGAGAGCCATTTTAAGTTGCTGCGAAGTACACTGATCCAGCTAGTAGATTAATAAAGACAATAGCAATTGTTAATTTCCCTGGAAAGGTATTAGGGCATTAATGGATTTGCAACGGAATATTGCCAGTTTTTAAACCTGAATGTTCATTGCTTCCATTCTAAGGGTGTGGATCCTCCCCCCTTACAACAATTTAATTAAAATTTTTTTAGCATTCTTATAGCAAATCCAATCACAAGAAATTTCTTACATTTTTTCGGCTAAAACAACCTGGGGGAGCGCCCCACCCAAACGGGCATGTTCACCAATTGGCATAAAATGGGTATCAAATGAAAGGTATTTGGAAGTAGAACACGAATCTTTTATCAATATTGAGGTTCAGTATGTGGCAGCCAAACAACATCTTAAAAACACTCCCAAAGGAGCATGAAGATCAGTCGAAACTTAAAGCAAATGAAAGGTCTTAAGAAAAAGAGTACGAATATCAGAGACGAATGGAGGCCGTCGTAGCGCAGAGGTTTGCATGTCCGCCTATGATGCTGAACGCTTGGGTTCGAATCCTGGCGAGTCCATCAGAAAAAATTTTCAGCGGTGGTCTTCCCCTCCTAATGCTGGCAATATTTGTGAGGTACTATGCTATGTAAAACTTCTCTCCAAAGAGGTGTCGCACTGCGGCACGCCGTTCGGATTCGGCTATAACAAGGAGGCCACTTATCATTGAGCTGAAACTTGAATCGGACTGCATTCATTGATTTGCGAGAAGTTTGCCCCTGTTCCTAAGTGGAATGTTAATGGGCAAAATTTGCATTTTTTATCAAAGACTAAGTATGGGGAGCTCAAATGAAAACAAAGGAAAAATCTTATATTAATATTTGAGGTTAGGTGTCAAATGGGGGAGCTCCCCACAACAAAACACCCTAAAGGACCGCCCCATAACCTTAACATTTGACCGCTTAAGAGCCATTTTAAGTTGCAGCTATATACACCGACCCAGCTAGAAGATTAACAAAGACATTTGGAAATTGTTAATTTTCTCACTAACATCTTATTTAGAGTGACCTGGGAGATTTCTTCTTTATCCTTAAGTAGTGCCCGACCAAGTTTGAGAATACTAGACAGTCACCAAAACTCCTTATCTTAGATTCTGTGAAAATGAGCAATAAAGGATTCCTTCTCTTATTCTTTTCTTTTTTTCCACACTGTGCACCAATGCTTTCACCCTTTAAGGGCTCTAGAAAAAATTTAATTAACTTGTTTTTTTTTTTCTTTCTTCTTCAGTTAAGGTTTTAATCGAATTTTCTTTGGTTTCATCTAAGATTCGGTACAGAGAGCTGTTCACTGATCTCTGGGCTATTCATCACATAACTAATGACAGCCTTTATAGATTTCATCGACCATCTATATTTTGGGTAGGTGATTAAAGTGATTTTTAAGATCAAATGTGATGGAAGGGGGTTATCACCATCACAATAAATGAGATTTGTAGTACTCGGTTTCCTTCAATAAGGCATCTATTGTTCTTTTCTCTATACACCTTATATTTGTTCGAAAGGGGATCTTTAAGTGATCTTGTTTACACACTGGCCACTTAACTACCGTTGCCGTTGCTTCTAATGTTTTTCAATCAAGCCCTTGCTGATGATGACTTCCCTTCAGAAGGCCGCCTAGGCCAAAACATCCATCATTGTCGTCTCCGTCGTCGTCGTCGCGGTGATTGTGATGGCTTCATTTTCCGCGCAGTTGTCTACAAGCGGCAGTGGTAAAAGTACTACGTACGACTGCGCAACTAACAATTACGAGTTTTGTTTAAGCCCTACTCACCCCACTCTGGGCTGTCCATGGAGGCAGTGGTTAACAATAATGGAATAACGTTGTTTGTGATTAAATCGGTAGTAAAGTTTTAATTGGCATAATTTTTCTATCATCAAGAAGAGAAAGAAATTTTGTTAGGTTTGGCTTTGGGCCATCTACTTACCAAAAATAGTTAACAAAAATCATATAGCCAAACACAGCAATGAAAAAAGAAGCCAAGTTACACCCCTCCCCACAACAAACTCCCCCCCGTTTTGGTTCATAGAGAGTCTTTTACTCTACAGCTATGTAATTTAGGCTTTGAGCCAACTCTCCAAGTACTTAACTTGGCCGTATTTATGGCCATCAATTTGTAGTGAATGATTTCATTTTGATTTGGTTTTCTTTCTTTTTGGCCCAGAGAGCATTGCAGGAATGCTGGTTTTTTTTGGTGGTTGCTTTAAATGGATGGCCGAATAGTGTGGTGTTGTGTAATTAAATCTAAGATTTCTGGTTATTATTTTTGTCTTAATCGTCTCGTGGAGTCATTTAATAAATTAACAAAAATAACAAAAGTTAATATTCCCTTCCTTTTGCTTCATGTTGTGGCCTGTAATGACATTAAAATTTATTACCCCACCGTACACCAAACGTTGAAGCAGCCCCACCATCCATCCACCACCATCGTATTGGAATCATTTTTAATTTGTTGGGATTTTTATGAATGGCTGAAGCGTGTATTGACAATGCTTCGGGAGTTTTTGTAATGATTAGCAAAGCCATTCATTGGTGGAGAGGAAATAATTAATATCGACTCAAGTATATGCCACAAAAATTTCTAATTATATAGCGAATGACTTTTGTCAAAAGGAAAGTTTTTGGGAAGCAAGGTTTATGTGTTTGAACACCAAATAACTTGCTGGAGAGTTTGTTTTTTGGGTAAATAGCGCTTGAAAATTTGGACTAAGTGCAAGTGGAGCTTCAGTTCTTGCCATTTTGAATACCTCAATATCGAAAAAACGGTTGTCGCAAAACTTTTCGCAATTTTTAAAATATTTAATTTTTAACTAGGAAAAATTTCCTCTGAATAAGAATTTTTTACTTAATATTAAGAAAAATTTTTTTAATGTTAGTTAAACTCATCCTTATTTGTGCATCATAAAACTTATGACAAAACTATTTTCACTTAGGTTTTAACATCGTTTAAGGTTAGGAAATTGACTTTGGGAAAGGAATGAAATACTATTGTAGTTAAAAAATGGCAGAAGAAAAGGTGTTCTTTGTTAAGAGATTTTTTACTTGATTTGAGAGAAATTTTATATGAAATGTTAATATTGTCAATGTGGGTGACTAGGAATGAACTAAATAGAATCCCTGGGAAAATACACTTAGTACTTTTCACTGCGAGTTATAGGATACTTGACAAACGACAAAACAAGGCGAAATACTTGAGCCTAGTCTTAGATACGAAGTGGTCATGTAAAGAGATGAATAGGAAAATGAAGCAGCAAGGCACTGTGCCCCTTTTACTAGGCAGGAAGATGGTTGGTAAGAACTTAGCCCAAAGAAGATTCAGCATACATCCAGTACCTGTAAGAGATATGCTGAAGAATGGGGCATTAGTATGTTGGAAGGGTGTGCGTAGAAGGACTTGTAGCTAAATTCCTTTGAATAGTAAAATCCTTGAAAAGCAATAAAATTTGGGAATTTTGTCTGCGACAATGAATACTTGTCGCGAAACTTTTCGTAAAATTTAAAAATATTCAATTTCTAACAAGGAAAAATTTCCTTTGACTAAGATTTTTTTTTACTTGATATTAAGAAAATTTTCTTAAATGGTAGTTAAACACATCCTAAATTCTGCGTCTTTTAACTTTTTTAACATACAAAGAAATCTGAGGGATATACGCAATCAGGCGAAAGTCCAGGTTGCTGGCAGGGATAGAACTGACATTCCAAGCACTTCTACGGAAGCTGGAAAAAAATCAGTTATCACGAAGAGCATACCACTGCTAAAATGTTGTAAAAGAAAAGGACTTCCTTGCTTTCAAGGACTCTGAGAAGACCAAGCCAGCCCTCCCTCAGTGAAGACTCCAGACAGTATACTACGCAGTGGGATAGAATCGAAACAGCTACAAATGAAGAGCGCACGGCCCCAGAGTCTTCATGGAGGATTGTGACTTTCAAAAGGACGCCCATAGCACGGAAGGGGAATATGATTGACGAAACAGTTAAGAAGCCGCCCTCTTACGCCAGAGTGGCAAGGAACCATAACAGAGATGTGCTGCCGTATGCAGTCATCGTTATCAGCATTCAATCGGCAACATTCCACCAAATCATCGGTTCCCAAGTGCAGGATCTGAAAATCGAGCGGATTATCGAACAAGTGCGGAAGATCTTCCACCCTTACAGATAATGAGCTGTGAGTATAGAGGGGACATCTTGACGCTGTGCTTGGGGTCAGCAGAATGTTTTGAGACCATCCAAAGCTCGTTAAAAGTATCCACACGTCATGGGAGGGTGTAAAGCTGAACCTGGTGAAAAAGATGGACATCCCCCAGCTCACAAAGGCGAGGGTCTTTACCAAGTGAAGGATCTGGTTAACGAGCGAAACATGTGTGGAAGACCAATACAAATAATGAGCTGTGAGTATAGAGGGGACTTCTTAACGCTGCGCTTTGCGTCAGCAGAATGTTTTGAGACTGTCAAAAGCTTGTTGGAAGGGGGCTTTTAAAAATGTGCAAACCGACACACTGATCCAATTCTTAGAACCGCACAGGGTGAATCCGGTCCTTAGAGTCTGGATAAATCATATGCTATGGAACAGGTGGATTAATTGAGGGTCGCATATAAGGGAGAAAGTGGTACGCTAAAGTGAGGCATTTTATCACCCCTCCTATGGGGGACCACCATAAATAACCTATTACGGATATTGGTGATGCCCCACTCCTATGGGTAACCACCTTAAATAACCTATTACGGATGCTGACTGAGTAGGAATTTAAACTCCTATGCTACGCTGGCGATGTTATGATACCTGTAAGGGATGAGGATCCGAATTTGAAGCACCACATACCACGATTTCAAAATCTGACAAGGTCAAATATTTAGGAGTGATCTTGGAGACGAAACTGTATTGAAAGAGTCATATTCAGCAGCGTACCTAGGAGGCTTACAGATGTTGGGCCGTAGGCTCGAAATGGGGGCTGAATCCAAGGATAGCCTACTGGCTCTACAGGATTAGACCAATTCTTGCAAATGAAATTTTGCCATGAACATTCCACGAAGGAACAGGGCAAACTTCTCATATATCAATGAGTGCAGTCCGATTCAAGTTGAAGTTCAATGATATGATGCCTCCTTTTTATAGCCGAGTCCGAACGGCGTGCCGCAGTGCGACACCACTTTGGCCAGCAAATGTTGCCAGCATTAGGAGGTGAAAACCACCTCTGAAAATTTTGTCTGATGGTTTCGCCAGGATTCGACTCCTCCTCCTTTTTATAGCCGAGTCCGAACGGCGTATGCTATGGGAGAATTGTTAGAGCATATTAGTAGGTCACACCATCACGGTATTGTCGAGGCGACGGTAGAGTGCATGCAAGGAATGGAACAGGTTTTCAATCGGACACCTGAGACGACACAATCTTGGGTTGACGGAACCCTGGTATTGCCATCTGGAAGATCATGTTACACGAATGGATCAAAGCTAGGGGACAGAGTGGGCATGGAACTGAGATCTATTTTAGACTACCTTACCATAATGCGGTCCTGCAGGCGGAGATCCGGGCGATCGCGGAATACTAGAGGTGGTGTGGTGCTAACGCGAGGACGTCGAGTGTGAACATCTTTACCGACAGTAAAATTGCCATAAGGGTAATAAAAACTAGGACGGAGAGGTCACGATGAAAAAGTGGCGCGGTGACAAACCATTGCCTACTTCATAGAAAATGCTGCGAAATCTATTCTTGGGTACCAGAAGCCTTCCCCAAAAAAATCCATGGTACGACCAAGAGTGCCGTGATGCTACTGAAGCCAAGAATGCGGCATATAGAGCAACCACGCAATTAGCAGCAACGTATCGGGAGAAAAGGAGAGGGGAGAAACGTCGATTCCGTTAAAAGAAACAGGAAATGGAAAGACGTGAGTGTGAGCACGTCTGAGCGAATTGAGATGTACAAGAGTCAGAATGAAGTCCAGAAATTCCACCAAAGAATTAAACATCAAACCGATGGCTTTAGTGCAGGCACATCCTGCTGCAGAGACAAAGAAGGAAATCTGGTAACTGACACAGATAGCGTGCTGAGGATATGGAAAGAACATTTTATCAAACTGCTAACGTCCGACGATGGCCGCAGAGTCAATCCCTGATGTAATCCCTCCTAGTAAGAATGAGGTCCAAACAAGGCAGCAGGAGCCGACGAGTTACTAGCTAAACTATTTAGGGCCGGAGGCGATACGCTGATAAGGCGTATGCATCAGCGTTTGCTCGATCTGCCTAGAAGAACGCAAACCCGATTATTGGAACCTCAGCACACTATGTCCGGTACAAAAGAAAGGAGACAAGACGGAATATAACAACTACAGAGGAATAAGTCTCCTCCCCATCGCATACAAGATACTCTCGAGCGTACTGTGTAAAAAATTAAAAACTAAAGTCAATGAGAAAATTGGGCCCTATCAATGCGGCATTAGACCTAATAAATCCACCCTAGACAGATATTCACAATGCGCCAAATCCTGGAAAAGACCCGAGAAGGACAAATCAACACCTACCATCTCTTTGTTGACTACAAAGCCTCTTTCGATACTCCTTTATGAGTATGAGTCCAATGCCCATTATCATGGTATCAACTCAATTTGGGGGAGGGAGGAAAAGGAGGGATCCTTTATGTCTACCATGTCTACCATATAGTCATGTATGGAGTCGATCCTTACGATTTTCCCGACTATTGACGAAGTACAACTACCCTTCTTTTCCACAGAAATTTATAAGACGAAATCTTTATCAAACTTACCTTCATCATTGGGTTCCTTGCCGACGGGTGTCTGAAAATTTGGAGGTAGAGGTTGCATTAGTTGTATGGGTAGTTTCATTTTAAGTTGAACTGGTGCAATGACTGAAGCAGTAGCTGTTGGTGATAACTCCTTTGCAGTTTCATGCAGGTAGTTCAGTTGATCAGAAGCCAACATATCCGTATGCCGGCGGACTGCAATACGAGGTTTTTCAGGTATAATGGGAGGATATATTTGGGCTCCCACAGGTTGGCTGGCTACTAGTGAAGGTATATCCGCTGCTTGAGACGACAAACTGGAGACAGGGCATGATTGTTCTAGCAGGGAAAAAGGATTACCGCCCATCACACCGGGATTCAAATGCAAAAATGGAGCCCAAGGGCCAATTTGTATGCAATTGGAGGCAGCCTTGGCTGCCATTGAGGCGGCATATAAATGTAAAGCCGCCGTCGATGTTGGTAATTCATTTGGCGTCCCATGCAAATGTAAGCCCTTGGTCAATTGCCTCAGCAGATTATGCCCCTCCATTTGCTGCATGACCATAATCTCTTCTGCTCTTAACGTCACGCTTATATGAGCAAGGAGTTAAAAGTAGAATGTTTCAATTCAATTAATTTTCAATTATCACAACAAAAAACAAACTAAATTAGGGCGAATTGAAAAGCAGCAAAAGCAAAAACGTAAATTGTAATCAGTTTTCTTGGCGTTGAGTTTTTTCTTTTGACTTCTCGCTATTTTAATTTGCCGAAAGCCCGTTTACCGTTGGTGGAGTGGATTTAAATGCCGACACACAGTAGCAGCACTCAAGTGAAAGCCATAGCATAACTGTGTATGTTTAACACTGAGTAAGAGAGAGAGAATGAGTGAGGGGATGCTTAGGCAGCCTTTCTTTGTAGGTGTTAATTTGTGTGGCTGAATGACGGCGTTGTTGTTGTGGCAGAGAGAGAGTACTACGAGAAAGGCGTCGTTGATGCTTGGTGCTGAACAAATTGATTCAAATTACAATTCCAATGCTAGTCAAACATACATACGCACACAGAGTATGCTACCCATGGGGCTAGTAGCTACATGCATAGGTGAGTACTTAGTTTTGTTTTGAGTCTGACCCTATAACGATTTTCAATACACCAACATTTCTTACATATTCATTCACCGCTCATTCACAATCTGCTACATATTCACCCACGAAACAAGAGCTAGCTGCCACTACGCACTGCCTAGGACACACGGCTCTATTAAAATTGACGCAAAACGATCGTTAGACAACAAAGACAGGCTTTTAATTTTTACCGCTGCCACTGAGGCTGTGGCCGTAACGGCTACTTTAAACTGGGCTACATGCTATGTATGTTGCCAAACCCTCAAAAAGGCTTCGAAGAACTCAAAATAAACAAACACACACATAACCAATTTTCTCTCTCTCACTCTCTTCAAACAAAACGCCGACTCCAAATAATCTCCCTCTCTTTTGCTTTGCAAAAATAAACTCAAAATTCTCTACTTGCAGTCGCAACTCTGCCGACTTCTCTGTTCTTCTATAAACGTTTACAAAGGCAATTAACACGTAGCTTGAGTTGCCAGAAACTTTTTTAATTTACAACCCGGCAAACTTACCATGCCCTCTTTCTCTCTTGGAGTTATAATACTGCCTTTGATTTTTTTTCTTTGCTTTTGTTTTGTTTTATTTTGTTGTACTGCCACTCTGTGGTGTGTTGAACAACCACAAATGTTGTTCGTCTTGATTAGTGTTGTTATTGTTGCTGGTGGTGGTGTGTGACAGAGATAGCACACCAGGCAAAAGCTCTCTTCGTTGCTTACCAACAAATAAATCGTGAATGGGGGCCACTGCTTTTATTCTTCTTCGTATGCATATTCATACATACACACACGCACACACACCCTTGCAGGCGTCTGAGCACATGCAACCACTACACCATCATTGAAGTTTATCACCTGTCTCTGGTCTGGCGTGTGTGTTTCTTGCATTGTTTTTGTTGTATGTATATTATTTCCTTACAATGTCCGCCGACACTTTAACTATGGAGTTTTGCACTGAGCGAAAAAATGAATGATGAAGCGCCATGGGCTGGTAATAGGGGTTTTAATTGCCATATTGAGTTTCTATAGTTTGATTAAAAATTTGCTGCAAGATGGCTAGAAGAAAACGAGAAGTGGTCGAATACGTATAGAAGAGTACGAAATTAATGGCATAGACTGGTAGAGAAGGCAAGTAAAGCGTGCTATGTTCGGCCGGTCCGAATCTTATAAACCCTCCACCATGGATCACTTATGTCACGTTCTTTCCCCGGTATCTGTTTATAGGCAAATAAAGGATAATGGATATTTGACACATATGTTGAAGGTCATAAGAGAAGTCATTGTGCAAAAATTCTGCTAATTCAGGCAAGAGCTTCGCTCTCTAGAGGCTTAAGAAATAAAATCGGGAGATCGGTTAATATGAGAGGTATATCAGGTTATTGACTGATTAGAACCGTATTTGGCATATGTGTTGCAGGTCATTGTGTAAAATTTCAGCCAAATCGGATAAGATTTGGGCCCTCCCGAAGTTCAAGAAGTATTATCTGGAGATCAGTTTATATGAGAGCTATATCAGGTTTCATGCTGATTAGGACTGTACTTGGAATATTTGTTGCAGGTCATAGTAGAAGTCATTGTGCAAAATTTCAGTTAAATAAGACTTGGGTTCTCTAGAGGCTCAAGATATAAAATCGGATGATCGGTTTATATGGGAGCTGCATCAAGACATGAACGGATTGGCCCATTTCTACAATAAAAGGAAGTAGTTGAGCAAAATTTGAAGCGCCTTCAAAAGTTGGCGCGCTTTCGACGGACAGACAGACAGACGGACGGACAGACCGATGGACTGTGCTAGATCGACTTAAAATCGACTTGGGGTCCAATCTTTTTATGTGTTACAATCGGAATGACGAAGTTAGTATATCCCCATTCTATGGTGGAGGGCTTAAAAATGATTATGAGAAACTCACTGACAAAATGCGGCCTTCTGTCTCCAAAATAAAAAAGCCTCCGGTCCCGATGGAGTACCGGCTGAGTAAATTATAAGCAGATAGCCGAGACCAAACTGGAATTTTTTTAGAAATATTAAAAAGCTGCCTACTAAAAGACGTTTTGCGGTTTTATGAAAACAAAAATAAGTAAAAACATGCCAAGTTCGGCACCACCACGGATTCCTATCACTGCTATGGTCTCAATAAGTCATATTGGGGAATCGGTATTTACGGGGCCTATATCAGTATGTAGATAGACCAAAGTCTTTTTGTCAGGCCTATAGGAGCTCAAGAATTCAAAATTGGGAATCTGTTTATATGGGGAGTATACCAGTTATTGACCGATTTGGATCATACTCGGAAATGATGTTGGAAGCCAAAACAGAAGTCTTAGTACAAAATCAGCCACATTAGATACAAATTGTGGATTCTAGGGGCCCAAGATAATAAATCGGATAATTGCGGCTTCCAGTGGCTCAAAAAGTCAAATTGTTTGATCGGTTTATATGGGAGCTATATAAGACCTATTATTGACCGATTTAGATCGTACCTGAAACAGTTGTTGGAAGTCATAACAAAACACTTCGTGCTAAATTTCAGCCAAATCAGATAACAATTTCGGCTTCCAGCGCCTCTCTCGGCGCACTTCTTATCCCAGATACCAGCGCTTTTGCGGTAGTCTGTACCTTCTCGATAATCTGGCGGAGGTTACAGATGTTCAGAGCCTTATGCCATCAGACATCCAGAGGTGAGAATAATCCGAACAACCGTCGTTAACATCCAGTACACCATCCCTGGCCTAAGCCCCCAAATCCTTCCTATGGAGTTGCGATAGGAGTAGAACGCATTCAGTCCCCTTTTGACAGTTTCGTGCACGTTCCTTCACTAACTTAATTTCTGGTCAAGAATTACGCCCAATAACTTGGGGTCCTTGTGGAGCGTCAGCTTTTTCCGATGCAGCACAGGTCCTTTGAAAAAACGCTCACATATGTGAACCGCTTAGATAACCGCGCAACTCTCTTTATTCTTACCGAAATCGAACGGCGTGCCGCTGAGCTATACTTGTTTGTAGAGAAGTTTTACATGGCTGAAAACCTCACAGATGTCGCCAGCATTAGTGGGGGATAGGTTAGGTTATGGGCGGAAACCACCGCAGAGAATTGTTTCTTATATTCTCATCAGAAGTCGCATTCAGCTGCATGGGTAAACATGTTAACCTCTGGCCTCCTGTAAACTATAACCAGCTAAAAATCTCCATGTATCACCAAAACAACCCCTTCCCCTCTAATAGTTATCAAATTTTTATAAAGTGTCAACAATGAAACACAGCCCACTTCTTAAGTAAGCACTCTCTGAATTTTAATTATTTTTTGTTTACTAATAGATAATTGTTCAATTTAAAGCCTTTAAATATTTAATAAATACTCATATGATATGTGACCTTTAATTATCTTCTCTATTTGCCGTGTAGTTTTGGCAACTCACCTTGCCAAACACCCACTTGAAAAATAGCCAAAGAAAAATGGTCTCAACCAAAAATCTGGAGCCAATCTTTGCTCGTTGGCTGAAGTGGGAGCCAAGTCATGGCCAGCCCAAGCCAAGCCAAAAGTGTAAAAGCGATGGAAAATTATTAAACCGCATTTGAATTGTTTTGCGCAAAAGGCAAAAGAGTGAAGCAATAAAACATGAATGAAATTCTATTAAAAAAATGGTTTCGCTTAACACAAACACTTAAGATAAACAACAATGCGAAGGCGACAAAGTCTAGCAGCAACAACAACAAGAAGGAAGAGCTACGACAGGCTATGAAAAGAAATGAAAAACAAACACAAGCAAGCACGAGAGAGCATGGTAGGCAGAGCAGCAGCATTTCTGGGGCAGAGAAAAACAGTGAAGAGAAGCAAATAAGACCAGATAACAATGAGTTAGAAAGAGACAACTATACCAAGTGGTAGCATTCTCAACTCTATATTTGCCATACGAAAGAGAGGTAAATATTTGTTGGTCTTGTGTAGTGCTATCTGTCTAGGGTGTGGTTTATTTCCTTTGATTATACCACAAAATACTGGGAAATTTCTTTGTTTATCATTTTGCAAAGAGGGGAAAACGTCTACTGCCTCTGTCAGCGATTGTATCGCCGAGGAAAAATGAAAAATATTTCGAAATCGACCACAACACTATAAGAACATGAGAAAAATACAAAACTTTAACTAATTGCAAGTGGAAAAGTGTTATCTTTCGTTGTTGTTGTTGTTGTTGTTTTCGCAACACGAGATACACAACGAGTCACAGGCATGCGACATACTTGCACACTAACTCACGTGAACGTTTAGACATTGTACAGGCAGGCAACAACAAATGTTACATGATTTTGGGTAAGGGGATTGGGGGTGTTGGGGACTCTTTACTTCGTGTGTGTAAAGTTATTATGAGTGTTATTACCCATTTAGCAGAGCACCAGAGTAGAGGTATGCATAAACATACATACATACACCAACACTTTGGGTATGTAATTAAGTTCATATGTGTGTGAGAGTACTTCATTCACTTGTGCTGTTGACATATCTTTACATGCAGTTTTCTCATACTCTTAGAAGCCGAAGTTGCCTTGCTTTATCTCTTGACTCGTTGGGTATTTGGTTGAGAGGGGGAGCGGTAGGCCTAGGTTGGGTGGAGTACAAGGTATGGACGGCTTTTGCCCCAGCTGCTTTGCTGGTGTTATATTCATTTACTCCCTCCATAGATCATAGGAGCTTCATTCGTATTGCCCCTACCACAAAGGATTTCTCGTAAGTACCTTATACATATTCATACATACGTTTGTATGGCTGTAGTTGTTAATAGGGTTGCCGTTTTGTATTGTAAAGAATATTCGATAAAATTTTTTATGAAAAAAAAAAATTAAATATGCTGAAAAGTGCATACATAGAGAAGAAGTTGAAAGTCACTGTGGAACTTTTACTCTTGTGGGAGGATGTTCAGTACAGTGCACTTTTCAAGAAAAAAGTCGTCGTTTTCGGCAATTCAATTTTAAAAATCGGAACAATTGTTTTAACAATAAAACTCATAGTTTTAATTGAAACAATAAGTAAAAAGGTCTTAAGTTTGGCTGAAGTTGGGTATGACCCAACCATAATGGATATATTTTAGACCTGGTGAAAAATACGCATAATGTGATCTCCAACTATGAATAAATTTTATAGCGGAATTAGAAGCACTCAATACAGCCCAATCCTACACATATTCAGATCGGACTTGGCGTGGATGTCAGGGGTCTAATACCACTCCAAATATTACCACATCATGGCCAAAATACGTGTCAACTGGGCTCAAGAAGTCTAAACGATCGATATTCATGGCACATAGGTCCAAATTACTTCAGAGTCCAAGTCTGGGTTGACTTGGCTGCATCGTCCAACTCTGAAAGCGGTGTTGTTTTCAACGTTCTACGGATTAAGTAACAGGCTAGTCTTTAGATCTTGTCCGAGAAGGCCCAAACTAGTCTGAATCGGAATCGCTGGGTTGTCGCAATCCTAATCCTGGATTCCAATCCTGATTATAGATTTCAGCGATCTTCTGTTTCTGAAGAAAGCCAGTCTTCCTATGATGTGCTCCCATCTACAGTCACCCACTATACCCTACTGTCCCACAATTGCCGTGAACACCCAGCTTTCAAGCCTTCATAACGTATGGACTTCTAAATAAATGTGGCACTAAGGCAAATGCAAATTTTGCCCATGAATATTCCACTAAGGAAGAGGAGCAAACTTCCCTCCATTTTATTGCCGAGTCCGAACGGCGCGACGCAGTGCGACACATCTTTGGAGAAAAGTTTTACATGGCATAGTACCTCACAAATGTTGCCAGCATTAGGAGGAGAAAAATATCCTCCCCCAAGGGAAAGAGTAAGAAAACTACCCTACCCCAAGGGAAATGTTAAGAAAACTATGCTTTCCCAAGGGAAAAACTAAGAAAACTACCCCTTCCCAAAGAAAAAGGTTTCCCCAAGGGAAAGGGTAAGAAAACTTACCTTCCTCAAGGGAAAGGGTAAGAAAACTCAACTTCCCCAAGGGAAAGGGTAAGAAAACTCACCTTCCCCAAGGGAAAGGGTAAGAAAACTACACTTTTCCAAGCGAAAAGTTAGGAAAATTAGGAAGAAGGTACCTTGGGGAAGGATAGTTTTTTTTAACCTTACCCTTGGGGAAGGGTAGTTTAATTACCACTTCCCTTGGGGAAGGGTGGTTTTATTACCCGTTTCCTTGAGGAAAGGTAATGTTATTACCTTTTCCCTTGGGGAAAGGTAATTTTCTTAACTTTTCGCTTGGAAAAATTTAGTTTTGTTATCCTCTCGCTTTGGAAGGTAAAGAAACTACTCGTCCCCAATGGAAAGGTTAGGAAAACTTAAATTCTCCATGAGAAAGGTTAGGAAAACTACTCTTCCCCAAGGGAAAGGTTAAGAAAACTACTCTTCCCCAAGGGAAAGGTTATGAAAATTAACATTTTCCAAGGGAGAGGGTAAGAAAATTAGCCTTGTCCTAGGGAAATTGTAGGAAAATTAACCTTTTCCATGAAAAAGGGTAAGAAATCTACTCTCCATAGGGAAAAGGTTAGCCAAATTTTCTTTTCCTCAAGGAAAGGTAAGCAAAAACTTCCCTTCCGCAAGGTGAAGATAAGGGAAACTTTTCCTCCCCAAAGGAAAGGTTAAGAAAACCACCCTTCCTCAAGGGAGAGGGTAAGAATACTATCCTTCCCCAAGAGAAAAGTTAGGAAAACTAACTTTACCCAAGGGAAAGGGTACGAAATCTGACAAAACCCAAGGAAAAGGGTACGAAAACTATCCTTCCCTAAGGGAAAGGTTAAGACAACAATCCATCCCCATGGGAGAGGGTGAGAAAACTTTGAGAACCACCCCTGCTGGGGCACTGTAGACTATTACAGGTGTACGACATATGCATCAAGTGTGAGGCAGCCACGGTGGTTGTGAGACTTTAGGCGAGTGGATGGAAGATAGGAACAGGTCTTACCATCGGGGTATAATCCATGCGACGATCGGAAATCTGTATGGCTTGGAAGAGGTTTCGGAACGTATGATTCGGCGGCGACATTTAAGGTCGAATGCTAGACACTCCTACCAGTGACGAGTGGTTACCAGACTATACTGGTCTTGGATTGACGGATTTCTGTTATTACCATCTGTTAGTTCATTCTGCACGGAAAGATGTTCTTGTCTGAGTACGAAGATTGTCTGCAAATTTACATTGAGAGTCTTGGAATCCTCTATGAAAGTCCTTGCATCTGTTGCTGACCGTCATGGAACCTTTAAATGGTCCTGCAGGCAGAAATACGGGCAATCCTGGAATGCATCAGTGGATACAGTGTCAACATCACTACAGACCGTACATTGCACGGTAAGGCTCCGTTCACTCTTGTAATGTAAGAAGGATTTTAACCCCACTATGCTCATAGTTTTAATGCCGGCCATAGCTGAATAAGGGGAATGAAAGCGCAGTCAATTTACAAGTAATGACCAGAGGAATGCCTACAGTAAACTTGGCAAATCCGAAGCCAATGGTAAGGGGTCTTCTTTTTATAGCCGAGTCCGAAAGGTGTGTCACATTGCGACACCTCTTTGGAGAGAATGACATGGTACCTCAGAAATGTTGCCAGCATTAGTAGGGGGAAAACCCCTGCTGAAAAAAATTGTTTGATGGTCTCGCCTGGTTTAGAACCAAAGCGTTCAGCGTCATAGGCGGACATGCTAACCTCTGTGCTGCGATGGCCGGTATAATAACGGGACATATAAGATTACGGTCGAACTTTTATAGAATAGGTGAGGCAAGTGACAGCGTGTGCAGGACATGTGAAGAAGAATATGCATTGCAGCATTTCATGTCATTGTACGGCTTTCGCGGCTAACATACTCCGGCACTTATGTGGGGGCACAATACCAGACATTAACTTTATTAAGGGCGTGGAATGGAGACCGATTATGGAATTTGTGATTAGCACAGAATTTCCTGACTGCGGCAGTTGTAGCAGCCATAATTTCCATTGATCTGGTAACCAAACGCAATTGGTATCCCTATGTTATGACCAAACCTGCTGCCATTTTCACTTGCTCTAAAACTTGTGCTTAAAAACCACAATTGCCCTGGCAACCCTGTTTACTATGACTATCTCTTGTGTTGGTGGTGGTGGTTAGTCAGTCTATATCTATGCTGCTCCTTTGTTTGCTTGTTTGTCATGGCACTTTTATGAATCTTTATTGTGTGTTAAGCATAAATTATTGTTGCCAATAATTTTCACATGATGTTCTTTTACTTCCTTTGACTCTCTCTCTCTCCCTCTATCTTCCGCTTTTTAAATATTTGCTATCAACTCTGGTAGGAGCTCAGTTCCTCAGTTGGGGCTTCTTCTTAAGAGGCCGCATTGATTGTTTTATGAGTTCGGTGTTCATTAAGTAATAATGTTTTGTTTGTTTGTTTTTTATACATTTCAGCTATTTTGTTATTCATTTTGCAAAAAAAGCACAAAAGAAGAAAATAATAAAAAAAAAAACATTTTATAGGATGTTTGCATACTATAATGTGAATGTGTGAAATGAGTTTCGAGATGACAGTGGCATTCAAATATGTGTAGCAAATGGACATTTAATAACTCAACATGGTTTAAGTTTGTCTTATAGCTCAAATAGATTAATGGCTTTCAGGTTGTGTTGACAAGTAGGGCATTTTTTAAAATGCAAAGTTTCCTATGAATATTTCAATGGGGTAAAAGAGCAAAGGGAATCTGCTCCTATGATTCCAGTTATGAAGGAATTTACAAGGTAGTTACCAGTCTACCAAGCTCATCTGTAGTCTGGCACCCAGAACTGGTGATTTTTAAACTGTTGAGCAATCTCGTTATGAGATCTACGACAAGGATGACTATACGTTCTTTCTTGGCTCCCTGCGAAGAAATTTATGCCAGCCGTCGTTAATACTTTACATCTAAGCCATTCCAACAATAGGGAAGGCTAGTTTTTCAGAGCATACCTCAAAATCCACATGGTTCTCCAGTCCACAACCATTCCATGTTCGGAAGTATTGTAGCTCAAATCGGCCTTATCAGGTATAGTAGTGCAGTACTTCCATTACCAAATAGACGCCAAAGACAATGAGTAGACCCCACTGCCTGACATATTGGACCCTGTGTCAAGGGTAATACAGAGCCCTCAGCAGCTGCTTCATGATGTCGCCCTCCTTGCCTCTGTGTAGTATTTTCGTCGCCCACATGCTTTGGATCCGTCTGAGTATTGAACATTAAGGGGATTTTTGGAGCACTATCCGCCACACCACAACACCATATACTAATATACAACCATAGTAAACACTCGGTGCATAACAACCTGTTTACAATCCCAGGTTAAGCCAATGACTGGGCTAGCCAGGTTCTCAAAGCAGGAAGTCGGGAAACTCGACATTAGAAATAGGGATTAGTCGGGATTCTAAAAAAAAAGAAGCAACCAAAGGCAAAAATCAGTTTTTATTAACAAACAATGGAAAATGGACCAATTTGTAGTAGTGTCCTTAGTGCCAACAGATAGGCAGACGTACGAATGACTGATAGGCATAGATGGAACCTAGCTCGATTGCTTGATAGCACATAAATTAATTTCGTGGCATTAAATATTGGGTTGCCCAAAAAGTAATTGCGGATTTTTCATATAGTCGGCGTTAAAAAATTTATTCACAGCTTGTGACTCTGTAATTGCATTCTTTCTTCTATCAGTTATTAGTTGTGACGTTTAGTTTGCTTTAGAAAAAAAAAGTGTAAAAAAAGTATATTTGATTAAAGTTCATTCTAGGTTTTATTAAAAATGCATTTACTTTCTTTTAAAAAATCCGCAGTTACTTTTTGGGCAACCCATCATATTTGTACTTGGATGCAAGTGACCCCTGGGGCCGCCCAGGTATCCATATTGCCGGCCACCCCTTTGGAATTCAACTTAAGACGAGATTAAAAAAAAAAAATAGACAGACGACATTGCAGTAGTGACAAGGGCGAGAAACATCGAAGAGGTCCAATGCAAACTCCGCCAAACTGTGATCCGCAGGCTGCACACATATGGCTATTGCTGCAGACAAGACGATACATACTCATACCTCTAGAGATAGACACATACTCATACCTGTAGAGATAGACACATACTCATACCTCTAGAGATGCACCTAGAGGACAATATAATTCCTACAAAGACGTCTGTCAAATACCTAGGGATAAGACTGGATTCCAAATTAACCTACTCGAAGCAAATCGAGTATGCAATATGACGGCAAAGCAGGCTAATAACCAATATAGACGGACATCTTACCAGCAAGAGATAGATGCACTTTTTCTCCATAGCAGTCCACCAAACTACTGAGGCGTAAGCAGGTATTGGTCCAATCACGCTCCTGTAGAGCCAGTGAAATATCCTTGGATTCAGGACCCATTTCGAGCCTACGGCCCGTCTACATAGTGCCCAACATCTGTGAGCCTTCTCAGTACGCTCCTGAATGAGACACTTCCAATTCAGTTTCCTGTCCAAGATCTCACCCAAGTATTTGACCATTTCAGATATCGAAATCGTTTTGCTGAGGAAATGTGGTGAGTCAAATTGGCCCATCTTCGACTTGCTCGTGAACAGGCATATTTCAATCTTCTCTGGATTAATTTTGAGAACCCTGGGTCTAGCTCACTCATATGCCATATATAATACCCTTTTGGATTCGAACCAGCTCCTTACCACTTAGGAGAATTATAACATCGTCTGTGTAGCGGGTTCAAATCCCTCCTCAGTCAGCATCCATAATAGGTCATTTATGGTGGTCACCCATAGGAGTGGCGATAAAATGCCCCCCTCCTGTGGCGTGCCCTATGCCACTATTTCTATTATATTTATCCCATGGGACACACAATTTATCCACCGGGTCCACCCGGTACTGGTCTAAGGATTGGATCAGTGTGTCGGTCCGCACATTGTTAAAAGATCCCTCTATGTTAATGCATATCGCCAGTGGCATCGAAGGATTCTTCTACCGTTTTGGCATCAAAGTATTCTTAGATTTTATGCACAAACTCGTGCAGGGCAGTCTCCATTGACTTTCCCTTGACATAGGCATGCTGTTTGTATTTGAACAGTTTGCTGGATGTCCTACTCGTTATCATGGTGTCCACAATTTGTTCCATGGTTTTGAGAAGAAGGGACATAAGGCTTATAGGTCTGTAGGACTTTGGCGTCGCATAACTTGCCTTGCCGGGGATGGGTATAAATACCACCCTTGCCTCCTGCCGGAGTATATGCAAGTTCCAGACACGCTGTGAAAATATTGGTCAGGTGGGGGGCTAGATAGTCTGCCTCCTTCTGTAGTAACGCCGGAAATATTCCTTGAGCCGTGTGTAATACACAACCTAATAAACCTCTGCTTTTTACGACGTGTTCTATTAACAAGTCTGCGGATCTCTTACCCAATATTGCGAATCTCCCCGGTCATCCGGGTTTTTCTTAGGCTGATTTCCATTCCTGAACAGGACAACAATCTTCGAAGAACCCAAGAACCAGTGCAGTCGTAATCCTGTTGACATTTTCGTCAATGTCTTCTAAGCTTGGGCAATATAATTTATCTTGCCCAAGTCTTCTTCTGAGTAGTCTTCCGAATTTTGTCTAGTTGCATTTGAACTTATTCCGGAAACTTATCGGATTCGACACTGACCGTGCTATTCTAAACCTAATGCAGCTATGGTCAGAGAAAGAGTGTTCCATGCAAACCCTCCAATCCTGTACCTCATCGATTAGATTTTCCGAACATATGACGATGTGTACATCTAATACCTCCTTCCTATCCTATTAACAAAGGTAGCGGTGATACCAATATTAAGTGTTATTAGGTCATTGGTATTCAAGAATTCTGCCAGGGTTTGGGCCCGCTTATTAATGTTGGCATTACCCCACGAAATGCGGCGAGAGTTCGCATCGCACACCATAAGTACGTCGTTTCATCTCTGTTTTGCTTTCCTCACACAGAGTCGGAGAGTCGAAAGGCAGATAAAGTGATGCCAGGTATGCTCCACCGTCTCCCTGTCTCATCAATGTTGCATCCGACGTTGACAACTCTGGGGAAAATATATAATTTAAGACTGTCCTCGGCCGAGTATCAGTGTTAGCATGGAATAATTGGTTGTTGATATATTTCAGCCCAGAAACTTTGTTCCGGGTCGTCCATGGCTCCGGAATTAAGGCAATATGAATCTTGTCCATGCTGATTTTCTCCATCAGAGCGAGTGTTGCAGTCTCGCTCCGGTGGAGGTTTATCTGGATTACCTCAATCATTGGTGCTCCAGTAGATGGGCATCTTGATGATCTCATATTTTGCTCCCTGTTCTTTAGACTTACCTCAATCATTGGTGCTCCAGTAGATGGGCATCTTGGTGATCTCATATTTTGCTCCCTGTTCTTTAGACTGCCTTGACTTTCCTGTCACTGCATTGCCTGATGTCATCATATTAGGTTCTTTGCCTATCCTAGTATCCTAGTCTTCCGATACCTTATAAAATCGGTGTTGGTTCCATCGTCGCATGCCTGTTCGTTAGGCTGTATTGAGTTTTCATTCCCTGTACTGCCTGATAATTCAATACTAGGATCTTTGCCTATCTTAGCCTTCCAAATCTTAAGTAAATTGGCTTCTTGGGGGTAGGTGATGGTACCATCATCGGCTACCTGTTCGTTAGGCTGCATTGAGAATTCTGTCGCTGCGCTACCTAATGTTTCAATATAAGGATCTTTACCTACCCTAGTCTTCCGAATCTTGAAGTCGGTGCCTTTCGTTAAACTGTGTTGGGTCTCCCTAACCTGCACTGCCTGATATTTTTGTACTAGGATCTTTGCTTATCCTAGTCTTTCCAATATTGAGAGAGGCGGTGATTGTCTCGTCGTCAGCTCCCTGTACGTTGGACGGTATTGAGTCACCTGCCAATACACGGCATGATGTCTCAATATGAGAATTTCTGCCTATCCTAGTCATCCCAATCTTGAAAAAGACAGCTTTGCTCCCGTAGTGCGCCATGCTTAGCCAAAATTCATCTTAGCCAAATTCGTCACGGAAACTTGATCAATGCCAACCATAAGGAGAGTTCCTTCCTCCTTCTCCTCCCTCCCACTTTTCTGCGAGCAAACCTTGGATTTTGCTTGCCCAAGTATTCCAACATTCGTTCCGTTGCAAATTTACTGCCTCGTCCTTTGGCGAAGACCGTCGCCTTTGTGAGCTGGGTGATGTCCATCTTTCTTCCTTTTTCCAATCCCAACATGCGTTCTGTCGTAAATTTACTGCCCCATCCCTTGATTAAGACCGTCGCCTATGTGAGTATGGGGTATGTCCTTCTTTCTTACCAGGTCGAGCTTTGCGCCCTCTCAGGGAGTGTGGATACCTCTGATGAGCTGTTTGGCGGTATCAATACATTCTGCCGACGTAAAACGCAGCGTAAAGATGTCCCCTCTATATTCGCATGGGTGGACCCCCTGCAGATTCCATGCATAATCGAAAATCTAATCGTTAACCAGATCCCCCACTTGGGGTCGATGATCTGGTGGAATCCTACCGCATGCACTGCCGATATTGATGACAGCATAAGTCAGTTCATCTCTGTTGTGCTTTCTTGCCACTCTGGGGTAAGAGGCCGGCTCCATACCATTCTCAGCGGCCATCTTCCGTTTCCGTGATGGTTGTAGCCTCCTTTCGAAAGTCACAGTCCTCCATAAAGACTCAGGGACCCTGCGCGCTTCCTTTGTTCCTGGAGTCTTCATTGTGGGATGGCTGGCTTGGTTTTTCCAGAGTACTTTAAAAGCGGCGAGCTCTTTTTCTTCTACAGCATTTTAGCAGTGTTATGCTCTTCGGGAGATCTGATTCTTTTTCCAGCTTCCGTAGAAGTGCTTGGAATGTCAGTTCTATCCCTTACAGCATCCTGCACTTTCGACCGATTGCGATGCACAGTTCGTCCCCAGCCTTTAAGTTTAGGTGGTGTTTCTCACTCGGTTTCAGACAGCGACGGTGTCGATGAAACAGTCATCGCAGCCGAATCGAGAGATGAGGGCATCGGGATGACGGCCGAGGTGAGCGATGGCTTTGCTACGCTCACAAGTGTACCGGTACACACTCCTCTGTCTCCTTCGTCGTGCACAGGATCGCTTTCCCGGCCTGCTTGTGGGCGATCATCCCGATGTCCTCATCTCTCGATTCGGCTGCGATGACTATTTCATCGACACCGTCGCTGTCTAAAACCGAGTAAGAAACACCACTTTTACCTAAAGGCTGGGGACGAACTGTGCATCCCTCTGGTTTATCCGTCTCTTCCTAATTAATTAGAAGAAACTTTCTTTAAAGGCGAAATTTCTTAGAAAATTTTGTCTTTGGCCAACATTTTATTGAAATCTCCGATCTCTGAAGTATTTTTCTTGCTGGCGAAATTTCTTAGAAAATTTTGTCTTTGGCCAATATTTTATTAAAATTCGATCTCTAAAGTATTTTTCTTGCTGTTCCTTTTGGAGCTCCTCTAGTTTCATGTGCTCCTCATTGCCTTTATGATTTTCCAACTATTTTGGAAGACTGTTTAAGAGTTATTGTTTTTCTCCATATCCAACATTGGGGAATAGTAGTTTTTTTTCCAAAACTACAATATATGTTATTTCTAGTGAAATAAATGTCTGTAAGTGCGTGTGAATTTAGTTGTGTGCCTTAACACATGTTGTGGTATGGCTGTAAGCAGCATTAAGATATGAATTATGAGCCTCTCAAGTATAGCAAACTTTTGCAGGATTCTCGTATTTCATTTACTTGATGAAGTTGGTCTTTGGTTTTTTTCGTTTTGTTTTATGTGATATTTTATTTTCATTTGGGCTTAGGGCTCATTTTGAAAATGTTTCTTAATTTACGCCTCAAAATATGGTGGTTGTTTTTATCGCTTAACGGTAGATACTTATATATATATACATGAGTGTATGTGTGTGTGTGTGCGTGTGTTTTGTATTGCCATGAAGATGAAAGCACAAATTAAGTTTGTCTCCTGTTTTGTTGTTTGTGGGTGGTTGTGGGTGGCTATACGCCTCACTTCATACACCTTAGCAAAAACGAATGGACGACGCCATATTTATTTTGGTGTAGACACAATACAAACTCCCATATACACATATACACACACGCTTATATACCAGCCTGTTTACACCCACACCTTGAACTGTGATTCTGTATAAGTCACGTTGCGAAATGGAAATAAATTCGTTTGAATGCTTACGCACACATGTACAAATATACCCAGAGACAGACAGCCACAGGCCTCTCTATCATTTACGGGCACGCACACAAAGACATTGAAAATAATTTGTTTTCCATTATCATTTTGAACGAATCTAGAGAATCTATAACAACGCCAAAGCAGAAGACAGTCAGGCAGGCAGGAAGGCAGGCGAATGAAAGCAAGGCAAGGAATGGGAATAGAGGAAGGAAAAGAGCGAGGACTTTGGTGATGACGATGTACAACGGTAATGAACGCACTCTCAATTCAATTAATTTCCACTTGCCTTCATGTCTGTCCGTCCTACTGCCAGTCATACCTTGTGTGAAGAGGGCGGAGGATTTTCTGAGTTTTTAGCTATACTGACAGCAGCAGCAGGCTCTTGAATTCCCCATCCTATCCACCCCCTAAACCACTTCTCTCTATTATAGTCTAGCAAAGTTGTTCCTCCTCCAACCAACGCCACTTTTGAGTTTGTGTGGGTGCATGCTTGACTTTCCCTATCCTTCTCCTAATGCCAGCAAACCAGCCAGCCAGCTATGTTGCTGTTGATTTTTGTTTTTTTTTTCTTTTCATCCAAATTGGTTTTCTTTCTTTTTTCTCTTCCCTGTTCGGGCATTCCTTGTGTTCGTTTCTGCTTTCATTTAATTTGCTCGTTAATATGGTTTTATTTGCAACATTTTTTCTATTTCTCGAAAAAGTTGATAAAATCTATTAATATTTCGTTCTTTCGTTCGCCTCCTTCTTTTCGTTATCTTTTGTTGGGATTTCTGCGTTGTGTTCAATGGCTCGATTTGTACTACTGGCTGGGAGTGGAAGTGAAATTTAATTTTTTTTGCGTTTATTGCCATTTGTGTTCATGGAATTGATATAAACAGTGCATGTATATTCTATATACACATATAGATATGAATAGGCACAGTAGTGAGCAATTATGTAGCAGTTTTTTAAAGAGCAAAGAGATTTCCTCTGATATATCGAATAGTCCGCCAGGTGCTAAATAGGTTAGGTTAGTTTGAAAAGAGGGTGCGGATGTAAATCCGCCCCATGGCATTATGGACATACACCTAAGCCAGCAATCGACTTGTTGTGGGCTCTAAATACTAAAAAAAGGTGCTATATACCGAAAGTCTTTATGTTGGGCCTAAGATGGGAGAATGCATTACGCATCCAACGATGTATGTCCCATCTTGTCGTATACCAGGCTCCTTGTCTCTCCTAGGGTAATGCTTCCTCGATACTGCACTCGCATTACTTAAAGGTGGCGGCTGCGGACACTGTGTTATCCTTGATGCCATGACCGATGTTCTATCCCAGGTAATCGTTTTGCTGTGGTTGGCTTGAACAGCAGACGCATTCCTCGTGTCCATTACAATAGGACACGGAGTGGAAAACAAGCTGATGATTATAACTTACCGATTATATAGTAGCTGTTGAGTGGAGTGGAGGTGTTTTCATTTCACTCCTCACAGAAAAATATCCATATCTCGGAATTGGAGTAGGCTCTAAATGAACTCCAAAGACCAAACAGCTGCGGAGGTGTCATCAGACCGAAGTATGTTGTCCTCCCCTCCTATAGGTGTGTGTGGGTGCCTTGGCACCTGTAGTCTAGAGAGTAATGCTTCAAGCGCACAACTAGTCGCCAGCATTAGCAATGCCAGCCCAGCTTTCTGGGGGCTGGCTCCTTGTTATAGCCGAGTCCGAACGGCGTGCCGCAGTGCGACACCTCTTTGGAGAGAAGTTTTACGTGGCATAGTATTTCATAAATTGGAGTAGGAGAAGAAAATCACCGCTGAAAATTTTTTTCTGATGGTCTCGCCAGGATTTGAACCCAGGCGTTCAGTGTCATAGGCGGACATGCGCTACGGTGGCCTCCCAATGTACAAAATACAAATTTGCCCTTGAACATTAAGAAACTGGGGCAAACTTCTCACAAATCAATGTGTGCAGTCCGATTCAAGTTTTAAGCTTAATGATAAGGGGCCTCCTTTTTATAGCCGAGTCCGAACGGCGTACCGTAGAGCGACACCTCTTTGGGGAGAAGTTTTTACATGGCAAAGTACCTTACAAATGTCGCCAGCATTAGGAGGGGAAAACCACCGCTGACAAATTTTCGGATGTTCCTGCCAGGATTCGATTCCAGCCTTTCAGCGTCATAGGCGGACATTCTAACCTCTGCGCTATGGTGGCCTCAAAAAATTAATTTTTAAAATTCTAGGGGACTAAAACTTTTCTGGCGGGTGCTTTGCCCCACACCCAGAGGCCTTTCTACGCTTATGGTCGTCAGACTAACAAATAAACGAAGAAGAGACGGATAAACCAGAGGGATGCACAGTTCGTCCTCAGCTTTTAAGTTAAGTTGGTGTTTCCGACTCGGATTCAAATAGCGACAGTGTCAATGAAACAGTCTTTGCAGCCAAATAGAGAGATAAGGGCAGCGGGATGACGACAGAGGTGAGCGAGGGCTCACCAGCAGCCCGGAAAAGCGATGCAGGACACGACGAAGGAAACAGAGGAGTATGAACCGGCAGCGCAATCGGGCGAAAATGCAAGATGTTGGAAGTGATAGAACTGACATTGCAACCACTTCTACGGAAGCCGGAAAGAGAAACAGATCTCCCTGCAAAAATGCTGAAGAAGAACAAGTAAAAGCGTACTAAGTTAGGCCGAGCCGAGTCTTGGGGACCCACCACCATGGATTCTGCAAAAAATTTATACAAAATAAATTTGGTTGAATTGCAAAATTTTATACCACATACCAAACTTCTTTAAAACCAGTAAAAATTAGAGCTTCTAGGAACCGAACAAGGGTGATCGAGAGATCGGTTTACATGGGAGCTATATCAGGTTATAGACTAATTTGGACCGTATTTGGCATAGCGGTTGGAAATCATAACGAAACACTATGTGTAAAATTTCCGCCAAATCGGACAAAAATTGCGGCTTTTATGGGCTCAAGATGTCAAATCGGGAGATCGGTTAATATGGGAGCTATATCAGGTTGTAGGTTGATTTGGACCATACTAAGTACAGTTATTGGAAGTCGTAACAGAACACCGCATGCAAAATTTCAGCCAAATCGGATAAAAATTGCGGCTTCCAGGGGCCCAAAAAGTAATATCAGGAGATCGGCTTATATGTGAGCTATAGCAGGTTATAGACCGATGTGGACTGTACCTGACACAGTTGTTAAAAGGAACTACACGTACAAAATTTCAGCTAAATTGGACGAAAACTACGCCTTGTAAGGTCTCAAGAAGTCAAATCGGGAGATCGGTTTATATGGCTGCTATATCAGGTTATAGACCGATTCGGACCGTACTTAGCACAGTTGTTGAAAGCCGTAACGGAACATCACTTGCAAAGTTTCAGATAAATCGAACAAAAATTGCGGTTTGTAAGAGCTCAAGAAGTCAAATCGGGAGATCGGTTTATATAGGAGCTATATCAGGTTGTAGACCGATTTGGATCGTACTAAGTACAGCTGCTGGAAGTCGTAACAAAACACCGCATGCAAAATTTCAGCCAATTCGTACAAAAATTACGGCTTGTAAGGGCTCAAGAAGTAAAATCGGGAGATCGGTTTATATGGCACAGTTGTTGGAAGTCCTAACAGAACACTGCTTGCAAAATTTCAGCCGACTCGGATAAAAGTTTCGGCTTCCAGGGGCCCAAAAATCATATCAGAAGATCGGTTTATAAAATGGGGCTATATCAGGTTAAAAACCGTTTTGGACCGTACTTTTTACAGTTGTTGGTAGAACAAAAATTGCGGCTTGTAAGAGCTCAAGATTTCAAATACAGAGATCGGTTTACATGGGAGATATATCTTAAATATAAAATTCAATTTGTGTTTGTTTGTCGGGTTGTTTGTTTGTTCCGTATAGACTCAAAAACAGCTAAATCGATTACCTTGAAATTTACACAGATTGTGTAGGTTGGTCTGGAAGGAAACATAGGCTATATAATTTTTTGATAACGGGAGGGGGGGCGGACTCTCCCCCTTACCCCAAAAATACTACCCAAAAATAAAAGTGAATTGAAATTGGTTTTTTTGACCCATTATGAGAGTATGGGACTCAAACGAAAGGTATTTGAGAGTAGAAAACGAATTTGATATCCAATTTTGGAGCCAAGCGTTTTGGGGTACACCCAAAAACACCCCCTAAACTGAACTTCATTTCCGTTGGGAATAAAGAACGAATTTGATATCTATTTTTAGTGCAAAGTGCCGGTGACCGCCCCAGCCCCAAAACACCCTCCAAAAGGTTCATATTTACCGGCCATGGCAATATGGGGCTCAAATTATAGGGATTTGGAAGTGCAGCACGTATTTGATATCCATATTTGAGACGAAATGTCTGAGGTGCCATCCCTCCCCTAATGGGAACATTACCACCAGAAACCGAGAAGGAGCAAATTCTCATACATCATAAGTGGTTTCCGATTCAAGTTTGAACTCAACGATAAGGGACCTTTTTCTATAGCCGAGTCCGAACGGGTCCCGCAGTGCGACACCTCTTTGGGGAACATTTTTTATGTGTGCCTCGCAAATGTCGCCAACGTTGAGAGGCGATAAACACCGCTTTGTACGATGTTCTCGCCAGGATTCGAACGCGTTCAGCGTTATAGGCTATAATAGCACGGATTCGATATCCGCATTCAGGGCAAAGTGTCCCCACCCTAAAAAGATATTAGACAATTAAAGAAGGCGCAGCGGAGCGGGCCCGGTTCGTTTAGTCAGCTATATATAGCTCTACGCGTTCGATCGCTATCGTGATTTCGACAGATGGACGTACGGACATGTCTAGATCGACTCAAAACGTCGAAATCTTGACAACGAATATCTCGAGGTGTTACAAACGGAATGACTACATTAGTATACCCCCATCCTATGGTGGTGGGTATGATGACACCATATTGGGTTGCCCAAAAAGTAATTGCGGATTTTTTAAAAGAAAGTAAATGCATTTTTAATAAAACTTAGAATGAACTTTAATCAAATATACTTTTTTACACTTTTTTTCTAAAGCAAGCTAAAAGTAACAGCTGATAACTGACAGAAGAAAGAATGCAATTACAGAGTCACAAGCTGTGAAAAAATTTGTCAACGCCGACTATATGAAAAATCCGCAATTACTTTTTGGGCAACCCAATAGATTCTAGGGGCTTTGGTTGAGAGACTACATGGATGATTCCATACTAGACGACCAGTTGGACTTTTGGTTGTACTCTGGAGATCTAGGACTGGTCATATAGAGAAGATTGCACGACCACTGCAGTCTATTTCAAGCTGAAATCCTTTCAATTTAAGAAGTAGTAAATTGCAAAGTTTGCCCATGAACATTCCACTAAGGAACAGGGGCAAACTTCTCAAAGAAGTAGTGGATTGGCTAACATTTAATGTCATAACTACGATGGGCTTAAATATATTCTCAGACAGCCAGGCGGCCATTAAAACTCAGGGAAACATATGTCCGAATTCAAAAACCGCTCCCGACTGCCGAAGATCTCTCAGCGAGATGGCCGAAGAGTTCAAAATTTACCTGTTTTGGATCCCGGGCCACAGAGGTAACCCAGGGAATTGTACAGCAGACAACCTTGGGAGACTATAAACTACCTTAGAAATTACAGGGGAACTGGAATCTGTGGGTAAGCCTCTAACGACATGTGGGGTATGTCTTCAGGATCAGGCCCGAAGGGCAACTAACGACAAATGGTCAAAATGCGGTTTATGAACACTCCAACATATTGTGGCCCCATCTAGATTTAAAGAGGTCTATCACTTTCCTGTCGCTGGCTAGAACAGACGTTTCAGTCCTTGTGTCCGTCATGTTAGGTCTCTGTTTGGTCGCATTATGTTTTCTCTTTTTTTGCCCACTAGTGTTTTGTTATACTAGCATGTGTGTTTATACTCAACTACATATAAACAATGATTGTATACAAGGAGAACAAGCATATACATATTCCTATTTTCCTGTTTGCATCATCATCTGGCAAATGTTTAAGTTTCAGTGCGTGTGTGTGTGTGAGTGTGTTTGTGCGTAAATGATTGTGGCTCATTGTGTTTGTGTTGTCTCCATCTCGTTTATAATGATGTGTAAAGTGTGGCACAAAATGAAATTAAAATTTTATCGGTTTTTCATTTGTGTGCAAAGGACTTTTAATCTACAAAACCAAGCAAATGTTTATTAATAAAATAATTAAAAACTATGCGCATGTATTGAGCTGGTATATATCTACGCAAGTATTTTTGTATGCATATATGTATGAAATGTTAAATGCTGGGTATATACACACACACACACCAAATAGTGGCAGTAACGAAAAAGTTTGGGTGGATTGTGTAGGCAAACATTCAATTGACACTGGATGTGATTTCGACAGCAACTGGACAACAGCAACTGAACAACAACAACTTCAACAATAATAACAACATTGGTGGTAAGTGAATTTTCATGGTCTCAGCGGTGGCTATAATTCGATAATGAGATTGCCTGGGACATCTAAACGCACTCGCACACCTACTCGTTTGGTATTTATTGTTAGTTTATACAAAAGCGACAGGAAATTAAAGGGTTTTTTTGCAAAAATAACAACTCACATACCCTTGACTTATGTTTTGGAATATTTAAGCAAGGGATTATGGTTTGTTGAAAAATTTCATTTGGAGCTCACTCTGAATATAAGGTATTTAGTTTTTATTGGGAAATCTTTAGAAACATACCTTTTTATGATTTGACATTAACTTTGTCTTAAGTGGGGCACAAAACAAAAATCGCATGTCTCTCCCCGAAACAATTCGAAGTGCCCAAACCTCTCTCCAATGGAAAAAGTTCACATCGATCCCCGTTTTGGATATTAAGGGGGTATATAACAATGTGGAAGTATATCGTCATCCAGACCAGCATGGGTGTCGTTCAAACTAAAAAAATCACTGTGCTGTAATAGTGCACAGTGACTGAGTTAAATGCTGTATTGTGACCAAGTACTTACTTACTTACTTTAATTGGCTATGACAGAACATATGTTCCACTAGTCGAACGTAGAATTGCGTTCCAAGCGCCTCGATCTTCTGCGCTCATTCTAAAATCTCTAACACAAAGTTTCGAGGGTCTCCCACAACTTGATTTTTCCATCGGGCTTTTGGTCTTCCCGGCTTGAGTGTACCACCGTGTTTGCCTTCAAAAGACTTCTTTGCTGGAGCTTCTTCATCCATTCTGACAACATGACGTAGCCAATGCAGCCGTGGTATTTTGATGCGTGTAACTATGCTATCGTCGTCATACAGCTCGTGGTTCCTACGTCGCCTATATTCTCCATTAACGCAAACTGATCCATATATTTTACGAAGAATCTTTCTCCCAAATACTCCAAGTACTGCCTCATCTGCTTTCACAAGTACCCATGCTTCAGAACCATATAACAGCACAGGTAGTATCAGTGTCTTGTAAAGTGTAGTCTTCGTCTGTCGAGAGGTGGCCTTGTTTCTAAACTACTCACTTAGTCCAAAGTAGCATCTGTGTGCCAGTATTATTCTTCGCTTAATCTCAAAACTGGTATCATACGTTTCGGTTACGGCGGTGCCGACGTAGATAAAGTTACTGACTGTCCCAAAGTTGTGGTTCCCAACTTTCTCCATTTTCTTTATTTGCTCGGTTGTGCAAGGATTTTTGGGAGTTGAAATCATCCATTTCGTCTTATCTCCATTTACTGCCAGATCCATTATCACTAACTGTCTATCGATTCTGTCAAAGGCTGCAGTTACTACAATACTTTCGGTGATCGACCTATGATATCGATGACGTCTGCATAGACGAGTAGCATGTGTTCTCTTGAGATTAGTGTGCCATATCTATTCACATCTGCATCTCGTATAGTCTTCTCTAGCAGGATATTAAAGAGATCACACGATAGGCTGTTTCCTTGTCTGAAACCTCGTTTGGTATTAAATGGTTCGGAGAGATTCTTTCCTATTCCTACTGAGGAACTGATACGCGTTCCTCATCCTGCAGAGTCTTATTAATTTTGCAGGGATACCAAACTCAAACATGGCTTAAATTACCTTTGAACGTAAAGGAGTATCAAAGGCGGCTTTGTAGTCAACAAAGAGGTGGTAGGTGCTGATTTGTCCTTCTCGGGTCTTTTCCAGGATTTGGCGCAGTGTGAATATCTGGTCTACGGTGGATTTGCCAGGTCTAAAACCGCATTGATAGGGCTCAATTATCTCATTGACTTTAGGTTTTAATCTTTCACTCAGTGCGCTCGAGAGTATCTTGTATGCGATGAGGAGGAGACTTATTCCTTTGTAGTTGGCACATTCCGTCTTGTTTCCTTTCTTGTGTACTGGACATAGTATGCTGAGGTTCCAATCATCGGGTGTGCGTTCTTCTAGCCAGATTGCGCAGATAAGCTGATGCATACGCCTTATCAGCGTGTCGGCTCCGGTCTTAAATAGTTCAGCGGGTAACCCGTCTGCTCCTGCTGCCTTGTTGTTTTGTAGTCGGGTCACCGCTACTTGACCTTGACTTGATACCGTTCCGCGGTATCCTCTTCGCCGCCAAAATCGGACACTAGCAGTTGGGTAAAATGTTCTTTCCTTATTCTGCTATCTGTGTCAGTTACCAGATTTCCTTCTTTGTCTCTGCAGGAGAATGTGCCTGCACCAAAGCCATCGGTTTGATGTTTAATTCTTTAGTAGAATTTCCGGACTTCATTCTGATTCCTGTACATCTCAGTTCGCTCACACTCACGTCTTTCCATTTCCTTTTTCTCAAGAACAAGGAGTGCTTTCATTTTGGAGGGGGCCAGTGCCACCTGACTCCTCACTGAGACTCTCCTCTCGAAAATCGCTGACTGCCCGCGGCGCATTTGCAGCTATTCCGCATAAAAATGGAGCTTTCCACCATCCGCAACCTGTGGACGCGCTAGGTAGCTTTCATCTAAGCTTCCCGTGATAACGATGGACATTGTGGCCAAGTATTCTTTGATATACAACATGTCTCAGATCTATCTAACCTGGTCTCTTCCGCTTTACAGTTCCCTGGGATATTTCTGGGGCCCGACACCCAGAGTAGGTGAATTTTGAACTGTTCAGCCATCTCGTTGAGAGATCTGAGACAGTCACGGGCGGTTTTTGGGTTCAGATTTACGTTCTCCAGGGATTTTATGGCTGCCTGGCTGTCTGGGGAGATATTTATGCCAATCGTCGTTATGACATTATATTCCACCACTTCCTTGATTGCACGGATCTCCGCTTGATACAAAAAGGTTTAGAGGAGTGCTAAATCGCGCTGTTTCAAATTTCATCAAAATCGGATGAAAAATATTCCTTTTATGGCCTCAATACCCTATATCGGGAGATCGGTCGGTCGGTCTATAGAGCAGCTATATCCAAATATAGTCTGATCTGAACCACACACACAGAAATGGGTAGGGGTTTATCACAACTAACTGTGCCAAATTTCATCGAAATTGAATGAAAAATTACCAATCTATTGCCTCAAGACTTTCAGTCTGGAAATCGGTCTATATAACGGCTGTATATAACTTAAATCCGATTTTATGAGATCAGAAGTTCAGGTTTATATGCAAAGAATACCAAATCATCAAAAATTGTTAAGTAAATGTTTTATACCCAAGATATCTGAAAATTAATAAATAATCGGCTTTTGGGTATAAATGGGTAAATACCCGGGTATTTACCCAATTAACCGTGTAAATACCTTTTGGGCATTTAGGAGTATGAAAATGGTCACAGTTCTATACCCAGGCATTATGGATGCAGAGGGTACATTGACGTTCCCTGATAGATGACCTTTCACCAATAACGATTCAGGATAGGATCATCAGTACTAGCTTTCCCAGGAGAGAAGATTGAGAGAAGTATGCTGTGTGTGTTTTTACACCCACCACCGAAGGATGGGGGCATATTCATTTTGTCATTCCGTTTGCAACACATCGAAATATACATTTCCGACCCTATTAAGAATATATATTCTTGATCAGCGTAAAAATCTAAGACGATCTAGACATGTCCGTCCGTCTGTCTGTTTAAATCACGCTATAGTCCTTAAAAATGGAGATATTGAGCTGAAACTGTGCACAGATTCTTTTTTGGTCCATAAGCAGGTTAAGTTCGATGATGGGTTGTATCGGACTATATCTTGATATAGACCGATCGGCGGATTTAGGGAATTAGGCCTATAAAAGCCACATTTATTATCCGATTTTGCTGAATTTTGGGACAGTGAGTTGTCTTAGGACCTTCGACATCCTCCGTCAATTTTGCCCAGATCGGTTCAGATTTGGATATAGCTGCCATATAGACCGATCCTTCGATTTAGGGTCTTAGGCCCAGTAAAGTCACATTTATTTTCCGATTTTGCTGAAATTTGGGACAGGGAGTTGTCTTAGGCCCTTTGACTTCCTTCTTTAATTTGGCCCAGATCGGTTCAGATTTGGATATAGCTGCCATATAGACCGATGCCCCGAATTAGGGTCTTAGGCCCATAAAAGCCACATTTATTATCCGATTTTGCTGAAATTTGGGACAGTGAGTTGTCTTAGGCCCTTCGACATCCTTCTTCAATTTAGCTTAGATCGATTCAGATTTGGATATAGCTGCCATATAGACCGATCCCCCGATTTAGCGTCTTAGGCCCATAAAAGCCACTTTTTTTATCCGATTTTGCTGAATATTGGGACAGTTCGTTGTGTTAGGCCCTTCGTCATCTTTCTGGAATTTGGCCCTGATCGGATCAGATTTGGATAAAGCTGCCATATAGGCCGATCCCTCGATTTAAGGTTTTGGGTCCATAAAAGCCACTTTTATTATTCGATTTTGCTGAAATTTGGGACAGTGAATGTGTTAAGCCCTTCGACATATTTCTGCAATTTGGCCCTGATCGGATCAGATTTGGATATAGCTGCCATATAGACCGATCCTTCGATTTAGGGTCTTAGGCCCAAAAAAGCCACATTTATTATCCAATTTTGCTGAAATTTGGGCAGTGAGTTGTCTTAGGCCCTTCGACATCCTTCGTCAATTTGGCCCAGATCGGTTCAGATTTGGATATAGCTGCCATATAGACCGTGTATGGTTTTTTGCTATGGGGAAATATAACTGTAGAAGCTTAGAATGAAACATCTTACGATGTCTATCGACAGGAATGTGTGGTTCCGAAGGGAAACCAGATGAGACCATATATAGGTGCGTAGGGGTTTTGACCAGCACACACATAGACTGGACACTCTTATGGGTGTATGCTAATACAGAATGACGTGAAAAGGTGCAAGCCCTATGGGCCCATACAGAATGATGTGGAAGGTTTAGAAGACTCTAACGTTAAAGTAGAATTACTACCAAACATTCATAACCCTTTGCAAAATCTCATCCCTTCCTTTTCTTATTTTGTTTATGATTTTTCACATAAGATCATAAATTATTTAATTATCATCAAAAAAGTAAGTTTTTCACCTTCAGTCAGGCCATAGAGCAATCATGTCTCGCATGATTTTTACGATAGCAATCATGGACTTAATGGACTTTACTACCTGCCATGGCTATGGGTGATATTTCATAGGAAATTATTTACATACGAAAACTCACTTGCATGTATGTAAATACATATGAGAGTGTGTGTCACTACATACAGACATATAATGGGTAATCATCAATAAAAGCGATTAAGTTTAATTGTTTAGAAGAGCATTTTACCATTTCATAGGCAATCATTGAACTCTGATGGCCAATGATATTTAATAATAAAAATGATTTCATACAATGACACCAAAAACAACATCAACTGCAGTAGCAGCAAAGGCAAAAACAATGACAAAAACAAAAACCAAATCGAAAGCAGAGAGCCGAAATTAAAAACCAATTAAAATATCAGATCATTGTCATTTTGACAAGAGGGACAAAATAAATGTAATTAATATATACATATACAAACACACTCATACATGAGTGTGTATGTACAACATACTTATGTATGGATGTGCACATGTTCATATCCCATTCATCCATGACATACTCCAACTGTATTTTCTATCCAGTCCTAGGTTTATTTTTAAGATAAATTGTTTCCTGATATGAATTTGTCTGTCCCTCTGTCTGTCTGCTTGTATTCATGTGACATTCAATAACAATGGCTTATGTGTGAGTTTATACCTATACTTATGCAAATTTGGCATGTATGTAAATACATCAATAAATGATTTTATAAATACCCATACACTTACTTATATATCGATAAATGTCATTTGTTATATAAATTCTCTGCTAGTGTAGATTTAATAAAGGTAATTAATATTTTTTTGTTGTCAATTAAATGTCACTCAAACAGTAGCACAAGAAATGATATGTCAATTGTTATCGATAAACTAAAATAATGCAATGGGAATGGTAGGCTGAGATAAAATCAAATAGGAAAACGCGACACATTTTCATGGAAATTTTGTCTTTAGAGAAAATTTCATGGAAATTTTGTCTTTAGAGAAAATTTCATGGAAATTTTGTCTTTAGAGAAAATTTCATGGAAATTTGTCTTTAGAGAAAATTTCATGGAAATTGTGTCTTTAGAGAAAATTTCATGGAAATTTTGTCTTTTGAGAAAATTTCATGGAAATTGTGTCTTTAGAGAAAATTTCATGGAAATTTTGTCTTTAGAGAAAATTTCATGGAAATTTTGTCTTTAGAGAAAATTTCATGGAAATTTTGTCTTTAGAAAAAATTTCATGGAAAATTTTTTCTTTAGCGAGAATTTCATGGAAATTTTGTCTTTAGAGAAAATTTTATTTCATAGAAACAATTTTATGCGCATATTGCCTTTCACTCATCCCAGCTATCTGCTCCCTCCTTTTCCTTTCGTCGATGGTGTGTCTCCTCCGTGGCAAACAAACACGTCGACGGTCTTGCTAAAATAAAGCAAATTTTGCCCATGAACATTCCACTAAGGAGTAGAGGCAAACTTCTCTCATATCAATAAGTGCAGTCCGATTCAGGTTTAAGCTCAATGATAAAGGTCCTTCTTTTTATAGCCGAGTCCGAACGGCGTGCCCCAGTGCGACACTTCTTTGAAGAGAAGTTTTTACATGTCATAGTGCATCACAAATGTTGGGAGCATTAGGAGGGGATAACCACCGATGAAAATTTTTTTATGATAGTCTTGCCAGGATTCGAACCCAGGCATTCAGCATTAAAGGCAGACATGCTAATCTCAGCGCTACGGTGGCCTCCGGTCGCCGGTCTTGCACACTTGCCTTTTTTGAACTTCTGAACATAGAAGGGGAGATGGTCAGAACGGAGGCGGTTGCTAGGTGGAAGTCTGTGGATGCATGGCGGATTGCCAAAACACTCCTGGCTGCTGTTGACCAAAAGAGGACAAGAAAATTGCTGGCCTTAATAAGTGGCCACTGAGTATGCTTACAGGAGTCATAACCGGGCATTGTACAAAAAGGCCATCTGGCTGAGAGCAATGGAGTCCCGCACAACGTCTACTGTGGCGCTGTCATAAGGATGGGGAGGAAACGATCGAATACCTGCTTTGCTCATACCCCCTGGGTCTACAGGGGGTTTTCCTTGGAAAACCATTTTAGAACGCATGGAAATAACTCTTTGAAATTTGAACGGGTTAGAGCTAAGCTGTTATCGATATCATGTGCAAAATTTCAAGGCCCTAGGTGGTCCGGCGTCTTTTGGCAGGGCCTAAAGTTGGTCACCTCGGCGTTTCATTAAAATTGTTCGGTATGCCCAATCTTCATTTGTGGTCACTGTGTCACAATGGGCCGGACTGGCCTTCGAGTGAACTCACCTTTAGAGTGGGCTACCCAATCGACCAAAAAAACTTGGTCTGTATGACTATTTTGGTCGAATGGAATCCTCACCATGGACGAGCATTTCATGGCACTTAACACCACTTTCCAATTTCCCGAACTACAATCATGTACGTGATCCCAAGTCAGACCTATGCCATAAGCCCGGTGTTCATTGAGGCACTCCAAACACTCTTCCATGCTCTTTGACCTCACTGTCCTCGTATACAAGTCTTGAGCGCTGTCATACTGCCTGATTTTCCGGGATTTCACTTGCGGCTATCGTAATACTAAAGACCTCTGCTCTTTTTTAAGCCTCGAGAGTCTTGGAGACCCAAATCTTATCTCTCTCCAACACATCAAGAGCCTCTCAATGCTCTCTCCCGGGAAAACAGATCCTGAAGAGACTATCTCGAGACGATCCAGCTGACAGATAATCTGAGACCTTCTTCAGTGTTGTCCTGTAACGACAAGTTTACCTTTGGTTGCTATGGCACAGATCACCGAGGGCAGGATTCGTCACAGGAAGCGAGATGTGCTTTATTTTCGATTATTATCTGTTTAAAGTAGCAGTTCTTAAGCTATGTACTTCTGAGCTAGCTTTGGGTCCGGTACGCGATTGGGGCCAGAAGGAGTTAAGTCAACTCCAGGGCGGAGCGATGGGCTGGGGTTACCGCGATAGTGGGCTGTGGATCCTGCGATAGTGGGACAATGGGCGAAACGCTGGCTCCTGAAGTTCCCGGGACGTAGTTCATTCACCACATTAGGTCGTCATGACGCTGGAGTAGATGGTGGAAACGAATACTAAGTCAATACCCCAGCGGCTTCTGTGTTCGAGGGACAAGTTCAGAACGCTGGCTAGGCGAACCATCGAAACATGAATAAATCACAGCGTGAAAGTGACGCTATGTCACCTGGTAGAGGGATCAGACGGTTGCAACGAACGCACGGTCAATGTGTTCTGTGTCTGAGAGACCAAGGCAGAACGTTGGCTAAACTTATCACCCAGACGTGATTCACTCACGGCGTGAGCGTGTAACTATGTTACTGGGACGCGAGCCACTCACTTATCCACCGTGAAACGGGAAAAGGAGGTTGTAACGAACGCGTGGTCAATGGCTCCTGTATACGAGGACCTAGGGCAGAACGCTGGCTAAGCTAACCACTGAGGGGTTATTCACCCACTGCGTGAACGTGGCACTAGGTCACCCAAACGCGGGAGTGGGCGGTTGGCATGAATTCGTGGTTCTGTATCTGATGGACAAGGGCTGAACTCTGGCAAGGCTAATCACCGAAACATGATACACTCACTGTATTATCATGGCACAAGATTATCGGGAGGCACGAAAAGGCGGCTATAACGAACGCGTGACTAACGGCTCCTTCTTCCTTCCTCTATTTAAAGGGCCAGTGACAGAATGCTGGCTAGTTTTACCGCTGAAACGTGATTCACTCACGGCTTGAATGTGGTACTAGGTTACTGGGACGGACGGGTAGTTGTTTGTAAGGCACGCTATACTAGTTACAGTGACGTGGTTTACTCACGCGTATTCGTGGCACTTGGTCACCGGTAAGCGTGACTGGGCGGTTGGCTCAAACGAGTGGTCAGTGGCTCCAGTTTTTTAAGCGAAAAGGGCAGAATGCTGCCTAGGCCAACCGCCGGAATGTGATTGAGTCACTGCGTGAGCATGGCACATGGTCACCGGGACGCGAGAATGGGTAGCAGGGAGGGGTTAAATGCCTCCTGTGGTGGATAGGCAAGGATAGAATGCTGGCTAGGCTAATCGCCGAGATATGATTCACAGCGTGATCACGGACACTACTTGACCGAAGTATGGGGTTCTTGCGTCTCTGGTACGAGGGTTGCCTTTCATACTTCGGAATTGGACAACCCTTGTGTTGCAATTCGCCAACTGACAGCTCTATCGTAAAGCTTGACATTTTTGAGGTTTTACGTACTCAGAACGTTTTGACATACGAGCGCTATTTGTGTTGTTTACAGTAACTTAAAAGAATTCATCTCGACCAAAAAATGGAATTAAATCGTGAACGCATGCAAAAGTGTAAAGATCTTGACAGGGAATATTTTGAAAAACTATAAACCGATTTCGATTATTAATAATTATTTTTGTTCTCTAATCCCGAAATATAAAAGGCAAACCTCGTAGTAGTAGACTCTGATGTTAAGCTGCATACTCACAGCTCTATATTCGTTTTCACTTTCCTTACTATTGTCACGGCCGATCTTAACGCTCTTTGAAATTTGAAATGGTTAGAGCTTTGGTAATCATGGTGCAAAATTTCAAGGCCCTTGGTGGTCCGGGCGCCTCTTGGAAGGGCCCTAAAGTTGGTGTTCTTAGTATTTCAAAAATTGTTCGGGCGGCTAAATCTTCATTTGCGGTCCGATTTCCAAATTTTTTGCTGGATAGTGTTTCAAGATCCGCAAAACCGTAATCTTTAATCTCCCAGTACAGAACACCATCTACATATTCCTTGGGTTCGTCCTCAACGCATTTTTCGTAGCCCATCGTGACAGTCAGCGACAGATATCAGTGGCCGTTGCATGAATCCGCTAATCGCCGACAGAAAGTTGCCTTGGATGAGAAGCGCGACATCATTCGCATATGCGGCATATGCGATTTGTTGCGTATGATCCTTGTTCATATCCAATTGGACTTCATTTATAACGAAGTTTTAGATAAACGGCGTTCCCTTTGTCACCCACCTTTGAACTACACTATCACTCGAATTCGAATTGATAATCTTGCAGGTCGGTGACTATCAAGCCTATTTGATTCCTTTGATAGCCAGAAAGGACTCCATTTTGTACTTTCTTAGTTGGATAGACGTTTTGAACTCTCTTACCACTTCGTATGGGGCCATCTTCTACGACCTATCCTTGAGGCAAGAATATTGGAACCGTCTGAAGTTCTCCGGGGTTAGTCCCTCTTTCATCTTCAGGTCTATCAATTTTTTCCAATGTTTTGGGTAAAAACGATGACAGACTTATGAGCCTATAATTCATTGTGGTGCTGTGGTTTACTTTTTCCTGTATTGGGGATAAAGACCACCCCTGACCTCTCTCTATGGCCTCATTAAATGTACCTAGAGAAATTTATTAGTAAAAACACCAAAATTGTTTGCTGTAACAATAGAAAACCTGTTGTTGCTAAAACAGCAAACATTTTCTGCTGTTTTCAGATGGAATAGGCTACTTTTCCATCTGAAAACAGCAGAAAATGTTTGCTGTTTTAGCAAAAAATTGCTGCTGTCTCATTTTTAACAAATTTTCTGTTGTTACTGATTGTTAGTATCATAAATGCTTCAACATTTTTAAAATTTCTCTAGGCTTAGGACAATGTTCCACAAACATGGCAGAGTGAGAAACTCCAAGAGATTCTATAGATAAAATTTCATTGGGATTTGGCCTTTAGAGAAAATTTAGCTGAAAGTTTGTCTTTTCAAGAAAATTTCATAACACTTTTGGTATTACATGATGAGTCATTGGCGTACTACACACACACTCGCAAATATATCCAAAAAACAAATCAAAAAATAGAAAAACAAAACCATTAAAATATCATCATAGCCCCAAAAGCAAAATTTCGATTTAATACAATCACCAATCGCCCCCCTACTCCCTGCCATCCCTGTATTGAATTGATATCAATGGCAAACTAATTTCTTTTTAATTTGCCCCTAATGCTACAGTTGTACTGACAAGTGATTTGATTACTGTGACTGACTGGCTTTTAATAAATCCAAATCGAAAACAAATCAAAAAGTAAACACCCAGCACTCTGCTTCCCCCAGCACAATCAACTGTAATTGCATGGAAACACATGCGACAAAGTGTCCAGCTCCAATATTCATTCAGGCATTTGGAGTATTTGATTACATTGAAATGATTGATTTGTCATAAGGCCAACTCTACCTCTTCCATGCCAAACCATCATCATCAACATCATCATTGATATTGACTTTTGTCCCTCATGTCGCTGATAATCGTTGAATGACATTGTCAAAACAAAACGAAAAACCCTACCAAAATAAATGAAATTATTTCCATCAAAAATATAAATTTTGTTGGAGAATTTGAGTTTGGTGATAAAATCACAGCACTTCAAATGGAATGCCATGAAATGAAATGAAATAATTTCCCTACTACTTTACCATGGGAGTTTTTGGTGAAAAAAAGTGTTAGTGTACATCTAAAAGGACACGTGAAATCGATCTTAATGTATGATTTGGAATATAATGAACCACCACCCCTTGATGGCGCCGGACTTAGAGGAGCTAATGGTTCGATGAAGATTCGATCTTATGCGGCCCGATAAGAAACTCTTCAGTGCCGTCTGACTATCCACGTATATCGCCACAGTCCCATGGGGCAGACGCCCCTGCACCAACTTCATCTCCAGTGCTTTTAGGGTTGTCAAGATTCTGCCTCAGTGTCAGCTGCGGCCCATTCGTGTTTGCCAAAGGTCCTGTAAAAGCGGGAAATGCTATCCGTCAACAAGGAGGACTCAATACCCAGCCCCCAGCAGAAAAGAAGTGAGTTCATAGTTCGAGGAATGTTAGATTTCTGCATTCTTCGCCTAGGCCGAAGAGATTGCGCCACATACCCACCATTAAGGTGCAGGGGCACAAGAACGAGTATGGTATTCAATGGCTCACTTGGAGCCTTCTGAGATCATCACAGCCTCGGCGCAAGTTATGATACCGAAAGCTATACTGGCCTCATTCTCACTTCCTTTCAGTAACAGCCTAGTCTTTTCACTATTTGGATCTCCCTATAGGATTTTCGTTGTCCTACCAACCAATTCGCTGTTCCATAGTGTTACTTACGCGTTTGTCGCCTACTCCCCTACCTCAGACTGCGTTGGCCCGAAAGGCTTCGGGTTAACCAAGTTTACTGACGGCTGTCCTCTGGCCTTCACTGCCAAATCGTTTGCTCTTTCATTACCCCTTATTTCGCTATGGCCCTGCACCCAAACGATGTGGATTTTGCCCTCCTCAAACAAGGCGTTAATCTCCTTCTTACATTCCAAGACTGTTCGTAATTTTACCATCCTGGTTGTTATTGCCCTGATGGTCAGTTTACTGTCCTTAAAGAAGTTCACAATTGACGTCCTCGCGGTAATACCACACCACCTCACGCATTCCGCGATCGCCCAGATCTCCGCCTGCAGGACCGTGTTATGGTCAGGGAGTCTAAAACAGATCTCAGTCCCAGGGTTCTTAATATAGACCGCCAGGCCTACTCTATCCTCTATCTTTTATTCATCTGTGTAGCATTATCTTTGGCAATATCAGAGTTCCATCAACCCAAGACTGACCGCTGGAAGCATAGCCTCGCACTCGAATTCAAGTGTCGTCCCACGTTTCCGATCCGTTTTCTGATTATACCACGGTGGTGTGCCTTGCTCCTATCCTCTATCCATTCTCCCATCCCCTTAAGTCTCATAGCTCATGCGACACCAAAGGCCTATGGAGTAAGGGGTAATGAAAGAGCAGACAATTTGGCAGTGAAGACCACAGGACTGCCGCCAATGAAATTGGTTAACGCGAAGCAGCCTTTCGGGTCGAGAAACTTCGAGTTAAGGATGTGGGCTGTCCTTAAAGAAGTTCACACTCGACGTCCTCGCGGTAATACCACACTACCTCACGCATTCCGCGATCGCCCAGTTCTCCACCTGCAGGACCGTATTATGGGCAGGCAGTCTAAAACAGATCTCAGTCCCAGGGTTCTTAATATAGACCCCAAGGCCCATTCTGCGCTCTAGCTTCCATCCATCTGTGCAGCATGATGATCAGAAAGGTCAATCCAAGACTGACCACTGTAAGCATAGCCTCGCACTCGATCTCAAGTGTAGTCTCAGGTTTTGAAACCGAAACCTCTTCCATTCCTTCCAGGTTTCCTACCATGGCCTCAATTATACCATGGCTTGCTCCTATCCTCTATCCATTCTCCCATCGCCTTAAGTCTCAAAGCTTATGCGACATCACGGGCCTAGTAAGGGGTAATGAAAGAGCAGACAATTTGGCAGTGAAAGCCACAAGACTGCCGCCAATCAAATTGGTTAACCCGAAGGTGATTGTTAAGAGTGTGGGCGACAAACGCATGTAACACTGTGGAACAGCGAATCGGTCGGTAAATGACCACATTCAGGAGCGTACTGAGAAGGCTTACAGATGTTGGGCACTATGCAGACGGGCCGTCCACTGGCTCTACAGGAGTGTGATTAAACCAATACTTACTTACGCTTGAGTAGTTTGGTGGACTTTAATGGTTAGAAAGTGCAACATAAGGACCATGCAACAGGTTCAGAGAACATGTTGCCTTGGCATAGGCGATGCGATGAGGACCACGCCCACTAGGCTCTGGATACAATTCTAGATATGAAACCCATTGACATACAGATTAAGTGTGAGGCGGCCACTGCGGCTATGGAACTTAAAGCGATGGGAGAATGGATTGAGGATGGGAGCAACTCATATCATCGCGGTATAATCGAGGCGACCATAGGAAACCTTTGAAAGAAAGGAAGACGTTTCCGATCGGATACCTGAGATTAACCTTGGGGCCGAGTGCGAGGTACTGCTGCCAGCGGCACGGTCTTGGATGGACGAAACCCTAGTATTGCCATCTGGGGGATCATGTTACAGGGATGGATCAAAGCTAAAGGACAGAGTGGGCCTGGGGATCTACATTGAGAACCCTGGGACTGAAATCGTTTTTAGACTGCCTTACCATAATACGGTCCTGCAGGCGGAGATTCGGGCGATCACGGAATTGTGGTGTGATGCTAACGCGAGGGCGTCGAGTGTAAACATCTTTACGGACAGTAAAATGACCGTAAGGCCAATAACAACCAGGACGGTATGGTCACGAACAGGCTTGCAGTGTAAGTAGGAGATTAACGCCTTTTCTGAGAATGGCAAAATCCGCATCGTTTGGGTGCCGGGCCATAACGGAGGAGGAATGAAAGGGCGGACGATTTGGCAGTGAAGACCAGAGGACTGCCGTCAATAAACTTGGTTAACCCGAAGCCATACGGGTCGACGCAGTTCGAGTTAAGGGCGGGGACGACGAATGCGCATGCAACCCTGTGAAGCAGCGAACCGGTAGGGCGGACGGCGAAAATCCTTTGGGTGTGACGCGGATCGTGAGAGGACGAGGCTATTACTGAAAGGAAGTAAGAAGAAGGTCAGTATAGCTATTGGTATTATGACGGGACACATAGGACTACGAGCTCAGTTATGTAAAATCGGTGGGGCAAGTGATAGCATGTGTATGGCATGCGGGGACGTTGGAGCTATTCCTATGTCATTGCTCGGCTTTCGCGTCTATCAGATACCCGCACTTCCTAACTTGGATTTCCTTCCTAACTTGGATTTCCTTTTTCAAGGTTACTCTTTTTTGTATTTAGAGCGCACAACAACCTGATTACTGGCTTAAGTGTATACCCGTAGTGGCATGGGACGGATTAATAACTGCACCCTCTTTTCAACCTAACCTAACCATATCAGGTAATGAAACGCTTTAGGCCATACTTGTCACACTTGTTGATGGTCAAACCAAAACACTTCATCAAAATTTCAGCCACGTCGGTTATTAATTGCGCCCTCAAGAAATCAAGATCCGAAATCGGTTTATATTGGATCTTTATCAGGTTATTAACCGATTTAGGTGCAACATTTCAGCCAACTGGGGAGAGAATTTCGCCCTTCAGAGGCTCAACAAGTCAAAATCTAGGATCGGTTTATATGGCAGCTATACCAAAACATGCACCGATATAACCTATTTACAATCCAAACCAACTTGCACTAATAGGAAGTATTTGTGGAAAAGCGCCCAGCTTCATTCCTTCGAATGTTAGCGTGCTTTCGACAAATGGACAGATCGACAAACGGACGGACGGACAGGGCTTAATCGACTTAGAATGTCAAGCTGATAACTAAAAGAAGAAAGAATGCAATTACAGAGTCACAAGCCGTTGAAAAAATTTGTCAACGCCAACTATATGAAAATCCGCAATTACTTTTTGGGCAACCCAATATATACTTTGTTGAGTCCCAGATCGATATTTCGATGCTTCCAGGGGTTCAAAATGTCAAATCCGGAAATCGGTTTATATGGAAGCTATGTCAGGTTATAGATCGATTTCCACCTTATTGGCACGGTTATTGAACGTAATTACAGAACACTACATGCAAAATTTCATACCAATCGGATAATAATTGCCGCTTTTAGGGGCTAAATATGTCAAATCGGGAGTTTTGTTTATATGGGAGCTATACCCAAATCTGAACCGATATGGCCCATTTGCAATCACCAGCATGTTGGTCGCTGATACATTTCGAACCGAACACTGATTTTGGTAATAAAATTCAATGATTTGCAAGCGTTGCTCGTTAGTAAGTCTATTCATGATGAAATGTCAAAGCATACTGAGCATCTTTCTCTTTGACACCATGTTTGAAATCCCACGTGATCTGTCAAATACTAATGCATGAAAATCCTAACCTCAAAAAAATCACCCTTTACTACCACTATCGTGATTTCGCCAGACGGACGGACGGACATGGCTAGACCGACTCAAAATGTCCAAACGATCAAGAATATAAATGGGGTCGACGATCAATATTTCGAGGAACGACTAGGTTAGTATACCCCCATCCAATGGTGGTGGGTATCCTTATACCAGTTCGGATGCGCTGAAGATACCGATTGTACGGGATTAGGACATATTACGTCAGATTACATTAGTACACCATGCAACTCGTTTTTTGATCAAAGCAAAAATCAAGGCAAAAGGTGTTCATGTCCAGCAAAAGTGAATGAATTCCGATATTTAGAATATTTCCACAAATTTTTGTCATTTGAATCATAAAAAATATTTTCCCAAAACAAATGTGGTCGTTTAAATAGGTAATGCTACGTGTCAGCTACCCTGTGGTTATTTATTACTAATCACCATCATATATGTCTATTATTCCAACTAAAGTAGAAGGCCCATAACTATCAGAGAATATGCTGAAGTGTAGGGCATTGCATTTAGTAGAGACAGAGTCTGAGTACTTTTTCGGTGGCACAATTTTATGCTTGTCTATATAACACTTCATGTTATGATGTTAAAAGTCTTTGGATTTTTCTAAATTTCTTTTACTCAGTACCGAGAAATAAGGTTTCCCACATTATTTCGATATTGTTTTCCTAATATATGATCAAGAATAATTTAATTTCATCCTTAAAGAGATAACAATTTGCTAGAGTGAATTCCTTTCCCCATTTACTTTGTCATTGAGGCATAATCAAATTTCTAATAACTCCAGACTCATCTCTGTACCACCCCGCCCACAAATACAGAGAACATGAAATTTAAAGCCATTCACAGCGAAAAAGGACCAAATAAATCAAATTTCCAGTGATAACAGTAGCGTGAATAAAGGGCTAAGACTTGCTGCAAGGGAAACAATATGAGTATAACCCTCATAAGCAAAACTCAAAACTCCAAGAGAGCAGTGCATACACAATGAGAATATGGGGACGATTTGCTGCTCCTATCTGCTTATCTCTTGGAAATGTCATATTAAACAAACATACACACACGACAGCCCAAACATTCATACATCATTCATCTGGAGAATGTCATACAACCACCCTGCCCTTCTTCTTCCTCAAATTCCCAAGAACGGCAGTGGCACAACAACGGACTGTCTTAAATGTCATGCTTGTGGATGGGTAAAAGTGGGGAGGAAGAATTTTTGTCGCGCTTGTCGCATTGTCCACAAAAATTGCTACAGTAACATTGAACCAGAACGTACCAGATTTCGATTTGTTTGCTTTGATAACAGCCAAATTGAGTCTTAATACCAATGTCACTTGTCGGGCACGTGGCCCTATGCCTCCCTCTGCCAACCTAGAAATAGGACAGATGAGAATTGTATGTCAACTGCCATCGCTCACTCCTGCAGCCAATGCTTCTCGTTTTTGGCTAAATAACTCCAGAGTAGCTAGGGCAACCAACGCGTGTCAACCGTTTGGTTGTTTGTGCCAAATCGTCATTTAATTATTGTACTTTGGCTGTGATTACAAAAGCCCTAAACAGAGGCTTCTGCACCCAATTCTCTGCTCAGAATAAAGTAATGCTTACAAGTAATAGATGTGTTAAGTGAGTAAGGCAATCCTTGCCAAGGCGGCAGTCAACCATAACGAATTTTTTTGAATTGCTAAATTGGTGTGGAAAATGTCCAGGGCAAATTTGAGGGAGTCATACCATACTTCGTTGGGCACGATGGCATGGTATGGTGCATCAGAGCAACTTGAGGCAAAGTAGCTCAATTGTTCAATTGAGCATTACATTGCACACCACAGCATTGCTGTGGAATGATTTTTTTTATTTCAGAAAGGCTTATGTTAAGACTGTTAAAGATGGAGAGTTTTTAGTACAAATAAATCGTGGACTTCAGTCTAGTAAATCCGTCTATGATGCAGAATGCCTTGTTTCGAATCCTAGCAAAAACATAAAAAACAAGGTAAAAGTTTGCTTAGATCGGCCGGGTCCCCGGAGGTCAGGAGACCTTTCAGAGGTACGTTCTCAAGTTCACCCAGATCGCAGAAGTCGGCTTCCCACGAGGGAGAGCATTCCTGCGTCCCTGTAGACCAGGAGACGAACAAGACAAGTGCTCGGTTGTCTCATCCTCATCGAGGCAACTCCTGCAGTAGTCATTATGCTTTATTCCCACGCACGCCGCCAAGTGGCCTATGGCATAGTATCTAGTAATGACCCCTGTTACTCATCGACTTCTTCTCGAACGCCAGCAACTCCCTCCACTTCCTCTGGTCGATGACAGTCCAGAGCACCCTAGCGGTCCGGCAACCATCCGCCGAGTCCCCGATATAGCCACCGCCACCACTCTGGCCATCTTTTCTTCTGTGTTCAGTAGCTCGACAAATAGCACGTAGGCAGGGCCGTTGACTGACCATGACCCCTTAGTCCGGCAACCTATATCAGCGTTACATCGTGGACTCGGAGCTTATCCAGGGACTCCAAACAATACGCCGCGCACCTCCGCCCCGAGTCCCATATTGCCACCGACACCACTCTGGCCATCTCTTCTTCTGTGTTCAGTAGCTCGACAAATTGCACGTAGGCAGGACCGTTGACTGGTCCCCCTGGCGCATACTAACCCCTCCTGGAGCATTCATTCGCTCCCTCATTCCTTGGAATACCCTCATGTCCGGGAACCAATGTCAGCGTTACATCGTGGACTCGAAGCTTATCCAGGGTCTCCAAAAATCCGCCCCGACCTCACCGTCCTCGATCTCAAAGCCTTGAGCGCCGCCATGTTGTGCACATAAATCCTGAGCTTTGAGGGCGCTAAAACCCTTACCAAAATTTTTCTTGCGGCTACTGCAATGGCACAGACATCTAGAAAACTGTACACTCGTCCAGCAGTCTCAGAGACACACCGATATTTAGTGCATCGGAGCATACGCGCTCAATTCAGTCCGTGACTACATCTTGGAGCCATCGGTGAAGATCGAGGTCTCATCCTCCTCAAACATAGCATTGGCCTTCCATCCATCCCTTCCAAGAAAACGAATCCTGAAAGCCCTTATCCCAGTCGGTACTGCTGCCAGGTAGTCGGTGATCCTCCTGAGTCTATCCTTCGCATCCATAACATCCAGAATCGAACTGTGGCCGTAATTGTCTTCTTTGAGCATGTCGAGTTCCCTCAGGCGGAGATCCACCTCATTCTACTGTTTGCATCCATAACATCCAGAAGCGAATTGTGGCCGGAACTCGGCATGCTCAATGCCGAGTTCCCTCTGCCGGAGATCCTCCTCAGTCTACCCTTCGCATTCATAACATCCAGAATCGAATTGTGGCCGCAATTATCCTCCTTCAACATGCTGAGCTCCATTGGCCTAAGCGCGACCTTGGCGGCGAAAGTTGGAATATAGGCCCCTAAGGGCTGCATAATCAGCATCGCTTCCAGACCTGCCTGCGGTGCGAATTTCAATGCTCCTGTGACCCCGTCGCAGGCCAGTCCTTGGACCTTCTCGAGTTCTCTCGAATGAGTCCTCTCCTCCACGGCCCTCCACCATACCAGTGCTCCTTAGGCCAGTACTGGTCTCACAATGGCCGTATACATAAATAATTTTGGGGGTTACCCCTCTTCCTACCGAACATCCTTCTGCAGCAGTAAAAGTGCACAGTACCTTACGGCCTCTCTCCTCGGTATTCCTCTTCCAAGACAGCTTCAAATCGGGGACTATGTCAAGGTACTTTGCCAACTTCGACAACTGTAGGGTAATCCCGTCAAACGACGGGAGTCTGAAATCCGATATCTTATATATACGCGTGAAGAGTACCAGCACAATCTGCTTTGAGATGATTCCCAACCCATTTCTGGTAGCCCATCGCGTCAATCACCTCAGTGACTCTTCTCTGATACTGCTGATCGTCGACAGAAACCTGCCTCGGACGAGCAACACGACGTCGTCCTTACCTTCGTGCCATCCCCGCCATGATCCAACAGATTTTCATTTATCACGAGGTTCCATAGAATTGCCGAGAATACCACTACCTGGGGCGTTCCTCTTGTCACCCGCCTTCTGACAACACTATCTCATAGGTTCGCATCAATAATCCTGCCAAAGAGCATAATATTGGTCCACTGGGAGATTATGGGGTGAATCCCCATGCGGTCCTGTGCGGTGACTATCAATTCTAACTCCACGTTATTGAAGGCCCCCTCAGTATCCAAGAAGGCCGCCAAAATATAGTCCTTCTGTTGGAGAGACGTCTCGACCACTCGTTCCCCTTAGTGAAGAGTCGTTTCGAAGTTCTCCGTCGTCAGTCCCCCTTTCACCCTTCACCTTGACCTCACTCCGTTCAAGACAGGGTAGAGTAACTCCAAGCCAGGACAGGGTGAGTCAAAGAATTCCTGCAACAGTTCCGGTATAATGTTGTCAGGTGCGGCCGACTTAAATAACCGGAAAGTGCGGACTGCCCACACTATCTTCCCCTTGTCAACGATGTTCTTGATGGGGTCATCCCCCGAGGCCGCATATGTATGTATTGTGATATCTTGATCGTCGACCTCTTTTTGACCGTCCGGGAAATACAATACGTCTCCATCAAGAGTTCCACCGTCTCCTGATCACTCTCGGTGTAAATCCCGTCCTCGCACTTCAGGGAGCTAGGCGTGCTACGATCCTACGGGAACACTTTTCGCCACCTAGATGTCTCACTAGTGCTTTCCAATTCTCCACCGAATTTCGCCAAGAAACTCCTCTTCGCCCCCCTCGTCTTCTTTTTGAACTTGACAAGGCCATTGCCATTTTCGTCCCAGCCATTTGCCGTGTTCTCCTTCTTGGCCTTATTAAAAACTTTTCTACTCTGCCTCCTGAGCACCTTCAGCTCTGGTGACCACCATGACTGGCGGGTTTTACACGGCGGTACTCGTTCCGGACATACCTTTAAAAAGGCCTCGTTCAGGCACTCCGTGACGAGATCTTTTGCAGCCTATAGTTCCCTTGCGTCCTCCAGAGGCCGCCTAGGGGGCCACAGTTTCTGTATCTGCTCCCTGAACTTCTCCCAGTTGGACTTTCTTGAGTTTCTTTATGGTCTCCACCTCACTATTTCATGCTTAACCTGAAAACCTATTCTATAGTGATCCGAAAAGGAGAACTGGATGAAGACGTTCCAACTCAAGACTTTTACAGAGTCTCCGTTTGACTCAAGTTTTATATCTATAACCTGTTCACTGATCCGATTGTAGAAAGTGCTTCCCCAGAGGCTGTGGTGTGGATTGGCGTCACCCCCTAGTACAAGGTCATGCCCCTTATCCTCCCACCAGCTGACCTGACTACATCGTATGGTAGGTACATGGAGGCCAGGACCAGTAATAGTTTGCGCTGTCTCTCCAAGGCTACTACCGTTAAGTCTTCATCGCTAAAACGAGAAATCAGAGTTAGGTTCAAAACCCTGCTGGCTACGATACAGCTACTAACCTTACCTTCTGCTGGGGGTAGGTGAAATTCAGATTTCGTGATCTAAATTCATGAACCTTGTTACCACGTAACCACGGTTCCTGAACAAGGGCTACATCAGTACCATCCCTCCCCATAGCCCTCAGCAGCTCAAATGTGGCTGCCTCTGAGTGGTGCAGGTTAATCTGCACTTGTTTCAGGCAGCTCATGCCCCCTAGCTTACTGGTTGGCGTTGCCGTCATCGGTAGGCAGGATAATTCTCACCTGGTTTAAGCCGAACTTGGTCTCTGTCAGCGCGGACTTCAGGAGTGACAATGGTTCTGATTGAACCCTGATCCAGAGATCCTTACCTTTATCCCTCGCTCGTGCCCTTACAATTGTCCAGTTCTCCGCTAGAAGATGTTTATTCTGCCCTTTAAGCCGCCTGAGTATGGTTTCGCCTCCAACACTGAAATCCACACTCTCAGTGTAGTCCAGCGGGGGATCTGATCAACCGTGTGCAACTCTATCTTCATGCCAAGCCAAAGAGGGTTAAGGCCACCAATGGCAAGTCGAAAGAAAATCCAAAGTTTTCTTATAACCGCATCCGATGACCTTGACGCCCTTCTGCCACTTGGCGCTATCGAAAGCCGCTAAGGAGTCATCCTCGCCTTTTCCAATGGCTTCCGATAGGGCTCGGAGAATCATCTCTTCAACTAACAACCATCTTTCAGTGGATTGCCGGCCTTCAGGATTGCTCCGGTCCAAGATAGCCACTTGTCATTCAGTCGCTGTTGACAAACTAATAAATTTCTTGGCCGTTTTGCCTTCAGGTGCCTTCACATTGCCAAAACACTGTCGCTTATTTCCTGGATTGGGCATGTCATTTGAGTGTGATACCCTTATCGGGAGGAGACTCTGCTGACCACCTTTCCTGGCATTGACGGCAGGATCGATGAAAGGCCTCGTCTTAACAGTTGTGCCCTAATCTGGGCTCGTATCTGGCGCGAGGGCCTTCCATCTGCGGTCTTGGTTTAGTCTGTAGCGCATTTGACAGTTCTCGTTGTAGTGGTAGCGTTGGTGTTTTTTCCGTTATCGTTCGATGTAGGGCCGGTAGTGTTCATCATAGACTCGAACTTCCTGACGTGGTACGTATGGTTGCGCATCAAACGCTTGTCACGGATCATCAAAGTAGATGGCTCTAGACCCTCCATCTTACTCAGAAATCATGACGAGCGTTTGTAGCCTTCTTCCCGTTTCTACTCGTCCGTCTTCCGTACTTTCCGCTTGTACACTTGCGAGGTATCCGCCTCTCCATCAGGAGTTGAGGTTACAGCTGTTGTCAGGTTCATAAAGCTGGATCACTCCAACTCCCGAGAGTCCATTGCAGGAATCTTCGCAGGGGGACAAGTCAATGTTGTCTTGTCGGATCAGTGTATTGTATGTAGAGTTCAAGTATGGTGTCTGTTGTGTGCTTGTTTGACATGAGGTTGGGATCTGCAGATATTGTGTCCCTGCCGAACCTCCTAGTTCGGGTGAATTCACGGCACTGAACCTATGGCCACCTGCAGAGTTATTCTTTGTAATATTGTGACTCATGTATGTATATCATAGGATAACTTTTAGTTCAGGTTGAATCCGAAGCCATTGTATTCACCTTGGAACCTATGGCGCCTAGGGCAGTATGATTTCCCAGGTGAATGCACCGACCCTAGATTTTATTCTTAAGCCCCCGCATTGCAACAAGTTTATTGACCTCGGCGGAGGATTAGAACCATATTTGTCATATTTGTTGAAGTTCATAAGTGAAGTCGTTGTTCAAAATTTCAACCAAATCGGATAGGAAATGAGCAATGAAAAGTCGGGCCAATGTCGTTGAGCATAAATTTCAACGAACAGTACTTACATAAATGAGAGAAGTATAACCGCCGTTCTTTAACGAACTACTCATTGAAAATATTGGCAATTCCCAACACCAAATATCAAAATATTCTCTTCTCGATAAAACTTTCCCTATAAACGCACTCTCGCTTCTTTCTTAACAGAAAATGCAATTTTTTTCCTTAATGTCATTTTGTACCTACATCACAATTTGCTATCTTATCATTCCTTATGTTTTGACATTTTCATGGCGCATCCAAGTCTTCATATGAGACATAATCGTATGCTATACAACCTTAAATAGAAATTTTCAACAAAAACCAATTTTCAGATTAAAATGCGATAAATTAACAAAACACCCTTTGTTGGTTAACATCAATGGTCCTTAAGGAGAAATAACCCCTCCCAAAGACCGTCATCCGCATCATTGTTTGCTACTCTCAAAAACATTTGACACTTGAGTAGGCACATCCGATGTTTTGGTTGCATTGTTTGCTTTGCTGTCTGACTACCACAACACCAGCGGATGTCTAAATGGGCAGTCGACACGCGTGTTCATTGTCATCCAAATAAATTGTAAATCAACCGCAATTCACATATTCCACGGTAACCATGTAACCAATAGCGAATCGTTAGATTTACTTGACTAGGAGGGACAGTGTTTGGAAAACGGAATTTTTATAACATTCATAAGCTGGCAAAGAGAGAAGATTAGATGTCTAAAGAAGTAAACTTCTCTTCCAACATCCAGATTTATAAATCATCTTCCTTAGCCCATTAGTGCTGATCATATCCAAAGGTTTCACTGGTTCCTAGTTTCCTAGTATATACCCAATGCTTGTCATGCATTGGGTTATACTGCATTTGCCAGTCCTATTATGCTATATGGTGTTGTGGTCTGGTGGACGGCGCTCCAAAAGCCCAACTACTGCTTAATATTTAACTGGATCCAAAGGATGGCTTGTTTGTGCATCACAGCCGCACCGAGGACGTCACCATATGATGCACTGAATTCAATGATACATCAAATGCCTCTGGACATTGTGGCTAGACAAGTTGCAGCGACCACTGCTGTGAGGTTAAAGGAGCTTTGTCTTTGGTTGTGTGGCGGCTACGGACACTGTGTTATCCTTGATACAATATACGATGTTCCAGGCAGTGTTGATTACACCCTACCTGTGCCGTCTTTTCTTAAAAAGTACTATACCACTATTCCTGACAGAACCGATTGGTACTACAATATCCCTGGTAACATAAGTAACATAGATTTCTATACGGATGGATCCAAACCAAACGACCAGGTGGGCTTTGGGTTGTACTCTAAAGATCTAGAACTGGCCACATCGAAAAGGTTACCCGACCGCTGCAGTGTGTATCAAGCGGAGATCCTTGCAATTAAGGAAGTGGTAAGATATAATGTCATTACGACGATTGGCATAAATATCTTCTCGGACAGCCAAGCAGCCATTAAATCCCTTGAGAACGTACGTTTCTGAACACAAAAACCACCACCAACTGCCGCAGATCTCTCAAGGAGATGGCTGGACAGTTCAAAATTCACCTGTTCTGGGTGCCATTCCACAGAGATATCCCAGGGAATTGTAAAGCGGAGGAGCTTGCGAGACTAGAAACTACCCTACTCATACCAGGGACACTGGAATCTGTGGGTATGCCTCTAGCGACATGTAAGCTAAGTTTTCAGAACCAGGCCCGAAGGACAACGAGTGTTAGAAAGTCACAAAGAGGGGGCTGTGAGCATTCCGAAACTATGTGGCCTAATCTAGACTTGAAGAGGTCTACCGCTTTGCTGTCATTGACTACAACAGACGTTTCAGTCATTGTGTCCGTCATGACAGGTCACTGTCTAATCGCAAAATATGTGGAGAGACTAAAGGTTGCCAGTAACGACTTTTGCAGAAGCTGTGAGGACATCGTAGAAGAAGAGCCTATAGAACAACTTCTGTGTGTGTGTGTGTCCCGCACTAGCAGTCGGAAGGAGTTTCACTTTAGGTTCTCATTTCTTTGAGAACCTTTCTGATTTAGTGATTGGGCTTTTTGAAGCGATCTGGATGGATGGATGGAACGGTAGGAACTAGAAGGTATTATTACTATTCTGTTTCTGTGGTATTACAATGGACGAAAACATCTAAATGAGTCTGATGGCAGACTTAAACCTAACTTAACCTAGGTTCCTAGTTGGATTTTGTGCATGGGTCATAAGCATTAACCCTGCATACTGTATAGCTGACACAAAGTGTAACCAATGTCACATTGGTACATCTGTCAAACCAGCAATGATAGCTACATGATAATTGATTTGTTGACAGGTCAATATATTGTTTACAAGCCACTGAAAGCAATTGCTTCCGAGTAATTGAGTGATTGCGCTATGATTATCTGAAAATTTCACAAGCAGCTGTAGTTGGCGAACTCAAACACCTCAAAGTGAACGAAATGTTGGTGTATCGTTCCATAAATCGTTATAATGATTCTGGTAGTGTTGCTAAACACCATGGTGGTAACCCACAAAATACTGCAACAACACCTCAAATGGTTCAACAAGGCTCGAATTCAACAGATAGTCTGTGGAGCACCTCTTCAAGAATGTAAATCAGCCCAAGAAAAACCTTGTATGACCGGAGAGATTCGGGACATAGGGAAAGAGTTCCGCAGACAGAGCACGTCGTAAAAAAACGGAAGTGTATAGGGATGTGTATTACACACGGCTCAAGGAATACAAAAAGATAACCAGAGCGGCAAAACTTGCCTCTTGAAAGTTTTACTGCAACCAGGTCGTTGGCGCTAAAGACGTCGCCAAGATTAAAAAGTTTCTCTCAAAAACCCATGTCCAAGCTGAAACGTTAGTAGACGACAAGTGCTTGAGAGCGGAGATAACGGAGGACATGTTGAGGCTTTTGATGATAACCCCTTTTTCGCAGGATACGACGGGACACACGGAAACACCGTAATCTGGGAATTATGATGCTTTGAGGAACTTCAAACCATTTAAGTCACCCGTAGCTTATGGAATATTTTCGGCGTTACTACAGAAGGAGGCCGACTATCTGGCGCCCAATCTGGCCTGTATGTAGTACTCTTTTATGGTCCGAAAACTGGGCAACAGGCAAGGTTGGTATTTATACCCAAGCTCTGCAAGGTAATGGAACGTATTGTGGACACCATGATAAAGAGTAGGACATCCAGCGAACTGCTCAATAGCATGCCTATGTAAAGGGAAGGTCGGTGGAGACTGCCCTGCACGAAGTTGTCCATAAATTAGAAGAATCCTTCGATGTCAAAACGTACATCGGTGTGCATTGACATTGAGGGGGCTTTTAACAAAGTGCGGACCGACACACTGATCTAATCCTTAGACCAGTGCCGGGTGGACCCGGTCCTTAGAGACTGGATAAACCATATGCTAAGGAACAGGTGGATAAATTGTGTGTCCCATGGCATAACTATAAGGGAGAAAGTGGCACAGGGCACGCTACAAGGGGGGCATTTTATCGCCATTCCTATGGGTGACCACCATAAATGACCTATTACAAATGCTGACTGAGGAGGGATTCGAACCCGTTTGCTACGAAAACGATGTTATGATACTTCTTAGGGGTAAGCATCCAAACGAGCTATGCAGAAGGGCCGAAATGGTCTTGCATCTGGCATTTGACTGGGCTGGACCCATAGGTCTCACTCTTAACCCAGAGAAGACTGAAATATGCCTGTTCAGGAGGAAGACGAAGGTGGGCCAATTTAACGCACCACGATTCCTCAATAAAAAGATTTCGATACCTGACAAGGTCAAATACTTAGAAGTGATCTTGGAAAGGAAACTGAATTGGAAGTGTCACATTCAGGAGCGTACTGAGAAGGCTCACAGATGTTGGGCAATATGTAGACGGGCCGTAGGGTCAAAATCCTAGGATAGTCCACTGGCTCTACAGGAGCGTGATTAGACCAAAACTTACTTACGCCTCAGTAGTTTGGTGGACTGCTATGGAGAAAAAGTGCAACATTTGGACCATACAACAGGTTCAGAGAACATGTTGTCTTGGCATAGGCGGAGCGATGAGGACCACGCCCACTAGGACACTGGAGACTATTCTAGATATCCTACCCATTGACATACAGATTAAGTGTGAGGCAGCCACTGCGGCTATGAGACTTAAGGCGATGTAAGAATGGATTGAGGATGGAAGCAGCCCATACCATCGCGGATTAATCGAGGCGACGATACCTGAGACGAACCTTGAGATCGAGTGCGAGGCACTGCTGCCATATGCACCGTCTTGGATTGACGGAACCCTAGTATTGCCATCTGGGGGATCATGTTACAGGGATGGATCAAAGCTAGAGGAAAGAGTGGGCCTGGGGGTTTACATCGAGAACCCAGGGACTGAGATCTGTTTTAGACTGCCTGACCATAATACAGACCTGCAGGCGGAGATACGGGCGATCACGGAATTCGTGAAGTGGTGTGGTGCTAACGCGAGGACGTCGAGTGTGAACATCTTTGCCGACAGTAAAATTGCCATAAGGGCAATAACAACCAGGACGATAAGGTCACTCACAGTCTGGCAGTGTAAGTAGAAGATTAACGCCTTCTTTGAGGATGGCAAAATCCACATCGTTTGGGTCCCGTGCCATAACGGAGTATGGGGAAATGAAAGGGCAGACGATTTGGCGGTGAAGGCCAAAAGTTCTCCCGTCAATAAAATTGGTTAATCCGCAGCCTTTCGGCTCGACGCAGTCCTAGTTAAGGGAGTGGGCGACGAATGCGCATACAACCCTGTGAAACATCGAAACGGTCGGTAGGACGGCGAAACTCCTATGGGGGATCCAGATGGTGAGAAGCCGAGGCTATTACTGAAAGGAAGCAAGAAGGAGGTCAGTATAGCTATTGGTATCATAACGGGACACATAGGACTACGAGCTCACTTATGTAAAATAGGTGCTGCAAGTGATAGCATGTGTAGGGCATGTGGGGAAGATGATGAGACTTTGGAGCATTTCTTTTGTCATTGCCCGGCTTTCGCGTCTAACAGATACCGGCACTTTGGTGGAGACACAATATCAGACATGAACCGACGTAGGGTGGTGGAGTGGTATTGAAAACAATTAAGGATTTTGTAAGTAGCACGGAATTCCTAACTTTAGAGTTTTCGGAGCGCACAATAAGCCGATTACTGGCTTAGGTGTATGTCCATAGTGGCGGGGGGTGGATTAATATCTGCACTCTCTTTTCAACCTAACCTAACCTAGTGAATGATATTGGGTTGCCCAAAAAGTAATTGCGGATTTTTTTTTAAAGAAAGTAAATGCATTTTTAATAAGACTTGGAATGAAATTTAATCAAATTTTACACTTTTTTTCACACTTTTTTCTAAAGCAAGCTAAAAGTAACAGCTGATAACTGACAGAAGCAAGAATGCAATTACAGAGTCACAAGCTGTGAAAAAATTTGTCAACGCCGACTGTATGAAAAATCCGCAATTACTTTTTGGACAACCCAATATTTAGAGTGTTTCGATGGATTTGGTATAGGAATAAACAACTTCCTCTCCAAAAATCTAGAGCGCCTCATCCTAAAGACGCATGGCACTAATTTAGCGAATTCAGAGGTCGTAGCCAACCATATGACTGTGGAACAATATTAGCTCACTAGGTAATGTTTATACGTATATATCATTGTATATACGGTGTTGTTCACGTTCGTACTCGTTTTACCGTGCTCCTGCTTTTTTCAAGTTTTTTACCACAAACCTGAATTGTTAGATCACTTAACACCCAATCACAATTGGTTCGCGCCGCGGGTGATTGCCTGGACGTGAAGTTGTGCACCTGGTGTGTCGTGAATAATTTACAATATATAAAACATTTTGTCACAAAACAGAAAACTATTGGCAAAAGTAAATATATATTTTTACGATAAACAACAGGGACAGACAATTATATTCAGCACAAAACAAATCATCTGTTCGTGTCTCCCATAATAGGGGCAACGACAGTGCTGCCAAGTTCGTATCACAGTTTACCATATGATACAATGAACAGCATTGCCATATATAACCACCAAAGTATTTGGCAGTTATTTTGAAAGTAATAGGGGAAATGGAGGACACTTCGTCCTCCGCCACTCCAAGAAATAGCATTAGCTGTTTCAGAGTTTCTAAACTTAAAGAGCTCGAGCAAATTAATGTAGAGCTCTTGGAAAAAGTTAAAACACTGGAGAATGTTTGTAATCAACTCCACCAGGAAAATGTATCCCTAAGAGCACAGTTTGCGGAAATTCAAACAGCAAACCAGAACCTCTCTATCAATGAAGATGTAATAAATATGGAAGATTCTAGCGAAAATACAGGCGTCCATGCCGAAAATAATGTTGTCCAGCCAACCGTGTACCTAACGGACGAGGAGGAATTAGCTAGGGAAACTGAATGGATCCTCAAGAAAAAGAAGAAGAGCCAGAAAAGGTCCAATACCCTGTCACAGCAAACTGACGATGAAGTCTCTACTACACCAGCAGTCCAAGAGATGCCTGCTAAAACACCAGAGAATGCGGAAACCGCCGAGCCAAGGCCCCCCACAAGGCCACTTCGCCCACCACCTATTATAGTAAGTGCTGTCGAAAATTTCGGAGAACTTCGTAATATAATTAAACCTAAAGCAGTGAAAGGCTTCATTGCAAAGCAAATAAACAAACACTCCCAAAAAATATCTACCTTTGAAGTCAATGACTACAGAGAAGTCACAAAAGCCCTCAATGAGGCTAATATTCCATGGCATTCCTTTGAAAATAAGCATGAAAGACCTATTCGCGTTATTGCAAAGAATCTACACCATACATGCGACCCCATCGAAATTATTTCGGACTTGAAAGCTCAAGGTTTCAAAATTTTGAATGCTTTCAATAAGACCCACTTCTACACAAAAGATCCGCTAGATATTTTTATCCTAAGTTTTGATCCTACTGAAAACTTAGATAGTATTTATAAAATAAAACATATTTTAAATACTGTTGTTAAAATTGAAACAATAAAATTACCAAAACACATCCCACAATGTAAGAACTGTCAAGGTTACAACCATACGAAGAATTATTGCTCGAAACAACCTAGATGTGCCAGATGTGCCGGCAAACATGAAACAAAAAACTGCGAAAAACCTACTGTGTTCCTTCCTAAATGTTGTAACTGCGGTGAGCAACATCCGGCAAGCTATAGAGGCTGTATCGTAGCTAAAGAACTACAAAAACTGCGCAACCATAAACAGAAATTACAGAAAACCCTGCAACCTCAGCCAGTCGAAAATCTCTCACAAGCAATCCCGTGCACTTCCGCCAATACAGTATCAATTCCACAAAGAATTCAACCGCAACAACAACGTCCAAGTCAATCATACTCTGCAGCAACGAAATTAAATAGTACACAGCAAGCAAACGCAAGTAAGCCCAATTACGAAAACACACTTAGCAAAATCTTGTCTAAATTAGAAGCCATTGAATCCTTCAATAAATCATTAGACATGCGTTTAAGCATACTAGAAGAAAATTTCTTTGGTACACTTATACAAACGTAATGTTATCAATGTTAAAAGTGATGCAATGGAATGCAAACGGTCTACTGAGGCATAAAAAACGAATTAGAATTCTTATTAATAGAAAAAAATATCGACGTGTGTCTTATAAGCGAAACACACTTTGTCAAAGACTCCTACCTAAAGTTAAAAAATTATGATATATACCACACAGTTCACCCCAGTAATAACTCAAGAGGAGGGAGCGCGGTCATTGTTAAAAGCTCGATCGAGCATTGGCTCGAAAATAAGATAGGTGTACAGGAATTTCAAGCTACAACGGTTACAATTATAGTAGACAAATCTCCGTTATCTATAACATCTGTATATAGTCCACCGAGACACAACATAAAATCCAAACAGTATGAAGAACTTATTAACGCACACAAACATAAGTTTATGATGGGAGGTGACTTCAATGCGAAGAATATCCAGTGGGGCTCTAGACTAACTACGCCTAAGGGCAAAGAACTCTTCCGTGCACTGCAGCATACGGGTTGTGCAGTAATTTCAACTGGCAAACCTACTTATTGGCCCACAGATATCTCGAAAATTCCTGACGTGATCGATTTTTTTGTAACTAGAAAAATCGAACGAACCAAACTTATAATAGAAGAAGGTCATGAACTAAGTTCTGATCACTCTCCGATTTATCTGACGTATTCGAGCCAACCTAATGTTAAACAATCCTGCGCCGTCTTAACTAATAAGTATACAGACTGGGACTATTTTAAACATCTCATTACGAACTCAGTTAAGCATTCACCCATTAATAGCAAGGAAGACATCGAAGAAGAAGTAGACGTTTTCACAAAAATAATTCAATTAGCTGCTTGGAATAGTACACCGAAGGTAATTATCCCCCAAGGTGCAACGGCATACCCCCAATATATTTTAAATAAAATAAAAGAGAAAAGAAAATTAAGGAAAAAATGGCAAATAACACGATCGCCACGGGACAAAAGAAGGTTAAACTGTGCTACAAAAAACCTGAGCAGATTGACAAAAAAACACAACAATCAAACCTTTCACAATTACTTGGCAAATTTAAATCCAACCATCTATTCTAATTACTCCCTATGGAAAGCTGCAAAGAATAAACATAGACCAACACAACAAAAAGTTGCAATCTTAAATCATAACGGCCAATGGGCAAAAAGCGATATCGAAAAAGCAAATACATTCGCCCACGTTTTAAGATCTACCTTTTCAAATCCGTCACCAATAATTACCAACAATAACAATAATTCTTATCGAGATACTTCCTTTGAACCATTTGAAAAAATTACAATTAAAGAAGTATGGAATGCAGTGCAACAATTAAAAAACAAAAAGTCTGGAGGATTCGATCTTATAAAAGGAGATGTCTTAAAACAATTACCTTACCATGGCTTTGTTAGATTAACGACTATTATGAATGCTGTTTTAACACATAAATACATACCAACCTGTTGGAAAGTTGCCGAAATAGTGATGGTACAAAAGCAAGGGAAAAATCCGCATGACCCCAAATCATACAGACCAATATCTCTTCTTCCGGTAATTGGAAAACTTTTTGAAAAGCTTTTCTGCAAAAGGCTGGAGTCAATTGTCTCGACAAGGCATATAATACCCAATCACCAATTTGGATTCCGAAAGAAGCACTCTACTATTGAACAGGTTCACAGAGTGACCGATACCATTGAAAAGGCATTCGAAAATAAGAAGGTTTGTTCAGCTGTATTTTTAGATATCTCTCAAGCGTTTGACGGCGTCTGGCATAATGGACTTATAAACAAACTCAGAATGCTGCTTCCTGAAAATTATAGCGATATCCTCACATCGTATCTGAGAGATCGATACTACAGGGTACGGTACGAAAATGAATATTCCGAACTGCACCCCATACTCTCAGGAGTCCCACAGGGCAGTATCCTAGGCCCTATTTTATATCTTATCTATACTTATGATATGCCTCTAAACGAAAACTGTTTCATAGGAACTTTTGCTGATGATACGGTCTTGATGTCTTCAGGTTCAAGCTCAAAAGAATCAATAACTTGCTTGCAATCTGCCTTAAACAATATATCTAATTGGACCAAAGAGTGGGGACTAAAACTAAATAGTAATAAATCAGTTCACGTGGATTTTTCCAAGGTACACACTAGAAATACACCATTATACTTAAACTCTGAGCAAATACCAGTAGCAAACTCCGCAAAGTACTTAGGATTTACCCTAGATTCAAAGTTAACATGGAAAGATCATATTAATAAAAAGAGGGATGAGCTAGATATAAAATACCGTAACTTAAGCTGGCTAATTGGAAGAAACTCAGTCTTATCAACGGACAACAAACTTCTGATCTACAAACAGACGCTAAAACCTCTGTGGCAATATGGCATACAACTTTGGGGATGTGCTTCAAACAGTAATATAGAAAAAATACAAAGGTTCCAAAATAAAGCAATGAGATCAGCTGTCAATGCACCATGGTTTGTCCGAAATAGTGACTTACATCGAGATCTTAAAATGAAAACTGTAAAAGAGGAAATCTCTAACCATGCTCAGAAACATGCAATGCGGCTCCAGCAACATACTAACCCTGAGGCCCTAAAGCTGCTCGATTATTCTAATCAATTCAGAAGACTGCAACGATTCAAACCCCATGATTTGTTAACACGCTTCACAGGATAGAAGATAGATAGCATATTACGTAATAGAAATAAATTATCTTAATTCAAATATTTTGTATTAGGTTAATCTAATTACCCAATTATTTTTTAGTACGTCTGCATCAAAACTACTAGTTAGTCACTTTGTAATTAGAGACTAGTTGTAGTATTACTTTAAGCATGATACCTATTCAATAAATTTGCTTAAAAAAAAAAAAAAAAAAAAAAAAAAAAAAAAAAAAAACTAGGTAATGTGTACCGGATCTTCATGGTGCTATGATGCTGGCAAACGCAAGAGCAAAGCTAAGATGGCAAGTTGGTGGTTCTAACCTTAGTAGAGTCATGGATTAGTTCCGGATGTTCTTGCTCTAAGAGAAAGGTGGTTCATTAAAGGAACGGAGTCTACCGCTGGTGGAAAGGGGAACGCATTTTTCGATCTCCCATTCGAGTAGGTGCTCCAATTTCAGGTGAATGTTAAGATTAAATGCAAACTATAGTTCAGCCAACCATTGAGATGAGCTTGGAGAAAAGAATTCTGGAAAAAGAAATTCTTCTTCGTCCTTTGAGGATCCCTGAACCTCGCAGCAGGATGTTTGTTTCTAGAAAACTACCTCGGAATACATATCTATGAGGGGGAAAATCACCGTTGAAAATTTTTTCTGATGGTCTCGCTAGAATGAAGAGGAAACAATCAACGATGTTTATTTAGCCACCGGCAAAGAAGAGACAACATGATAGACCTTACAGGTAGGCGGTGGGGTCTTCAACAAAAGTGTCAGATGGCAAGACAGATTTGGTTGGCAAACTTTTTTTCTGAACTTTAAAAGATTTGTCCCAAAGCTGCTGATCGCGTTGAATGGACCCTTGAAGTCAATATCATAGACAAAGGCGAGCAATTCTAAGCTGCATACAGCATTATTTCAAGCCCCATCCCAAAACACTGTTCCTTTAATGTCATTTGTGAATCGAACGCACAGATTTTTTTTTTTTTTGGACAATACGGCACCTTTCTTGTGGTTGCTGTTGTCTGTTTTCGTTCTTGTACCGCGATGTGTTGATACTTATCTTGACTCTGTTGTCTTTGTCGTAACTGGAAACCTCAACGGCCGTGTTTGCTCATGGCTTGGAGGTAGGTATAATGGTGGCGTTATTTATTTTCAGTTGCCAGAAGCCCGAAGAAGAGGAGGCAGCCAAGCCAAAATGCTAGCGTGGGTTTAATTAGATTTCACTCATCATCGATCACTTTTGATTGGAGGGTTTTATTGCTGCAAGTACTCATTTAATCATAATGATGGCCGAATGGGAAGACCAAATGAGATGATGGGTGATGACGACGATGGTTATGGTGATGATGCGAGTGTTTGTCTAAGCGCCTGAACTACGCGCTTGCACCCCAAACGCAACATAACACCACAAAATCCGGTCTTTTGTACATCCATCCAACCATTCATCCGTTTGTCTGCCTGTTGTCTGTCCATATCTATGCCTGCCCTGCTGGCAGTGTAAATATTTGTAAGTGATGTTGTCATCAATAGCCATCCGTGGAAGATGTTTTTGGTTTGTTTGCTGGATAAACATGTCATTAACTTAATTAGTTAATAATACATTAATTAAAAAACGGTTATAAAATCCCATCTCATCAACCTGAGATGGTATTTAGCAAGGCGATTAGTTGCTGGCAATGAGCTCAAGATTAGCACTGTGTTGAATTGGGAGTCTAAATTTAAAATTAGCTGCCAGAAAGCCTAGATTAAGCCATTTGCCTAGTGTTGAATCGCATTATGCGTGACATCACATCACACATCGTAAAATTATGCTAAAATTAAGGCATTATAGATTCCGATTTTAGATCTGTAGCAAAACCCCCTGTAGAGTTTTAATGGACATGGTGAGAAATTTAAATGATATTTGAAAAATTTCAAGGGTTTCTGAGATATTAAAAATATTTGAATATTGATTGAGCTTTGAGTCAACTTCAAAATATTTTGCAGAACTTTTAGGGAAACAAAATGGAGAGATGGGTTAGGTTAGAGGTCATGCGACTAGCAATTTGGGCTCCTAGCCGCTTCACTTGGTGTCCTAAGGTCCACTGTGTTCGGCTTCACCATGGCTTACATTTGTCAAGTCCTTTGGCCAATATTTCTTTATAGGATGACAAAAGATATGGGATAAGAACTGCTATGCTATTGGAGCAATACCAAGTGATTAACCGATTGGAGTCACACTCGGTTTGGCTATTGGAGACCAAAGTGCAAGTTATTGTGCAAAATTTCAGCCAAATCGGTTAAGAATTGCGCCCTCTATAGGGTCAAGAAGTATAAACGGGAGATCAGTTTATATGGGAGCTATATCAGGTTATAAACCGATTTAGACCATATTGAGCACAGTTATTGAAAATCATAATAAAACATTTCGCGCAACATTTCAGCCAAATAGGATAATAATTGCGCCCTCTAGCGGCTCAAGAAGACAAAAGCCGAGATCGGTTCTCGGTTCAGGCTATGAACCGATATGGACCATATTTAGCACAGATGTTGGAGGTTAAAACAAAACACTTTACGCAAAATTTCAGCCAAATCGGATAAGAATTGCGCCCTCTAGTGGCTCAAGAAGTCAAGATTCAAGATCGGTTTACATAGCAGCTATATCAGGTTTTGAGCCGATTTAAACCATACTAAGCACAGTTTTTGGAAACCATAACACAATACCTCATGCAAAATTTCAGCCAAATCGGATAAGAATTGCGGCCTCTAGTGGCTCAAGAAGTCAAGACCCCAGATTGGCTTATATGGCAGGTTTGTCAGATTATGGAGCGATTTCGACCATATTGAGCACATTTTTTGGAAACCATTGGGGGAATTGGGGCTTCTAGTGGCTCAAGAAGTCAAGATTGAAGATCGTTTCATTTGGCATCATTAACCCATACTTAGCACAGTTTTTGAAAACCGTAACAAAACACCTCATGCAAAGTTTCAGCTATACCGGATAAGAATTGCGCTCTCTAGTGGCTCAAGAATTCAAGATCCAAGATCGGTTTATATGTCACCTTTATCAGATTATGGACCGATTTCAACCATACTTAGCACAGTTTTTGGTAAGCATAGCAAAGCCTTCATGCAAAATTTCAGCCAAATCGGATGAGAATTGCACCCTCTAGAGACTCAATAAGTCAAGACCCCACATCGATTTATATGATAGCTATATCAGGTTATGGACCGATTTCAACCGTACTTAGCACAGTTTTTAGAAACTACCACACCTCATTCAAAATTTCAGCCAAATCGGATAAGATTTGCGCTCTCTAGTGGCTCCAGAAGTCAAGATCCAACATCGATTTATATGGCAGCCATATCAAAACATGAACCGTTATGGCCCATTTACAATCCCAATTGACCTATACTGATAAGAAGTATTTGTGGAAGATTTTAAGCGTCTAGCTCTACTCCTTCGAAGGTTAGCGTGCTTTCGACAGACGGACGGACATGGCTAGATCGACTTAAAATGTCACGACGATCGATAATACGAGTTTATATACTTTATTGGGTCTAAGACGAATATCTCTAGGAGTTACAAACAGAATGACGAAATTAGTATACCCCCACCCTATGGTAGAGGGTATAAATATCAGACGGGGAATATCTGTTTATTCCCCAGACACACTATAGCATGGCAGAAGACACCAAATGCAACTGAAAGGTGAAACTTATGCCAAAGATCACTAATTAGGGGCCAATGCGAATCGCGAAAAAACTCTCATCGATTAGAGCATGATCTTGTCACTTCAGGTCTAAAACTACAAGGCCCTTTCAGACCTTAAACTACAAACCTCCAGAATTGCAAGTATATTTAGTGCCTCGAGGAAATCCAGGCACTGTGTGAGGTGTTCACCCATTATCATGTGATTTGTCTTCACATTCCGTCCACAAATTTGCAGAAGGTTTACCTCCCTGAGTTCACCGCGTCGTTAATGACCTGACGTTGCAAACACCATTAAGGACTTATGTTAGCAGGCCGAAGTAATTCTGTAACATCCCCAGGAAAAGTGACGTCCTGGTCCCTGAAAGAATCGGCCAACCTGCTTTTGCCACCCTGCAACCCACAACATGAGCTCACGTCTTATTCGCGTAGTTATCGAAGAAGGCCTCCAACCTGCGAAAAAGCTACCACGGGGGAGTTCTCACGGTCAACAAGCCTTTGCCACGCTGCAACCCACAGCATCAGCCCACCCCCCATTCACGCGATCATTGTAGAAGTCTTCCACCCAACCAATGAGCTCGCATCGGGGAGGGCTCTTTTATTCCGTAGCACGTTCTGGTCTAATCACCGATTCACTTCTGGCTATCTTATAGGCCGCCTCGTTTCCCGCCACTTCTTTATGGCCAAGGACCCAAAAGGGTCTGGCAGTCTTATCCAGTCTCGTTCTCACATGAAAAGACGCTAGAGACTCGAGCGCCGCATAAATGGCCACATATATCGTGACGGTCTGCAGTCCGATTCAAGTTTAAGCTCAATGATAAAGGGCCTCCTTTTTATAGCCGAGTTCGAGCGGCGTGCCGCAGTACGACACCTCTTTGGAGAGAAGTTTTACATGGCATAGTACCTCACAAATGTTGCCAGCATTAGGAGGGGGAAAATCACCGTTGAATTTTTTCTGATGGTCTCGCTAGAATTCGAACCCAGGGGTTCAGCTTCAAAGGCGGACATGCTTACCTCGGTGCTACAGTGGCCTCCATAGGTACAGACATAAAAGGCAAATTTTCCTATCCCGAGTGTCCGAACGGCATGCCGCATAGCGACACCACTTGGTAGAAAAGTTTTAACACAGCAGGATACCTTATAAATGTTGCCAGCATTTATAAGGGAATAACCACCACTGAAAAATTGTTTCTGATGTTCATGCCGGGATTTTAAACCAGGCGTTCGGTGGCCTCCAACGAGAAGCCTACATAATATCCTAAATCCAAGGAGTTCAATGAAGACTTCTGCTTTCATGCCGCCATTCAATTTATAGATGGTCCCAGGCGGTGGACCATCAGCCCAGAAATCCTTAGTCCCGTTGCCAACCTGCAACCCGCAGAACTAGCCCACTCTCCATTCACACGATCATTGTAAAAGGCTTCCACCCTACCAAGAAGCTCGATCAGAGGAGGGCTCACTTATTCCATAGAACTATCGGCACCAATCAGCGATCCAACCCTGGCCAGCTCATCTCCAGCTTCGTTCATTGCCATCCCTTAACAGCCCAGGATCCAGCAGAGCCTGACAGCCTCTTCCATGGTTTAAAGCAGCTCTTTGCATCTTCTTACCAATCTCGTTCTTACAAGGCCAGACACCAGAGCTCACAGCGCCGCCAAACTATCCAAAGACCTCCTCCTGATAGACGCTGCCCTCGTCCCAAAGCCCGGATATAAATCACCCCCATGCCACTATGTGCATACACCTGAGCCACAAATCGACTAAATACTGAAAAGTAACCTCGAAAAAGAAAATCTAAGCCAGAAATTCCATGCGACATACAAAGCCAAATTTTTTTCCATGCCACGCCCCTAAGTTGGCTCATGTCTGGTTTTGTGTCCCCACCTAGGTGCTGGTGTCTGTTAGCCGGGCAATAACATAGGAAATGCTCCAACGTCTCAATACCTTCCCCACATGTCCTATCACTGGCCCCACCAATTTTGCATAAGTGAGCTCTTAGTCCAAAGTGTCCTGTTATGATACCAAATGCTAAACTATCCTCCTTCCTACTTCCTTTCAGTAATAGTCTCGTCTTCTCATGATCCGGATCTCCTATGGGGAGATCATCTTACCGACCGTTTCTGTGTTCCACGGTGTTACATGCCCACGCCCTTATCTCGGGCTGCGTCGATCTAAAATGCTTTGGGTTAACAAAGTTTATTGACGGCAGTCGTCTGGCATTCACTGCAAAACTCATCTGCTCTTTCAATTCCCCCTACTACGTTATGGCCGGGTACCCAAATGATGAGGGTCGTGCCATCCTCAGAAAAGGCATTATTTTCCTTCTTACACTCCAAGACTGTTCATGACTTTGCCGTCCTGGTTGTTATTGCCCTGATGGCCAGTTTACTCTCTGTATCGATGTTCACAATCCACGTCTTAGCATTAACACCAAACCACCTCCCGCATTTCATGATCGGAAACAGATCTTAGTCCCTGGGTTTTCCATGTAGACCTCCAAAAGCTAGTCCTCTAGCTTTAAACCATCCGTGTAGCTTGAAAGACTTCTTAAAGATTCCTGCCCCGGTAACCTCATTCAATTAAGATCCATCTGCGTATACAAAAAATCCCGGAAACGGTTGCCCTACCCCCGTGTGCGAGATCCCATTTCTCCAAAATAGCATCCCACCCTTGGAAAAGGAAGCATTTCCCCTTGTACATAATCGGTCCAACCTCATATGTCATGCCACCACTACACATATCCATCACCTAGCAGTACAGAAGATTGCCCAAAGCTTGAGGAGCAACCGGTACCTACCTAACTCCGTCAGTCTTCGGCCGATATACGTCGTCACACACCCAACATACTCCAAAGGCCAAAGATCGAAAATGGCATTCAGCGCTTCTTTCGATGTACTCCCACTTGCTGTAGAGATTAGCACCGTCGCGATTCTCTGTTCTCCGTTCTCGATCATCCTGCGGCGGGTTCAGTTGTCCAAAGACTTTTTTTCACCAAAGCTTCGTTGCCATACACCCAACATAATGCAAAGGCCAAAGATCGAAAATGGCATACAGCGACTCTTTCATCGAACTTCTCTTTGCTGCAGAGATCAGCATTGCCGTAATTCACTGTACTTTCTCGATCATCCTGCTGTGGGCAGAGTTGTTCAAAGACCAATGCCACACCATATCTTCGTTGCTATACACCCAGCATACTACAAACACCTAAGATCGAGAGTAGCATTCAGTGCCTCTCTGGGTGCACTTTTCTTTGCTCCTAGGATCAATACCGCCCTATACCTTTTGGACCATACTGCTGAGGGCACAGTTGTCCAAAGTGCGATGCTACACCAGATATCCATATGCCTTTTGGATCATTCTGCTGAGGGCTTCACCGGAGCTTCGTTGGCACACACCCAACATACTGCAAAGATCGAATATTACGTTCAGTGTCTCTTTCAGTGTACTACCCCTTGCTGCAGATATCAGCAACGCCGCAATACCCTGTACCTTCTCGATCAACCTGCGGCGGGCTCAGTTTTCCAAAGACCGATGCTACACCAGAGCTTCGTTGCCACACACCCAGCATACTTCAAATGTTTAAGATTGAGAATAGCATTCAGCGCCTCTCTCGGGTACTACTCTTTGCTCCAAATGTCAGCCCTGCCCTATGCCTTCTGGACCATACTGCTGAGGGCACAGTTGTCCAAAGCCCGATGCTGCACCAGACATCCATAGATGGGAAACAGCCGTAAACATTCGGTAAAGCGTCCTCGACCTGAACCTCCAACATTCAGTCCCCTTTTGACCCTTTCCTCGACGTGATTTCTCTAGCTCAGTAACTAGTCAAGAATTACGCCTAAGTAGGTAATTAGGCTACGGCTAGAGTCCCAGCTCTTGTTGTTGTAGCAGTGTGTTGTACGCCGAGGACTTCATCGGGTCAATCCGGTACATACAACCGGCTGCCTTGGGATTGGTATCTTTCCGCTTCACAGCACAGGTCCCTTGAAAAACGCAGTTTTCTCTCCCTGGTGAAGAGTACTAGCTCAGTCTTTCAGGCCAAAAGGCTTGGCCCTCGCCTAATCAGACGCATTTCCCAAAGCCCAGCCCCTAAACGAAGTCCGTAGTAAAAGAGAGGAAACCGCCACCCAGCGACTTCTAACTCGTCGCCAAGGAAGGACTCCCTGCTATATCAGTAGGACCAAAAAAGCATGCCGCAACGCCGCATCTTCATCACCCACTCGAACAGTATAATGCCCAAAGTTTGTGGAGCGCCATGTATTTGACTTCCTCATGGCGTGTGTGGCGATCTTTGTTGCCACACACCCAACATTCAGGTGCAAAGGCCTAAGATCGAGAATGCTATTCAGCAGCTCTCTCGGGGCACTTCTTATCTGTACCTTCTCCATAATCTTGCCGGGGTTACAGATGTCCAAAGTCCCTTATGCCACACCAGACATTGAAAGGTGAGAATTAGGCGAACAACCGCCGTGAACATCCAATACACCGTTCTATGTCGCCAACCTCTTTAGTTGCGACAGGTGTAGAGCCTATTCAGTCCTCTTTTGACAGTTTTTTTTTCAACGTTTCTTCTCCAACTTAGTTCCCCCCCCCCACCGTAGCCTAGAGGTTAACATGTCCGCTTATGACGTTGAACGCCTGGGTTCGAATCCTGGCGAGATCATCTGTGGCGATCTTTGTTGCCACACACCCAACATTCAGGTGCAAAGGCCTAAGATCGAGAATGTTATTCAGCTGCTCTCTCGGGGCACTTCTTATCTGTTCCTTCTCCATAATCTTGCCGGGGTTACAGATGTCCAAAGTCCCTTTTGCCACAGCAGACATTGAAAGGTGAGAATTAGGCGAACAACCGCCGTAAAAATCCAATGCACCTTTCTATGTCCCCAACCACTTTCTATGGAGTTGTGACAGGTGTAGAGCGCATTCACTCCTCTTTTGACAGTTTTTTTCAACGTTTCATCTGCAACTTAGTTCCCCCCCCCCCCCACCGTAGCGCAGAGGTTAACATGTCCGCTTATGACGCTGAACGTCTGGGTTCGAATCCTGGCGAGATCATCTGTGGCGATCTTTGTTGCCACACAACCAACATTCAGGTGAAAAGGCCTAAGATCGAGAATGCTTTTCAGCAGCTCTCTTGGGGCACTTCTTATCTGTTCCTACTCCATAATCTTGCCGGGGATACAGATGTCCAAAGTCCCTTTTGCCACAGCAGACATTGAAAGGTGAGAATTAGGCGAACAACCGCCGTAAACATCCAATGCACCGTTCTATGTCCCCAACCTCTTTCTATGGAGTTGCGACAGGTGTAGAGCCTATTCAGTCCTCTTTTGACAGTTTTTTTTCAACGTTTCTTCTGCAACTTAGTTTCCCCCCCCTCCGTAGCCTAGAGCTAAGCATGTCCGTCTATGACGCTGAACGCCGGGGTTCGAATCCTGACGAGACCTTCTGAAAAAATTTTCAGCGTTGGTTTTCCCCTCCTAATGCTGGCAACATTTGTGAGGGTACTATGCCATGTAAAACTTCTCTCCAAAGAGGTGTTGCACTGCGGCTTGCCATTCGGACTCGACTATAAAAAGCAGGCCCTTTATCATTGAGCTTAAACTTGAATCGGACTGCACTCATTGATATGTGAGAAGTTTGCCCTTGTTTCTTAGTGGAATGTTCATGGGCAAAATTTGTTTTTGTACTTGGCCTCCGGAGAGAGCGTCAGCTCTTTCCCTCACAGCACAGGTCCTTCAGAAAAATGCAGTTTTCTCCCCGAAATGAGGAGTACCAGTTTTTTGGCCAATAGGCTTGGCCCTCGACTATTCAGACAGCTTTGCCAAAGCCCCCTAAATGAGATTCGTAATAGAAGAGAGGAAACGGCCAAGCATTGACATCCAACCCGTGGTCAAGGAAGTATTCCGCTGGATAGTTGTTGTTGTTGTTGCAGTGTGTTGTACACTGAGGCGGCAGCCGTTGCCGATGGAGAACTCCATCGGGTCAATCCGGTACGTACAACCGGCTGCCAACACACTGCACCCGGTTGTACGACTATCATCCCGACTATCCCGCTGGATAGTCGGTATGACCAGTTTAGAGTTTGTGGCGAGTTGGCAATCTATGCATGGATGCTGGACTGCCAGGCCAGGCTTTTGATAAGAGATCATAGAGCACTATTACAGGAGCTATAACCCGGCACTCTGCCATATGATGGCTCACATGTGAATCCCTCATTACGATCATAGCAGAAGCTGTTGGAAGTTGGATGTAGAGGAGATTATCGAGCACTTTCTTTGTTCATGTACTCCCTTTCCATCTTAGGCAGGCCGTTTTTTTCACATTTTCATAAACCTTTAGTTCAAATTGACGTGGTGAAAAGAACATTTCACCTTGTATTAAGCCTTTTTCCAATTTTCCAAATTTGCATTACTAAATGGTAGGAAAATAAACAATCACCATTATCTACCAATGAAACCAAAATGACTTCCTTTCACCCGCACCTTGGACTCCCCCACAAAAAAAGTGTCACATAAATTGCCCATCAACAAATGAAGCCCCATCGTAAAGTGTTGTGGTAAGTGGTGTAAAAAGTAAAAGTTACAAAGGGATACATTTTACGTATGTTTTTATGCAAATTTAACAAAACAGTCAAAGCGATTGAATCCTAAAAGGCACCTAAAAACGAATCATAAAATGTGAAAAACAAAAACAAGAACAGAAGACAGATAAAATTGATGGCAAGTCTTTAGAGAAAGAGAGAGAGAGGTAAATACGTGTGAATATTTTCATCATCAATGAGATTTTCACAACCCCATCATTGTCATCATCATAGTCGACCTATTCGTTGGGGTCATAAAATTAAATATTGCAAATGTCAGCATAATATTATTACCCAAACAACAACAACAACAACAACAAAAGTGTTAAAAAGTATACCATATACGCTATGCTATAAGCTTTTGGGAGGTCCATACTCCCTTACCTCAAACGAGCATAAAAATAAAACCAAGCGAATAAAAATCAAATTAAAGTTCAGGGCCCTTGACACAGAAAACCCCAAAACGAGAAAAATAAAATAAAGCAAATTTGAACCCGTTTACAAAAACACCCTGCCATACACACACACCCACACATACCCATGTAGACAACCTCAGTTAGCTATACTTCCAAATGTAATAAAAAAAAAAAAAACAAAAATCAGGACAGACATTTTCCCCATCAATACATATTAACCCCCTGAAAGAAAAAAAGTTTACAATTTACCAAGAAAAAGATGCAAATTTATTATAAAATAACTATAACAAGGTATAAACTACATACCATCAGTTTGAATATACAAGGGAACAGGAGCAAACCAGTAAAAATGTTTTAAGTTTGGTCGAGCCGCATTTGGGATACAAAATTTCACGGTAATCGGGTAATAACTGCGGCTTTTACGGGCCAAAGATCCAAAATTGGGAGATCGGTATATATGGCAGCAGAATTCCGGGATTTAAACTTCTCAAGCCTATGGGGAATGGGGGACAGAGAGCCTGCATTCTAGCAAAGAGTAGTCTAAATATTTTTTTCTTCCATTGCTAAGCACTGCAGATTCAATAGTAGCCAGTTTTGACCCAAAATACTGGCTGGCTTCCCTATATATGCCACACGATTCGGAGATGCCACCTTCCAACCTTAAGTCGCTGGTTGAAGCCCATTCTGTAGAGAAGAAGCGCCTTATTGTAGGAGGAGATGCTAATGTACATCACCAGTTATGAGGAAGTTCGGATGTCAACGAAGGGGTTGAGCTGCTTATTGAATTACTAGAAGTTGCAATCTGGCGATTTGAAATAAAGCTGATAAACCGACCTTTATTACCAGGAACAGGCAGCAGGAACTATTGGTTGCCCAAACGTAATTGCGGATTTTTCATATAGTCGGCGTTGCCAATTTTTTCAACGGCTTGTGACTCTGTAATTGCATTATTTCTTCTGTTAGTTATCAGCTGTTAAATTTTGTTTACATTTGTTTGTTTGGCGTCAATTTTAATATGGATCCCACAAAGGAGCATTTTCGTCATATTTTACTTTATTATTTCCGTAAAGGAAAAAACGTGGAGCAAGTTGCTAAAAAGTTACGAGATGTGTATGGTGATAAAGCCTTAAAAGGAAGACAGTGTCAAAATTGGTTTCGCAAATTCCGTTCTGGAGATTTTTCACTTAAAGATGAGCCACTTTCAGGTCGGCCAAATGAAGTTGATGATGACCAAATCAAAGCATTAATCGAATTGGATCGTCATGTAACTGAGCGTGAGATAGGAGAGAAGTTAAATATACCAAAATCAACCGTTCATTATCACATAAAAAGTCTTGGACTGGTGAAAAAGCTTGATATTTGGGTACCACATGTATTGAAAGAAATTCATTTAACAAACCGAATCAACGCTTGTGATATGCACCTTAAACGCAATGAATTTGATCCATTTTTAAAACGAATCATAACTGGAGATGAAAAATGAATTGTTTACAACAATGTTAGTCGAAAACGATCATGGACCAAGCATGGTGAACCAGCTCAAACCACTTCCAAGGCTGATATCCACCCAAAGAAGGTTATGCTGTCTGTTTGGTGGGATTGAAAGGGTGTGGTATATTTTGAGCTGCTTCCAAGGAACCAAACGATTAATTCGGATGTTTACTGTCAACAATTGGACAAATTGAATACAGCCATCAAGGAGAAGCGACCAGAATTGGTCAATCGTAAAGGTGTCATATTCCACCAGGACAACGCTAGACCGCACACATCTTTGGTCAGTCGCCAAAAACTGAGTGAGCTTGGCTGGGAACTTTTGATGCATCCACCATATAGCCCTGACCTTGCACCATCAGACTACCATTTATTTCGATCTTTGCAGAACTCCTTAAATGGTAAAACTTTCGGCAATGATGAGGCTATAAAATCGCACTTGATTCAGTTTTTTGCAGATAAAGGCCAGAAGTTCTATGAGCGCGGAATACTAAATTTGCCAGGAAGATGGCAAAAGGTTATCGAACAAAATAGCAATTATATATTTGATTAAAGTTCACTCTAAGTTTTATTAAAAGTGCATTTACTTTCTTTTAAAAAATCCGCAATTACTTTTTGGGCAACCCATAGATACTACCTTTGTATCGGAAGATATAAGTGGAAGAATATGCGACTGGGAAGTGTTGGATGACCACAGTTTATTGATACAAAGAATTCAGTCTTGTCTTTATTGAAGTTAAATATGGAATGAATATGACAATAAGTTTACAGAAAGCAAATGTATGTAGTTTTATAAATAATTTGTTGGTGTACAGTAATAATTACAACATGCCTCCTCAACATAATTGATTTTATAACTACAATCATTTCAAACGTTTTAAAAAATTAAATTCGTAACTATTGAAATTAATGCCAATATTGTTTGAACAAAAATAATGTTTAGGCTTTGGCACAGGTTTCGTGAAAAAATCGGCCACCATTTTGTCTGTTGATAAATATTGTAGTTCAACAAGTCCTCGTTCAACAATATCCTTTATGAAATGGTATTTATAATGAATGTGTTTGGTTCTTGAATGATGAGCTCCAAACTTAGCCATTTGTTGTGCACTTTGAGAAGATCGGTTCTTCTTTTGAAAATCCTAGTTCTTCAAGGATATAGTTTAAATATGATGCTTCTTTTGCGGATTCTGTTAGAGCAATATACTCTGCTTCAGCACTAGAAGTCGCAACAACTTTTTGTTTTTTAGATTCCCAGGATACTACACTATTTGCCAACACAAAACAAAATCCAGATTGAGATTTTCGATTATTCACGTCTTGAGCCCAACTGGCATCACAAAATCCGATAATAGGTTTTGAGGTCTTTTTGTACGTTATAACTGCGTTGCTTGTGGTACTGAGATATTTTAGTACTTGAAAAGCAGCGTTTAAATGTTGCTTCCGTGGATTTTTGGAAAATTGTGATAACATGCTAACAGCACACGCTATATCTGGCCTACTGTGGAGGTATATGTAAAGCAAATGTCCAATCAATTCCTGATATGATTTCTCGTCCACTTTTTCTGCCTCTTTTTCAAAAATGGGTTCGCTCTCCAGTTTAATGTTAGCAGCCATTGGTATTCGTACCGCAGTTTTGCATGGCAGGCTGATTACTTATGCGCATCTTCCACCCCTGGTCTGTGATGGCTTTGGCTATGAAAAAATCCTCTGCCAAGTAACAGCCAAACGTCTTGAGACCTCCGAGTTTATCAATCACCGCCTTCCGTAGCAAGCACGACATCCCCGTATGGCAATTGATGCCGAGGAAGTCGGCTGATAAGTATATTCTCGATTGCACCGTGCCAAAGAAGACTTTCTCGAATGTGGCTGCAAAGCCCTCGCGATCACAGGTAAACGGCATTTGATGCACCAATGCATATTTATCACCCATATGATACACCATATCCAATAAAGTGTCGTTTTTTAATTTTTATACCACTGTCCGATATCAGCACAAACTCGTACTTTGCCACCTCATAGACTGGGTTCATATTATTGATTTTGGGGTTGACGCCAACATTTGAACCGCCCAAAAATAATCGTGCATCCACTTGCGGGTACTTTGCTATCAAACCCTCCACACATCGTTATATTAGTTTCACCGATGGTCCCTCGGCTAAAATTTAATTTTTGGGATAAATTTCGGCACAAATTCTGCACGTCTATCCTTTCTAGACCAGAAAAGGAAGTTGAAACTACGTAGGATATAGACATAGTGGTCAAGCGGATCGCGAAGGCCCTGAAGGACTCGCTTGTGTCAGTTTGGCCTAATGCCAAACCAGGGGTCAAACAGCGACCGCCTTGGTGGACCCCAGAGCTGGTTGGTCTAAGGAAGGACTGCAGAAAATTTTTCAACCGAGCAAAAGCCACAAGAGCACCACACGATTGGGACATCTATAAGGCTAAGCTAAGAGAATATATAAGCGAGCTGAGAAAGGCTCAGAGCAAATCCTGGGTAAAATACTGTAGCTCCTTGGAGGATACATCAGACTCCTCTAGGCTAAGGAAGATTCTGTCTTCGAAAACTATTACGGTGGGGTATATTCAGAAGTCAGAGAATGTATGGACAGAGAATGTCTAGTTCGGAAACACTAGAACTATTCGTTAATATACATTTCCCGGGAAATTCTCCAACGGACAACGTGGCGCAAGAAGAAGTCACTGATATGCATTCGTCGGAGGCCATTAGGGAAATTGTGTCCGAGCCGAATATCCTTTGGGCGTTATGAAGTTTGGACTTCTTTGAGTCGTCAGGCCCTGATGAGGTATCACCGGTTGAAATACAAGCTGTGTCTGATAGACTGGTTTCTTGGTTTAGGGAGATATACTCTGCTTATATTAGCATGTCATATATACCTTTGGGATGGAGGGACACAAAGGTATTCATTTCGAAAGCAGGTAAACCCTACCACACGAAAGCGAAAGATTTTTGTCCTATTATTCTGTCATCCTTTATGCTGAAGACTCTTGATCTATGGAGATCGCCTGTCGCGGCAGCAGCATGCATATAGTTAAGGTAAATCTACTGAAATAGCTCTTCAGTACCTTGTCGGCCACATAGAGGGTTCTCTCGCTGTCAAGGAATATGCAATGGTAGCATTTCTTGACATTGAAGGTGCTGTCAATGATGTAAAACCGACATCAACCATGAAGTAGTTAGAGTTTCTAGGCATCAACTCTGCCGTAAGAAAGTTTACTAATAACTTACTTACTAAAAGATGCATTACGGCAGGCTTGGGATCTGTGTATCTAAAAAGATGGGTAAGCAGAGGAACACCTCATGGAAATGTACTGTCTCCTCAACTTTGGAATATAGCCATTGACAATATATTATTGTCTCTGGTGTATGGCGTACGCTGATGCTATTAGGGGAAGTTTCTCAGCACTCTAAGAGATATACTTCAGGAAGCTCTACGTGCAACAGCAGAGTGGGCTACCGAAAGTGGTCTCGGTATAAATCCGTGCAAAACAGAAGTAGTTCTTTTCGGCAGGAGTTACAAGTTGTCTACAGTGGAACCTGTCTCCTTGGGTTGAGAGAATGTTCCATTTACAGAAAGCGCAAAATACCTGGGTGTTTTGCTGGACTGGAAATTGAACTACAATTCCAACATTTTGGAAAGAGCAAGAAAGGCCATACTTGCCCTATACACCTGCAAGAGAGCCATTGGCAAAAGTTGGGGTTTAGACTGCGCGTTGGGTATATACTGCAGTGGTCAGACCTATATTGCTAAATAGTGTTATGGTCTGGTGGACGGCGCTTCAAAAGTCCACCTACTGCCCAGTACTTAACCGGATCCAAAGGATGGCTTGTTTGTACATCACACACGCGCTGAGGACGACACCATCTGATGCACTGAATTTTGTGCTACAACTTATGCCTCTGGACATTGTGGCTACCAAAATTGCAGCGACCACTGCCGTGTAGATGAGGGAGCTTTCTCTTTGGTCATGTGGCGGCTATGCACACTGTGTTATCCTTGACACAATAACCGATGTTACAGGCACTGTGAATTAAACCCTACCTGAGCCGCTTTTCAAAAAAGAAATATCCCAGGGATTTGTGTAAAGCGGAAGAGCTTGCGAGACTAGGAACTACGTTATACATTCCAGGGATACTGGAACCTGTGGGTATGCCTTTAACGACATGTAAGCTAAGTTTTTAGGACCAGGTATATATGAGGCATCTATTCCCAATTACGGTGCGATGTGAATCTTATTTAAGGCGGACGTACTGAGTGGTCTAATCGAAATTTCAGAGAATTCTTGTATTAAATGCGCATGGGTCCAAGACCCTAAATCGAGAGATCGATCTATATGGCAGCTATAGCCAAGTATAGTCCGATCTTAATCATACTCAGTACATATGTCGTGAAGCCTGACATAGCTAAATGTGCCAAATTGAAGTAAAATCTGATAAAAAAAAGTGACTTTTATGATTCAAAGATCATAAATCTTGAGATCGGTCTATATAGCAGCTGTATCCAAATATGATCCCATGTGGAGCATAATCAATACGGAAGTCGGAGAGCCTAACGAAAGTCACTGATTCAAGTTTCAGCAAAATTAGGAAACGCATATTTTATGGGCCAAAAACCCTAAGCCAAGTTGGATAATAAATTTGCTTTTTTTTGGGTCAAAAATAAATCAAGAGATCGGTTGGTAAGGCAGCTATATCCAGATATCGACCGATCTGGATCATATTCGGCACGAAAACGAGGGATACGGAACACAACTCATTGTTCCAAATTTCTGTAAAATCAGAAAATAAAAGCCCATCTTCCAACTTTACTTGTCTATGGTATTATCTGCGCAAAGATTGAGTTCCATATCGTCCTTTTTGAGTACTGTAGCGTGATTGCCGTAGAAAGACGGACAGACATGGCTAGATCGTCTTAGAATTTTACGACGATCAAGAATGTATACGCTTTGTGGGGTTGGAAATTGATATTTCTTTACATTTTTTCAAACGGAATGAACAAAATTAGAATACTCTCAATACGGAGGTCACCGTAGTGCAGAGGTTAGCATGTCCGCCTATGACGCTGAACGCCTGGGTTCGAATCCTGGCGAGACCATCAGAAAAAATTTTCAGCGGTGGTTTTTCTCCTCCTAATGCTTGCAACAATTGTGAGATACTATGCCATGTGTTGCGGACAAACTGGATCCCGAGAAAATATCGTGCTGGTACAGAGAAATGAATAGTTTAAATTTCGTCGAGAATCATTGGGGCATCTCACCAGAGAAGATTAACAGGCCTCAAGGCCTTAGAATCTTTAAAGCGGATATATTAGTGAAGATATAACCACTGCTGAAAGCTTTTTCTGATGTTTTCTTCAGGTTTCGAACCCAGACGTTCAGCGTCATAGGCGGACATGCCATTCTCTGTTGCTCTCCTTTTCTATAACTATGGAAAAAACTTAACAAAAAATTTTATTATTGATGTCACATCCTTCAGACCTTTTTATTTTCCGATTCTTACTCAAAGTAGGGTGCAAAAACATCAGCAAAGCTTAAATGAAAAACAGCACTTGAACCCTTTTTTACCCACACATACATCCATATACACCAACACATACTCACACTTATTTTATTACCATGCAGTCCAAATAAAACAAATCAACGAATCATTGAAGTATCTCTCTTTCGCATTCTCTATTCCCCAATTGCAACAAAATCGAATCAAATCGAAACCAAACGAAACCCAATCGAATGAAATGACATGATATACTCAATTTCCAAATGCCTGAATTCAAATGTAAAGAGCGCTATTACACCTTGGAGGCTTGCTTCCTTTTCCCCTTTTTGTTGTTGTAAACCATAATCGAAACCCTTTGGCCTCTGCCACAAACCACAAATGGCAAGAATAAAAAATCCATTTCTGGCATGCAAAAAAAAAAAAGGCGTCAAATTGACTGCTTAAAAACACCAAATCAGCACAAAATTTACATTTCAATAAACCTTAATCGAAGTGCCGCCAATTGTTGCATGGCAGTAGGGTTGTAAACCAGGCCCCTTTTATGGAGAAAATATCAGGCAATTTATGGTTGCTTAGTATATTGAGGGCCAATTTTAATGTAAACTCACTTGTTTATTCTCCCTTCCTTTGAGGGAGGGGGGAAAACAACATTTATTGGCACATCATAAACATTGGGTAACATGGATCTCAATTTTTTAAATGTAATTTAAGGATATTGTGGCGATTATTGTTTAAGTCATTTATGTTTACGCCAATTGCCTTCGACTAAGAAACATATTTCCATATAATGGCCTTTAACAAATAACGTGTAAATTGTGGAAATCGAAGTGTTGATAAGAAAATTTTATAGACATGTTACAACATTAAAGTATGAATAAAAAATGCGTGACCCCTTATCATTGGAACATCGTCAAAAAGTGGTTATAAGCTAAAAAATTGTTCAAAATCCACTGAAAATCTCAATTTTTATAATGGTTTAATGGACTTGAGTTACATTTGAAGATATATTTCTATTCGAGAAACCGGCAATTGGTCGTGACTTTTTCCAAAAATTCGTCAAAAGCCATTTTTTCCCCAGAAAATCCATGAAAAATCCAATTTTTTACCAGATATAAACGCATTTAAGCGGGCCGAAAGTTTAGTTTAATGGACACGCGCCTGACAAAAGTATTTATCAGTAGTAAAACTCGGAGACTCTTAGTCAATTGTATTTTCCTAGAAAGAGACGAAATAAGAGAGAATGAAAACGACAGCAGAGATAGGGTACTTTGACAATAGCCAATAGCACATGCTCACAAACACGAAAGAGAGAGAGAGCGAGAGAGAGATGGAAAGGAAATGCCGGCGCATACGGCACAGAATAGACTTAGTTTCGTCTCAAATAGACTTAGTTTCGTCTCACCAACCACCTCAGGCCCTTTCAAAGTGACAAGAGGTTCAAAAGTCTGTGTTCAGCTCTCCAACTCTTCCTTATCTCTACAGTAAAAAGCTCTTGCTCGCAGAGATAAAAGAGGGAGGGAGAGAGAGAGAACGAGAGAAACGAAATACCGTCGCATACGGCACAGAAATAGTACAGGCAAATAGACTTACTTTCGTCTCACCAACCACCTCAGGCCTTTACAGAAGTCCAAAATGACAAGGGGTTTAAATGTCTGTGTTCAGCCTTCTCCTTAACAAGTTGGGCCATTGACACAGCTAGTGCTCAACTGTCTCCAACTCTTCCTCATCCCCCCAGTGGAAAGCTTGTGCTCACAAAGATGAAAGAGAGAGAGAGAGAGAACGAGAGAAACGAGACGCCTGCGCTCACGACACATAAATAGTAGAGCCAAATCGACTTAGTTCCGTCTCACCAATCTCCCCAAGCACTTACAGCAGTTCAAAATGGCAAGGGGGTAAAACGTCTCCAAATCCTCCTTATCCCCACATATCCTACCGAAGTCTTTTTCTACTCCAGCCCATTGGGATGCCAGCGGCCTGACATCTCAGAAGCTGGTCAGGACTCCCACTAACAATCCATGCTTTTCTCGTTCAAAGGGACTTCGCCAATCTGCAGGCCACAGCGCCAGCCCATGCCAAGTCTGCGCGTTGACCCTAGTAGGCATTCACCATCCCAAACCGCCAGCACAGGAGGGATTCGCAGAATCCATTCGCAATCCAAAGCCTGGTAAGTGCATCAGCCACTTTGTTCACCGCCACGCCTCCCAAACGACCGAAACGCTCCTTACAGCTCTCGACAAGCCTCAACCTTACATGACTCGCCTCCAGGGCCCTCAGCGCAACTTGATTGTCTGCATAGTATATTGTAACAGTCTGGCAGAGCCGGCACTCTCGGTCCAGGATCTTATTTAAGGTTCTGAAGATCGCAAAAACCTCAGCCTGAAAGATAATGCACCCGTCCAGTAACTCCTACTAACTCAACAAAAACTACTACCTCTTTTACCCATGGATACAATGTAGACGGGCCGTAGGCTCGTAGTGGGACCTGAATCCGAGGACAGTCCACTGGCTCTATAGAAGCGTCCAACCTTACTTAGTAGTTTGGTGGACTGCTATGGAGAAAAAGTGCAACATTAGGACCATACAACAAGTTTAAAGAACATGTTGTCTTGGCATAGGCGGAGCGATGAGGACCACGCCCACCAGGGCACTGGAGACTATTGTATATATCCGACCCATTGACATACAGATAAAATGTGAGGCAGCCTCAATCCGTTCTCACATCGCCTTAAGTCTCATAGCCGCAGTTATGAGACTTAAGGCGATGGGGGAACGGATTGATGATGGCAGCAGCTCATACCATCGCGGTATAATCGAGGCGACGGTAGGAGACCTGAAGGGAGAGGAGGAGGTTTTCGATCGGATACCTGAGACGACACTTGAGGTCGAGCGGCACAGTTTGGACTAACGGAACCCTTGTATTGCCGTCCGGAAGATCATGTTACACGGATGGATAAAAGCTAGGGGACAAAGTGGGTCCTGGGAGTCGACATTGAGAACCTAGGGACTGTGATCTGTTTTAGACTGCCTGACCATAATAAAGGTCCTGCAGGCGGAGATCCGGGCGATCACGGAATGCGTGGGGTGGTGTAGTACAAACGCGAGGACGTCGAGTGTGAAAACCTTTACAGACAGTAAAATTGCCATAAGGGCAATAACAACCAGAACGATAAGGTCTCGGACAGTCTTGGAGTGTAAGAAGGAGATTAATGCCATAACGCAGTAAGGGGGAATTAAAGGGCAGATGATTTGGCAGTGAAGGTAAGAGAACGCTGTCAATGAACTTGGTTAACTCGAAGCCTCTCGGGTTTATGCAGTCTGATTTAAGGGCGTGGGCGACAAACGTGGCATGTAACACTGCGAAAATCCTATGCAGTGATCAGAATGGTGAGGGGAAGAGCCTATTACTGAAAGGTAATAGGAAGGGGTCCAGTATAGCTTTTGGTATCATAAGGGGACACATAGGACTACGAGCTCACTTATGCAAAATCAGTGCGGGAGTGATGGCTTGTGTAGGACATGTGGAGAATATGATGACACGTTGGAGCATTTCCTATGTCATTGCCTGGCATTCGCGGCTATCAGACACCGGTACTTAGGTGAGGACACGATACCAGACACGATCCTACTTAGGGATGTGGTATGGAAAACATAAAATTTTCTTTTTCGAGTTTATTTTAAAGAGCGCACAACAAGCCTTTTACTGCCTTAGGTGTATGTCTATAGTGGCATGAGGCAGATTAGTATCTGCACCCTATTTTCAATCTAACCTTACATACCCCCATCCAGCTTGGACCCATGTGTAGAAACAAATGGAACTGAGAAGGGCGGATGCCTACAGCCCTACAGCTCCCTCTGCACCAAGACAACCTCCAGGTTGCCATCGAATATGCGACGAATTCGTTCAACGCCAGCAGCCTTCCGAATCCTGGCTAGAAAATCAGAAAAAAATTTCAGCGGTGGTTATCCCTCCGCTGACGACATTTGTGAAACACTGTACCATTTGGTTTGGTACAGTATCTCACAAAGAGGAGTCACGCTGCGGAACGTCGTTTGGATTCGGCTTTAAAAAGATCGCCCCTTATCAATGAGCTTCAAACTTGAATCGAACAGCATTCATTGATATGTGAGAAGTTTGCCCCTGTTCATTAATGGAATATTCATGGGTCAAATATTCTAGACGTCGTTACAATTTGGACACCTGGGGACAGTTTTGGACGTTTCCTTCGCAAAAAACCATGGTTTATTTATGAACATTTGTGGTTGATGTGATTCACTGGTATGAAAGAATGGAGCCAGTTTGACAACGCCGTACTTATTTGTTCTGTGCGTGTAGCAGCCACTTACCGAAAACGGATGATAATTCGTTGCCCGTTAAGAATTGCGTCAAAAAGTGGTCAGCAAATAAAAATTTGCAATAAAGTCCACCATCCGATCAAATTTCCAAAATTTTCCTATCAAATGCTAAAATGCTTCTAACTCCGATTTTATGTCTTTAATCGATTAAGGGGTGTTAATTCGTAAAACTAAAATCAAATTTCTTTTATTCCAAGCTTAATATACTTTTTTTTTTAATTCGAGCGCACCCTAACTCAAACTAACTTAACACAAAATGCTAGTAACTCATTTTTAAAACGTTTAATCGAAATTGGATGATAGTTCGTGGCCAACAAAACGTAATTTAGACATAAATCGATTTATTTTTAACCCAAACTTAAAATGCTTGTAACTCCTTTATAACAAATACAAATTTTGCCACTAAAGAACAGGGGCAAACTTCTCACATATCAATGAGTGCAGTCCGATTCAAGTTTTAAGCTCAATGATATGGGGCCTCCTTTTTAAAGCCGAGTCCGACACCACTTTGGAGAAAAGTTTTTACATGCCAGCATTAGGAGGGGAAAACCACCGCTGAAATTGTTTTTTGATGATCTCGCCTGGATTCGAACCCAGGCATGCAACGTCATAGATGGACATGCTAACCTCTCGAAAGAGATGTCGCACTACGGCACGCCGTTCGGACTCGGCTATAACAAGGAGGTCACTTATCATTGAGCTTAAAACTTGAATCGGACTGTACTCATTGATATGTGAGAAGTTTGCCCCAGTTCCTTAGTGGAATGTTCGTGGGCAAAATTTGCATTTTGCATTGGCGAACTTCCACTTGAACATTTCTTTTTGCAAGTAAAATAAACTTCATAGCCAATTGCTGATCATGAGATTCCAGCCCTTAATCTGTGGTAGTTTGCCATGCATATTCGATGACAGCATCTACAGTGTCTGCATATCCTGCTAGAAATGTTGCATTGGCCATTCCAGATAAACGGCACCAGTAAGACCAGTGCACAGCTATTGTTGCTATGTTTGCTCGTTTCTGTGAACTGCAACAGAGGCAAAATCCAGTGAACACATGACTCGGGTGGCGAGTCATGTATTCACTGGATAGAATCGACCTACGCCGTTAGTGAACCACGTCTCCGAGACAAACGTAGCCAGCATCCCGCCTTTGTTCTTCAGACATGAGTGACGCTGAGCCCGCGAATACACCACGTGCCATCTGTCCACAACCACCACCACGTGATTTAGTGCCGGATCCACGCCGTGAGTGATCCACGTCTCCGAGACAACTTTCCTCGCTTTTGTCCTTCAGACATAAGTGACGCTAAGCCCGGGAATACACCCACGTCCCATCTGTGATTTAGTGCCGCATCCACATCTTTTAGACCAATGTAGCCAGCACCTCGTCTTTTTCCTTCCGACATAAGAGCCGCTGAGCCCGCGAATAGACCCAAGTGCCATCTGCCCACGACCATCACCTCGTGATTTAGTGCCGCATCCACGCCGTGAGTGAACCACGTCTCCGAAACCCACGTAGCCAGCACCTCGCTTTTGTCCTTCAGACATAGGTGACGCTAAGCCCGCGAATACACCACGTGCCATATGTCCACAACCATCACCACGTGATTTAGTGCCGCATCCACGCCGTTAGTGAACCGAGACCAACGTAGCCAGCACCTCGCCCTTGTCCTTCAGACATAAGTGACGCTGAGCCCGCGAATACACCCACGTGCCATCTGTCCACGACCATCACCAAGTGATTTAGTGCCGCATCCACATCTTCTAGACCAATGTAGCCAGCACCTCGTCTTCATCCTTCCGACATAAGAGCCGCTGAGCCCGCGAACACACCCACGTCCCATCTGTCCACGACCATCACCTCGTGATTTAGTGCCGCATCCACGTCTTCTAGACCAATGTAGCTAGCACCTCGTCTTTATCCTTCCGACATAAGTGACGCTGAGCCCGCGAACGCACCCATGACACTTATCTACGACTGCTACCCCGTGACTGAGTGATGCATCCGCGCCGTATGTGAATCACGCCTCTGAGGTGCACATAGCCAGTACTCCGCCTTAGTCTTACGGACGTAAGAGCCGCTGAGTCCGCGAACGTGCACTTGCGCCTCCTGATTGACACCTCACACACGCGTGCTGCCCTCCGATCTCCGATTACGAGGGTTGCCTTTTATATTTCGGGATTGGACAATCCTTGTGTTGCAATCTGCCACGTCTTCTAGACCAATGTAGCTAGCACCTCGTCTTTATCCTTCCGACATAAGTGACGCTGAGCTGTGGATCATGGTGAGTGAGTAAGTCACGTCACCATGATCCACAAAGCTAGCACCTCGCCTTTGTCCTAGCGACATAGCAGCCGCTGAGCCCGCAAACGCACCCATGACACTTGTCTACGACTGCTACCCCGTGACTGAGTGATGCATCCGCGCCGTGGATGAATCACGCCTCTGAGGTGGCCATAGCCAGTACTTCGCCTTAGTCTTACGGACGCAAGAGCCGCTGAGTCCGTGAACGTGCACTTGCGCCTCCTGATTGACACCTCACACACGCGTGCTGCTCTCCGATCTCCGATTACGAGGGTTGCCTTTTATATTTGGGGATTGGACAACCCTTGTGTTGCAATTTGCCAACTGACAGCTCTATCGTAAAGCTTAACATTTTGGAGGTTATACTTACTCAGAACGTTTTGACATATGAGCGCTATTTGTGTTGTTTACAGTAACTTTTAAGATTCATCTCGCACAAAAAAATGGAGTTAAATCGTGAACATTTTCGTGCGATTATTTTTTACAACTTTCGACGTGGATTAACTCAACAACAGTGCATCGATTGGCTTAATTTAATTTTTGGAGATGAATCTCCATCAAGGACCAGTGTTTATCAATGGTATGCTGAATTCAACCGAGGTCGTAGTTCATGCTGTGCGCCAACTGATATTGCAAAGATCGTCATGTGACCTATTGTGAGATACAACATGAGACAACCTTAGGCATTAATGGACCATTCAATATTGCATGAACATTTGATCGTCAAAAAAAATTTGTTCACGTTGGATCCCACAGAATTTCTTAATCGCTTAAAAAAAGGCTCGTGTCAATTGGTCAAAAGAAATGCTCCAAAAATATGAAACAACTGCATTTTTAAGCACTAAACCCAACGATTTGATGAGTCATCCGCCGCATAGTCCTTACTTGGCACCGAATGACTTATTTTTATTCCCGTACGTAAAATATTAAAATGAGAGGTCAACGTTTTTCGACACATGAAGAAGCGGTTGATGCGTTCAGATGCATGTTTTGGAGATACCTCAATCAGAGTGGCAAAATATAATAAATTTCTAAATTTCTGTGACTTACCCTGCCCCCCTGGTCATCTATAGCAATCGATCCAACATTGTTATGATTTGATTATTTCAAACGTCGAAAACGATTTCGGCTTAATAAAGTTCATGTGATCTTTCCATAGCTCAACAAGGCCGAACTATTTTCGATTTTTGTGTTATGATTCAAACCATAATTCCTAAGACCCCTCATGAATTTAAACTACCTTTTTGCCATCCTTGTTTCATATGAATGCTAATATCTAAGCATTAGCTTATCAAGTGTGATCTAGGTATGCACCACAAAATGCATTGCTATTTCATTTTGGTTGTTAATCGCGTTCCATTAGATCACATATCTTATAAATGTCTTTCCGCTTTATGATTTGTGGAACGGACAGTACCAAATATTATTGGAATGGTTCCCTTGACAATGGTCAGTCATAAAATGTTTGCGAAAAACCTATTAACGAAACGTTACATTGCATCGCATTTATCCGTTGATATTCCAAGAATGTACATCATAGTCAATGGCAGCAGCAAACACCACCATCAACATCACCATCATTATCATCATCATCAATGTTCTCATCAAATCATGTTGCAGCGCCATTCATATAAGGGTATTTATCGATAACCATTTATTTTGCATACGGATGACTACATTAGGGAGGAACGGTGGCGAAGTGAGATATGCAATCCAATTTTTCCGGGACTCAAATGAGCTAAGGCTTTAAGAAGACTGGAATATGGGGCAGAGGATTATCAACCATTTGCCGATTAGCAAAATAATCAAGGAGCTACAAGCATTTTAAGTTAGACATGAAAAAATTTTTGATTATTTGTGGATTTTCTTTAAAAATTCTTTTCCGAGGCTCAGGTAAGGAGAATTATCGACCATTTAACGATTAACAACACAATCAAGGAGTTACAAGCACTTGATTTTTGAATTAAACATTTTTTGTGGATTAACCCCAAAACAATTCTATTTTATTTTAAGTAGACATACGGGGCTACGAATTATCGACCATTTGTCGATTAGCAATTTAATCAAGGAGTTCCAAGCATTTTTAATTCGAAATAACAATTTTTGGTGGTTTGTAAAAAATTTTAAATATTAATCTCTTTCCAGTGACATTCCCTTTTATTTTATGAGGACCCACAGGGTAACGGATTAGCAACCAATTATCGATAAGCACTTAATCAAGGAGTAAAAAGCATTTTAAGTTCATTTGGTTTTTCGCCAAAATTTAGATTTTTTTCAATTTTCAGTGACACGAATTATGGTTCGATTCTCAATTAGGTATTTTATTGAGGAGTTACAAGCATTTTAATTTTGCAATGAAGACTCTTCATTTTTCCAGTGTTCCATAATCAAGGAGTTACAAGCATTTTAGCTTAAGTTAGGTTGAATGGGTAGCCGAGTTTCGGTGAGCTCAATTGAAGAACAGTTTGGCCCATTGTGATGCCCTAGAAAGAAGGGAAAAAGAAGATGTGAGACCATGGACCATGTCCAGAGGTTATAGGCGAATGTAAAGAACCAGAAGGAATGGAAACCCAAAGCAGGGTTGAAACACCCATCCCCAAGCAAGCACGGATTATAGCAACCGCAGTCAGAACCATTCCGTCCCGTCAACAAATCTCAAAAGACCTCCAAGAACTCACCCAGATCACAGAAAAAGCGGCTTTCTCGCGTCGCTGCAGACCGGACATAAATATAGCAAGTGAACTATAGTCTCCTAATCAAAGCAACTCCTGCAGAATTCATTGTGCGGTATTTTCAACCATCCGCTGAGTCCATCCGTGAGACGCCGCACTGGCCATCTCTTCTATTGTGTTAAGTAGCTTGACAAATGGCACTGGTCCGCCCAGCGCAGACGATCCCTTCCTGATGCATTCATCCATCCCCTCATTCACTGGAATGCCTTCATGTCCGGGAACCCATTTCAGCGTCACATCGTGGATTCGCAGGCTATCTATGGACCTCAAGCGCCGTCAAGGCTTTGAGCGCTGCCATTCTTTTCACATAAATCCTAAGTTTTGGAGGCTGCAAATGCCTTTGTACTGGCGCAAAAACTCTGCCTGAAAGACTGTTCACTCGACCGGCAGTCTTATAGCCATGCAGATATTAAGAGTGTCGGATTAGATTTCTAATCCCGTACCTGACTCTATCTTAAAGCCATCAGTAAGGATCGAGGTCTCATCGTCCTCAAACACAGCATTCGCCCGCACTCATCTTTTTCGGGAAAGCAAATTTTCAATGTCCTACTCCACAATCGGTGTCGGTGTCACGGCTACTTTAGTGGCCTAAAGACCTCTACCTAAAGGACCGTACACTCGTTCGGCAGTCCCAGAGTCATACCGGTATTGAATGCGTCAGGGTAGACCCCCTATTCCGTCCCTGACTCCATTTTGGGGCCAACAATAAAGATCAAGGTCTTATCCCCCTCAAACACAGCATTCGCCCTCCACTCATCCCTCTGGGGAAAGCGAATTTTAAACGTCCATCGCTGTCGGTGTTGCACCTACCTTGGTGTCACAGACCTCTGCCTGAAGGACCTTATACTCGATCGGCAGTCCCAGTGCGATATTGAGTGCATCCGAGTAGACCCCTAATCCCGTCCCTGACTCCACCTTGGAGCCATCAGTGAAAATCGAGGTCTCATCCCCCACAAACACAGCATTCACCCTCCACTCATTGCTCTCGGGAAAGCGAAGCGAGCGCCACCTTGGCGACGCAATTACAATTTTAAACCCCAATGGGCTGCATATTCATCATCGCTTCTAGACTTGCCTGCGGTGCGGATCTCAGTGTCACTGTGACACCGATGCAGACCAGTCTCTGGACCTTCTCGAATTCTCTCGTACGAGTCCTCTTCTCCACGGCCCTCCACCATACAAGTGCTCCATAGGTCAGTACTGGTCTCAAAATGGCCGTATACATCCAATTATTCATTTTGGGGGTTACCCCCCATTTTCTTCCGAACATCCTCCTGCAGGAGTAAAAAGTGCACAGTGCCTTACGGCTTCTTTCCTCGGTATTCCTCTTCCAAGGATCAAATCAAGGACTATGCCAAGGTATTTCGCCTCCTTCGACAGCTGCAAGTACGGGAGACTGAACTCTGGTAGATTGTATCTACGCTTGAAAAGCAGCAGTTCCGTCTACCGTGGGTTGGTCCTCAACCCATTTCTGATAGCCCTTCGCGACAATCTCCTCAATGTCTCTTCCATAATCGCGATGATTGTAGACAAAAAGCTGCCTTGGACCAGCATCACAACGTCGTCCGCATAAGCGATTATCTTCTTACCATCTCTGCCGAGATCCAAAAGGATTTAATTCATCACGAGGTTCCACAGAATCGGCGAGAAAACCCCTGGGGCATTCCTCTGGGTACCTGCCTACTGACCACACTATCTCCCAGATTCGTATTATTTATACACTGGGAGATTATGGTGTGAATCCCCGTGCGGCGAATATCGATTCTATCTCCACGTTATGGTAGGCCTCCTCCATATCCATGAAGGCCGCCATAGTGTACTCTTTCTGTCGGAGAGACATCTCGACCTCTCGTACACCTCGTGAATGGCCGTCTCCACCGATCTGCCTTAGAGGTATGCGTGTTGTGCCCTCCTGAAGATTTCCGGCGTCAGTGCCTCTTTCACTTTTAGGTCAATTAGTCTTTCCCGTGTTTTTAGTAAAAACGATGCCAGACTAATGGGCCTATAATCCTATGTCGCGCTGTGGTTTACTTTTCCCGCCTTGGGTATAATGACCATTTTGACCTCCTTCCATGCCCTTGGTATGTAGGGCCATGCTCGCCTGGAAAATCCGTTATAGCCTGGGCACGGTGACCCCAAGGGACTCCTGCAGCAGTGCCGGGATAATACCGTCAGGTCCGGCAGACTTAAATGGCCGGAAATTGGGGACTGCCTCGTCAAAGATGTCCCTGATGAGGTTATCCGCCAAGGCCGCATATGTATGTATTGCGATATCTTGATTGCCAACCTTTCCTTGACCGCCCGATAAATGCGTCTCCATCAAAAGCTCCACCGTCTTCTGACCACTCTGGGTGTAAGTCCCGTACTCCCTCCTCATGGAGCTAGGAGTGCTAGGATCCTTCGAGAGCACTTTGCACAACGTAGGTGCCTCAGGAGTGCTCTCCAATTCTCTGCTCGAAATACTGTAGAGAATTGGAAAGCACTACTGAGGCACCCACGTTGTGCAAAGTGCTCTCGAAGGATCCTAGCACTCCTAGCTCCATGAGGAGGGAGTAGGGGACTTACACCGAGAGTGGTCAGGAGACGGTGGAGCTAGGTGGAGTGAGGCAGCCAGGTTGCACAAAGTGCTCTCGAAGGATGCTAGCACGCCTAGCTCCTGAAGAGGGAGGATTAAAATGTTCTTCATGTGGATTTACACCCATGTGGAAATATTCGATAATTGTTTCCTTCCTACCCTCTATGTCCGTTTTTTTCTCACGTCTCTAGGTCTTATCTTGCAACTCAAATTTCCTTTTTACTCCTACTCTTTCTTCGACTGGGGTATGACAATGAGCCAAAACTTGACTCCGAGTGAGCCCACCTTTATGGTGGACTAAAAACCTCAATACACCCTAATGTTCTTTGCGCCAAATCTGTGATATGCAAACGTCATTTGCATGCGAAGGCAAAAGAATTTTGGCTTGCTTTGCCACCATGATGATGAACAACACCCATACTAGAATAGCGTGTTGGCATACCATGTGTCCAACTACAAGTGCGTTAAGGGGGAGGGGGTTGGGGGCTGAGCACCGGGTGCTTGCTTGGTGTGCACCATGGTAAATCTAAAATCATAATTCATATGTCTTTCGGACATTACAATTTTATTGGTTATATTTAAAATTGCCCAACCAGATTGGTTCAGATTGGATTGGGCTATGTGCCCTCGACCATATGTGGCGTATGGTATGCAACTGACTGCAAACGCACACAGTGTCAGTCAGATGGGCAAACATGGAGCCATGGCTGCTGCTGCATGGGTCCATATAACAATTTGGAGCCTGGCACATGTGTCCATCAAAGAAATGGCTAAAAATTGGCAATGCAAAAAAGTGAAAAAAAAAACATGGAAGTGCAACAAATTCGAGTGCATGAAAGCCCGAATAACGTAACGTTGTGTCCATTTTGCATGAGGAGTCCATTTGATAACGAGCGAACGTATTAATAATATTGCACCATTACGACATTACAGTCACATTGGAAAGCGTTGGCATGGGGCTAGCCTCCTCCACCCAGCCCCAAAACTCATGCCAACATCCTTCAACCAGTTCTCTAGAAGTTCGCTGTGTGCATTTCTGGTGCTGCACTACCATTTTGACTGACATGGCAATGTTGCTGGCTGCCTGTGTACGTACCTCCATATGGAATATGGATTTTCGTTTGCTAGTATTGCTGCATAGCGATTTTTGGGCACTTGCACGCCATGCCTACATTAGCCCGCATGGTCAGCTGGTCACTCAGTCAATTCAGGAATATCGAAATGGCTTATCGTCTGTCATTTATGGCCGTTATACCATTGGACAGACAAATCATTGGCATGGTGCAGTCGGCAAAAAGGAATGGCCTCTTATGCTTCTAGAAAGGAATCTTTTTTGTGAGTGTGATTGTGAATTTTGTTTTCCTTGACTGATGGCCAATAAATTTTGTATTTTAACAACGAATGCCCATTTCGTTTATGAGTTATGTTAAATCTAGGATTCCCACATCTTATCAAAGTTCCGATAAGAATAAAAAAGATAAAAAGAATGAAAGAGGCTGAGAATCATCCCATTTAATTCAAAGTGTTGAAAGGGGAAGAGAGAGTTTCCATGTCTATATCTGTAAGATACACCTAGGCCCATGTGTGCTCACTTTATGAGGAATGAGTAAAATTGCAGTCCTACTAAGATCCTGCTTAGCAAGCAGCCCATTTTGGTTAAATATGTCCTTCACATTGGGCTCCTCTTTAAAAAATGTCGGTCCTTCGTAAATCCCAATATGGAACGGAAGTCAAAAGTTTTCTCAAATCACTTCACTCATTCAATGATAAGGGATTTAAATGTGGAAAAGTGTTCCAGAATGTTATAACTAGCCCAAGAAATCCTAACATAGGTTCTGGAGGAAATTTTTCATGTTCCCGTATTACGCTTGTGGAGTATAGTTCTTGTAAGAACATCGGTTACAAATTTTTATTGTGCTTATCACGTCATTTCCCATAGAGGAGGACCAATCTTGTTGCGATGCGGGCGCTTAAGTTTTGCGACACTTTTGCCAAGCAAAATTCCTTGCTGCACCATGATCCAAGCTCAACTAAAGTTATCTACTCACAAGAAACTCTGCAACCATACAGCATCAGGAATACACCAGAAACGGGAGGGATGCAATATCCGCAGGTTTCAACCAAACCACAATACGGTACACAAAAGATACACCAAAAATATACTGACTAGAAAAACCACATTTACTTGTATCCCTGCGAGTTTACACTTGGCTCCAAAATTTGTATTCTTTGAGGGGTGTTTTGGGAAGGGGGCGGTGCCCCAAATACATTGTCCCACATTTGAATATCAGATTCGTATTCCAAACGTCGGCAAACATGACCCGTTTGAGAGGTGTTTTGGGGTTGGGGCGGCCGTTCAGTGACTTGGCCCTGGAAATAAATATCAGATTCGTGTTCTACTCTAACATACCTCTTATTACAGCCCCAAATTGGAATGGTCAGCTAATACGTCCTATAAAGGTGGTGTTATGGGAGTGGGGTGGACCCATAGACAATTTTTCACGAATATTCATACCAAATTCGTGCTATACTCCAAAGACCTTTCATATTGCTATGGTCGTACATTTGCCCTCTTTGGGGGATGTTTTTTTTAATGATTCGGAACCCCTAAAGCTTAGCCCCACATTTGGATATCAGATTCGTATTCTATTTAGAATCAAATACCTTTTATTTGAGCCCCATATTGCCATGGTCAGTAAAGAAGTCCTATTTGGGCGGTGTTTTGGGGAAGGGGAGGACCCCCAAAAACTCGGAGATGGGTGGTGGACCCAAATTTGGATATCAGATTCGTATTCTACTCGCAAATACGTTTCTTTTGAGTCCCATATTGCCATGGTCGGTAAATATGTCCGATTTAGGGGTGTTTTGGGGGTCCGACAATTAGATATCAGAGAAGTTTTGCAATTTTAAATACCTTTCATACATTAAATCGCACCAACCATCACCGAGATCGGGCGTTTTTGAAAATTAGGTGAGGGGGAGGGTCCGCCCCCCCCTTTTCAGATATCAAAAAATTTAGTACCCTATTTTCATCACGGGATCATTATGCACCAACTGTGAAAATTTCAAGAAAATCGGTTCCGACCGTTTTTGAGTCTATACGGTACAGACAAACAAACAAGCACAAATTAATGTTTATATATAAATATAATATAATATATACATATATTTATATTTATTTATATATAAATATAAATATAAAATATAAAATTAATGTTTATATATCACGGGATCATTATGCACCAACTGTGAAAATTTCAAGAAAATCGGTTCCGACCGTTTTTGAGTCTATACGGTACAGACAAACAAACAAGCACAAATTAATGTTTATATATAAGAATTTGTATTCGTGACAAAACGGCACAACGACTTTGCGGCAACAACAGTCCACACCTGATTATTCAGTTAAAAGTTATACAGTTTAAAATTTAAAGAACTGTGAAAAAAGAGTATTTCTGAATTTTTTGGAAAAAAAATTATTTTCATTGATTTGTCTTAATTTTTTTTTTTTGCATGTGAAAAGGACTCTTATAGGTGCCTTAAAAGTGAAATTTGAACAAGATATGTCAATTTAAACGGATTCTATATGCACTTTAAAATAGGCAAGTTTTTATTAAAAAAAAATGAGAATACTTCTCGAACGCAAAAATTCCTAAGCCCAGATCGCCCTATTGGGCACATGCTTTTGTACCCACAATCATAGGATTGGGGTATACGAATCTAGTCATTCGGTTTGTAATACTTCGAAATATTCATCATGACATTTTAAGTCGATCTAGCCATGTCCGTCCGTCTATTGAAATCACGATAGCAGTCGAAGGCATACAGCTAGCCGCTTGAAATTTTGCACAGATACTTAGTATTGACGTAGGTCGTTGGGGATTGCGAATGGGCCATATCGGTTCAGAGTTAGATATAGCTTCCAGATTTGATTTCTTGAGCCCCTGGAAGCCGTAATTTTCCTCCTGAACATGTAGTGTTCAGTTATGACTTTCAACAACTGTGGCAAGCACGGTTTAAATTGGTCTTTAACCTGATATATCTCTTATATAAACCGATCTCCCGATTTGATTTCTTGTTTCCCTGGAAGCCTCAATTTTAATCCGACTTGGCTGAATCTTTGCATGTGGTGTTCTGTTGTGACTTCGAAAACCTGTGCCAAGTACGGTTAAAATCGGTCAAGAACCTGATATAGCTCCCATATAAAACGATTTCCCGATTTGGCTTTTGACCCCCTGGAAGCCGCAATTTTTGTCCGATTTGGCTGAAATTTGGCATGTGTTGTTCCGTCATGACTTCCAACTACTGTGCCAAGTACGGAACAAATCAGTCCATAAACTCATATAGCTCCTACATAAACCGGTCTCCCGTTTTGATCCCGTTTTTATCCGATCCGGTCTATAACTCTATTTGAATTCTTGAGCCTTTGGAAGCCGCAAGTTTTGTCCGATTTGGCTATAATTTTGCATGTAGTGTTATGCTATGACTTCCAACAAGTGTGCCAAATACGTTACAAATCGGTCTATAACCTGATATAGCTCCCATATAAACTGATCTCCCTATTTGACTTCTTAAGCTCTTATAATCCGCAATTTTTGTCCGATTTGGCTGATGGTATTTTTTGGTGCATGCGGTGTTCCATTATGACTTCCAACAACTGTGCCAAGTACGGTCTAAATCGGTCTATAACCAAACATAGCAGAATCCATGGCGGTGGGTTCCCAAGATTCCGCCTGCCTGTCCCCTAAACCCATGCAAAAAATGTTTGCCTCTAACAATATATGTTGCCTCCACAGCAAAAAATTTGCAAATTTTGGCCATGAACACTTCGCCAAAGATGAGGGGGGGAACAAATTTCTCATATATCAATGAGTGCAGTCCGATTCAAGTTTAAGCTTAATGGTAAGGGGCCTCCTTTTTATAACCGAGTCCAACGGCGTTCCGAACATGCGAGAGAAGTTTCAACCACCTTTACATCAGGCTTACTAAAAATTGCCGCTTTTGAAACCATCTTTGCCCGAAAAGGGTATTTTGGGGATTTTTGTAAAAAAATCGGACAGAATTAATTTTTGGGGCTTTTAAGGACGCTTTTATCTGCAGAATTTAAAAGGAGTTACTAAGATGTCTGTATTCTCTATTTTCTTTGAATATTTCAAAGAGATATCTCTACCCGTTCTCACACGGTATATATTTTACTAGTTTTTTTTATACCCACTACCAAAGGATGGGGGTATATTCATTTTGTCATTCCGTTTGCAACACATCGAAATATCCATTTCCGACCCTATAAAGTATATATATTCTTGATCAGCGTAAAAATCTAAGACGATCTAGCCATGTCTGTCCGTCTCTCTGTTGAAATCACGCTACAGTCTTTAAAAATAGAGATATTGAGCTGAAATTTTGCACAGATTCTTTTTTTGTCCATAAGCAGGTTAAGTTCGAAGATGGGCTATATCGGACTATATCTTGATATAGCCCCCATATAGACCGATCGGCCGATTTAGGGTCTTACTCCCATAAAAGCCACATTTATTATCCGATTTTGTTGAAATTTGGGACAGTGAGTTGTGTTAGGCCCTTTGACATGTTTCTTTAATTTGGTCCAGATCGGTTCAGATTTGGATATAGCTGCCATATAGACCGATCCTCCGGTTTAGGGTCTTAGGCCCACATTTATTATCCGATTTTGATGAAATTCGGGGCAGTGAATTGTGTAAGGCCCATCGACATCCTTCATTAATTTGGCTCAGATCGGTCCAGATTTGGATATAGCTGCCATATAGATCGATCCTCCGATTTATGGTGTAAGGCCCATAATAGCCACATTCATTATCCGATTTTGCTGAAATTTGGGACAGTGAGATGTGTTAAACCCTTTGACATATTTCTTCAATTTGGTCCAGATCGGTTCAAATTTGGATATAGCTGCCATATAGACCGATTTCTTGATTTATGGTTTTGGGCCCATAAAATGCTCATTTATTGCCCGATGTCCCCGAAATTTGGAACAGTGAGTTAAGTTAAGCCCCTTGACATACTTCTGCAATATCGCACAGATCGGTCCAGATTTGGATATAGCTGCCATATAGACCGATATCTAGGTTTTAGGTTTTGGGGCCATAAAAGACGCATTTATTGTCCGATGTCGCTGAAATTTGAGACAGTGAGTTTGGTTAGGCTCTTCGACGTCCTTCTTCAATTTGGCCCAGATCGGTCCAGATTTGAATATAGCTGCCATATAGACCGATCTCTGGATTTAAGGTTTTGGGCCCATAAAAGAGGCATTTATTGTCCGATTTTGACGAAATTTGGGACAGTGCTTAGTGTTAGGCTCTTCGACATGTTTATGCAACTCGGCCCAAATCGGTCCAGATTTGGATATAGCTGCCATGTAGACCGATATCTCGATTTAAAGTCTTGGCCCCATAAAAGGCGAATTTATAATCCGATTTCACTGAAATTTGACACAGTGACTTATGTTCGGCTTTTCGACATCCGTGTCGTATATAGTTCAGATCGGTATGAGGTATATGAGTATAAGGTATGAAATTTTCACCAAATTTTGATGAAAGGTGGTTTACATATATACCCGAGGTGGTGGGTATCCAAAGTTCGGCCCGGCCGAACTTAACGCCTTTTTACTTGTTCGATTTTCTCTCACTGTGCTATACCGGGATTTGATTTCTTGAGCCCCTAGAAGCCTCATTTAGGCTCAAATTATGTACATGAAATACAATTATGCTCTCCAAAACTCACTCATATTCATAGATGTACTTAACCCTCAATTAACCAATCTCCGGATTTGATTTCTTGAGCTCGTAGTCTCCCTAGTTTTTGCCCGATGTGGCTAAAATGTGGTACGTGAAATACCCTCACAACGAATTGTACCCCCATAGGTTCATAAAAAGATATAGGCCTTTTTAAAACCAATACCATTTTATGATATCTTGAGAAGCCTCTAGAAGTCTCAATCAGTATCCGATTTGATTGTTACACAATTATTGAAATACAATTCATGGCGTTGGATACCCAAGATTCGGCCAGGCTAAACTTAGTACGCTATTACTCGTTTGAAACTAATATCACAATTTTAAATATAAAACTAAACGTCAGGACCATTCCTATTAATTTACAATCTTTAGTAAAATGATGTTCCCACTGGAAATTTAACACTGAAAACAAAAATCCATACGAAATCGGTATTTTTTTAAACATCATTTCTACAATATGTATACATTGAACCGTTTTTCAACATACATAAATAAGTTCTTCAAATAGGCCATAACAAGTAATTTTTTCCCCCCAAACAACACAAATCAACAGCGCCATTATCACATTTCTTAGTGGGCGAAGCCATGACGCCAAAGATGGGGACAGCCCCCTTTTTCACATTGGGACTCTCGCACTCTCTCAAACATAAACATCCAACATTTTCTGTTAAAGATGCCATTGGCTTCTTGTTCGTGGTGACAATGATGGCTATGACTACCGCCAAATATGTCACCCTAAACCCCTTGAGTTCTGTTTGGGGTCATCATGTCATGTTGAGAGTCATAATTCCTTGTGGTCATGTCGCTAGCTGGTCGTTGGGCTTGGTTTGGTTTCCTTTGTTTCACCCCCCCACCACATAAATTGTCATTCCAATTATCTCATTTGTCTCGTTGATTAAAATAATCTCTGGTTCCTGTTAATTTATTTCATAAATGTGATCCCTTCATGGATCAAATCAATAAAATAAACTCTATTGAGAGATGCCATGTCAAACATACACATGCACTAGGAGGAGGAGGAGATGGAAACACAAACAGACAGACAGACAGACAGACCGATGAACACTGAGATTGCTTTTACCCCAATGTGTTAATAATATTTTCCAAAAATCACATGATTTGTTCATACTTCAATGAAACTGATGTTTTTTTCCACTCCAATGGACATGTGGAGATGGATGAATGGTTGAATGGGGGATTAAATGATTGACCAAAAAGAGCTCTACTGTTGCTGTGCTGTGATTCGTGGCTATTACGAACATATATCTCTGGAGTGTAGTTTCAATCGAATTGTAACAAAAGCAAAAAAACAATCCCAATAACCGAAACAATCGTCAGGCATTCATGGATGCTGCTTGGTTTTAAGTAGAAGTAGTGGGAGTGCGCAACTGAATTTTCCACAATGGTTGACAATCAAAATACATACAAATTTATATACATAAGGCAAATAATTCATAATGTTCTATAAATAACAGCTGTGTCCAATAAAATAGCAGAGCAATGACTTATTGAAACCTGTTTCATAACAAAAGGGTGCTCTACACCGCGCTCAATAGTCGTTGGGTATGTAGAGTACTTAAATCAGTTTGACAAAGGTGTTGATGAAGATACATGGCGTATCAGAAATCACGATCCACCACGCCAGGCAAAGTGTTTTGAAAACAGCACACACTTGCCCATTTTTTATTAGTTCTTTGCTATGCAATGATTTGATTAGAAAGCATTGAATATGATCTATGTGCGTAATGAAATAGCAGAGCAATGGCATATTGAGACCTGTTTCAAAACAAAAGGGTGCTCTACACCGTACTCAATAGTCGTTGGGTATGTAGAGCACCTTAATAAATTTGATAAAGGTGTTAATGAAGGTACATGGCGTATCAGAAATAGAGATCCACCACACCAGGCAAAGTGTTTGGAAAACAGCACACACTTGCCTAACATTTATAAGTTCTTTGCTATGCAATGCTTTGAATAGAAAGCATTGAATATGAACTCAAGCTGGGATATGATTGAAAAATCACAAAAAATCCTTAATTGCGCCAAATAACGAATTTTTGGAAAAAAAAACTTCCAGAGTCTTGGTGTTGTTCGGATCTCTTTACAGACTAGTGAATGTCTTCTGATGCCCTGGCAGTGGCAATGCTGGGTTTTGGTCTTGCAGGAAAGTCAGTGACATTTGTCATTAAGTTAGTCATGAAAATCTGGAGACTTCCCGAAACTTTTAGGTCTATGTTGAACAAAAGTTTTAGCTCCAAAGATAGAAGTCGATCTTTCATTTGAGGTTTTTATGCCGTTGAGGCGTTCAGTTTGAGTGGAAAATCGGTAAAGTACTAATAGTAACGAGGATCTCCATAGAAGCGAACCGCTTTAGTGGAATGAATTATACGATGGCTGAAAGGTGCTAACAGCATTCCGGGAAACTCGACACTGAGAAATCGCAATGTCTGACGATGTCAATAAAAATCCAAAGATCAAAAGGACTGTAACAAAAGAATTTCGATCAACTCGAAAGAGGTTACCCTAACTCAACTTTCCCAAGACCATTCCGGGGTTTCTACGATACACTCCGCCAGGATTTGCTGGTCATTTCAGAGTGGGGTCGAATAAATCGAGTAGATTTTAATGCACGAAAGACTCAGTGCTGCTTGTTGTCGCACAAACGATTCGCTGACCCATTACGATCATCTCTGTCTATCAACGGTGTAGATGTTAAGCAATCAGAAGCTCTTGATGTTCTGGGCATGAAAATACCAAGTGATATCTGTTGGGCTCAACATGTATTTGAAGTGTCGAATGAAGCATACAAGTGTCTAGGCTTCCTTAAACGGTGTAAGAATTACTTCACTCCGTTTGATCTTCTTAACATCTACACCACTTTCATAAGGCCGAAAATGAAGTACAACTCACATGTATGGTGCTACAAAATCATCCCTGGAGCTACTGGACCGTGTACAGAGGAGAGCAATGGCGTTGATTGGGGACAGTGGGGTATCCAACTCTATTGTCTCCCTTCATCATCGTCGCAATGTGGGATGTTTGGCGCTGTTCTATCGGTACTTTCATTGTGTGTGTTCGCCTGATATTAGTCTTCTTATCCCTGATGTAAGGATGTATGTCAGGGATTCTAGACATTCCAGGAACTCACACCCGTTTGTAATTGATTGGGCAGCTGACCGCACAATGCATTATAGAGAGAATTCTTATTTCGCCCGAAGGGTTCGTATGTGAAATCGACTTCCGGCTAATGTTTTTCCCTCCCACTTTGACATCCAAAGATTTAAAACAAATATCAATGAGCACTACATCCCTTTCCGCGCGTTACTGAAGGCCCCATCAATATCCAAGAAGGCTGCCAGTGTATACTCTTTCTGCAGAAGGCACGTCTCGATTTCTGTGCCATTTCGTGGAAGGCCGTCCCCACCGACTTGCCTTTGAGGTAAGCATGTCATGCTCCATTGACGTCCTTCGGCGTCAGTCACTCCCTCTCTTTCAGGTCTATCAGTCATTCCAGTGCTTAAAGTAAAAAAGATGACTGACTAATGGGCCTGTAAACGTGCGTTGTAATTCAAATTTGCCCATGCACATTCCATTAAGAAGCAGGGGCAAACCTGTCTCATATCATTCCAATTAAGCTCAATAGTAAGGGGCCTCCTTTTTATAGCCGGGTCCAAACGGCGTGCCGCAGAGCGACACCTCTTTGTGGAGAAGTTTTTCTATATGGCTGCCATACCAAATGCGATAGTACTTCACAAATGTCGCCAGCATTAGGAGATGATAACCCCAGCTGAAAATTTTTTTCTAAAGTTCTTTCGAGGATTCCAACCCAGGCGTTCATCGTGATAGGTGGACATGGTAACCTCTGCGCTAAGGTAGCCTCCAAATCTTTCATTGTATTGTGGATTATATTTCCCGCCATGGGGATAAAGACCACCATAAACATGCCGTCGGCATGTAGGACCATGGCAGGTTTGCCCCGAAAATCCGCTCAAGCCAATACAATGTAACTCCAAGTGACTACTGCAGCAGTGCCGGGATAATACCAGTCGGTCCGGCCGATCTAAGTTGCCGGAAAATGAAAAGGACTGCCCAAACTATATTTCCCGTCGTCAATTATGTACCTTAAAAAGTTATCCGCCAAGGCCGTTTCTGAAGGTTTTACAGTATATCGAACGCCCACCTCTTCCTGGCCGCAAAATGCGTCTCCACGAAAAGTTCCATCGTCTTATACCCTACCAGTGTAAATTCCGTCCCCCGTCTTTAGGGTGCTAGGTATACCGGGATAATACCGTTCGGTCCGGCCGATGATTTAAATGGCTGGAAAATGAAAAGGATAGCCCACACTATTTCCCCTTGTCAACGATGTCCCATGATGAAGTCATCCGCGCCAAGGCCACATTTCTTATGTATTCCGATATCGCGATCCCCGCCCTGAAAATGCATATCCATCCATCAGAAGTTCCATCGTCTACTGACCAACGTCAGTGTAAGTTCCGTCCCCGCTGCTTAGGGCCGATTTAAATGGTCGAAAAATTAAAAGGACTGCCCAAACTATCTTTCCCTTGTCAACGATGTCCCATGATGAAGTCATCCGCTAAGGCTGCTTCCTTAGGTTTTCCATTATCTAGATCAACGACCTCTTCCTGGCCGCTCGGAAACTGCGTCTCCATCAGAAGTCCCATTGTCTTCTGACTAACCTCAGTGTAAAATCCTTCCGTCAGGGAGCTAGGCGTGCCAGGTTTCTTTTAGAGCACTGGTCCGTCGGATTTAAATGGCTGGAAAATTAATGGGACAGCCTAAACTATCTCCTCCTCATCAACAATATCCCTGATGAAATCATCCGCCCAAAACCACTTCTGTGGGAACTCCTATATCTCGATTGCTGACCTCTTCCTGGCCGCTCGTAAAATGCGTCTCCATCAGAAGTTCAATCACCTTCTGACCAACCTCAGTGTGAGTTCCGTCCCCACTTCTCAGGGAACTAGGCGAGCAAGGTTCATTCGAGAGCAGTGGTTTGGTAAGAAAATTAATAGGAATGTCGAAAATATCTTCTGCTCGTCTAAAATGTCACTTACGAAGTCATCCGCCAAGTTCGCTTCTGTAGGTTTTCCGTTATCTAGATCGACAACCTCTTCTTGGCCGTTCGGAATATACGCCCGTAATATGCGAACGTGTAACCTATCCCTAAGAAGAGTGAGGCAATCGACCATGCGAATTACCGACCAATAGCGTTATGCTCTGCACTTTCCAAGGTTATGGAGAGCACGGCCAATTACCATCTTGTGAGATACTTAGAGTCGAATGGTCTTCTTAGAGACCGACAATACGGGTTCCGCAGAAATCGCTTAACGGGTGACCTGATGCCGTTCCTGTATGAACGTTGAAGTCACTCTATGCACCAGTTCGGTGAGAGTAAGGTCGTGGCTCTGGATATCTCCAAGGCATTTGATAGGGTCTCGCACGGTGCACTCCTTACAAAGCTTGTCGCTTTTGGTGCCGATAATAACTTCGCTCGATTTATATCGAGTTTTCTCTGAGATCGCACTATGTGGTGAGGTGAGATCGCACGAAGTAAATGGGTTCTCATCTGACGAATATAAATTGACCGCAGGACTACCACAAGGCTCTGTCCTTTCTCTCTCTCTTTCTTATTTTCATTGACGATCTACTGAGTCCGACTTCAAATACGATCTACTCGTTCGCGGATGACAGCAACCTCTGTCATTCATTTTCATTCGACCGCAGGCCGAGTCTTCGAGAGATTTAAGACATGAGACGGATTATGGACTTAACACTCTGCCAGGATTTGCTGACCGTTTCTGAGTGGGCTCACAAGGCTCTGTCTTTTCTCCCTCTCTTTTTCTTATTTTCATTGACGGTCTACTGGGCCCAACTTCGAATATGATCTACTCGTTCGCGGATGACAGCAACCTCTGTCATTCATTTTCATTCGACCGTAGGCCGAGTCTTCGAGAGATTTAAGACAGGAGACGGATTATGGACTGCCAGAATTTGCTGGCCATTTCTAAGTGGGATCGAATGAAAAGAGTAGATTTTAAAGCACGCAAAACGCCGTGCTGTTTGTTGTTCCACAAACGATTCACTGACACTTTACAATGGCCAATATCTATCGACGGCCAATATCTATGAAACAGTCAGAGGCTCTTGGTTTTCTCGGCGTGAAGATTCAATGTGATGCCCGTTGGTCAAAACATGTATTCGAAGTGTCGAAAGAAGCATTAAACTGCTTGGGCTTTCTTAAGCTTTCGGTGTAAGAAATATTTCACTCCTGCTGATCTTCTTAATATCTACACTACGTACATCAGGTCAAAGATGGAATAAAACTCGCATTTATGGCCCGAAGCTCCAAAATCATCCTTGGAGCTGCTGGACCGTGTCCAGAAGGGGGCGTTGGTGTTGATTGGTAATGGTATGAAATGTGGGTTGTGTGGCCCTGTTCTATCGATTCTTCCACGGTGTGTGTTATTCGGAAATCAGTATTAGTGTCCAGAAGCGGGCGATAGTGTTGATTGGAGATGGTACAAAATGTGGATTGTGTGGCCCTATTCTATCGATTCTTCCACGGTGTGTGTTCTTCGGAAATCAGTCTTCTGATTCCTGACTTGAGGTTGTTTGTCAGAAATACAAGATTTTCTAGAAGCGCGCACCGGTTTGTAATCGATTGGCCAGCTGATCGGACCATGCACTACCGATAGAATTCTCTTTCTGCAAGGACGGTTCGTATATGAAATCGACCGGCGGATGTTTTTCCTGCTACTTGTGACAACCAGAAATTCAAAGCAAGTGTCAATAAACACTTCTCCCTCTTTCCTCCCTCCTATCCTTAACTATCCTCTCCAATGCAATACACAGCATATATAGGGGACCCCCCCTGCGAGCTGATTGTTTGAAAAAAAGCCGCTTGCGTATGTTTTCGAGTTAACACTCGATCGCCAACCTCTTACCAGCCGCCCGGAAAATGCGTTTCTATTCGAGGTTTCATCGTCTCCTGACTAACATCAGTGTAAGGACGGTTCGTATGTGAAATCGACCGGCGGATGTTTTTCCTGCTACTTGCGACATCCAGAAATTCAAAGCAAGTGTCAATTAACTCTTCTTCCCCTTTCCTCCCTCCTATCCCTAACTATCCTCTCCAACGCAATGCACTGCATATATAGGGGACCTCCTCTGCGTGCTGGTTGTTTTCCGTTAACTCGATCGACAACCTCTTACCAGCCGCCCGGAAAAAGCGTTTGTATCCGAAGTTCCATCGTCTCCTGACTAATATCAGTGTAAGGACGGTTCGTATGTGAAATCGACCGGCGGATGTTTTTCCTGCTACTAACGACATCCAGAAATTCAAAGCAAGTGTCAATAAACACTTCTCCCTCCTACCTCTCTCCTATCATTAACTATCCTCTCCAACGCAATACACTGCATGTATAGGGGACCTCCCCTGCGTGCTGGTTGATTGAAAAAAAGCCGCTTCCGTATGTTTTCGAGTTAACACTCGATCGCCAACCTCTTACCAGCCGCCCGGAAAAAGCGTTTGTATCCGAAGTTCCATCGTCTCCTGACTAATATCAGTGTAAGGACCGTTCGTATGTGAAATCGACCGGAGGATGTTTTTCCTGTTACTAACGACATCCAGAAATTCAAAGCAAGTGTCAATAAACACTTCTCCCTCCTTCCTTCCTCCCTCCTTCCTCCCTCTTTCCTCCCTCCTTCCTCCCTCCTTCCTCCCTCCTTCCTCTCTCCTATCCTTAACTATCCTCTCCAACGCAATGCACTGCATATATAGGGGACCTCCCCTGCGTACTGGTTGATTGAAAAAAAGCCGCTTGCGTATGTTTTCGAGTTAACACTCGATCGCCAACCTCTTACTAGCCGCCCGGAAAATACGTTTCTATCCGAGGTCTCATCGTCTCTTGACTAACATCAGTGTAAGTTGACTCTCGCCTCCTCAGGGAGCTAGGAGTGCCAGGTTCCATCGACAGCACTTTGCGCAACCTATAAGCCTTACTAGTGCTTTCCAATTATCCACAGAACTTGGAACAAAAATTCATCTTAGCCTTCCTCGTCTTCGTCAGGGCCTCAAACCTCTTGCCCTCCCCATTGAGTAGCTTAAGTTCCGGTGTCGACCATGACACCGGCTGGTTTTAAGCGCGGTACTCGTTCGGGACATGCCCTCAAAAAGGTTTCTTTCAAGCATTCCCTAAAAAGGCCCACTGCGGCTTCCAATTCCCTTGCCTTCGCCAAAGGCTCTTCAAAGGTAATAAGGCTCATTTTACTTTTTTCTTCATTTGCTATTTTTTTGCCCACAACTGTAGTATGATAGCACATGAAAGTGAATACATTTTAAAGACCAACCAAAGTATCCGCTTCCATGCAGTTATAGTTCTTATCATTCCAAAGCTAACAATCCATAAAATTATAAATCTTCCATCATCCTATGTACGAGTACTTGTTGTACTCCATGATTAGAACTCTAGCCACTGCTCCATCTTTCCATAATTTCTTTCTCAATCTTATCTGTCTACAAAGGCTAGTTGACTGCAATAAATTCATAGAAACTTATTGTACATACAAATAAAATGTACATTTGAATATTTTTATGCATAAATAATGAAATTATGAGCAAGAGTAGCTGGAAGAAGAAGAATCTGAAGACAAGTATGACAGAGGAATTCTGCTGTCTTATGACTTTGTGCACCCCACTGTTGTGGTGTTTTTTTTTTTTTGTATAGTCTTGTCGATAATTTGTCCGCAACTAATTGGATTTATTAAAATAAAATTTATTATGTTCCGCTCGCTTAATAATGAATTTATTTGTGAATGTTTAACGATGACAAAAGTCGACAACGACGAAACGCATTTCCATTTGAATGTTGATGTTGTTGTTGTGGTGTGGTTGATTGCTTGATATTGCCTAGTTCGAGTTTTGAATTCCAATTCCACTTTGATTTCATTTTGATTGCGTTGTGATTTTTTCTTGGGGATTTCTTCGTTATTGTTTTTTTTTTTGCTAATAATAATAATTTTATTAAAAATTATTGATGCCGGAAGGGAGGTTCCATATTCACTCACACATATGCTGTTGATATACATATATGTGAATTACCAGACATACAAGTATGTAGACACTCCGCAAATCGTAAAAATTCGCATTCGTTAGTGCTGCTGTATTGAGTTCATGGATCAAAATCAATGGAATGCCCAATGTATGATAATTCCATCAAATATTTAAAATAATAAAAATTTGCTTAATTATTTTCTTTTTTTTTTTGGGGGGATATTAAGACCAGTTACGATTTAATCTTTCAGCCACACGTGTTGGAAATAGAATTTTTATGTCAAACTGGTAAATTCTTCAATTTACCAGTTTGGCAATGAAAAAATGTCAATAAAATCTTCAATGACGATCAAATTTCTAAACAATTTTGTAAAAATACACCAGTTATTAGAAATTATCTCTAAAGAAAAAAAAAGAACAAAATTATCGCTAAATTGCAAAATTCTGAGAAATTTTCTCTAAATACAAATTTTAGAAAAAACATAAAACTAAACACAAAACCCGGGTTGCGCGGTTAACAGACACCGGTACTTAGGTGGGGACACGATACGTGAACAAACTTCGGCTAGTGGTACGGAAAACAATTAAGGATTTTGTAAGTAGGACGGAATTCCTAACATAAAATTTTCTGTTTCGAGTTTACTTTTTATACCCTCCACCAGAGGATTGGGTTATACTAATTTCGTCATTCTGTTTGTAACTTCTCGAAATATTCGTCTAAGACCCCATAAAGAATATATATTCTTGGTCGTCATGACAGTTTAAGTCGAACTAGCCATGTCCGTCCGTCCGTCTATCTGTCGAAAGCACCCCAACTTTCGAAGGAGTAAAGCTAGCCGCTTAAAATTTTGCACAAATACTTCTTATTAGTGTAGGTCGGTTGGCATTGTAAATGGGCTATATCGGTCCACGTTTTGGTATAGCTGCCATATAAACCGATCTGGGGTCTTGACTTCTTGAGCCTCTACAGGGAGCAATTCCTATCCGATTTGGCTGAAATTTTGCATGAGGTGTTTTGTTATGACTTCCAACAACTGTGCTGAGTATGGTTTAAATCGGTCCATAACCTGATATCGCTGCCATATAAACAGCAGCAAGAGCCGTTGTCTTGCCCTTAATACAACTTCCAAAAGATATTCGCAAAGACAAGCACACGTTTAGGGCGTTGAAAGATTAAATTCGCCCTATAAATAGTGTGTTGGCACTCTGTGCAAAATTCAGCTCTGACTTTATGACCAAAGGTCAGTTACTGCAACCAACAGCGACCACAATCCCATGGGAGCCGGTTGTACGTGCCGGATTGACCCAATGAAGTCCATCATCGGCAAGGACTTTCGCCTCAGTGTACAATACACTGCTACAACAAAAACAACAACCACAATGAGGTATCTTTACCAATTTCACTATAACAGAAGAATTTTAAAATTTTCGCAATTTTTGATTTAAAAAAAAAATTGGGTTGGCCTCCCACAAAAAAAATCCTGGCTCCCTGGATCTGTTCGTCCGTCTGTCTGTTTAAATCACGCTAAAGTCTTTAAGAATTAAGATATTTAGCTGAAACTTTGCACAGATTTTTTTTTTGTCCATAGGCAGGTTAAGTCCGAAGATGGGCTACATCGGCCTATATCTTGATATAGACCGATCCGCCGATTTAGGGTCTTAGGCCCATAAAAGCCACATTTACTAACCGATTTTGCTGAAATTTGGGGCAGTCAGTTGCGTTAGGCCCTTCGACATACTTCTTCGCTTTGGCTCCGAACGGTTCAGATTTGGATATAGCTGCCATATAGACCGATCTCTCGCTATAAAGTCTTGGCGCAAAGGCGCATTTATTGACCGATTTCGCCGAAATTTGGGACAGTGAATTGTGTTAGATCCTTTGATATCCTTCTTCAATTTGGTTCAGATTGGTCCAGATTTGGATATAACTGCCATATAGACCGATCTCTCGATTTAAGGTCGTAGGCCCGTAAAAGGCGTATTTATTGTCCGATTGCGCCGAAATTTGGGACAGCGAGTTGTGTTAGGCTCTTCGACAACTTTCTGCCATTTGGCCCAGATCGGTCCAGATTTGGATATAGCTGCCATATAGATCGATCTCATGATTTAAAGTCTTGGGCCCATTAAAGATGCAGTTATTGTCCGATTTCGCCGAAATTTGGGACAGTGAATTGTGTTAGGCCCTTTGATATCCTTCTTCAATTTGGCCCAGATTGGTCCAGATTTGGATATAACTGCCATATAGACCGATCTCTCGATTTAAGGTCGTAGGCCCGTAAAAGGCGTATTTATTGTCCGATTGCGCCGAAATTTGGGACAGCGAGTTGTGTTAGGCTCTTCGACAACTTTCTGCCATTTGGCCCAGATCGGTCCAGATTTGGATATAGCTGCCATGTAGATCGATCTCATGATTTAAAGTCTTGGGCCCATAAAAGATGCAGTTATTGTCCGATTTCGCCGAAATTTGGGACAGTGAATTGTGTTAGGCCCTTTGACATCCATCTACACTTTGGCTTAGATCGGTTCAGATTTGGATATAGCTGCCATATAGACCGATCTCTCGATTTAAGGTTTTAGGCCCATAAAAGGCGCATTTATTGTCCGGTTTCGCCCAAATATGGAACAGTCGGTTGTGTTAGGCCCTTCGATATCCATCTACAATTTGTCTCAGACCGGTTCAGATTTGGATATAGCTGCCATAAAGACCGATCTTTCGATTTATGGTCTTGGGCCCACAAAAGTCGCATATATTGTCCGATTTCGCTGAAATTTGACACAGTGACTTAGGTTAGGCTTTTCGACATCCGTGTCCTATATGATACAGATCGTTCTATATTTGGATATAGCTTCCAAAAAGACCAATACTTTGTTCTACAAAATTGAACAATGACTTGTACTTATTAGACCACTTATTGTCCATGCCGAATTTGGTCCAAATCAGAACATAATACGTTATAGATGCTAGGGGGCATAATTATGCATTTTTCACCGGATTATGATGAAAGGTGGTCTACATATATACCCGAGTTGGTGGGTACACAAAATTCGGCCCAGCTGAACTTAATGCCTTTTTACTTGTTATCGTTAAGACAGTCTCAACATTTTTTGTGAAAAAAGTTTACTTGTCGAAAAGTTCGTTTATGGCCAAGGAATTACTTTTTTTCGTTTAGTTAACTTGAACTAAAACTGTTCTAATGTCCATATTTTGCGCTTCCCCTCCTTAGCTGTTCAGCATACTACCGAGTCTTAAGGCGTACTGGTCTATTTACACTCCTATAGATCCAGTGGAATATCTTCGTAATCAGGCCCCATTTATAATCTGACGTTATTATTACCTTAATCATGGAATGTTTCAAAAGAAGCTTAGTATTGGGTTGCCTAAAAAGTAATTGCGGATTTTTTAAAAGAAAGTAAATGAATTTTTAATAAAACTTAGAATGAACTTTAATCAAATATACTTTTTTACACTTTTTTTCTAAAGCAAGCTAAAAGTAACAGCTGATAACTGACAGAAGAAAGAATGCAATAACAGAGTCACAAGCCGTTGAAAAATTTGTCAACGCCGACTATATGAAAAATCCGCAATTACTTTTTGGGCAACCCAATAATTTCTGTAGATATTTCCCTTCTTATCGAAATCATTACCAAACACTCACTCGTATTTATGTACCTCACGAGCAATATAATGAATTGTGAACATTTATTGTGTTAATAAATTGTTGGCCATTAATAACAATAAAAATAGATAATCTCCGTACAACAACAACTACAACACAATTAATGTCGGTGATGTGCAGAACAGTCTCTAAAATATCACCAACATCGATTCCAGCGTCAACGCTAATGTCATCAACAACCCTTAAAACCACAAAGCGCCAAAAGGCATCAATATATTACATTGAAAGTGTGCTTGTAGTGAGGGATTCGCTCCCTAAGGTTACTTAAGAAATATCATGGCGCCCTTACTACTAACTATATCGCTTTTAAGGAATTCTACATTTTTTCTTTAGAGAACATTCTTGTATTCCACGAAAAAAATTTTAGAAATTCTGTCCTAAGTAAACTAAATTGGGAAGCTATACCTGATATGGGAGCTATATCAGGTTATAGGCCGATTCGGACCTTACTTTGCACAGTAGTTAGAAGTCATAAGAGAACACTGTGTGCAAAATTTAATCCAAATCGGATAAAAATTGAGGCTTCCAGGGGCTCAAGAAGTCAAATCGGGAGATTGGTTTATATGGGAGCTATATCAGGTTATAGACCGATTGGGACCATACTTAATACAGATGTTGGAGGTCATAGCAGAATGCTTTGTGGAAAATTACAGCCATATCGTGTGAAAACTGCGTCTTCCAGGGGCTCAAGAAGTCAAATCGGGAGATTGGTTTATATGGGAGCTATATCAGGTTATAGACCGATTTGTACCGTACCCGGCGTAGTTGTTGGAAGTCATAACAAAACACTATGCGTAAAATTTCAGCCAAATCGGAAACAAATTGTCGCTTTCAGGGGCTCAAAGAGTCAAATCGGGAGATCCGTTTATATGGGATCTAATCAGGTTATAGACCAATTTGAACCGTACATGACACAGATGTTGAAGGTCATAACAGAATGCTTTGTGCAAAATTACAGCTAAATCGGATGAAAATTGCAGCTTCCAGGGGCTCAAGAAGTCAAATTGGGAGATCGGTTTATATAGGAGCTATATCAGGTTACAGACCGATTCGGAACTTACTTGGTACAGTTGTTGGAGGTCATAAAAGAATGCTATGTGCAAAATTTCAACCAAATTTAATCAAAATTGAGGCTTTTAGGGATTCAAGAAGTCAAATCGGGAGATCGGTGTATATGGGAGCTATATCAGGGTATAGACTCATTCGAACCGTACTTGGTTCAGTTATTGGAGGTCATAGCAGAATGCTATATGCAAAATTTCAGCCAAATCGGATGAAAATTGCAGCTTCCAGGGGCTCAAGAAGTCAAATCGGGAGATCGGTTTATATGTGAACTATATCTGGTTATAGACCGATTCGAACCGTACTTAACACAGTTGTTGGAGGTCATAAGAAAATGCTATGTCATAACAAAATCCTATGTGCAAAATTACAGCCATATCGTGTGAAAATTGCGGCTTTCAGGGGCTCAAGAAGTCAAATCAGGAGATTGGTTTATATGGGAGCTATATCAGGTTATAGACTGATTCGAACCGTACTTGGTTCAGTTGTTGGAAATCATAACCGAACACTATGTGCAAAATTTCAGCCAAATTGAAAGAAAATTGAGACTCCAGGGGCTCAAGAAGTCAAATCGGGAGATCGGTTTAAATGGGAGCTGTATCAGGTTATAGACCGATACGAACCGTACTTGGTTCAGTTGTTGAACATCATAACAGAACACTATGTGCAAAATTTTAGCCAAATCGGGTGAAAATATAGGCTTTCAAGGGCTCAAGAAGTCAAATTGGGAGATCGGTTTATGTGGGAGCTATTTCAGGTTATACACCGATTCGGACCTTACTTGGCGCAGTTATTGGAGGTCATAACAGAATACTATGTGCAAAATTTCAACCAAATTGAATGAAAATTCCGGCTTTTTGGGACTCAATAAGTCAAATTGGGAGATCGGTTTATATAGGAGCTATATCAGGTTACAGACCGATTCGGAACTTACTTAGCACAGTTGTTGGAGGTCATAAAAGAATGCTATGTGCAAAATTTCAACCAAATTTAATCAAAATTGAGGCTTTTAGGGATTCAAGAAGTCAATTCGGGAGATCGGTGTATATGGGAGCTATATCAGGGTATAGACCCATTCGAACCGTATTTGGTTCAGTTATTGGAGGTCACAGCAGAATGCTATGTGAAAAATTTCAGCCAAATCGGATGAAAATTGCAGCTTCCAGGGGCTCAAGAAGTCAAATCGGGAGATCGGTTCATATGTGAACTATATCTGGTTATAGACCGATTCGAACCGTACTTAACACAGTTATTGGAGGTCATAACAAAATGGTATGTGCAAAATTTGGGCTTCCATGGGCTCAAGATTTCAAATCGGGAGATCGGTTTATATGGGAGCTATATCCAAATCTGAACCGATATGGCCCATTTGCAATCCCCAACGACCTACGTCAATATTTAGTAACTATAAACAAAATTTTCAAGCTCCTAACTTTACGCGTTCGACCGCTATCGTGATTTCGACAGACGGACGGACATGGCTAGATCGAATCAGAATGTCGAGAGGATCCAGTATATATATATATTTTACGGGGTCGCAGATCAATATTTCGAGGTGTTACAAACGAAAAGGCTAGATTAGTATACCTCCATTTTATGGTTGTGGGTATAATAAAACAAATAAAAGCGTGGTAAGTTCGGCCGGGCCGAATCTTATATACCCTCCAACATGGATCGAATTTGTCGAGTTCTTGCCACGGTATCTCTTTTAAGGCAAACAAAAGATAAAAGAAAAGAATTGCTATGTTATTGAAACAATATCAAGTAAAGGTTCATTTCGGACTATAATTGAAATGAATATTGGAGACCATTGTAGAAGTCATTGTGTAAAATTTCAGCTAAAACTAGTAAGAATTCCGCACTTTAGAGACTGAAAAAGTAAAATAGGAAGATTGGTTTATAGGAGAGCTGTATTAGGCTATAAGCCGATTCATGCCATTTTCGACACTTATGTTAAAGGTCATGAGAGAAGCCGTTGTACAAAATTTCAGCCAACTCGGGTAATACTTGCGTCTTTTAGAGGCTCAAGAAGTCAAGATCCCAGATCGGTTTAAATAGCAGCTATATCAGGTTATAGCCCGATTTGAACTATTCTTAGCACAGTTATTGAAAGTCATAAAAAAACACCTCATGCTAAATTTCAGCCAAATTGAATAATAATTTCTCCCTGTAGAGGTTTAAGAAGTCAAGACCCCAGATCGGTTAATATGACAGCTATATCAGGTTACGGATCGATTTGAACCATTCTTAATACAGTTGTTGGAAGTCATAACAAAATACAACATGCAATATTTCAGCCAAATCGGATAATAATTTCTCCCTGTAGAGGCTTAAGAAGTCAAGACCCCAGATCGGTTAATATGACAGCTATATCAGGTTATAGCCCAATTTGAACTATTCTTAGCACAGTTATTGAAAGTCATAACAAAACACATCATGCAATATTTCAACCAAATCGGATAAGAATTGTGCCCTCTAGACGCTCAAGAAGTCAAGACCCCTGATAGGTTTATATGGCAGCTATATCAGGTTATGGACCGATTTCAACCACACTCAACACAGTTGTTGGCAGTCATAGTAAAACACCTCATGCAAAATTTCAGCCAAATCGGATAAGAATTATGCCCTCTAACGGCTCAAGAAGTCAAGACCCCAGATCGGTTAATATGACAGCTATATCAGGTTATGGACCGATCTTAACCATACTCAGTACAGTTGTTGGAAGTCATAACAAAACACCTCATGCTAAATTTCAGCCAAATCGGATAAGAATTGTGTCCTCTAGCGGCTCAAGAAGTCAAGACCCCAGATAGGTTTATATGTCAGCTATATCAGATTATAGGCCGATTTGAACTATTCTTAACGCAGTTGTTGGAAGTCATAATAAAACACCTCATGCAAAATTTCAGCCAAATCGGATAAGAATTGTGCCCTATAGCGGTTCAAGAAGTCAAGACCCAAGATCGGTTTATATGGCAGCTATATTAAAACTTGCACCGATATAGCCCATTTACAATCCCAACTGACCTACGCATATAAAAAGTATTTGTGCAAAATTTCAAGCGGCTAGCTTTACCCCTACGAAAGTTAGCGTGCTTTCGACAGACAGACGGACGGACGGACAGACGGATGGACGGACAGACGGACGGACGGACGGACGGACAGACGGACGGACAGACGGACGGACAGACGGACGGACAGACAGACGGACGGACACACGGACGGACAAGGCTAGTTAAAATGTCATGACGATCAAGAATATATACTTTATGGGGTCTTAGACGAGTATTTCGAGGAGTTACAAACAGAATGACGAAATTTGGATACCCCCATCCTATGGTAAAAATGCAAATTTTGCCCATGACCATTCCACTAAGGAACAGGGGCAAACTTCTCACTTATCAATGAATGCAGTCCGATTCAAGCTCAAGGGGCTTCCTTTTTATAGCCGATTCCGAACGGCGTGCCGCAGTGCGACACCTATTTGAAGAGAAGTTTTACTTGGCATAGTAATTCACAAATATTACCAGCATTAGGAGGGAAAAACCACCGCTGAAAATTTTTTCTGATGGTCTCGCCAGGATTCAAACCCAGGCGTTCAGCGTCTTAGGCGGACATGCTAACCTCTGCGCTACGGTGGTGGAGGGTATAAAAATAAACTATCAGAGTTTCTGTGCAGCCTAGTTAGGAGTTGTTCAACTAAAGGATGATTTTTTTGAGGTTAGGATTTTCATGCATTAGTATTTGACAGATCACGTGGGATTTCAGACATGGTGTCAAAGAGAAAGATGCTCAGTATGCTTTGACATTTCATCATGAATAGACTTACTAACGAGCAACGCTATTCATGATGAAATGTCAAAGCATACTGAGCATCTTTCTCTTTGACACCATGTCTGAAATCCCACGTGATCTGTCAAATACTAATGCATGAAAATCCTAACCTCAAAAAAATCACCCTTTACAAGGATTTCCCTATGAACGACTTTTCTCCCTAACATTCCATTAGCTGACATTATGAAATATTTACATTTGTTTCCTTGATATGGAACAACGCAAAATTGTTTTAAGTTGGTATTGCTGGTGGTGGCTAACAAGTGTAGTGTTGTGTTGTGTATATCAGTTTACGATTGTCTGCAGTTCTGTGACACTCCCTGGGGATCCTTGTTGCGGTGAGGTTTGTGGTTTGGCAAAGTAAATTAAAAGTCACTCACCCCCCCAAAAGCCAAGAATGGTCCTTGATATCCCCTTAACTTCATTCATTACCCCTGCTCAAGCAACGGATGATGATGATGCTCCTCATCGTCATAGCCTCATAATTATGTTGATGCCGTCATCAAGCAACATTGCCTAACCAAGGAAAGAGAGGCGTTCGGTCAGGGACAAAGTCAATTACAACAATCTGTTCGGATTTTTTCTTGTTTTCCTCTGGAATACGAATACGTTAATATTTCATTGGCAAGTTGCAAATGCGACACCAACATAAAACCCAAAACTCTGACAGCAACACCTTCTGAAACGAATGTTCCTGAATGCTCATTCATCCCCCGTTGGCCTAAAACCTATGTAGTGCTGTTACAAAGTCTAAAGTGTAGGGGGGAAATTTTAGAATATTTTGTGCAGTTTTGTGTTTATAAAACCAAGTGCTGAAAGACTTGGTGTAAGTAGGAGTTTCCTGTGGTCTTTTATGGTCATATAAAAATAGAATAACAGTTTTCTCTAATAAAGACTTTTATCTATGCCCATTATATCTCTTTTTGATGGTCAAATGTTGAATTATTTCTTAAATACTGGCCCACCAAAGTCCATGGCTGCTGCCATGCTAGCAAGCCTATACAAAATATTTTTGCCATTGTCCTTTTGGTGGTACTCGTTATTGCAACTTAAATATTTTTGCCTTTTTTGTTAGGCAAGGGGGATTTCCTAGAACAATCTTTTTGTAATTACATATATTAGGAGATTAAATGATTGCGATTCATCCCTGCTGAGCGGAGAAGCTGTTGCTTCGCCCTGCCAGAATCCTAAGGTGATAATCATTCTAATTTGAGGATTAGCTTCTAAAATTCTCTTTGTTTTTTTTTTTTTGAAAGGTTTTGGCTGCACACCAATAAGTCAATTGGAATTACGAAAGAGGAAAAAATCAAGATTTTACTAATTCTGACATTAATTATGTAATTATGAAAGGATTTATTGAAGTATGAGCGAGTTAAGTGCGGACTGACAGAATCTTATTAACCCTCCAACATGGATCTCCATGACTATTCTATAAAGATGTCGCTTTATACAGCAGCTACATGTATCATCTTCTGGACTGATATGGGCTGATTTGTATGATAATTGGCACGGTTGTTGTAGGACATAACAAAACACCATCTACAACTTACTTTACTTTAATTGGCTATGACAAAATATTCCTTCCACTAACCGAACGTAGAATAGCGTTCCAAGGGCCTCGATCTTCTGCGCTCATTCTAAAATCTCTGATACCAAGTTTCGAGGTGTCTCTCACCACTTGATCTTTCCATCGGGCTTTTGGTCTTCCCGGTTTGCGTGTACCACCGTGTTTGCCTTCAAAAGACTTCTTTGCTGGAGCTTCTTCATCCATTCTGAGAACATGACCTAGCCAACGCAGCCGTTGTATTTTGATGCGTGTAACTATGCTATCGTCGTCATACAGCTCATGGTTCATACGACGCCTATATTCTCTATTAACGCAAACTGGTCCATATATTTTACGAAGAATCTTTCTCTCAAACACTCTAAGTACTACCTCATCTGCTTTCACAAGTACCCATGCTTCAGAACCGTATAACAGCACGGGTACTATCAGTGTCTTGTATAGTGTAATCATTGTCTGTCGAGAGGTGGCCTTGTTTCTAAAATGCTTACTTCGTCCAAAGTAGCATCTGTTTGCCAGTATTATTCTTCGCTTTATCTCAAAACTGGTGTCATTCGTTTCGGTTACGGCGGTGCCGAGGTAGCTAAAGTTATTGACTATCTCAAAGTTATGGTTCCCAACTTTCTCCATGTTCTTCGGTTGTACAAGGCTTATTGGGAGTGGAAACCATCCATTTCGTCTTGTCTCCATTTACTACCAGACCCATTTTCACTGACTCTCTTTTGATTCTTTCAGTTACTACTTCAGGTGACCGACCTTTGATATCGATATCGTCGGCATAGGCGAGTAGCATGTGCTCTCTACCACCATCCACAACATTTCCGTCAAATTGGATATTAAATGATCAGTTTAGAAGTCGCCTGGCCGGCACAGGATACCACCACCCTTAAGCGAAGCTCAGCTAAAGCTACCAAGCGCTTCCACAGGTAGCATATAGTGGAATACTTCTTCGTTGTTGTTTTTTTTTTTAGCAGTGTCTTGTGTTCTATATTTCGTCTGCTTGACTCTATGGAATATCCAGATCCAAAACCTCTGCCTGCAACGAAGGTGGAGTGCTACCAAAGGGATCTGGGTCTGAGACGAGTGGATCTTGCTGGGCAGTTAAACAGGTTACGAGTGTCGTGTGGTCCCAAGTCACATTTAGTACTACACATGCTGTATGTTAGCATCAATCCTTGCTCTGTAGAAGTTGAAGCGGCTGTATCGTAATACAACTCTGGTTTGAAAGGGGAGGTCATTCTCCAAGCACTACATTCATACATAAGTTATTCACCACATCTGCTAGCGTATCTGCATAAATATTGTCTTGATATGCCGCTTGATTAAAGGTGTACAGGACAACAAGGAATTTGGAAGACAAGAGACGATATATAGTCGCACAAAAAGAGTACAAAACTGTATGCAGTACCAATAAATCCGTGTATTACAATACAATAGCCAACAAATTAAATAACATCAAAAACTCCAAAGAATGGTGGAAAATGGCGAAAGAAATTCGTAACCAATGTAACCTCGTGGGCTCAAATATTACCCCAGATGCCTTTAAATCCTACTATGAAAACTTATTAAATAAATCTCAAGAGACCACTCTTATTCACTATGCTCCCCCTTATAAAAATGATATGGATCTCGATAGGCACTTTACGATGTCGGAACTGCAGAAAATGCTAGTGAAAGTTAAAAGAAATAAGGCACCCGGCGAGGATAGGATACCATATGAGTTCTTCATAAACGGTACCGAAGAGTTTAATAGTCTGCTGTTAAGAATATACAATACCATTTATTCGAGTGGGGAAATTGATCCTGTATTCACAAAAACTATTATTCACCCAATTCATAAGAAAGGTGATCTAAACGAGCCGTCAAACTACAGGGGCATTTCATTTATGAATTGTGTGGCGAAGTTATTTATGGGTCTTATAAATGAAAGACTATATAATTGTGTTGAAAACTATCAAATTCTTACAGAATACCAAGCTGGATTCCGGAAAAATTATTCAACGGTTGATAATATATACAATCTGGCCTCGATCGTCCACTTGAAATTGGCAGAGAGGAAAAAAGTATATTGTTTTTTTATCGATTTCAAGGCAGCTTTTGACAATATATCAAGGCAAGCCCTTATATATAAACTATTTAGAATGGGTGTATCATATAAAATGGTCTCAATAATAGAGAAAATATACAGCAACACGCAGTCAGCAATATGGAACGGCAAGGAGCTATCTGAATACTTCGAAACAACCAAAGGCGTAAAACAAGGATGTCTTTTATCGCCGTTATTATTTGCCCTCTATGTAAATGACCTGCACGAGTTCATCGAAGGTGGTTTGTTTGTGGAAAATATTAACATCCGACTTCTCTTGTATGCAGATGATATCGTTTTCCTAGCAGATGACATAAAAGTACTACAGAAAATGATAGATAATCTGGAAATATACTGCAAAATGTGGAGTTTGGAAGTAAACCTATCTAAATCCGAAATTATGGTCTTTAGAAATGGAGGAAAATTAAGCAAATACGAAAGGTGGATGTACAACGGCAGAGAAATTAAGATCTCCAACGAGTTCAAATATCTAGGGGTAGTCTGTACTCCGAAAATGAAGTTCAACAAACATGTACAAACCAGGAACAATGAAGCAAAAAACGCTATTAATGCCACATGGAACCAATTCATTGGAAGAGCAGATATAGATATGAATTCTAAATGGAAATTATTTTTAGCCGTTTGTAGATCTATACAAACATATGCTGCCGAAATTTGGGGTTTTTCACACTTCGAAGAGATTAATGCACTCCAAAGATATTTTCTGAAGCGAATACTTAGGGTACCAAGTTTTACACCAAATTATGTACTAATGCTGGAAACGGAAGTAGAAGACTCACAAATATACACGCTGGGAAAACATTTAAACTATTTGGGGCGAATTTTGTATTACTATACACAAAACAGGCTTCCAAATCAACTATCGGAGATTATATACCAAAAAAATATATTTTGGGTAACAGAATTAAAAGACTTATCTCGAAGCCTACACGTTCAATGGCCACAAACGATGTCTTAACAAGGCAATTGGAACACTTTCTGCAATGATTTATTAAGTGGTATGAAACAACGATTGCATGAAGAAAGACTGTTCAGCCAGAGCTGGCGGATATATACATAGATATTTAAACCCAAGCAGATCCCATCTTTACCTAAACAGAAAGTACTCTCAAGCGGAAATCGTGTGGATATTTAAAGCGCGCAGTGGAATTATCCCTCTAGGGTGTAACAGTTTTGATCCCGATGTCTTAAATAAAGAATGTAAATTGTGTAACATGCATGAAATTGAAACAATGCAACATTTTCTGGGCATCTGTCCTATACTTCGGGAATTTAGAATGATATCATTCGGAAAGCCGATATTGAACGATGAGGAAATAATCAACATTCTTGATGGTACAGAAGAAGAAAATTGGCACAAATTAATAAATTATCTCGAAATGAGCTATAAATATAGGCAACTTTTAATAAATGAATTCAATTAAATAAGCAAATGCTTATATAATGCGACAGACGTATTTTACATTGTCGCTAAGTTATAAAATTACTTCTTAGAATTGTAAAAAAAGAAATGTATTTTTATGAAAATATTCAATAAAGAAGTTTACTACTACTACTACTACTAATTTTCACCATCGACTGACCACTCGACTTTATAACCTTTGAGGATTTCTGGCCTGGCCAACACGTCCGTCCAGCCAGGCCAGAAATCCTCAAAGTTTATAAAGTCGGGAGGTCGTTCGATGATGAGAATTAAGGGGAGGTGGTCTGATCCCAAAAAAATAACGGCTTGCCAGGATAAGTCACTCAGGAGATCATGCGATGCAATGGAAATGTTTGGCAAGCTGCTGCATCGCCTCGTAATCCTAGTAGGGACATTCTCATTCACCGTGTAAAATGTGCTCTGCCAAAGCTATGCCCCGCTGGTCGTTACCTAGGGGAGAACGCCATGAAGCGTGTTGCGCATTGAAGTCTTCTAAAACCAGACAATTGTGACCAGACAGTGGCCCATTTTTGTCGGGGTTGTAAGCTTGGCTATTAACTGGGTCACAACTAGCAACCGGCGGTATGTACACATTGTAGAACTTTATCTTTGCAGTGCCGAACCTGATAGCTATCCTCATGCACTCACTAACGCCAGGCACAGGCGAGATGAGTCTAAACTGCATGGAATGGTGTATCACGACGGTCAATCCCCCACCTCCATTGCTTGAGCGATCCTTACGTAGCACATTGTATCCGGGACAACTATGCAGGCTGCAGGTGTTGGTCAGCATTGTCCGTGATGCAGGTGTTGGTCAGCATTGTCTTCTGGATCGGAGCAACCAATATGTTCTTCCTATTCATAAAATCCACTATCTTCTCAATCTTGCCTCTCTGACCATTAAAATTCAAACATTGAAATTGCAACAAAGATACACTTCTCGACAGTGGCCTGACAATATTGAAGCTAGGATGCTGCTGTTACGTATATTGCCTCACGGGAGAGGTCGGGGGTTCACATAGTCCCACGACTACGACGCTTGTGACCCACTGCGGTCTATGTTCGCACAGCTCCTTGCAACATATTCAGTGTGACTATACTCCCCTAGCGACGTAAGGCCAGAGCTAAATCGAAAATGCACCCACTCCATGCTTCGGTTACACCTCACCGACACCGACCGATGATGGAGGCGGTTCTGGAAAACGGAACAGAACCTGGGTCCAGAATTCTTTTCAATCCCGGCAAGGATCAAAAGCGTGCGGAGAAGGCACTACGGGATGTGCCTCTCCCATGCCGAAAAAGGACGAACGTGTACACTGAGGCGGCTGCCCTTGCCGATGGGGATTTCGTGGGATTAATCCTGCTCATATAACCGGCTGCCGTGAAATCCATTCCCCGTACCCTTGAGTAGTTTAAATCCAGAAATTCTTAATTCGCGAGCCATTCCTTCACACATCTATTGTTCCTGTATAAGAACCATTCAAATGCATTTCCTTCCAATAAAAAGGATCTTTAGTATTGCGGAAGCGGCCATACAAGAATGGAGATTTATCTGCAGAAACCGGACCATAGTCAGCATTCAGAATTTCCTCGTTGAGTTTGAGTTTTCTTATGCATCCAGAAGCAGTTTAGAAAGCATGGGAAAAACTCTTTCTTAGGACACTGCACACTTGCGGTGTGGACGATTTTCCATAAATGCTTCACTAGCTGCTGCTGTGGAAATACTTTTTCCGTCCTTCTCCGCTGGCGTACACCTTGAGCTCAATCCAACCGGATGACCTATAAGGCAGATTTATATCCGCACCCTCTTTTCAATCTAACCTAATAAAATCTAAATCCTTATTCGCTTCAACTAAGTTCATTGTGAAAATTTTTAGCTGAATTCATGGTGGTGGGATCCCAAGATTCTGCCTGGCGGTTTTTACTTTTTTATGTTGTTATTGTAGCAGTTTTTTGTTTTCTATCTTTCGTCTGCTTGATTCTGTTGAGTGTCAAGGCCCAGGAACTCTGCGACTAAGATGGGGTGCGTTCACAGCGATCTGGGTACAATCGGGACATACATCTTGCACGTCGGCTTGAATCCTTGCTCTGTTGGAGTTGAGGCGGCTGTATCTGCCGGATCGTAATTGAGCCAGAACTACTCTGGTTTGCCGGGGGAGGTCGTTTTCTTCTGGTGCAATGGGGCGCGGTCGTTCTCAAAGGACTAACTTCACCCGGTAGCCATTTACCGCATCTGCTACCGTGACTGCATGAATGTTGTTTGGGCCTGCTTGATATGCCGCTTGATCTTGAGGTTCTCTCTTGTAGCGCTGAACCTCACGCTCTAGATCATGTAGATCTACCTTAAGGCTTCTGGGCGGTGGATATCTATACACAAGATGATGATTTGGATGGTCTCTGCGATAACAGCCCAAAAGCTATTGCTTAGACAGCATGTAATTATGTCTTCGCACTGGTAGGATCTTTGCCTCCTGATGGAGGTGGTCCACATGAGAGCTGAGGAGACAACCCGTCGCATTTCGGAGAGCGGCATTCTGACAGATCTGAATATTATTCCAATGCGTGTCACAAAGTTGACGAGACCACACTGGCGCTGCATAACTTACCACAGACCGGCCAATTGCTTTGTACGTGGTCAACAAGGTGTCTTTGTCTGCACCCCAAGGACCTGAGGGTGTAAAGGACCATGAGGACCTTGTTTCTACTTTTGATTATATCGCAGATTGCTGTGGCATGTGGGAGAATGTGTAAGAGCTGTCAAATGTGACGCCAAGTATTTTGGGACATTTGATGGTCGGAATCATTTCTCCATCGACCATTACATTCAGCTCAGTATTCACCTCACGCGTGTTTGTAGTGAACAATGTGGCTGAAGATTTGGTGACAGATATCTTCATTCAACCTATCTATCGTTCAACCTATCACAGATGTCATCAATGGGTGGGGGCCTGATGCCATGATCGTACAATCGTCCGCATATGATACGATCTCTATGCCGTCTGGTGGGGGTGGAATGAAGGATAGATAGAGGTTAAACAGTGCCGGAGATATCACACCACCTTGGGGAACTCCCTGTTTCACTATACGGTGCTTCGACTTCTTATCCCTAAATTCCACAAATGACTGGCGACCACACAAATAATTCGCGACCCATAGTTTTAGGCCTGGCCGGAGGAACGTGTTGGCGATGTCCTCAAATAATTTGGTATGGCTGACCATGTCGAATGCCTTTGATAGGTCCAGTGCCACGAGGACCGTACAATCACATGGCCTGGGCTGATTGAAGCCACGGCAAATGTGTGCGGTGATGGCATGCAAAGCTGGTGTTGTGCTGTGCAGTCTTCGAAATCTATGTTGATGATCGGCGCATGGAAATTTCTTCACGAGGTTCGGGAGAAGTAATGCCTCAAGCTTCTTGGCCACTGGTGAGAGAAGAGAGATCGGTCTGTGCGACTCCCCCAAACTCGGGTCTCTTCCAGGCTTCAGTAGCGGGATCACTCTGCCCATTTTCCTGACATCGGGAACTATTGGGTTGCCCAAAAAGTAATTGCGGATTTTTTAAAAGAAAGTAAATGCATTTTTAATAAAACTTAGAATGAACTTTAATCAAATATACTTTTTTACACTTTTTTTCTAAAGCAAGCTAAAAGTAACAGCTGAAAACTGACAGAAGAAAGAATGTAATTACAGAGTCACAAGCTGTGAAAAAATTTTTCAACGCCGACCATATGAAAAATCCGCAATTACTTTTTGGGCAGCCTATATGAGTGTTCAAAGACAGGTTGAGGACAGTGGTAAGGTACTCAACTCCAGGTGAATCCAGATTCTTCAACATCAATGTAGAGATTCCATCGGGACCCAACGCCTTAGATGATATGGCGCCACGGATGACATTCGTAACTTCGCCCATGGTAAATTGTGATGCGAATAAATACGGCGAATGGCTCTCCTCCTTGCCCTGTCTCTCTCTCTCTCTCGGGATGCACAATAAATTGACGGTTGAACAACCTGGCGCATCTCTTCGGATCAGTCACGGTTATTTCGCCAAAACTGACTGAGGTCCTATCATCCCGTCTACCAGGGTTCGAGAGTGACTTAACAGTAGACCACAGTTTGCCTACACCGGTGCCTAAGTTACATTGCTTCAAGTGTTCCAACCACAAATTCCGCTTATGTTCGTTGACTACCCTGTTTATTTCCAGATTCAACTCGCTGATTCTGGGGTCGCACTTGGGGTATTCGACCGGCTGGTATAAAGCGAGCGGCTGCTACATCAATAATGTCTCGGAATTTCCTCTCGGCCAGTAGCACATCAGAGGGAGGTGGCAGCTCACTGAAGCGGCGATTGGTATACTCTCTGAAGCCAACCCAATCGGCATTCTTATGATTGACAAGTGTCCGGCGCTCAGAGGTTATGAAGTCGGGTGGTCGGTCAGTGTTGAGAATTATGGGGAGGTGGTCTGAGCCCAAAGAAATGATGGCTTGCCAGGATACGTCACTCGGGAGATCAGGGGATGCAATGGATGGTGTTACTTTTTTATATTCTTTTAGTTCACAGGTGCTTAGTTACTATACCTCCTTTTATATTAACAACAATGTAAGCTGTAGTCTTAAATTTCTCTTACAAAAAAAAACTGAAATTATTAAAGATCATTAGCTGGGTCATAAACTTTATACATTATTTTTATGCTTCAATGAAAAGAAAGACAAAAAACAACCTTAAGCGTTGACAAAAATGAAGATTAATGTAAAAGATCTTCATCTGTAAACGTTTATTCTCCAAGAAAAGAGTTCATTGATGAGTAACTCTAGAAATCTCAATCAGCAGGTATATGAATTTCATTGAGAAAAAGCAAAGACTTTATTGATATCAAATGTCACCATTGAAATCGAATCTCAATGGGAACGAGAAACTGTTTTTTTTTTCTATTTCTTCAAGCCTTTCTTCTGGCAAAACAAAGCCTTTTTTTCTAAAAAGAAGAATTGTTCAAAAATATTTGAAGATAATGGTGGGATTGTCTTCATTTTGTCTGGTGCGAACGAAAAACACCTCTGCACTTTCCCATCAGTTGGAAGATGGCCTAGCACGAGAGCCAACTAGCAATGCAGGTTGGCTGACTGGCTGGCAGACAGGTTGTTGTGAATGGATAGCATTTCAGTTAACAACTCATAAATGCCCATCTCCAGCTGATCGCTTCCTCCCCAGCTCAGCCTTCAGAGAAGGCCTAATGATGCCGCTCAATAAAGGCGCATTGTCTTGCGGGTTGTTTTAATTAAATCATAAAACACACATTTTATTGGACATTGCCTATTCAGGGGCGGTTAAACGCTTGTCGTTCTCTCGTTCGCTCTGCCTCACTTCACAAATATTTGACAATATCTTGTGATTTAGTTCGGTAAAACTGACAACATTCAGCCATTATGGGCTTATTAAAGGTGTTGGCCATAAAAAACCCCAATGATTTCAATAAAATCAAATGCAAATCAAACGTAGAGCGTTTGTCTATTTGTGATGGAGTCCCGGGGCTTCATCACTTCATACACCATGCTCACACGGGGAATAGAGTCTGGGCATCTTTTGCAGCTAATCATCTTACAATGAAATAAATTAACAAAAATATTATGAGGAAAACTGAGACTAATAAAATTTTGTATAGAAAACAGTTTATGAAAGTCCATAATGGGGATAATAATAAAATTATTATTATAACGTATTACTATTCACCCAAAAAAAAAAAAAAACAGCAACAACAACTTGGGAATGATGTGCGTGGTGAGAAGGTAGACATGTTGCGAAGAGTTGATAGAATCATCAAACGAATTGGAACAATACCAAAATGAGTGTGAATAAATTAAACATCACGACCATAAACACTTTGATTACAAGCCAGAAAACATGGCTGTCTAGCTGACTGGATGGTCTGGCTCTGCTATTGGGTCTCATGGAATGTACCATGATGGCTGATGGCTGATGGCTTCATCATTCAGGCCGCATCTTTGAATTCAATCTGCGGCAAAAACTCAATTAAATCACCTATTCGCCCTATAAATTCAAACGCCCAAAAATTAACGGATCACTGCAATATTATCAATGACTTGACGCTTGTTTTGTTTGTTTTTAAAACAATAATTGGAGTTCGAAAATGAATTTAATAGAGTTCAAAACCAAATTTAAAAAATATATTGGGATGCCCAAAAAGTAATTGCGGATTTTTCATACAGTCGTCGTTGACAAAATTTTTCACATTTCTTCTGACTCTGTAATTGCATTCTTTCTTCTGTCAGTTATCAGCTGTTACTTTTAGCTTGCTTTAGAAAAAAAATGTAAAAAAGTATATTTGATTAAAATTCATTCTAAGCTTTATTAAAAATGCATTGACTTTCTTTTAAAAAATCCGCAATTACTTTTTGGGCAACCCAATACAATAGGTAATTCAAGATTCCAGTCGAAACTGGATAAGTGAAACACTTAGAATACATCAATTTGGTTTCACTTATCTGTAATTTTCAGTTAAGTGTAGTTCGGATATGTGAAATAAGTTTTCAATTAAGCGGTATAAACATAAGTGCAAGCAAATTTTCAATGCCAACTTACTAATTATACAATATATGAAATAACTTGAGTTAAAGAAGAGCAATGCTTGGTAGAACTCTTTTATAGTCAGAGATAATCATAGGCGATATACCAAAATATATTTTTGCGAATTTTTTTGATGATGCGAATGTTTATCATCTCACATAGGTTCCTATAGAAAAAACTTTTTCACTTATGCTATTGGGTTGCCGAAAAAGTAATTGCGGATTTTTCATATAGTCGGCGTTGACAAATTTTTTCACAGCTTGTGACTCTGTAATTGCATTCTTTCTTCTGTCAGTTATCAGCTGCTACTTTTAGCTTGCTTTAGAAAAAAAGTGTAAAAAAAGTATATTTGATTAAAGTTCATTCTAAGTTTTATTAAAAATGCATTTACTTTCTTTTAAAAAATCCGCAATTACTTTTTGGGCAACCCAATATTTTAGTTTCATATAAAAACGGAAATAAAAACTTTTTCATTTTGGCGGTATATTCACTTAAGCGATTTTCACATTCGATTTCACCCGAATTCAACAGAATTGAATAAGTCCATGAATTAAAGGTTCTTTCCATCAAGTTTCACTCAAGCGGTATTTTTCAATATGGCGTATTACAGTTAAGCGGTCAGCTCAGTATTCAACTCACGCGTATTTGTAGTGAACAATGTGGCTGAAGATTTGGTGGCAGATATCTTTAGATTCCTTGCAGCGAAATATGAGGCAACTTCGTTGAGGTAGGCGTTCAACCCATCGCAGATGTCAACAATGGGTGGGGGGCCTGATGCCATGATCGTACAATGGTACGCATATGATACGATCACTATGCCGTATGGTGGGGGTGGAATAGAGGATAGGTAGAGGTAAAACAATGCCAAAGATGTCACCCCACCTTTGGGAACTCCCAGACTCACTCTACGGTGCTTCGTCTTCTTATCTCTAAATTCCACAAATGACTGGCGACCACACAGATAATTCGCGACCCATCGTCTCAGGCCTGACTGCAGGAATGTGTAGACGATGTCCTCAAATAGTTTGACATGGCTGACAGTGTTGAATGCCTTCGATTGGTCCAGTGCCACGAGGACCGTCCTATCACATGATCTGGGCTGATTGAAGCCACGGCAAATGTGTTCGGTGATGGCATGCAAAGCAGTTGTTGTGCTGTGCAGTCTTCGAAATCCATGTTGATGCTCGGCTCTCTTCACATGCCACAGCAATTTGCGATAAAGTCAAATGTAGAAACAAGTTCCTCAAGTCACTTTCTGGCAGTACTTGGGGTGCTGACAAAGAAACCTTGTTGACCACGTACAACACAATTGGCCGGTCTGTGTTAAGTTATGCAGCGCCAGTGTGGTCTCGTCAGCTCTGTGACACGCAGTGGAATAATATTCAGATCTGTCAATATGCAATCCTCCGAACTGCGACGGGCTATCTCCTTAGTTCTCAAGTGGACCACCTCCATCCAGAGACAAAGATCCTACCAGTGCGAAGACATAACTACATGCTGTCTAAGCAATACCTTTTGGGCTGTTATCGCAGAGACAATCCAAATCATCATCTATCTATCCACAAGATGATCCACCTCCCTGAAGCCTTAAGGTAGATCTACATGATCTAGAGCATGAAGTTCAGCGCTACAAGAGAGAATCTCTAGATCAAGCGGCATATTAAGCAGGTCTAGACAACATTCATGCAGACACGGTAGCAGAAGCGGTAAATGGCTACCGGGTGAATTTAGGTTAGGTTGAAAAGTGGTTGCAGATATTAATCCGCCCCATGCCACTATGGACATACACCGAAGCCAGTAATCGGCTTGTTGTGCGCTCTAAAAACTATGAAGTAACTTCTAAAAAGAAAATTTTAAGTTAGGAATTCCGTGCTACTTACAAAATCCTTAATTGTTTTCAATAACACTCCCCTAAGTTGGTTCATGTCTGATATTGTGTCTCCACCTAAGTACCGGCAAAGAAAATGCTCCAACATCTCATCATCTTCCCCGCATGCCCTACACTTGCTATTACTTGCAGCACCGATTTTACATAAGTGAGCTAGTAGTCCTATGTGTCCCGTTATGATACCAATTACAGTACTAGCCTCGTCTTCTCACGATATGGATCCCCCATAGGATTTTCGCCGTCCTAGCGACCGTTTCGCTGTTCTACAATGTTGCATGCCCATTCGTCGCCCACTCCCTTAACTCGGTCTGCGTCCACCCGAAAGGCTTCGGGTTAACCAAGTTTATTGACGGCAGTCCTCTGGCCTTCATCGCCAAATCGTCTGCCCTTTCATTTCCGCTTACTTCGTTATGGCCCGGCACCAAAACGATGCGGATTTTGCCGCATCGGGTGAATTTAGTCCTTGGAGAACGACCGCCTCCCATTGCACCTGCAAACCAGAGTAGTTGTGGCTCAATTACGTTCCGGCAGATGCAGCCGCTCAACTCCTACAGAGCAAGGATTGATGCCGACGCGCAAGATGTGTGTCCCGATTGTAACCAGGGACCGCATGATACACATCACCTTTTTAACTGCCCAGCCAGACCCATTCGACTCAGACCCAGATCCCTGTAAACGCACCCCATCTTAGTCGCAGAGTTCCTGGGACTTGACACAGAATCAAGCCGACGAAAGAGAGAACACAACAAACTGCTACAACAACAATAACATGGCTAGGCTCCGATTTTGACCTCTAAAAGGAGTCCATGAATCAGTACAAGTGCCAGCTGAGATCGTCTAAGAGGGCCCCATGGGTCGATTTCTCTGAATCGGGAAGGGGCTAAACGAGTCCTTTAGGTTTCAGAGAGTGTTATCTAAGGCCAGTCATGTCAGACTAGGTACTAATTGGGACTTCTATAAACAGTCCCTGAACCGGAACAAGGGGGAGGTGAGATCGGCTGAAAGGGCCTCTTGGTTGGTTTCTGTGAGCCGGTGGAGGTGTCCTCTAGGTTTCAGAGAGTGTTATCTAAGGCCAGTCGTACCAGGCTGGTATTGATTGGGACCTCTATAAGGACGAGGTGAAATCGGCTAAGAGGACCTCATCGAAGAGTGTTATTTAACGACCCAAAGACCATCAGAAGTGTCTTGAAAGATGACGATCTTCTTGATTCATCGAAACTCTCCAACTTCTGGCCACAAAGCACTTCCGGGGTGCTCAGATGGGTTCAGTAGACCGGTGACTTCCGACGTTACGCATGTCCCTCGGATACAAAGTAGTGCCGAGGCGCTATCGGTTGTTGGGGGTGAAAGCGGAGGGAAGGATAGTCTGGGCGATTAATTCGTTTGAGGCCTACAAGTCAACCGGACCGAATGGGATATCTCCTGTCATCGAATCTCTCTAACTCCCCGGCCACAACGCACTTTCCGGGGGACTGGGATGTGGTCAGTGGACCGGTGACTTTCGACACTATGGATGTCCCTCGGATAGCGGAGGGGAGGATAGCTCGGGCCACCAATTTGTTTTAACCCTAAAAGTCAATCGGACCGGTTGGCACATCTCCTGTCTTGTTGCAAAGGGAGGGCCATGAGGCTTGTGGAGGGCATTTTTAGGGCTTGCGTTTTACTTGGCTTTGTGCCAACTACGTGGTGGAAGATTAGTATGTCCGCCTAAGATACCTGGCTTCAAATCCCGGCGTGAACACCAGAAAAATTTTTAGCCATGGTTATCATTTTACTAATACAGGCTTCATTTGCTCTCATGCCAAAACTTCTCTACCAAGTGGTGTAGTTATTGGGCACACCGTTCGGACTCAGCATAAAAAGGTGACTTATCGTTGAACTTCAACTTTAGTCGGACTGCACTCATTGATATGAGGGAAGTATCCTCTGTCATGGGAAATTTAGAATTAGTACGTGACGGGAGTTTAGAGTAGTTTTCATTCAAAGGCGGGGAAACCCGGTCAATCCCGGGCCAAGGACTTTAGGCCGATCAGGCTCTCATCTTTCCTCTTGAAGACACTTGAGAGACTACTGGATGCGGAATCTTCTTGACCCATCGTTGGTAAGCGGCTACTAGCATACCTACACAAGGGGGTCGATCATTTGGGTAACCGGTCATAACGTCCAACGGACATAAGGCCCAAAATTTTTTTGGGTGTTATGCCCGCCTTACAGGAGGTCATAACAACCAATTTTTATTCGGACGTTGGGACCTCCATATAGGCGGACATCACGCCCAAACCAAAGATGACAGAAAACCCAAAAGATTAGGCGTTGTGAATTTGACAGCAGCGCTGAAGACTTTGCACTCACACGTGGAAAGCGTGTTGTTGAAGATTGCCCTAAAACTGGGGGAGTCAGGGCCATGGCACTCTTTGGATTTCGAACATTCGTTTGTTCTACGGACATTGGTACGTGAAGAGCGTGTTGTTGAAGATTTGCTTCAGACTGAGGGAGTCAGGGCCATGGCACTCTTTGGATTTCGAACATTCGTTTGTTCTGCGGAATGCTGCTGGCGTGGGAGGATTACGTGACATTGGTACGTGAAGAGCGTGTTGTTGAAGATTTCCTTCAGACTGAGGGAGTCAGGGACATGGTACTCTTTGGATCTTGAGTATTTGTTCATTCTGTGAAAGGCTGCTGGCTAATTGACATTGGCGAGGCGACGGACTATGTGCCGGACGGATCTTCCTTCGATGGGTAGCTGGAGGTTGTGTTTGCCGGGAGAGAACATTGCGCTGGGGGCGTCCAGAAACTCTTAGGTCCCTCTATTTATACGGATGGGTGCCAGCTGTATGGGGACACCAGGGCAGGGTTTTTGTTAAGTTTCTGGAAACTATGCAGTCACATTGACTTCTGGATGGGTGCAAAGGCCTTCAGGCAGAGGTTTTCGCAATCCTCAGGGCCTTCAATGTGATCCTGAGTCAGGGGCGGCGGCCATCTCAGACTGTTGCGAATTATGTGGATAGTCAGGAAGCGCTGAAGGCCCTGGCTGCGGGTCACGTGAGATTAAGACTTGTCGGGAGATGCAAAGAGCGTCTAAGACGTTTGTGGGCTACCGTCAGATTGTGGTGGGTTCTGGGCTATCAAGGGGTGGCGGGTGACAAGCTGACCAGGTCGCTGATGGACTCTGAGAGTGCGACGCCAATAGTGAACCCTACTTTGGGTTAGGTGTTTGGGATTGTGGATTCCTACTATGACAAACGTGCTAACGTCGCACTGGTAGCAGGGAGATGCAGATTTCTGCAGGCTGTGAGTTTTTTTTATAATTTTTCGACACGTTTTTTCAACATCCCCGCAATCGCGAGGAAATTACTCAGAAAATCGCTTAACACCTCATTTCCGTATTGCGGTGGGAAGGAGACTTTTTTTGTAATTGGCATATACTGTCATGTCTCCTTTCTTGTGCACGGGACATAGTGTTATGGAGTTTCATTCATCATCAGAATGTCGCCTTTGGCCTTAAATAGTTCTGCTGGCGACCTATCGACTTTTGCTGCCTTGTTGTTTTCCAGCCATCATGGAGACATTATCCAAGTATTGGTTCTGTGGTATCATCGTCGCCGCCACTATCGGATGCCAACAGCTAGAAAAATGTTAATTTCACATCCTAAGCACATTTAAAACCATCTGTTTGATGTTTAATTCTTATTAGAATCTCCGGACTCTATTCTGACTCTTGCAGTCAGGCGCCGAAGAGCATGCCTACGGGTCACGTGAAATTGAGAGCGTCTCGGACGTTTGGAGGCTACTGTAAGATTGTGCTGGATTCCGGGCCATCAAAGGCTGGCGGTTGATGAGCTGACCAAGTTTGGGTCGCTGATGGACTTAGGGAGTGCGACGCCGATAGTGAACCCTACTTTGGGTTAGCTGTTTGGGATTGTGGATTTCTACTATGACCAACGTACGGACTTGGCGTGGGCTGGCGTTGTGGGCTACACGGTTGCCAAAGCCCTCTGGCCGAGTTTCTCCAGAACGAGGATGTCGATTGTTCTTGAGCTGGCAAAGATTGACCTTGGATTGTTGGTGGGAGTCCTGACCGGCCACTGCATGTTAGTCCTTGACGTCGCATTGGTAGACTTCTGCAGGCTGTGAGAGGAGGAGTTATAGCTGGTCGGCACGTTTTTTGTTACACCCCTGCAATTGAGAGGAAAAGACTCAGAAAATGGCTTAACACCTCATTTCGGTATTGTGTTGGGAAGGAGTCTTATTTTTTGTAATTGGCACATACTGTCATATCTCCTTTCTAGTGTATGGGACATAGTTTCAAGGGGTTTCAATCATCAGGTTTGCGTTTCTCTACCTAGGTAGCGCAGACGATTTAGTGCACACGACTTATCAGATTGTCGCCTTTGGCCTTAAATAGTTCTGCTGGCAACCCATCGCCCTTTGCTGCCTTGTTGTTCTCCAGCCACCATGTTCTGTGGTATCATCATCGGGGCTACTATCGAATGCCAATAGCTAGGAAAATTCACATCCTAAGCACACTATCAGCTTCTGATACCATATTTTCTACTTTGTCACTGCAGTAGAAGGTGTCTGTACCAAAACCACCTGCTTGAAGTAGAATTTTCAAACTTCGTTCTGACTCTTAAGCATAACGTCTTTCCTTTTCCCTCTCCTTTCTGCGGAAAAGACGTTATTCCTCTCTTCTTTTCTCCCGAAAACTCTCATTAACCTGTCACAATGCTACTGACTGCAGGGTTGGTCTGTATACCACATTCTTGACTTCTGAAGTATTTCGATACACTTGATCGTATATTGGGCAATAACTAACCATTGCGCCGCTATATCATCGGGGCAAGTAGTGCTTTCATGAAGTAATTGGGTCAATCGAATGGGGTAACCGTTGTCATCATACGTTTCACGCAATGCTAAGAAGGCCGAATCAATGTTCACTCCTCGAATCGATCGTACGTTCAAGACACTGAAGCAATGCTTCCCAACTATATGCAAATTTGCCCATGAACATTCCATTACCATTACCGAAACTTCTCACAAATCAATGAGTGCCATCCTATTCTACTTTAAGCTCAATGATAAGTGACCTCCGTTTTATAGCCGAGTCCGAACGGCGTGCTGCAGAGCGACACATCTTTGCGGAGAAGTCTTTACTTGACATAGTACCTCACAAATGTCGCCAGCATTAGGAAGGGAGAACCACCGCTGAAAAATTTTATGATGTTCCTGCCAGGATTCGAACCCAGGCATTCAGCGTCAAAGGCGGACATGCTAACCTCTGCGCTACGGTTACCTCCGCTTTCTAATCATAACAACGTGGTTTATTTGGTTTCGCACTGATCAAATCGTGGCCTTGGGAGTATCATTATTTTTGAAATCGGGTGCTGCTAATTACCATGTTTTTTGTCGTGACAAAGTCTATATACCTCAATCTATTATCGGATGTTCCTTAGTCTTCTTCCATAATCTTCTGACACTAAAGTCCGCTGTCTACATATATTTGGGAAATTTGTTTAAGAAGCACTCAATTTAAGAGTGCAGAGGATATCTTACAACAACAATCAGTCACCAAATCAAAAATGAATTCCTTAATTGAAGAACAAATAGTTGATGTCTTTATTGAAAAATCCTCAAATTATATTGGAATACAATAAACAAAAGACGTGTGAAGCAACAACAAAACAAAAACCCAAATGCTGACTTGGCCAAGCTTTTCATTTGTATGTAAATCCAATTGAAACAAATCAAACAATAATGAAATGGAACAACAGAGCTTTGAGCGAATCAAGCGAAACAAACATCAAAACGATAAACCACCTTCTCCAGCTACAGCTACAGCTCCAGCTCCAGCTGAGAGGGCAAAAGGAATATGGGCAGCCCACAAGTTCACAAGTCACGCACAATTATCCAAATAGACATTTCAATCTACGAGGCACTTTCAGACTCAGCAGCAAATGAAGTCTGGCTGCTACAGCCACATGAGGTGAATAATAATAAAAAAAGCATCTAAAATCCCTGTTTGAGGCCTCAGCCAAAGGCTAGAAGATATTCAAACTCAAACCAGTACCTAGCCTCAGAGGCGTTGGGAAAAGGTGTTTTCTTTTATTTCAAAATGTTATTTAGCCTCAGCCTGTCTGCCTCAGTTAACATCTTAATATTTGAATGCCTATCTGTCTGTCGTTCTGTCGATTGGCTGAACAGTTGCTTCGTCGTTTGTTGCTGATTCCATATCAAAAATCCAGCTTCGAATACATATTAAATTCATAATCATAATAAAATAATAATCATATCATAACACTATTAGTTTAACCAGTTCACTGCTCAACAAAAAGAGTCCAGCCGATCGACCGTTGTTTCATTTCTTGCCCTTTTAGATTGGCTTGTCATGCGGCGAAAATCACGTGCACTACCCATACTCTCTCATGCTCGGACAATTCGGCTTAACCGAACTAAACTTGGCTTAAGACAATTTAATCTAAGCCCAAATGCTCGGCATGAGACGACATCGTTTCAAACAAAAACAAAAAAAAACACATTTCTATTATTTCGTACGTTTATCCACTTTTATGACTTTATTTACAAGTCACAGCTAAAACACACAGTTATACATTCTTGTGTGCACAGTGGTTCATTCTCAATTACAAAACAAAAACAAAAGCATAGGACAGAACGAAGGCCGAAGCCAAGCAGAATTCCAAACAAAACACAGATACGAAAAGAACCAGGGGGGCCATAGAAAAGCTCTCATTGGTGAAAGCTTCTCTATTACCTTTATTTATTTCCCTTCGGAAAGGGTTATTTTATTACCCTTTCTCTTGGAGTAGTGTTGTTTTAATATCCTTTCCTTTGAGAAAGCGCAGTTTAAATATCCTTTACCCTGGGGAAGGTTTAGTTACCCTTTCCCTTGGAGAAGAGTAGGGAAAGTTACCCTTTCCCTTGGGGAAGGGTAGTTTAGTTACCCATTCTCTTGGGGAAGTGTAGCTTTATTACTGTTTTCCTTGGGAAAAGGTAGTTTTATTATCCTTTCCTTAAAGTAAGGGTACCTTTATTACCCTTTCCTTAAAGAAAGGGTACTTTTAATACCCTTTTCTAAAAGGAAGGGTTCTTTCATTTCCCATTCTTAGGGTTCTTCTAATATCCTTTCCTTTCTGGAAGGGCAGCTTAAATACCCTTTCCCTTGGGGAAGGCTAGTTTAAAAACCCTTTCCCTTTGGGAAGGCTTAGTTACCCTTTCCCTAGGGGAAGGTTTAGTTACCCTTTCCCTTGGGGAAGGTTTAGTTACCCATTCCCTTGGGGAAGGTTTAGTTACCCTTTCCCTTGGGGAAGGGTAGTTTAGTTACCCTTTCCCTTGGGGAAGGGTAGTTCATTTACCCTTTCCCTTGGGGAAGGGTAGTTCAGTTACACTTTCTCTTGGGGAAGGGAAGTTTTAGTACCCTTTTCCTTGGGGAAGTGTAGCTTTATTACTGTTTTCCTTGGAGAAAGGTAGCTTTATTACTGTTTTCCTTGGGGAAAGGTAGTTTTATTACCCTTTCCTTAAAGTAAGGGTACCTTTATTACCCTTTCCTTAAAGAAAGGGTACTTTTAATACCCTTTTCTAAAAGGAAGGGTTCTTTCATTTCCCATTCTTAGGGTTCTTTTAATATCCTTTCCTTTGGGGAAGGGCAGCTTAAATACCCTTTCCCTTGGGAAGGCTAGTTTAAAAACCCTTTCCCTTGGGGAATGCTTAGTTACCCTTTCCCTTGGGGAAGGTTTAGTTACCCTTTCCCTTGGAGAAGGGGAGGTGTAGCTTTATTACTCTTTTCCTTGGGGAAAGGTAGTTTTATTACCCTTTCCTTAAAGTAAGGGTACCTTTATTACCCTTTCCTTAAAGAAAGAGTACTTTTAATACCCTTTTCTAAAAGCAAGGGTTCCTTTATTACCCATTCCTTAGAGAAGGTCTGTTTTAGTACCCTTTTCATTGGGGAAGGGTAATTTGATTGCACTTTCCTTTGGGGAAGGATACTTTTATTGCACTTTTCTTTGTGGAGGGGTATTTTTATTACCATTTCCTTTTAAAGGGTAGTTTTATTACCGTTTCTTTAGTGGAAGGGTACATTTATTACCCTTTCCTCTCAAGGGTAGTTTTATTACCGATTCCTTAGAAGAAGGTTACTTTTATTACCCTTTCCTTAAAGGAAGGGTACTTTTATTACCTTTTCCAGAAAGGAAGGGTACTTGTATTACCCTTTCCTTCAAGGAAGTGTACTTTATTACCCTTTCCTAAATGAAAGGGTACTTTTATTACCCTTTCTCTTGTGGAAGGTCTCCGTAAGTCCCGTCGTATCCTGTGGAAGGTTACTTTTATCATCATTTCCCTTGGGTGAAGGGTACTTTTTTACCCTTTCCCTTGGGGAAGGGTACTTTAACCCTTCCCAAGGTTAAGGGTACTTTTATTACCCTTTCCCTTGGGGAAGGCTACTTTTAATACCATTTCCCTTGGGGAAGGTTTCTTTTATTACCCTCTTCCTTGGGAAAGGGTAATTTTATTACCCATTCCCTTGGGGTAGGGTACTTTTATTGCTCTTGCTCTTGGGAGAGGATACTTTTCTTACCCTTGCCCTTGGGAAATGGTACTTTTATTGCCCTCTTTCTTGGGAAAGGGTACGTTTATTACCCTTCTCCTAGGGTGAGGTAACCATATGTATAAATTTCAGCTTATGAAATATCGTTTAACATTTTTAAACCACAGTTTATGTCATATCAACAAGCATAGCTCAAAATCCCAAAAATCTTTTTTGACCAGCATAAAGCCATAAAGGCTGGTAAGGCGGCCCAAAACAAAAAGTTTTTCATCCACACTTATGATGCAGGCAGGTTAACACTTGCTTGCCAACATGTAGCACTCATCCATTTCATTATGAAGATGACGATGACGACCAAACAACCATCCAACCAGCCAGTATGAGTTTTTTTTTTTTTTTTGAGAGAAAATGTTTGAAAAATTAATAAGCAATAAAATTGCCATGAAATTAATATTCCCATGAATCTCGTGAATATCATGCTGTGAAAATCAGCTGGATCACAAATACTCGGTCAACATTAAAAAGGTCTTTGTGGCCCGGTTTTCCTCGTGGTCGTCCATATCATCATCATCATCATCGATGCTTTCAGAGTTTCAAAAAATCAAATCAACAACAGCGTGCAACAATGGCCATATTAAAGAGAGATGAGCGGTATCTAAAACCCTTGGTTAGGAAGGGGGAAAAAATGCCACAATGAACGGCAATGGACAAAAGGTTGTATCAATAAACCACTTACCATTTTGACTTTATTAAAATCATAACAAAACAGAAGTAATTTGACCCTTTTGAACGGATGCTGGAGATATCGTTTTTTGTTTTTTGAATATGTAAATGATAAATTATAGGGAAGTTTATGGAGCCTTGGAGGCTACACATTGGTGGTGTCATTTTAGAAGATTGGCTACCAAATGTCTAAATAAGTTAGATATTTGAAAGTGCTAGACAATGGGTCGTCCAACTATTAGTAGCTGATTTAATTTGGGGCAAGGGTTTACTTTTTCAAATCCTTTCGTTTGTCTATATGTTTGTAGGTATTAAAATTTTTGGTTCTTAATAATAATAACAGTGTTTAAAATTTCAGACAAATTTTATACAAACTACGTCCTCTAGGGGTGCAAATCGTAAATAAGGAGTTTAATTTATCGAATAGATGTAGAAGATTATAGACCAATTAAAGCCATTCTTAGCGGGGCTGTTGGAGACAATACCAAACATTATGAGATCAAAGCATTTGAAAGTTAGCATCTGTCCAAACAGACGGACGGACGGGGTGATAAATCGACTTAAATTTTGTCATAGCGTTCAATAATACAGTCGAAACTGCTTAGTAAAAAATCGCGATTAAGTGAAACCTGATGGGATGCGATGCAATTGAAATCGCTCAAGTGAAATTCGTCCGGGCCGAACTTTGGATACCCACCACCTCGGGTATATATGTAAACCACCTTTCATCAAAAATCGGTGAAAATTTCATACCTTATGTCCCATAGCAGTTATATCAAAATATGTTCCTAATTGGACTAAAAATAATATATCTAAAAATAAACCGATCTGAACCATATGCAACACGGATGTCGAAAAGCCTAACATAAGTCATTGTGGCAATCAGTGAAATCGGATTATTAATGCGCCTTATATGGGGCCAGGACTTTAAATCGAGTTCTCGGTCTACATGGCAGCTATATCCAAATCTGGATCGATTTGGGCCATGTTGCAGAAAACTGCCAAAGAGCCTAACACAAAGCACTGTCCCAAATTTTCCGCGAAATCGGACAATAAATGCCTCTTTTATGGGCCCAAAACCTTTAATTGAGAGATCGGTCTATATCGGCAGCTATTTTCAAATCTGGGCCGATCTGGGCCAAATTGAAGATGGACGTCGGAGAGCCCAACAAAACTCACTGTCTCAAATTTCAGCGACATGGGACAATAAATGCGTCTTTTATGGGCCCAAAACCTTAAATCGAAGGATCGGTCTATATGGCAGCCATCTCCAAATCTGAACCGATCTGGGCCAAATTGAAGAAGAATATCGAAGGGCCTAATACAACTCACTGTCCCAAATTTCAGCGAAATCGTATAATACATGTGGCTTTTGTGGGCCTAAGACCCTAAATCGGAGGATCGGTATATGGGGGCTATATCAAGATATCCTCCGATATAACCCATCTTCGAACTTAACCTGCTTATGGACAAAAACAGAATCTGTGCAAAGTTTCAGCTCAATATCTCTATTTTTAAAGACTGCAGCGTGATTTTAACAGACAGACGGACAAACGGACGGACATGTCTTTTTACGCTGATCAAGAATATGTATACCTTATAGGGTCGGAAATGGATATTTCGATGTGTTGCAAACGGAATGACAAAATGAATATACCCCCATCCTTCGGTGGTGGGTATAAAAATCGGTTCAGATTTGGATATGGCTCCCATATATATTCGTTCGTCCGATTTGCAGTAATACAGCAATAAAGTGGTCATTTCTAAACCGATTCTCTCGAAATTTAGCAGGAAGGATTTTCTCTTGACTATCGACATTACTGGTGAATTTCGTGGAAATCGCTTCCCCTTACCCTTGTTTTCAGAAACGCAAGATCTCGGAGATGGGTGGTGCGATCTAAGCGAAATTTTGTGTGCGAAAATTTGGTATTCAAATTTCGGATGGGGTATCTAGGGAGGGCGCCCCACCCTAAAACCTACCAAATATATATATACACCAATCACGACAATATGGGACTCAAATGAAAGGTATTTAAGATTAGAAAAGGTATCTGATATCCAATTGTCGGACCAAGTGTTTGGGGGACCACCCCAACCCCCAAAACACCCCTAAATCAGACATATTTACCGACCATGGCAATATGGGATTCAAATGAAAGATATTTGCGAGTAAAATACGAATCTGATATCCAAATGTGGGACCCAAGTTTCTGGTGGTCCACCCCTTACCCAAAACACCCCCCAAAAAGGAATTATTTACTGACCATGGTTACATGGGCTTAAATAAAAGGAATTTAAGTATAGAATTCGAATCTGATATCCAAATATGGGACCAAGAGTTTGGGGGACCGCCTCTCCCCAAAAACATCCCCCAAGGGGACAAATTTACGACCACAACAATATGGGGCTCAAATGAAAGGTCTTTGGGAGTAAATCACGAATTTGATATCATTATTCGGGAAAAGTGTCTATGGGGCCACCCTACCCCCACAACCACAACCAAATAGGAAGTATTTGCTGACTATTGCAATATGAGGCTCAAATAGGAGGGTTTTTAGAGTAGAACACGAATCCGATATATATTTTCAAGACTAACTCACTGAGTAGCCGCCCATCCCCCAAAACAACCCCCAAGCCAGACATGTTTGTCGACTATGGAAATATGGGTCTCAAATTAAAAGTAATTGGAAGTAGACCACGTATCTGATATCAACATTAGGGACCAACTGTCTAGGGGAAGTCCCACCACCATAACAACCCCCAAATAGGAAGTATTTGCGCACCACGACAATTTGGGTCTGCAAGACAGTGGAGCTCGATATTCAAAGTTTTTAGGGCCCATACTCCAAACAGGACATATTTGGTGGCTTTTTCAATAAAGGGTTTAAGTGAGCGATATTTGAGATAGAAAACGAATTTGATATCCAAGTTTGATGCTAATGGCAATACGAGGTTCAAATATTGGGTTGCCCAAAAAGTAATTGCGGATTTTTTAAAAGAAAGTAAATGCATTTTTAATTAAACTTAGAATGAACTTTAATCAAATATACCTTTTTACACTTTTTTTCTAAAGCAAGCTAAAAGTAACAGCTGATAACTGACAGAAGAATGAATGCAATTACAGACTATATGAAAAATCCGCAATTACTTTTTGGGCAACCCAATATATGAGAATAGAGCACTTTCAGGGCTTAGTGATTCGGGGACCACCCCACTCCCCAAAACACCCCTAAATCGGGCATATTTACCGATCATACCAATGTGGAGCTTAAATGAAAGGTATTGGGGGGTAGAGCAAGAAGGTATCACTTCTTTCGGGACCAATTTTCTGGGGGTCTACCCCCTTTTCCAAAATACCCCACAAACAGCAATTTTTTACTGATCATCGCAATATGGGGCTCAAATATAGGCATTTGGGAGTAGAATACGAATTTGATATCCAAATGTAGGACCATGTATTTAGGGCATCACCCCTAATCCAAAACACCCCCCAAAGGGTAAAAATTTTTCGACCATGCCAATATGTGGCTCAAATGAAAGGTATTTAAGATTAGAAAACGAATTTGATAACCTATTTTGGGATCATGTGTTTGGGGAACGCCTCATCCTGTAAACTTCCGTCAAAACCAATTGCAATATGGGGTTGAAAAAATAGTATTTGAGAGAAAAGCACGATGCTGATATTTTTTCAGAGCTAAGTATCTGGGAGACCATCTCACCCCCGAAAACACCCCTAAATCAGATATCATGAGAATATCGGGCTGAAATTAATTATTTTTAGAATGGAGTACACCTTGCATTAAATTCGTAGACCAATAAAGATCACATGGGATTCAGATAAAGACACTTATATTGTTAAACTGTTAGTCAAGCGATATACTGTTGGGTTGCCCAAAAAGTAATTGCGGATTTTTTAAAAGAAAGTAAATGCATTTTTAATAAAACTTAGAATGAACTTTAATCAAATATACTTTTTTACACTTTTTTTCTAAAGCAAGCTAAAAGTAACAGCTGATAACTGACAGAAGAATGAATGCAATTACAGAGTCACAAGCTGTGAAAAAAATTGTCAACGCCGACTATATGAAAAATTCGCAATTACTTTTTGGGCAACCCAATATTTTGACAGCGTGAAGCGTCTCACTTGAAGGGTATGTAGACAGAATAGATCACAAAGGGCTTCTCTTAATGTTGATATGAATCTAGAAGCCATGCTCTCCAACTTCTTGAAATCTTCAAATTCTTAACATTCTCAAAACGTTGATGTACATGTTTGCTCCATTTATAATACCTTAAGTAACATCATTTTGGAACACGAACAGTTCCTCCAACCAACTTCTTTTTTTCAACTCAAACGACATTGTTACCAAAAATTTTTGAGAGACAGCAATAAAAACACCAACAAAGTAATATTTGAACTACTTTCTGACACCTTTTGTTGTCATTATACGGATACAAAACGTCATTAAGACCTTTTCTTCAATGTTTTACAAAAAGAATGCATTTCCACATCAACGGAAAATGCACCCGCAGTGTTAAATAAAGATGTGAATGCACAGCATAGGCCTTGAATCACACCAAAAAAATGCTCAATCTAACTGCGGCTTTCACGCTCTTCATTCTGGGCCCAATTGCCCTACAAATGATTACCAAGTTCATAAATAAAAGGATTAATTTGTTACGAAAAAAAAACGATGAGCCTCCAGTAACGATATGACAGTTTTATGAGTGAAATATTTATGAAATTTCTGTTTAGTTTAGAAAATAATTTTTTCTTTCAGGTTTTGGTGGGTAAATTGATTTCAAACTGAAATGATTTTAAATTGAAATGATTTTTAAGCAGGTTAAGGGTGTTGTGAAAGACTTTTCCTCAAAAGAAAGGTGTTGACAAAAGGTAGGAAACATTGATGATCATCATTTTCATACTAAATTAATGCATCAATTCTTAATTGGAGGATGGAGTTATGAAGTTTTTTTTCGAATTTTCTGTAGAAGAATTCTTAATTCAAGCTTAAGAATTCAAGGCCATTCATTTGCTGCTTTGTCTTGGAAGACAAAGGAAACTTGTTTATAAGCTTGACAAGTCTTGGGGACAAAAGTTGTTTGAGGAATATAAAGAATATATTCGAACAGAATTTCCAGTTTGAATCATAGTGGGTATACTGAGGGACTTTTAAGGTGCGTAGGTGTTTCCACAAAGAGGCTTAGGCAGCAAGGAAGTAGTGTAAGAAGAATTTAAAGAGTGTTCCAATTGACATCTTACTTACTTTACTCTTCTTTAATTGGCTAATAGCGTCCCAAACGCCTCGATCTTCTGCGCTCATTCTATTGGGTTGCCCAAAAAGTAATTGCGGATTTTTTAAAAGCCAGTTAATGCATTTTTAACAAAACTTAGAATGAACTTTAATCAAATATACTTTTTTTACACTTTTTTTCTAAAGCAAGCTAAAAATAACAGCTGATAACTGACAGAAGAAAGAATGCAGTTACAGAGTCACAAGCCGTTGAAAAAATTTGTCAACGCCGACTATATGAAAAATCCGCAATTACTTTTTGGGCAACCAATATAATCTTTGACTATGATTAGCATCTTAATGTACATAAATCCCAAAAATCCCAAGTCTTCACCAAAAACAATTCTAGGTTAGGTTTAAGTGGCAGTCTTCCATCAGACTCACTTAGACGTTTTCGTCCATTGTGATACCACAGCAACAGAAGAAGGAAGATGCCTTCTAGATCCTGCCGTTCAACCATTCAGATCACTTTTAAAAGCCCAGTAACTTGCGAATGTTCAAAATGCTAATTTTGCCCCTGGACATTCCACTAAGGATCAGGGGCAAACTTCTCACATATCAATGAGTGCAGTCCGATTCAAGTTTTTTAAGCTCAATGATAAGGGGCCTCCTTTTTATAGACGAGTTCGAAGGGTGAAGTTTGGAGAGAAGTTTTACATGGCATAGTACCTCACATATGTTGCCAGCATTAGGATGGGAAAGCCACCGTTGAAAATTTTTTTTCTGATGTTCACGCCAGGATTCGAACCCAGGCGTTCAGCGTCATAGGCGGACATGATAACCTCTGCGCTACAGCGGAATGTTTACATCTTCTAAATCAGACAGGTTCTCAAAGAAATGACAACCTAAAGTAGAACTCCTTCTAACTGCTAGAGAGGGACACACAAACAGAAGGTGTTCTATAGTCTCTTTTTCCTCGATGTCCCTACAACTTCTGCATAAGTCGTTGCTGGCATCCTTCAGTCTGTCAGCATGTTTTCCGACTAGACAGTGATCTGTAATGACGGACACAATGATTGAGGCGTTTGTTCTAGCCAATGACAGCAAAGCATTAGACCTTTTCAAGTCTAGATGAGGCCACTTAGGTTTGAAATGCTCTCAGCCCCCTCTTTGTGACCATCTATCATTCGTTGGTCTACGGGCCTGGTCCTGAAAACTTAGCTTACATGTCACTAGAGGCTAACCCACAGATTCCAGTGTCCCTGGAGTGTGTAAGGTAGTCCCAAGTCTCGCAAGCTCGTCTACTTTAGAATTCCCTGGGATATCTCTGTGTCCCCGCACCCAGAACAGGAGAATTTTAAACTGTTCAGCCATCTCGTTGAGAGATCTGCGGCAGTTGAGGGCGGTTTTTGTGTTAAGAAATGCGTTTTCCAGGGATTTAATGGATGCTTGAGAATATGTTTATGCCAATCGTCGTAATGAAATTATATCTTAGCCATTCCACCACTTCCTTAATTGCAAGGATCTCCGCTTGATATACACTGCAGTGGTCGGGTAATCTCTTCGATATGACCAGTTCTAGATCTTTAGAGTACATCCCAAAGCCCACCTGGTTGTTTAGTTTGGAACCATTCGTATAGAAGTCTACTTAACTTCTGTTGCCAGGGATATCGTACTTCCAATTCGGTTCTATCAGGAATAGTGGTACAGTACCATTTATCAAAAAGCGGCACAGGAAGGGTGTATTCCACACTGCCTAGAAAATCGGATATTGTATCAAGGATAACACAGAGTCCGTAGCCGCCACATGTCCAAAAAGAGAAAGCTCCCTTTACCTCACGGCAGTGGTCGCTGCAATTTGTCTAGCCACAATGTACAGGGGCTTTAGATGTAGCATTAAATTCAGTGCATCAGATGGCATCGTCCTCAGTGCGGTTTTGATGCACAAACAAACCATTCTTTGGATCCGGTTAAGTATTGAGCAGTAGGTGGATTTTTGAAGCGCCGTCCACTAGACCATAACACTATATAGCATTACGAATAACACTATATCGTTACGAATGTCATCCGTGGCGCCAAATCTTCCAAGGCGTTGGGCCCCGACGGAATCTCTTCATTGATGCTGAAGAATCTGGGTCCCGAATTATCTGTGTGGCCGCCAGTCATTTGTGGAATTTAGGGATAAGAAGTCAAAGCACCGTAGAGTGAAACAGGGAGTTCCCCAAGGTGGGGTGATATTTCCGGCTCTGTTTAACCTCTACCTATCCTCCATCCCACCTCCTCCGGACGGCATAGAGATCGCATCATATGCGGACGATTGTACGATCATGGCATCAGGCCCCCCACCCATTGATGACATCTGCGATAGGTTGAACGTCTACCTCAACGAGCTTGCCTCATATTTCGCTGCAAGAAATCTGAAGATATCCGCCACCAAATCTTCAGCCACACTGCTCACTACAAATACGCGTGAGGTGAATACTGAGCTGACTGTGATGGTCGATGGAGAAATGATTCCGACCATCAAGTGTCCCAAAATACTTGGCGTCACCTTTGACAGCTCCTACACTTTCTCCCCACATGCCACAGCAATCTGCAATAAAGTCAAAAGTAGAAACAAGGTCCTCAAGTCACTTGCTGGCAGCACTTGGGGTGCAGACAAAGAAACCTTGTTGACCACGTACAAAGCAATTGGCCGGTCTGTGGTAAGTTATGCAGCGCCAGTGTGGTCACGTCAACTTTGTGACACGCAGTGGAATAATATTCAGATCTGTCAGAATGCCGCCCTCCGAACTGCGACGGGCTGTCTCCTTAGTTCTCATGTGGACCACCTCCATCAGGAGACAAAGATCCTTCCAGTGCGAAGACATAACTACATGCTGTCTAAGCAATACCTTTTGGGCTGTTATCGCAGAAATCATCCAAATCATCATCTTGTGGATAGATACCCACCGCCCAGAAGCCTTAAGATAGATCTACACGATCTAGAGCGTGAGGTCCAGCGCTACAAGAGAGAACCTCTAGATCAAGCGGCATATCAAGCGGGTCTGAACAACATTTATGCAGATACGGTAGCAGACGCGTTAATTGGCTACCGGGTGAATGTAGTCCTTGGAGAACGACCGCCACCCATTGCACCCGAAGAATTCGACCTCCCCCGGCAAACCAGAGTGGTTCTGGATCAATTACGTTCCGGCAGATGCAGCCGCCTCAATTCCCACAGAGCTAGGATTGATGCCGACATGCAAGATGTATGTCCCGATTGTAACCAGGGACCGCACGATACACATCACCTGTTTAACTGCCCGGCCAGACCCACTCGACTCAGACCCAGATCCCTGTGGACGCACCCCATCTTAGTCGCGGAGTTCCTGGGTCTTGACACTCAACAGAATCAAGCAGATGAAAGATAGTACACAATAAACTGCTACAACAACAACAACAACAACTATATAGCATAATAGGTCTGACAACTGCAGTATATACCCAATGCATGACACGAGGTCTAAATCCCCAACTTTTGCCAATGGCTCTCTTGCAGGTGTATAGGGCAAGAGTAGCCTTTCTTGCTGCAAAGAAGCCTTAAGTTGCTGTTTGAATCCGCTTCTGTAGGGAAGAAAAGCCTCATTGTAGGAAGTGATGCTACTAAGAGGTGATGCTACAGAAGCGGCTTCAACCAGTGACTTAAGGTTTGAAGGCGGCATCTCTGAATCGTGTGCCATATATTGGGAAGCCAGCCAGCAAGGAGACTATCCCAATTCTTCACCAAATTTTATGAACACAAAATTTCGTTAAAACTTTACCCAGGTTAAAACTGAGAATTTTCTCGATTCCTATACTAAATAATGAAATCGCAATGGCAACAAATATCTAAAACCAAGGATGCTTATCCTTTATAGAAATCTAAGCTAGGCAACACATTGTCTAAAAATAAACATTTTGTGAAATGCAACATTTCCTTCTTACCTTCAAGTAACTGATCCTCCAGGGGAACAATCCTTTCGTTACACATTCTGCGTAGCAAATTGTACACAACTCCTTCTTTTCCTTTTCCATTAACAAAGTAACGTGTGTTTCCTTGAACTTGACCAACCCAAAAACCCTTTCAGCTGATTAATGTCTGCCAGCAAATTGAAATCAATCGAACCCCCATTACCCCTTAGGCGTCAGAGTTTATGATGATCACCTTACATAGATGGGGGGAGGGGGGGATTTTATAACAAAATAAACGAATTAATTAACGCAATGATTTCCATTAACTGATATCTATTATGATGCAACAAAACCATCCATCTGGAGTAAAATTTCCAATTTCTGACAGTGCCTTGCACAAACAACTGAAATGAAGTTATTGATGATAATAGAGGTGGCGGTGGTGTTGGTGGTGATGTAGATGTCTAGGGTAGGGTAGCAATTGCTGTGGCAGTTGCCCAGATTGGTTTATTGTAAGTCGACACGAGGTTTCCTTGCCCCCGACCAACCTCCATAAATCAAACCATCGAACAATGGTGTGCTGTTTTGCTTTCTGTTGTTGTCCGCTGACCATTCTTCAAAGATTATGATCCCGTTTGGTGATGCTGCCGCCGGTTACCGATTACTGTTGTTGAACCTTTTTTACACATCCCTTTAAATAGAGGCAGCTCTTAATTTGTGTAGCTGGCTGACTGGCAGGCATCTTTATCATCGATGTTTTTATACTTATGCTCATATTTAGCAGCTTAAGCTATGAGGATAAACCTCAGATCGCAGAACAAAGTTTCATGTTGAGTTTTAGGCTAACTTCAAGGAATTTGCAAAAACGGTTGTTAAAGTTGGGAGTTGCCAAGGTGAAAAATAAATTACACTTGGTCAAAAATTGAGGAAAACAAATGCACCATTTATGAACCCTGTCGAAATAGGGATCTACATAGACCAAACTCAGCAAGGACGTCAAGGTGTCTAACACAACTTACTCTACCAAATTTCAACGAAATTGGGTAACAAATGGGCCTTATATGGGTTAAAAAGCTTAAATCGGGAAAATGGTATATAGGATGGCTATATCCAGGGTCCGATCTTCACAATATTCGGCAAGGATGTGTCTTATGCAACCGATAGTGGCTTAAAAGCCTTCAAGCGGGAAATCAGTATAGATGGGGTCTGTATCGAAATATGGCCCGATCTGAACCATACCAGGCTTGGGCGTCAAGGGGTCCATTACAACGTGCTTTTCAAAGTTTCCGTGAAATCATGGTTTAAACGCACCTTTTATTGGTCCAAGACCTTAAATCAAGAGATCCAATGTAGCGTTGGTTTTTCGAAAGCTGTGTTTTCATGAACGTTACTCCTTCGACGACCTGATTCTGACTAGGCGATATATTGGGTTGCCCAAAAAGTAATTGCGGATTTTTTAAAAAAAAGTAAATGCATTTTTAATAAAACTTAGAATGAACTTTAATCAAATATACTTTTTTTACACTTTTTTTCTAAAGCAAGCTAAAAGTAACAGCTGATAACTGACAGAAGAAAGAATGCAATTACAGAGTCACAAGCTGTGAAAAAAATTTTCAACGCCGACTATATGAAAAATCCGCAATTACTTTTTGGGCAACCCAATACATTGCAGTACGTTCAATTGTTGTTGTTGTAGCAGAGTGTTGTACACTAAGGCGACAGCCCTTGCCGATGAAGGACTCCATCGGGTTGATTCGGTACGAACAACCGGCTGCCATGGGATTGGTACGAGCAGTCTTTAATCTAGCTTACCGATGAAAGACTCCATCTGGTCAATACGGTACGAACAAACGGCTACCATTGGATTGGTACAAGCAGCCTTTAGTCTTACGAGCAGTCTTTAGTCCTAGCTGGTAACCTATCGGCTCCTGTCATCTTGATGTTCTTCAGTCGCGTAACTGATATTCTGACCTCATACAGACTAGGTTGTAGGTAGGTTATGTTGGAGGGCGATCGACTAGCAACAAGTGACTGGGGGGTATCCATCCACGGAGAGACGTTTTCATCTATTATCCTGTGTCTTCTCCTCGCAATTGTAAGGACCCTGACAGAAAGTCTGTCTCTCCCTCCCGTGCTGCGCAATGCCAAAAACCTCACATTGCAGTGGCCAGTCGGGATGCCTACCAGCAGTCCGAAGTCATGCTCTCTTAGCCTTAGGATAAAATACATCCCATTCCGCGAAATATTCCACCACAAAACCTTAGCCACCTGCAACATTATCCTGTGTCTTCTCCTCGCAATTGTTGGGACACTGACATCCAGTCTGTCTCTCCCTCACGTCCTGCGCAAAGCCAAATACCTCACATTGCAGTGCCCAGTCGGGATACCTACCAGCAATCCGAAGGCATGCTCTCTCAGCCTTAGAAAAAAAGACATCCTGTTCCGCGAAATATTCCACTACAAAACCTTAGCCACCTGCAAGCCAAGCCGCACTAGCGCGGTCGTTGTAGAAGGCGTTCATTCTACCACGCAGCTAGCACAGGGAAGGACTCACTAACTTCGTATTACGGTCCGCTCTGGGCTAGCTAGTCGGCCACTTCGTTTCCCTCTACCCCTTGATGGCCCAGGACCCAGCAGAGCCTTTGGAATGGGTCGTCTAAACAATCTCGACCTTACATGTCCTAACACCAAGGCCTTTAGTGCTACCTAACCGTCCATGTACATCGGACAATTTGAACCACAGCCGCTAAAGCATTGATATCGTCGAAGGTCTTCGCGATCCAGAAGACACTGGACTTCTACATCGCAAAACCCTTCGCCTGAAAGACAATGCACACATCCAGAAGACTATAAGACAGTCGTCTGGTTCTAGGGGACTTTAATGCGCATCACATTTTATGGCTTTCTCCCCTAGGTAACGACCAGCGGGGCATAATTTTGGCAGAGCAGATTGAAGGCTCCACGTTTTGCACCGTGAATGAGGATGCCCCGATTGGGATTACGGGGAGGTGTAGCAGCTCGTCAGACATTTCCATTGCATACCCTGATCTCCTGAGTGACGTATTTCTTTGGGATCAGTCCACCTCACCAGAATTCTCACCATCGACCGACCATCAGACTTTATAACCTCTGAGCGCCGGACGTTTATTAACCAGAAGAAGGCCGATTGGGCTGGCTACGGAGAATACACCAATCGCCGCTTCAGTGAACTGACACACCCCTCGAATGTGCTAGTTGCGGAGAGGCAATTTCGAGACATCATTAACGCGGCAGCCGCTCGTATTATACCAGCCGGTCGAATACCCCAAGGGCGGCTCAATTTCCCGGCGCAAGTAGTGGTATTTGATGACAAGCTTGATGGAATTCGCTATCGAATCAGCGAGCTGAATCTGGAATTTAACAGGGTGGTCAACGAACATAACCGGCATTTGTAGCTGAAACTCTTGGTACCGGTTAGGGCCAGTGATTCGGAGCGCGGCCGGAGCGGGGTCGAAGCTTAAGCGGAGCGGTCCAGTTTTTGTCGAAAAAGCAGTGAAATTTTTTCTACTCTAAGCGGGATGGCTTCCAATCTCTATCCCGTTCCCGCCCCTCCGCCCCAATCGCGCTCCAGCAATGCTCCGCTCGAAGCACCTCCGAAACCCTGGTTTGGGCAAGCTGCGGTCTACTGTTACTCACAAGTCACCCTCGAACCCCGGTAGACGGAATGACAGGACATCAGTCACTTTTGGCAACGTTACTGTGACTGAGCCAAAGAGATGCGCCAGGTTGTTCAACCGTCAATTTATTGTGCATCCTGAGAGTGACAGGGCTAGGAGGATAGCCATTTGTGGTATCCGTGGTCTCCGAGCCGATGGACAGCCATCAAAATTTAATGTGGGCGTAGTTACGAATGTCATCCGTGGCGCCAAATTATCTAAGGCGTTGGGCCCCGACGGAATCTCTACACTGATGCTGACGAATCTGGATCTACCTGGAGTTGAGTACCTTACAACTGTCCTCAAGCTGTCTTTGAACTCTCTTATAGTTCCCAATGACCAGAAGATGGGCAGAGGGATCCCGCTACTGAAGCCTGGAAAATACCCTAGTGTGGAGGAGTCGTACTGACCGATCTCCCTTCTCTCACTTGTAGCCAAGACGCTTGAGGCACTACTCTTCGCGAGCCACATAGGAGAATTTCCATTCGCCGGGCATCATCAACCTGTCTTTGAACTCTCTTATAGTTCCCGATGACCGGAAGATGGGCAGAGGGATCCCGCTACTGAAGCCAGGAAAATACCCGAGTGTGGGGGAGTCATACAGATCGATCGCCCTTCTCTCACCAGTAGCCAAGACGCTTGAGGCATAATTCCTCCCGAGCCTCTTTGGAGAATTTCCATTCGCCGGGCATCAGAAACCTGTCGCTGAACACTCTCGATGTCTGGAAAATGGTCAGAGTGCTCCCGCTACTGAAGCCTGGAAAATACCCGAGTGTGGGGGAGTCGTACAGATCGATCGCCCTTCTCTCACCAGTAGCCAAGACGCTTCAGACATAAGTCCTCAGTCAGCGGTGGTTATCCCCTTTTAGTACTGGCGACTTTTGTGAGGTACTGTACCATTTGGTATGCCAGCCATGTAAAAAACTTCTCTTCGTACTGACCGATCTCCCTTCTCTCACTTTTAGCCAAGACGCTTGAGGCACTACTCCTCGCGAGCCTCATAGGAGAATTTCCATTCGCCGGGCATCAGCAACCTGTCTTTGAACTCTCTTATAGTTCCCGATGACCGAAAGATGGGCAGAGGGATCCCGCTACTGAAGCCTGGAAAATACCCGAGTGTGGGGGAGTCGTACAGATCGATCGCCCTTCTCTCACCAGTAGCCAAGACGCTTGAGGCATAAGTCCTCCCGAGCCTCGTTAGAGAATTTCCATTCGGCGGGCATCAGCAATCTGTCGTTGAACAATCTTATAGTTCCCGATTTCTAGAAAATGGTCAGAGTGCTCCCGCTACTAAAGCCTGGAAAATACCCGAGTTTGGGGGAGTCGTACAGACCGATCTCCCTTCTCTCACCAGTAGCCAAGACGCTTCAGGCATAAGTCCTCAGTTAGCGGTGGTTATCCCCTTCTAGTACTGGCGACTTTTGTGAGGTACTGTACCATTTGGTATGCCAGCCATGTAAAAAACTTCTCCCCAAAGAGGTGTTGCACAAGTTTTCACCTGTTCCTAAATGGAAAGTTCATTGGATTGCATTGTATGGTGGCGGTTATAAAAATCCTAAGAATCCTAAAAAGTTTAAAAACGGCAACTCTTTTCTGGCACACATTTGGTACCTGTCTCCCCCATCATCAACATTGACTTCTCCATGCGCATGAGCATAAGGACCAAGTTGGCAATGATTATAATCACCACATGGCGGTCTGGTCATCATATGTACCAGTGGACTTGGTCATAAATGACCAATGTTGAACATTCAATAAAAGGAAATTTGTTCGCTTTTATTATTGTTGTTAATAATTCGATTAAGCCATTCACATGCGTTCACACATAAAATACTCGGTGGCGGATAAGCTGCTCAAAAAGGCAAATACAAGACAGGCAGGCGGACGGACGGACGAAAAGACAGACATCATTGCCAATCGAAAGCAATTTAAAAGGGACGTGAGACAACCGGTATGACTGCCATATGGCCAAATTGGAGCTGTATTCAGTTTGGCCAACCGACAACAACAACAACAACAACAAAACCTTCATTCATTGCTGTCTTTATCACCTTTTTTTGCATGCTGCTCCCTTCCTTAGCAAAGTTTCGTTGCGAATATCAGGCATTTTGGTGTATATTCAGGTATAATGGTCAATAGGTCTCTTGGTCTCTGTGAAATCTTTGGCTATGGCAGCGGGTCTCGTAAATTAATAAAGATTTCTTATTGATTTTAAAGTGTTTCTCGTTGTCCGTTCACATGTTGGATTTAAGTTTTATAGCTCACAGTTGCAGTTTTTTCTTTACTGTACGTCTTCGAATGTGCGATATGCGTGATGGGGGACTACCACACCGAATGTGTGATCGTTTGCTTGGTGATTTCATTGAATTACCTTTGCCTCTTTATGGCAGAGATCGTAAATTCGTTAGCATTTTCTTTGAATTAAGTCTCATTTTGTTTGCTAGTGGGTATTTTGTTTTTTTTCTCCTACAAAAATCCTTTGATATAGCTTGAAAACTTACCAGATTGCCAACTGTTTAATTTTGGGTAATGTCTTAATTTGTTATTAGCGTCAGACTGGGATGTTCAGTTTAGGGGACCCACGCTTTAGTTTACTTTGGAGGAATACTTAAGTTTGGAAAAGATTTTCTAGCCAAGTCAAGGCTCTTTTTAAAGTTTCAAAAAATTAATTAACGAATAATCCTTTATCACTAAGCTAAAATTTTAATCAAACTTTTAATATAGTGGGCTAAAAGGCAAAATATAGCCTACTATTGGTAACTCTTGCTTTATAAAAGTTTGAAACTATCATCCCCACGGTGCCACTAATTAAACTTCCTTTAATATCTTTAAAAGGAACAGAGCTTTGAGCCAGAGAACAAGAGAATGGTAACAAATAAGAGCGTGCTAAGTTCGGCCGGGTCGAATCTTATATACCCTCCACCATGAATCGCATTTCTCGAGTTCTATACGCAGTATCTCTTTTTAGGCAAACAAAGAATATTGAATAAGTACGATTCGGACCATAAATGAATGCTGAACATTGTTGAAGCCATTGTGTAATATTTCAGTTCATTCGGATAAGAATTGCGCCTTGTAGGTGCTCAAGAAGCAAAATCGGGAGATCGGTTTTTTATGGGAGCTGTATCAAGCTATTAATCGATTCACACGTATGTTGAAGGTCATGAGAGAAGCCGTTGTACAAAATGTCTTCCAAATCGGATGAAAATTGCGCCCTCTAGAGGCTCAAGAAGTCAAGATCCCAGATCGGTTTATATGGCAGGTATATCAGATTATGCACCGATTTGCGCCATACTTAGCACAGTTATTGGAAGTCATAACAAAACACCTCATGCAAAATTTCAGTCAAATCAGACGAGAATTGCGCCCTCTAGAGGCTCAAGAAGTCAAGATCCCTGATCGGTTTGTATGGCAGCTATATCAAAACATGTACGGATTTGAACCATACTTAACACGGTTGTTAAAAATGATACCAAAACACCTCATGCAAAACTTCAGTCAAATCGGATGAGAATTGCACCCTCTAGAGGCTCAAGAAGTCAAGATCTCAGATCGGTTTGTATGGCAGCTATACCAGATTATGAACTGATTTGAATCATACTGAACACAGTTATAGGAAATGATACTAAATTATCACGTGCAAAATTTCAGTCAAATCAGACGAGAATTGCGCCCTCTAGAGTCTCAAGAAGTCAAGAAGTCAAGACCTAAGATCGATTTATATGGCAGCTATACCAAAACTTGGACCGATTTGAACCATACTTAACACGGTTGTTAAAAATGATACGGAAACACCTCATGTAAAATTTCAGTCAAATCAGACGAGAGTTACGCCCTCTAGAGGCTCAAGAAGTCAAGACCCAAGATCGATTTATATGGCAGCTATATCAAAACATTGACTGATTTGAACCATACATAGCACAGTTGTTGGAAGTCATAATAAAACACGTCATGAAAAATTTCAGTCAAATCGGATGAGAATTTCACCCTCTAGAGGCTCAAGAAATCAAGACCCAAGATCGGTTTATATGGCAGCTATATCAAAACATGGACCGATTTGGATCACACTGCGCACAGTTTTTGGAAGTGATATCAAAACACTATGTGCAAAATTTCAGTCAAATCGAATAAGAATTCCGCTTTCTAAAAGCTCAAGAAGTCAAGACCCAAGATCGGTTTATATGGCAGCTATATCAGGTTATGGACCGATTTGAACCATATACACGGAACAGTTGTTGAAAAAGATACCAAAACACCCAAGATCTGTTTATATGGCAGCTATATCAAAACATGGACCGATTTGGCCCATTTACAATCCCAACCGACCTACACTAATAAAAAGTATTTGTGCAAAATTTCAAACGGGTAGCGACAGACAGACGGACGGACATGGCTAGATCGACTTAAAATGATATGAAAAGCAGGAATTTATATACCTTATGGGGTCTCAGTCGCATCTTTCGAGGTGTTACTAACAGAATGACGAAGTTAGTATAGCCCCATCCCATGGTGGAGGGTATAAAAAGGACATCCCAAAGTTGACTCCTTGCAAACTAATTGGAGACCATGAGACACGAATCTGCAGCTGGAAAGTCCAAACTCTGTGCAGAGAAGATGCTCCTGAAACTCTATACAAAAGAAGACATCCACCGATGGAAACTGAAGTATGTCTAGCTCTTGGGTTCGAGGTACTGGCTGAGACACATTTCTTTGGTTGTTCGGACGTAGTGACGATTTATTCTCATAATAACGGAAAGTAAGGTAGTCTGGGCGGGATATTATTTGTAAACTGGACCGGGTGGCCTGCTTTGTTGGAAAGGTCGTGACCGTATGCCATGTGACTCCTTGGGGCGATTTTTAAGAGCTGCGTTTTGATGGACTATGTGACGATTGGGGCGGGAGATGAGAATGATTTTCATCTACTACCAACCCAAGGAACACCGGGGAAAGACCCGCAGTATGGCACTGTGCCCGGGAGGATGTTCGGTAGGAAGTGGGGGGTAACCCCCAAAATGGTTTATTGTAGGTATACGGCCATCGTGAGACCAGTACTGACCTATGAAGCACTGGTATGGTGGAATGCCGTAGAGAAGAGGACGCGTGCGAGGGAGTTCAGTAAGGACAAAAGACTGACCAGCGTAGGGGTCATAGGAGCATTGAGATCCGCACCGCAGTCATTCCTGGAGGCGATGCTGGATATGCAGCCCATTGAGGCTTATATTCGGAACTGCGCCGCAAAGGTCGCGCTTAGGCTGAGGGAGCTCGGCATGCTGAAGTAGGATGGTTGCGGCCACAGTTCGATTCTGAGTGTTATGGATGCGAAGGGTAGACTGAAGAGGATCTCCGACTTCCTGGCACCATTGCCGACTGTAGTGAGGGCATACGCGATTCGTTTTCCTAGGAGGGATAAATGTAGGGCGAATGGTGTACAAGAGGAGGATGACCCCTTCATCTACACTGATGGCTCCAAGATGGAGTCAGGGACTGAATTGGGGGTCTACTCTGACACACTCAATATCGGTATGTCTCTGAGATTGCCGGACGAGTGTACGGGCTTTCAGGCAGAGGTCTTTGCCATAGCAGTGGCCGCAAGGGAAATTCTGGTAAGGGACTTACCGCCCTCAAAACTCAGAATTTATGTGGACAGTATGGCGGCACTCAAGGCCTTTGGGGTCGAGGAGGGTGAGGTCGAGGTGCGTGGCGGATTGTTGGGAGTCCCTGGATAGGCTCCGGCCCCACGATGTGACACTGACATGGGTTCGTGGTCATGATAGGATTCCAGGAAACGGGAGGGCGGACGGGAGCGCCAGGAGGGGTTCTTCTGCGCCTGGCGGACCAGTCGCCGGTCTTGCCTACGTGCCATTTGTCGAGCTACTGAACATAATAGAGGGGATGACCAGGGCGACGTCGGTGGCGAGATGGAACCCGGTGAATGGTTGCCGGACTGCAAAGGCGCTCTGACCTGCCGTCGACCGTAGGAGGACGAGAGTGTTACTGGCGTTCGATAAGAGATCGTTGAGTACCTTAACAGGGTTCATAACCGGGCACTGTGCCATAGGCCGCATGGCGGCGCGCATGGGAATACCGCACAATGACTTCTGTAGTAGTTGCCTCGATGAAGAGGAGACTATTAAGCACTTGCTGTGTTCATATCAGGTTCTGCAGGGACGTAGGCTCTCCTTTCTGGGGAGCCGTTTCTTTTGTGATCTGGATGAACTTGCGAACGTACCTCTGGTAAGTCTTCTGAGATTTGTTGAAGGAACAAAATGGTTCCGACGCGGGGTGCCAAAAGCTCCGTCGTAGGTACATCCGTACTTCCGTGGGGATGGGTGTTTTTTAACCCCCGCTCAGGTTCTCCATTCCTCCTGTTTTTTTTTTATTCGTGTATAACTTCTAGTCCGTGGTCTCACATCTTCTTTCTCTTCCCTTTCATTCTTCTTTTATTTATTCGTGTATAACCTCTAGTCAGTGGTCTCACATCTTATTTCTCTTCCCTTTCTTTCTAGGGTACCGAAATGGGCCGGACTGGCCTCCGAGTGAACTCACCTATGGTGGACAACCCATTCAACCTAACCTGACCCAACACAAGGATTAGAAGCCAACACGCAATACTTGACAATGAGCTTCATAATATGATTTGCTACATTGCAGGAATATTGAAGGTGAGTGATTTTGACTTTGACGGTCTTCTTGGACATTGAATTTTTTGATTTTTGTGATGGACATGAGGATCCCACGCTATTAATAAATAAGTTGAATCGCGTTGACTGAAAAGGCTTCACTGACGGAAGGTTCGTTTACGAAGAGTACGAAGATTTCGACTAAGAGAAAAACTTCGGGGGTAGGTTTTTTACCTTATTTTGCGACTCAATGGAATTTTCAAGTCTTTTGGGTTCTGTGAACATAAAGGAGTCGGTCTGGAGGGGGTAAACCAACGGGCTTGGCATAAACACCAAAAAACCGAGCTGGTGCTTTTAACTAGGATGCTAAAGCTGTGTGTAGGGGATCTGTTCTGGTTGGATTGGAGCCGTTGCTCTTTCCAGTGGACAAGGGTCTGGCCCGCTTTTTAGTGTTTGTACTATCGCTACGATATGTGGTGAGAGTTCGCATGGCACCCTATTTGTGACTCATTTCCTTCCTGCCTTGCCTTTATCACCAGCCGTTGCTCTTTCCGGTGGACAAGGGTCTGGCCCGCTTTTTAATTTTTGTACCACTTTTACGATATGTGGTGAGAGTTCGCATGGCACCCTATTTGTGACTCATTTTCTTCTTGCCTTGCCTTTATCACCAGCCGTCGCAGCTCCGACGTGGGTGGCGGTGGCGGAGAGTAGAAAGGCCGTCTCCCTGTCTCATCACTGTTTCATCCAACGGAGAATGATTGTGAGTAAAGAATAATTGGTAGTGAGCAAAGAATAATTGGTAGATAATATGGTCAGAAACTTTGTGCCGGGTCATCCATGGCTCATGAATTAAGACAATATGAATCTTGTCCTTGGTGATTTTCACCATCAGAGCATGTGGAGCTATCTCGCTCCGGTGGAGTTTTATCCGGATGAGCTCAATCATTAGTCCTCTAGTAAAGCTTATTGGGATTGGGTGATGTCTCATCGTCTGCTCTTTGTTCTTAAGGCTGCATTGAGTTTCCTGTCACTGCTCTGCCTGATGTATGCTGGTGGCATCATTGGACCGTACTTCTTTAAAGATGATGCGAATCTTAATGTAACTGGGAATGGTAAGCGTTATCGTGAGATGATATCCAACATGTCGTTTCAACAAGACGATGCTACATGCCACACAGCACGCATAACAATGCTGGGCTTATTGAGAGGCTAGTTCGCTAAACATTTTATTATACGGTCGAGAGCGGTCAATTGACCGCCTAGATCGTGCGATTTAACGCCTTTAGACTATTTTTTGTTGGGCTATGTCAAAGCTCATGTCTATTGAGACAAGACCGCTTCAATTTACGCATTGGAAGACAACATTGAATCATTTATTGGTGAGATACCGGCCAAAATGTTGGAAAGAGTATTCAAAATTTGACCTAGCGGATGGACCATTCCAAGCGTAATCACGGACAACATTTGCATGAAATAATCATCAAAAATTAAATTATATGCACTATCGATTCAAATAAAGATTTTATGCATTTTTAGGAGTTTTATGTGTTTTTTGCTTTGAAAAAATTTCCTATAGCTCTTAAAAAGTTACCCTCTACAAATACAACACATTAGTTCTCGCATATATTAGCCTTATAAACATTTGTCAACATTTTGGAAGAGCACTCGTCCCCGCGATGAATAAAACAATCTTCTTTGAGGTTTTTACGCAATTGTTCTTCCGTATGAGTCGCTCTTCTATGATATCAATGGGCAATCCCTTGCGTCTGCGAATGTTTTTGTAATTCTTCTCTTACAACCAATTGCGTTATAATCGTCCGTATGACTCGTGCAACACTCTTCTAGGTTACTATTGGACACCCCGTGGCGTGTGCGGAAGTTTAAGCATCTCTTCGCGACGATGCACAACCGATTGCGTATAGTCGTCCGGAATATTTTTTATACCCACCGACATAGGTTGGGGTATACTAATCTCAGCATTCCGTTTGTAAGACCTCGAAATATTCGTCTTAGACCCCATAAATTATATATATTCTTGATCGTCTCGGCGTTCTGAGTCGATCTAGTCGATCATGTCCGTCCGTCTGTCGGACGACCTCACGATAGCGGTCGAACGCGCAAAGCTTCGTACAGATACTTTCTATTGATTAAGGTAGTTGGGGACTACAAATGGGCCATATCAGTTTAGATTCAGATATAGCTCCCATATAAACCGATCTCTCAAATTGACTTCTTGAGCCCCTGGAAGCCCCACCTTTTGTCCTTTTTGGCTGAAATTGTGCATGTGGCGTTCTGTTGTGACTTTCATTAACTCTGCCAAGTACTGTCCGAATCGGTCAATACTCCGATATAGCTCCCATATAAAGCGATCCCCCGATTTGATTTCTTGAGGCTCTGGAAGCCCAACCTTTTGTCCCTTTTCGCTGAAATTGTGCATGTTGTGTTCTCTTTTGACATTAACAATTGTGTGAGGTGAGTTCAAAATCGGTATATAACCTGATGTAGCTCCCATATAAACCGATCCCCCGATTTGATTTCTTGAGCCCCTGGAAGCCCAACCTTTTGTCCCTTTTCGCTGAAATTGTGCATGTGGCGTTCTGTTGTGACTTTCAATAACTATGCCAAGTATGGTCCGAATCGCTTAACACTCTGATATAGCTCCCATATAAACCGATCCCCCGATTTGACTTATTCAACCCCTGGAAGATGCAATTTTTGTCCGATTCGGCTGAAATTTTGCATGGTGTGCTCTCTTTTGACATCCAACAATTGTGTGAGGTGAGTTCCAAATCGGTATATAACCTGATATAGCTCCGATATAAACCGATCCCCCGATTTGACTTATTCAACCCCTGGAATGCGCAATTTTTGTCCGATTCGACTGAAATTGTGCATGTGGTGTTCTGTTATGACTTTCAACAACTGTGCTAAATACAGTCCATATCGGTCTATAACCTGATATAGCTCCCATATAAACCGATCTTCCATCTTGACTTCCTGAGCCCTTTTAAGCCGCAATTTTTGTCCCATTTGGCGAATGCTTTGCATGTAGTGTTCTCTTATCAAATCCAATAATTGTGCCAAGTACGTTTCAAATCGGTCAAGAACCTGATGTAGCTCCCATATATACCGATCTCCTGATTTGACTTATTGACTCCTTACAAGCCGCAATTTTTTCCGATTTGGCTGAAATTTTGCATTCGTTGTTCTGTTGCAACTTCCAATAACTATTTCAAGTACGGTCCAAATCAGTCTATAACCTGATATCCTTGTTCGGTTCGTAGAAGCTTTAAGTTTTGCTGGTTCGACATAGGTTTGGTATACAATTCTAGCTGAATCCATGGTAGTGGGTTTCCAAGATTTGGCCCGGCCAAATTTAGAACGCTTTTAGTTTTTTTATAAATCGCCTGAGTTAACTTTTCTCGATTGTTTTTATTTTCATGTCTGGTGCGTTTAGGACATGTATTGGATTATGTTATTCGATGTTTTGTTTTGAGTGGACAACTTCCACAAAACCAAACAGAATTCTCACTTGGCTTATATGAGAATTGGTACTTGGAATGGCGAACATGATGAGTATACAAATCTTCCAAAAGACTCATTTGTTACAAGACCACATGATTCTTGCACGATTCTATGATCTTCCAAGGCTCTTCTGACTAACTCTTTGGCAACTCTCATGGAAGATTCGCGGAACACTCTCTCAGGAGATTCGTCCTTACAACGGGGGAATCATCTACGATTCTTAGATGAGCTTGTCCGCGATCATAACCCTCATCTAGAAGATTCGCGGAAGATTATTTGGCGATCAGAAATGTTTGCAGGGAGATATCACTGGTGTTGTATTAGTGCACTAGGATGGTGTTTTTAATGACGCCGTTTTAGTTCGAAATTTGCCCCAATCAATATGTGTATGTTTGGCTGCCAGACTGGGTGACTGGTTGGATGGTTGGTTGGCTGGCTTGCTGGCTGGCTGATTTTCGTTTATTGTTAATTTGTTCAGTTATTTAATTAACATCCATAAAAACCAGATTTCCTGTTGCAAATTGATTTATGGCCAAATTAATTCTGTGTTTTTATAACTGCTTCTGCTGAAGTCGTCGTCGCCGTTGTATTACGATTTTATAACCATGTTTTTCATTTCTCATTTAAATTTGTCGATTCGTTTTTTTTTTGGCTTTTTGCTAGGCTTTGTATTCGTATATCGATGGTTTAATGGTTGTTGGGTCTTTGGTGTGTATGTCTGAGTGTGTTTTTCATTTGGGGTTTTGCGACCGAAATCAATTTGTTTATTATGACCATTAGTTTTGGCTGCAAACAACAGCCTCTCAAAACTGACCCACATCATGCACATGCCAGCCAAGCAGCCATTGAGCCAGTCCACCATGTTCGCCGAGATTGTGTGAATAAGTGCTGAATTCATTATAAATCAATTCTATTGAAGATAAACAACGACGGATCAGATTTTACGATCGATCGTTCGAAACTAGGTCCAACAACCAAATCCCATTGATTAGGATTAACAAAATGAAGCGTAAAGAAGCGTTGCTAGTAATAAATTTCGAATTTTGGCCACAGCAGTTCTTATAATGATTTAATTTGTATACCTGGTATGTATATGGCGCGTTTGGGGAAAGCTTTGTTAACAAATTAGTACCCATGGGAAATATTTGATGAATTTATTAATTTGGTGTTGAGAAATAGGTAGGTGATGATCAGTATTTGGGATTTGGCGAAATGTATGATGAGGAATTCCCTAAAATTTTGAGGATTTGTTCTAAGACAAAGGTTATGCTCTTAGAAGCTGTACATGTGTATGCGTACATTAGACTGTCCCATGCCATAAAGCAAACAATTTTTTGGCAAATAGGAAAACTGTTTTTCCATGTTTCGAAACGAAAATACGAAATATTATGACGATCGGTTAAAAGGCACACAAAGTTGGATGTAGTACTTTCTAAGCCATCCAGTTGACGATTTTAGTTCCTATCAAATAATTTGTAAACACAGTTCTCATTTTATGGCATTTATGACTTAAAAATAAATTATACCTTAAGCTTTTACTGTGGCTGTGATAAAATGTACGCTTTGACTCAAAAATTCTTTCTGATTCGACTTAGTCTATCCACATATCCTTTCTGTGCTGTCCGTCCGTGCTTCCGAGATCGGAATTGTTATCCAATCATCACCAGATATTCCACATATCACCCTTTCATTTTTTTATACCCTCCACCATAAGATGGGGGGTATACTAATTTCGTCATTCTGATTGTAACTACTCGAAATATTCATCTGAGACCCCATAAAGTATATATATTCTTGATCGTCGTGGAATTTTATGTCGATCTAGCCATGTCCGTCCGTCCGTCCGTCTGTCCGTCCGTCCGTCCGTCCGTCCGTCTGTCTGTTGAAAGCACGCTAACTTCCGAAGGAGTAAAGCTAGCCGCTTCAAATTTTGCACAAATACTTCTTATTAGTGTAGGTCGGTTAGTATTGTAAATGGGCCATATCGGTCCATGTTTTGATATAGCTGCCATATAAACCGATCTTGGGTCTTGACTTCTTGAGCCTCTAGAGTGCGCAATTCCTATCCGATTGGAATGAAATTTTGCACGACGTGTTTTGTTATGACATTAAACAACTGTGATAAGTATGGTTCAAATCGGTCGATAACCTGATATAGCTGCTATATAAACCGATCTTGGGTCTTGACTTCTTGAGCCTCTAGAGTGCGCAATTCTTATCCGATTGGAATGAAATTTTGCACGACGTGTTTTGTTATTATACCCAACAACCGTGCCAAGATGGTTCAAATCGGTACATAACCTGATATAGCTGCCATATACACCGATCTTGGGTCTTAACTTCTTGAGCCTCTAGAGGGCGCATTTCTTATCCAATTTGAATGAATTTTGGCACGTAGTAATTTGTTATGATATCCAACAACTGTGCCAAATATGGTTCAAATCGGTTCATAACCTGATATAGCTGCCATATAAACCGATCTGGGATCTTGACTTCTTGAGCCTTTAGAGGTCGCAATTATTATCCGATATGCCTGAAATTTTATACGACGGATTCTCTCATGACCATTAACATACGTGTTTATTATGGTCTGAATCGGTTTATAGCCTGATATAGCTCCCATATAAATCGATCTCTCTATTTTACTTCTTGAGCCCACAAAGGGCGCAATTCTTATTCGAATTGGCTGACAATTTACACAGGTCTCCAACATATAATTTAATTATGGTCCAAACCGGACCATATCTTAATATCGCTCTAATAGCAGAGCAAATCTTTTCTTATATCTTTTTTTCCTAAGAAGAGATGCCGGGAAAAGAACTCGACAAATGCGATCCATGGTGAAGGGTATATAAGATTCGGCCCGGCCGAACTTAGCACGCTTTTACTTGTTTTTGCCTACTCAATTCCCTACATATATTGGGGACATCCACTTCGTGTTGATTACGAGAAAAAAAGAAACAAACTCGTCATCGCAAACACTGCAAAAGTCTTACTCGCCTTGAGCGCAGCTCGGTCTCAAGGACTGACTTTGCCATGAACAGTCAGTCTTGGATCAGCTGAACAAAGATATGCTTTCCCAGCTTTATCCAGGATTAGCGACGTCTAATTCTAGGCCATAGGGCCTTCGCTACGCTGCAACCCACAGCAACACTCCACTGCTCAAACGCAAGATCACCATAGAAGGCATCCACCCTACCAAAAAGTTCGAACAGAGGATGGCTCACTGATTACGTTTCATAATCTGCAGTAATCAGCGATTTATTCAATGCACGGCTCGTGCGTTTCCCCAGCGATTGGGTCTATGCACCGTAACAACCATGTTTCGTATAGGGATTTTGCCAAACGCAAGGTCACCATAGAAGGCATCCACCCTACAAAAAGTTCGAACAGATGTTGGCTCACTGATTAAGTTTCATTATCTGCGATAATCAGCGAAACGGCTCGTGCGTTTCCCCAGCGATTGGGTCTATGGACCGTAACAACCATGTTTCATATAGGGATTTTGCCAAAGATAACTACTGCCACATGCAGGTATGTGGCAAGAACTTTACCAGTCTTGAACTCTCATGGGCCGAAGCCAAACTCTTAAGCGGCGACTGATTGTTCATGTCCTGATCGAGCCACCGCTCATACATCGACATCGTCTCCAGTGCTTTCAGAACCGCAAAGTCCTACGCCTGAAAGAAGCTGCACACCTGCAGACGCTTTTGCGAATCCCTGATTCCAATGAACTCAATGAAGACTTCTGGGTACAGAGCTCAATACCATAAAAGACATCCATAGGTGAAAATAGTCCGAACAACCGCAGATTAAAGATTAGATGTACCTTCCCCTCAACTCTCTCCTAACGAGCTGTGACAAGGGTAAAGCTTATTTAGTCCCCTTTGACCTTTTCTTCAACATTCCTTCTGCAGTTTAGTCTATGGCCAAGAATCTTGCCCAGGTACCTGACTTCGAAAAGAGCTGTAGCTCTAACCCATCCAGGACAGGTCCCCTGAAGACACGCAGCTTTCATTCTCACGCTGCACTAACATGCCGCTCTTGGAGTAAACCTCCCTGTTGCAAAGATCAGCACCGCTTCGGTAACGACTACCTTCTCGATCATCCTGCGGAAGGCCCAGTTGACCAGAGCAAGGTGCCACAGCAAACATCCATAGGTGAGAATCGGTCGAAACACATCCGTAAACTTGCAGTGTACCCTGACCGGCATAAGCCCCCGACTCCTCTTATCAAGCTACGACACTAGTATAGCGCAATCAGTCCCTTTTTGACCGTTTCCTCAAACAAATATGATGCACAGGGATGGGTTAACCTCATTACCATTCACTCCAAAATTGCGGCTTGTAAGGACTAAAGAAGCCAAATCTGGAGATCAGTTTATATGGGAGCTATATCAGGTTATACACCGTTTCGGACCGTACTTGGCACAGTTGCTGGAAGTCATAACAGAACACCACATGCAAAATTTCGGCCACATCTGACAAAAGTTGCGGCTTGTAAGGACTAAAGAAGTCAAATCGGGAGATCAGTTTATATGGGAGCTATATCAAGTTATACACCGATTCGGCCCATACTTGGCATAGTTGTTGGAATTCTTAACAGAACACCACGTGTAAAATTTCAGCCTAATTGGAAAATTGTAGCTTGTAAGAGCTCAAGAAGTCAAATCAGGGGCTCGGTTAGCATAGGAGCTATATCAGGTTATATACAGATTTGGGCCGTACTTGGCACATTTGTTTAAAGTCATAGCGGAACACCACATGCAAAATTTTAGCCAAATCGGACAAAAATTCCGGCATCCAGGGGCTTAAGAAGTCAAATCGGGAGATCGGTATATATGGGAGCTATATCAGGTTGATGACCGATTCGGGCCGTACTTGGCATGGTTGTTGGAAATCATAACGAAACCTCATGTGTAAAGTTTCAGCCATATCGGTCAAAAATTGAGGCTTGTAGGTGCTAAAGAAGTCAAATCGGGAGATCGGTTAATAAGGAACCTATATCAGGTTAAAGACCGATTTGGATCGTATTTGCACCCTTATTGGAAATCATAGGAAAATAATACATGCTCAATTTCAGCCAAATCGGACAAAAATTGTGGTCTGTAAGGGCTCAAGGATTCAGTACGCTTTTAGTTGCTATGCCCACCACCAAAGGATGGGGGTATATTCATTTTGTCATTCCAACACATCGAAATATCCATTTCCGATCCTATAAAATATATATATTCTTGATCAGCGTAAAAATCTAAGACAATCTAGAGATATCCGTCCGTCTGTCTGTTGAAATCACTCTACAGTCTTCAAAAGTAGAGATATTGTGCTGAAACTTTGCACAGATTCTGCTTTTGCTTTTGCCGATCCTCCGATTTAGGGTCTTAGGCCAATAAAAGCAACATTTTTTATTCGATTGTGCTGAAGTTTGAGACAGTGAGTTGTGTTGGGCCCTTCGGCATTCTTCGTCAATTTGGCTCAGATCGGTCCAGATTTGGATATAGCTGCCATATAGACCGATCCCTCGATTTAAGGTTTTGGGTCCATAAAAGTCACATTTATTATCCGATGTCGCCGCAATTTGGGACCGTGAGTTGTGTTAGGCCCTTTCAAATACTTCTGCATTATGGCACAGACCCGTCCAGATTTGGATATAGCTGCCATGTAGACGATCCCTCGATTTAAGGTTTTGGGCCCATAAAAGGCGCACTTATTGTCCGATGTCGTCGAAATTTGGGTCAGTGAATTAAGTTAAGCCCCTTGACATACTTCTGCATTATGGCACAGATCGGTCCAGATTTGGATATAGCTGCCGTAAGGACTGATCTCTCGGTATTTGACACATCAAACTTACCTTTTGAACAAATAACATACCCATTATTAGTTTTGATTTATATTTGATATATTTTGTCATTTTATTTTCCATTTGCATAGCATTGTTCTCGTCTTCACATTATTATCTAATGAATTGTACACATCTTAAGTGATAAACTAAATATAATACAATTTTTGATAGTACTTATAATCATTATACTAATAATTTGCAAGTGGCAACACAACACTCCAAACTCTCATTACAACTATTAGTTATATAAGAGAGAAGGGTGGATGAAAAACTTCCGTTTTAGCACACACCTGCTTTTTGAATACATAATACATTATCGTACATACATACAAATTAATAGGAAACATTGCTGTTGAAAGTCTTTACAGGATATACTTGGAGAAATTTTTAGAATAGCTCTCACTGGTTTATGTTTTGTTTTTTCATATGTTTTCTTAAAAGATAATTTGGTTTTTCTTTTTCTTATATACTTCAACTAATTTATACAATTGCGAATGGGGGGGGGGAGGGGTTTGTATTATTTTTTTAATTTAAAATTATAAAGCAATTCGCAAAATAAATATATTACTTAAAATTATTTTAAAAATTTACAAAAATTAACTAAATTTGTAATTTGAAAAATCTAATTCCTAAACATAAAAGGAATAAAACATTGATTCAGTTTCTTTTTTTTTAATTTAGTGTTTCAAAAAAATAATAATTACATATCATGTCTAATTTGCACTACATTACACTTATCCATCGATTTAAACCAAATTCCAAAACACTATTTACATTGTAGGTGATATGTATGCAAGCACGTAATAAGTGTTTGGGGGAAGTCTTTAAAATTATGTACAATGGAACATATTTTACAAAACAAAAGTCAAATTAAGAGGTAATTACTTCAAAAACACTAAAATTTTGTCATTCGACTCATTGGTGCATGGAAATTAAACGATCCCATTAAAGTCAAATTTTTTTCTGCATTTCATTAAGCACTTCTCAAATTGAACCACGAATAGCCACACAATCTTACAACGATTTAAAGTTATTCAAAATCAAACATCGGCCCTTTAGAAGGTTGCATCACCTTTCGTTAAACGAAAGTGGTAAGATCCCATGTTCGGTCTATATGGCAGCTATATCCAAATATGGAAAGATAGAGGCCATATTGCACACCGATATGGAAGAGCCTAACACAGCTTACTGTGCGAAGTTTCAGCGAAATCTGTCTATATGGCAGCTATGTCGAAATATAAAACGGTCGTGACCTTACTCGGTACAAAAGTCGAGGAGTTTAACGCAGCACTTTGTGCCAAATTTTAGCAAATCAGATTATACATGTGGCATTAATGCGCCTAAGACATTGAAGCGTCAGATCGGTATATATGGGAGCTATGTCTAGATAAAGTCAAATATAGCCCATCCTCGAAATTAACCTGCCTACAGATAAAACATGTAAAAGCATGCTAAGTTCGGCCGGGCCGATTCTTGGGAACCCACCACCATGGATTCTGCTAAAATATGGCAGCTATATCTGGTTATTAACCAATTTGAACCGTACTCGGCACAGTTGTTGAGAGTCACAACAGAAGACTTTATGCAAAATTTCAGCCAAATCGGATAAAAATCGCGGCTTGTAAGGACTCAAGAAGTGAAATCGAGAGATCGGTTTATATGAGAGCTATATCAGGTTCTTGACCGATTTGAAGCGTACTTGGCACAATGCAAAATTTCAATTATATTGAGACGATTCATGTGCCAGTTGAAGAAAGCAACAACACTAACACTCACTTACCACCACCACCCACATTTACTCAACCAAACATATTGAGAGCAATCGATTTGTTAATAATGCCAACAGCCACTACGGCTGATGCAGGCTTTATTTATATTGAAAGATACCAAATACACAAGAATACACAGTGAAACCAACACTCATCAACATCCACTGTACTCTCTCTATCCTAAACAATGAGAGAGTAATCGAAGTTCTTTAACTCTTAACAGTCACCACAGGCGATAAAGGCTTCACTAACACTCACTCAACACCACCCACATTTACTCTCCCAAACATAATGAGAGCAAACGACTGTTAATAATGCCAACAGCCACTACGACCGTTAGACTTCATCGTATTGAAAGATATCAAATACACAGTGAAACCAGCACTCATCAACATCCACTTTACTCTCTATCTCTCTCTCTCCTAAACAATGAGAGAGTAATCGATGTTCTTTAACTCTTAACAGCCAACACAGTCGATAAAGGCTTCACTAACACTCACTCACCATCACCCACATTTACTTTCCCAAACATAATGAGAGCAATCGATTTGTTAATAATGCCAACAGCCACTAAGGTCGATAAAGGCTTCATTTATATTGAAAGATATTAAATACACAGTGAAACCAGCACTCATCAACACCCACGTTCTCTCTCTCTCTCTCTCTCTCTCTCGAAGTTCTTTAACTCTTAATAGTTCTTTAACTCTTAACAGCCACCTCAGACGATAAAGGCTTCAATTACATCAAGACTCAGTTGGGAGTTTAGAGAACACACACAAGAAAGCAAGAAAACCAACACTCACCACTACCACCACCCACCTTTACCCTTTGCTAAATCCAACGAGAGTAACCTTTTTTTTTTTTTGTTACAAACAGCCACCACGATTGATTGCCCAACAAAATACAAACCCAACATGAACTTTAACTAGCGGTATTATCGATACTACCGGTCAATAATGGACACAAAAACACCCCATTGACCACTGAATGAGAGGGTCATCGACATGTGTGATTGTAATAAGTCTTGTGGGTATTATGGCCAAACAGCCAACAAAATATCAAAAGTCCAAAAGGCCAATAACAAAACAATGCCAGCCTTAACCATGGCGGAAATGAGCCGAATTGGTTTGTATATTTTTGAGGCAGACATTCTCTTTCATAGGTGTTGTGTAGTTATGTACATGAATTTCCCCCTCCCCTACTAATAACTGGCATAAATCAATTGATGATATTTTATTTAATATTCTCATTTGTAGTTTTGTTGTAATCAAATTACCAATTACCTTGTTTTGGTGATTTTTACCTCAGTGGCCATATAATGCCATTATTTACAGAAATTACAGTTACAATAGATATATGAAATGGACAGTGGCCGAGGATAGAGCTCGATAGAGAGAGCTTGCTGATGCCCTATGCTTATACTGAATTGTCACATTGGTAACAATTGATTATATTTTAATGTAATATACTCCAATTTTTAATAAATGTATACACTCAAACAAATTTGTTATTCAAAATAGCAAAAATATTTGCTTAAACAGCAGTTTTTGTCTGCTGAAAATGGGAAAGCAGTCATTAATGCTGTTTTAGCAAACATTGGGCCGCTGTATTAGCAAACATTATGGTTAGATAAATCAGCTAACAAAATCTGCTGCATTAAGTACAAAAATCAAACATTGGGCCGCTATATTAGCAAACATTGGGCCGCTGTATTAGCAAACATTATGGTCAGCTAAATCAGCTAACAAAATCTGCTGCATTAAGTACAAAAATCTGCTGAAAAAAAATTTCATGCTATTTTTTATGTTCGCCTATTACTTGTGTTGTCAGTTATGACTTCCAACAACTGTGCCAAGTATACTCCGAATCGGTCTTTAACCTGATATAGCTCCCATATAAACCGAGTTCCTGATTTGACTTCTTGAGCCCCTACAAGCCGCAATTTTTGTCTGATTTGGCTGAAATTTTGTACGAGGTGTTCGCTTATGACTTCCAACAACTGTACCTAGTACGGTCCAAATCGGTATATAAGCTGATATAGCTCCCATATAAACCGATCTCCCGATTTGACTTTTTGAGTCCCTGGAAGCCCAATTTTGTCCGATTTGGCTGAAATTTTGCATGTGGTGTTGTGTTATGACTTCCAACTACTGTAAATAGCACAGTTCAAATCGGAGTATAATCTGATATAGCTCCCATATAAACCGATCTTCTGATTTGACTTCTAGAGCTCCTACAAGCCGCAATTTTTGTCCGATTTGGCTGAAATTTCGCATGTGGTGTTCCGTTATGACTTCCAACAACTATGTCACGTATCGTTTAAATCGGTCTATAAGCTGATATAGCACTCATATAAACCGATTCACCGATTTGACTTCTTGAGCCCTTACCAGCCGCAATTTTTGTCCGATTTGGCTGAAATTTTGCATGTGGTGTTCCGTTGTGACTTTCAACAACTGTGCTAGGTGCGGTCCAAATCGGTTTATTATCTGATATAGCTCTCATATAAACCGATCTCCCGATGTGGCTTCTTGAGCCCCTGGAAGCCATATTTTTTTGACCGCTTTGGCTAAAATTTTGCAGATAATGTTCTGTTATGACTTTCAGCAGCAGTGTTAAGTACGGTCCAAATCGGTCCATAGCCTGACATACAGATATGAACCCATCTCCCGATTTGACTTCTTGAACTCCCGGAAGTCGCAAGTTCGCTATTACTTGTTTTATTTAAGGTTTTCAAAAAATCTTCGTTTTTAAATTATTTTTCAAAAAAAGACCGTAAATGGGAAGAAGGTTCTATATGACAGTTATATCTAAATATAGTCTGATTTGGATCATATGCTGGTCGGATGACGGGAGGCTTAATACAAGTCACTGTGGCAAATTCAAATTTGCTATTCGGGTAATAAATGCAGCTTTTATGGGCCAAAGGCCGTTAATCGGCAGATCGGCCAATATGCCAGCTATATCCGACCAAAGACCGATCTGAATAATATTTGAGTTGGATATCAGGAGGCTTTAATCATCTCACTTTTTCAAATTTCAGCGAAATCGGATATAAAATGCGGCTTTTATGGGCTTAAAATCCTAAATCGGCAGATCGGGTCTGTAGCAGCTATATCTTAATATAGTCCGATCTGAACCATTTTAAGGGGTGATGACGGAAGCCTTAAACTATCGCACTGTTTCAAGTTTCAGCGAAATCGGGATATAAATGCAGTTTTTATGGGCTCAAGACCCTTAATCGGCGGATCGGTCTATATGGCAGCTATATCTGTATTTAGACCGATCTGAATCATAATTGAGTTGAATAAAGGGAGACTTTAATCAACTCATTTTTTCAAATTTCAGCGAAATCGGATATAAATTGCGCCATTTATGGACCCAAGACCCTAAATCGGCTGATCGGTCAATGTGGTAGCTACAGCAAAACATAGTCCGATAGTCCATATTAAGTTGTGATTACGGAAGTCTTAAACTAACTCACTGTTTCAAGTTTCAGCGAAATCGGGTTATAAGTGCAGTTTTTATGGGCTCAAGACCCTTAATCGGCATATCAGTCTATATTGCAGCTATATCCGAATATAGACGATCTGAATTTAAGTCGAATGTCGGGGGACCTAAAGCAACACTGTTTTCAATTTCATCGAAATCGGATAATTAATGCGCCTGTTACAGGCTTAAGACCCTTAACCGGCATATCGGTTAAGGGCCATATTCGGTTTGAATATAGGGGCCCCTAATACAGCTTCCTGTTTCAAATTTCAGCGAAACCGGACAAAAAATGTGGCTTTTACGGCCTTTAGACCCTTAATCTCCAGATCGGTCTAAATGACAGCTATATCTAAATATAGTCCGATTTGGCCCATTCAAGAACTTCACCTGCGTATAGAAGAAGTACGAGTCTGTGCAAAATTTCAAATCAATTTCTCAAAATTTAAAGACTGTAGAGTGATTACGGTGGGAGTCCAGCGCAACACACAGGTTATCATGTCCTCCTATTACACTGAACGCCAGGGTTCGATTCCTGGCGAGACCATCTGAAAAAAATTTTCAGCGATGGTTTTCCCCTCCTAATGCTGGCAACATTTGTGATGGTTTTTCCCTCCTAATGCTGGTACCACAAAGGTTAGCATGTCAGCCTATTACACTGAACGTCAAGGTTCGATTCCTGGCGAGACCATCTGAAAAAATTTTCAGCGATGGTTTTCCCCTCCTAATGCTGGCAGCATTTGTGAGGTATTATGCCATGTAAAAACTTCTCTCCAAAGAGGTTTCGCACTGCGGCACGCCGTTCGAACTCGGCATTAAAAAGGAGGCCCCTTATTATTGAGCTTAAACTTGAATCCGACTGCACTCATTGCCACATGAGAAGTTTGAATCTGCTTTTTGGTGGAATGTTCATGGAAAAAATTTGCATTTGCAGAGTGATTACAACTGACGAACACACGACGAGGATCAGAAATTTATACACTTTGTAGGGTCGGAAATGGATATTGCGAAGTGTTGCAAACGGAATGACTAAATGAATCCTATAGTGGTGGGTATGAAAATAAGAAATATATATTGGGTTGCCCAAAAAGTAATTGCGGATTTTTTAAAAGAAAGTAAATGCATTTTTAATAAAACTTAGAATGAACTTTAATCGAATGTACTTTTTTTTCACTTTTTTTCTAAAGCAAGCTAAAAGTAACAGCTGATAACTGACAGAAGAAAGAATGCAATTACAGAGTCACAAGCTGTGAAAAAATTTGTCAACGCCGACTATATGAAAAATCCGCAATTACTTTTTGGGCAACCCAATATATTTTTTTTTAATTATGTTCCACAAAATTATGCATATAATTAGTAAAATATTTTTTTAATAGAAATTTCTCAAAGAATAGAATATTTTGCCAACATTTATTTTAATTTCACCAAGTTTCCACAAAATCCAGAAAAATCAAAACTCTGAAAAAAATTGACTCTCATTTCCAATTCTCTTTAATACTGAACTTGTATATATTGTAGACATTCCTACTGTCCCCATCTAGTGTTTGACGAAACTTCTTCAAAGAGAACCAGGCTTGAAATAATAGCGGTAAAACAAAACCCTTGTAAGCCTGGTTCTTTAAGTTTAATTCTGTACCATATATTCTCTCAAAGTTTATGCCTTCACTTTTTCTCTGCATCCCACTGTGCCATTGTGTAATACCCATGGCGCATTCAATTTTTGTTTTCCTTTTTCGCCTTATTTTACCCAAATCGCCCTTGATGATGACTTGATGCAAGTACAAGTCAATTATTCATAATATTGAGGCAATTTGTTTTGCATTTACTTGACATTAAATATAATGATGGCCAACTATCGGATTTTGACCACGGTAGCCAAATTGGATGGATGGCTGGCTGGTTGAATGAATGACTTGTTAATTTCAAGTGTTTTTTTGGACCAAAGCAAAGTGAGTGTGAGTGAGTTAGTGGTTCACCTTCTGAAGGCAATAACTTTAAATCGATGTGGTGGCTGGCGAAGTACGCAATACAATTATCTCATTATGTGATGATGTTTTGGATTTTTTTTTCAAAAACTTTCTTCATTCAAGGTAAAGAAAATTTTAATGAAGTGGTAGTGAAAAAAAAAATAATACAACATAAAATAAAAATTTTAAACTTTCAACTAAAGATTGCTGCTTGCACAGTTAAAAAAAAAACTAAAAACACAAAAGGAACATGGTTGTAGGTAAAAGTTTGTTTAGCCTTAATGATTATGTCTCGTATTCAACTTGCTTCCCCTTCACTACCCCCTGCACCAAACTCTTATAAACTCCAAGTCATACTGCATTTCTTTGCCTTGGGCTTTAAGCCATACTTAACACATGATACAATGACTGTGGTATGTTAATGAGTCGCCATTTGTCATACAAGCCTGAAGTAGGAGTATCCTCTTTCTCTGTTTCTTTGGTAGAAGGCGTTGCGTGGTCTGCTGGGATGCTTTTGAGGGTAGTCGAAATGTAAGTGTCTTAACTAACTATTTATTTGTAGCCCATTTGATTAACTGCCAACAAAACTCACACATTTTGCTGTTTGATAATCTTGCTAGCTAGCCTTGTTTTTCGTTCTCTTTTTGGTCTAACTCTCTGTCTGTCTAGCCTTTAATGCCATCTGCCAGGGGCTACAGCACTCACGTGTTGTTGAACAGCAGCGATTCTATGCTGAACGGATTGCTGCGTCTTATGCTGATGGGTGAGGTCTGCTGGTGATTCGGCGAGGGCGATGAGGATGATGAGGAGGTGTTTTGCAATTTGATCTGGAAGTTGGTGGCTCTTCCGGGAAACAGGAACGGTTTGACATCACAACCTTCATTGCCATTGGCCATATGCATGTGCATTTGATGATTGCTGTTGTTATCATCCTCCCGCCCAGCATCTAGGCCGCCACCATTGGACATGGGACTGCCCAGGCCATTGGGACTGCCGCTGGGCGAATAGCTGTTGTTGGCCAGATCACTGCCACGCGGACTGCGAAAATCGAAATCATCACATTCATCATCGCTTTCGGTGCCACCCACCACATCGATTTGTATGCTATCATCTTCGAGATCAGAATCGGAAAAGGTGCCATTCGCCTTGTGCTGTGATATGTATTCGGCCTTGAGGGCCTCCAAATCGACGGTAATGCCTTTGGCTTGTAACTTGCGGGCTTGTCGATCAATGGCCTTGGCAAGTTTCTTTCGCCGGCGGGCTCTGCAATTAGGAAAAGAAAAGAGAAAGCGGGGGAAAAAGTTAGAAATTTGTTCAAAATTATTGAAGAAACAGAATATCAAAAATATAGAAAAAAATTCGAATTCGGTTGTGCTGACGAAAATTCGACATTGCCGATTTTTTTTCTCTCCTCTCTCTCTCCCTGTTTTTTTTTCTTCTTCTTCTTCCCTTACCTTTCTTTAGCTTTCAGTTCATTGGGCGGGATTGGTTCACCAGAGCAGGTCTGTGGCTGTGCATTATGGGCAGGTCTTCCAGGTCCTTTTTTGGTATGCTCGCGTTTTCTAACTTTGGCACGTCGATTCTGGAACCATACCTATCTGAAACAAAGCGTATAATATTAGAAAACTATCAGGAGAAAAATTTGTACACTGTAAGAAATAAGCCAAAAATTCTGAAATAATTGGTTGGTGGAAGTGAAATTTCGAAAAAATTCGTTCGGGCGCTTCATTAGTTTGGTCACAAAAACAATTTCATTTGGTTGTTGGATTAATAAGCTTAGATCAATGAGTTTTCATTTCTTGCCTCTATTTCAAAAAGAAAAGCAAAGCAACAAAAACTCTTTAAAAAATCTCAGCAATCTGCAAAGATCGCAATTTCGGCCTTTGTCAGGGACCTCATCAGCTTGCTATGCCACCAAAAGTTTATATGCTTCCACCCACTCACTAATTAGTGAGCAAAGCAACAAAGCAAAGCAACAAAAACTGTTTAAAGAGTCTTAACAGTTGTGGTGTGTTAAATGTATTGGGGGCAGACTGCAAAGATAGCGATTTCGGACTTTGCCAGGGACCTCATCAGCTTGCTAACCAAATGCATATTAGCCCATGAACATGCCATTAAGGAACAGGGGCAAACTTCTCACATATCAATGAGTACTGCCCGATTCAAGTTTAAGCTCAATGATAAGGGGCCTCCTTTTTATAGCCGAGTCCGAACGGCGTCCCGTAGTGCGACACTTCTTTATGGAGAAGTTTTACATGGCCGCCATACCAAATGGTACAGTACCTCCAAAATGTCGCCAGCATAAGGAGGGGATAACCACCGCTGAAAATTCTCATGATGTTTTCATCAGAATTCGAACCCAGGCGTTCAGTGTCATGCTAACCTCTGCGCTACGGTGGCCTCCGATGGTCGCTATGCCACTCACGCATTGGTGAGCAGTGCAAAGGCGGGTCCGTGGGCGATGCTGAATTTGCAACCTTTTGAGGTATGTATTCGGGGCTGTGCCGCTAAGCTAGCGCTTTGTTGGGGGGAACTTGACATGCTAAGAGAAGGCGGATATGCTCTAGAGCGATGGATGCAGCAGGTAGGCTGAGGAGGCTCTCAGACTACCAGTCGCCGAGACTGATTCGGGAGGAATTGTTCCAGATTCACTTCCCGCAAAGAGAGAGTAAGAGGCGGATGCTGTGTTTGTGTGGAATGAGACCCCGGTCTTCACTGGTGGCTCCAGGATGGGGTCAGGGAATGGACTGGGGGTTTTAGTCGCAGGCACTCGATATCGGTATGTCAGTTAGACTGCCAAACGAGTGCACGAACTTTTAGGCAGAGTTCTGAGCCAATACGTTGGCCTCAATGGATATCCAGAGGATGTAGACAGTATGGCGGCCCTCAAGGCCTTGAGTTCGAAGTGAGTGGCGGAGTGTTGAGGGGCCCTGAACGGGATTTTGGCGCATGACGTTGTGTTGGCCTGGGTTCCCGGACACATTAGTGTTCTGAGATAGGAGAAGGCGAACGTGTATGCAAGAAGGGGATCCTCCACACCAAGCAGACCTGAGGCCGGGCTTCCACATTTGCCGAACTACTGAACATTGTTGAGGAGATGGCTACCGCGGAAGCGGTGGCGAGGTGGCAGTCGGTGGATGGATGTTGGGTACTCTGGCCAGCTGTTGACTGGAAGAGGAGGAGAGAGTTGCTGGTCCTTGATAAAGGATCTCTGCGATAGGCCATATGATCGCACGCATAGCAGTCCCGCACAACGACTACTGTGGACCACGTCTTGATGAGAATGATGAGGAGACGATCGACCACCTGTTCTGCTAATGCCCGGTACTACAGGGACACAGGCTTTGCTTCCTAGGGAGGCTGTTCTCCACGGTCGGTCTTCCACATTTGCCGAACTACTGAACATTGTAGAGGAGATCGCTAGTACAGAGGCGGCGGCGAGGTGGCAGTCTGTGTCGGATTGCCAGGACACTCTGGCCAGCTGTTGACCGGAAGAGGAGGAGGGAATTGCTGGTCCTTGATAAGGCCATATGGCCGCGCACATAGAAGTTACTCTGCGATAGGCCATATGGCCGCGCACATAGAAGTTACGCACAACGACTACTGTGGACCACGTCTTGATGAGAATGATGAGGAGACGATCGACCACCTGCTCTGCTAATGCCCGGTACTACAGGGACACAGGCTTTCCTTCCTAGGGAGGCGGTTCTTCTCCGATCTTCATCTTTAACACGCTGTCATGTATGCGCCGACGCGAAGCACCAACGCTTGGCACTTGGCGAGTGTATACTTGAGTGAGTTGGGCTTACGCTTCGTGGAAGCCCTTGCGTGGTATCGTGATAGATAGGCGCTTGCTCTCTATTCTACTCCCATATTTGTTGTATTTTTCAACACTCGTCATCTCCGTGTCTCCCCTTCGCCTCGGAGCGGGAGGCATTATATTTTATCAGCATAATTATTCACCAAGGGAGGCCACCGTAGGGGAGAGGTTAGCATGTCCGCCTATGACGCTAAACGTCTGGGTTCAAATCCTGGCGAGACCATCAGAAAAAAATTTTCAGCAGTGGTGTTCCCCTCCTAGGTTAGGTTGCGTAAGGGTGGCAGTCCTTTACAGACTCACTTAGACAATTTTAAGTCCATTGTGATGCCACACTAGCGACAGACCAAGGCTTCTGGCGGGAATTGAACTCACGACCCCTGCATTGGTAATCCAAGCACGCTACCTACTCGGCTACCGGGGGCCCCCGTTCCCCTCCTAATGCTGGCAACATTTGTGAGCTTCTATGCCATATTAAAAAGTTCTCTCCAAAGAGGCGCCGTACCCCTAAACTTGATATATTTACCGATAAAGGCAATATGGGGCTCAAATGAGCTGGTAGAGCACGAATATGTTATTGATTTTCGGGGTTTAGTAACTGAGTTGACACCCCACCTCCAAAACACCACCGAACCGGACATATTTACCAACCATGACAATATGGTACCGAGTTATTTTAAAGTAGAGCAGGAATATGGTATCCACATTCAGGGCGAAATGACTGAGGAGCCATTCAACCGCCGGAATACCCCGAAATATCCAAATCGTTGGTTTTATTAACCGTTCAATACAGGGCTCAAATAAAAGATATTAGAGATTGAAAGGAGTTGCAGCGGAGCGAGACCGTTCCAGCTAGACTTTCATATAAAAATCAATTTTGTGCTTGTTTGTCGGTTTGTTTGTTAGTTCCGTATTGTCCTGAACCGATTACCTTGAAATTTTCACAGATTATGTAGATTGTTGGACTGGAAATAAACATAGGCTATATAATTTTTTGATATCGTAAGGGGGGCGGACTCTCCCCCTTACCCCAAAAGCACTACCCAACAATTAAAGCGTACCGTTCGGGACAATATTGGACTCAAATGAAAGCTATTCAGCGGTAGAGTACGAATTTCATATTAAAAATTGAGTCCAAATAACTTGGGGGCCGCCCCAATCCCAAAACCACCCAAAATAGGTTTATTGGACGATCATGACAATATGGGACTCAAATGAAAGGTATTCGGGAGTAGATTGCGAATATGAGCAGTAGGGAGGGACAGGCTTTATAATTTGTTAATATCGGAAGATGGCAGGCCATTTTTTGGGGTAACGGGGGACCCCAAAAACTCCACCCAAAATCAAAAGTGTACCGATAATGACAATATGGGTATCATACAAGAGCTATTGAAGAGAAGAATGCGAATATGGTATTAAAAATTGGGTCCAAGTACCCAGGAAGTTGCCCAAACCCCAAAACTCCTCCAAATAGACAAATTGAACGTTCATATCAAAATGGGGCTTAAATGAAAGGTATTCGGGAGTAGATTACGAATCTGGCTTACAAAATCAGATCGAAGTATAAGAGGTCCACTTCGCTTCGATATCCACATTCAGCGCGAAGAGTCCCCAGCCTAAAAAGATATTAGACTGTTAAAGAAGGAGGTACTTGTCGGTTCGGCAGGTAGCTCCCATATAAACCGATCTTCCAATTTAACTTCTTGAGTCCCTGGAAGCAGCAATTTTTGTCCGCTTGGGCTAAAATTTTGCACATAGTGTTCTGTTATGACTTCCAACAACTGTGCCAAGTACGGTCCAAATCGGCCTATAACCTGTTATGGCTCCCATATAAACCGAACTTTCGATTAGACTTATTCGGTTACTAGAAGCTTTAATTTTTGCTGGTTTGACAGTGGTTTGGTATGTAGAATAAACAAATTATGCCCTTCAGCTAAATTTATTTTGCATAATTTTTTTACCAGAATCCATGGTAGTGGATTATCTCCCTTATCTGCCATTAACTCCCTTCATTTAAAACTAAACTTACCGCAACACGACTCTCCTTCAAATCCAAACGCATGGCCAAAGCCTCACGCATAAATATATCCGGATAATGGCTGGCTGAGAAGGCTCGTTCCAATTCCTCTAACTGCCATGAATTGAAGTTGGTGCGTGAACGTCGACGTTTGGCAGCACTGCTTTCATCATCGCCGTCGGCTGAGAAACCTGCAAAAATAAAAACCAAAAAATATAAAAATTAATAACTCTATAACACCATAGTTTGGGTATACGAGTATGCCAAGGGAAGGCGACAGAGGCAAGCACAAGGGGGTGATAACAAAAACATATTCATTTTAATTAAATATAATCAAAACTATTAGGCTGCTAGCCCCAGGAGCTATCCCCCATCTCTGGCTCCATAAATACAGAACAACTAACAGGAAAAATTCCCATATCGAGTGAACAGATGGCCCAAAAACTACAAAACTCAATTAATAACCTGAACCACAAATTGTTGCAACGCCAACAACAACAATAACAATTCATTAATTTACATATCAAACATTGCCCTCTAGTCAGTCAGCCATCCAGCTATTTGTCCCTTTGGAACCCATTTGCTGTGTGGGAGTTGGGGCAAGTGGCCCACTTGCACACACACACACACACACACATTTATTTTGATTTTAATTACGCTCAACAGCAAGCGGCAACATAGCCATAACCAGCTGCTAGGCAGTCAGGCCAAAACATTCGCTCATTCACTCGACAATAATAAATATTCATAATCATATATTTCAATTATCTACATTAGGGTGGCTTGTAGCCGCCAGGGGTATGGAAATGCAACCAACGATTTTTATGCCACACCAATAGATTAGCCATTGTGAGTGCGAATGCCTGATTCCATGGCAAACGAACGTTTAGTTGTTGTGGCTTTTATTGTTTGCTTTTGGTAACAACAAACATGGCAACAACATTTTAATTACATAGCACTTTGTTTTACGCACCATTGTAAATGGCAGATGAGGGGGTGGGGCCTACATAACCTTTATGGCCTGGTCGAGTAAAATGGGCAGTATAGAAAGTTGCTTGACTGCCGTACATATTCCCTAAATCCCTATTTCTCTAAGGCAGGAGGCCTACAACTGAAGCGATGGGACAAATATTGAGAGAGGGGATGATAATAAATGAAAGTTTTAATTATTTTGGTTTGCGGGTTTGGAATAAATCATATTGGTCAAAAAATGGATGTAAACGAAAATTATGAATAATTTTAAATTTCAGTATAGACGAAGGTAAAAAATCTGTCTAATCGTTAAGGTGCTATCAAACAAAATGTATGGTCTGGATACAGAAAGTGACAGATATGTCACTTTCTGTAGAAGAAGGATGTCGAAGGGCCCAATGCAACTCACTGTTCCAAATTTCGGCCAAATCGGAAATAAATGCGCCTTTCATGGGCGTAAGACCTTCAAATGAGAGATCGGTTTATATGGCAGCTATATCCAAATCTGAACTGATCTGGGCCAAATTGAAGATGTATGTCGAAGGGCCTAACACAACTCACTGTCCCACATATTGGCGAAATCGGACAATAAATGCGCCTTTAATGGGTTCAAAATCTTAAATCGAGAGATGGGTCTATATGGCAACTATATCCAAATCTGAACCGATCTGAGCCAAATTGCAGAAAGATGTCAAGGGGCCTAACACAAATCAATGTCCCAACTTCGGCGAAATGGCACAATAAATGCGCCTTCTAAAGGTCCAAGACCTTAAATCGAGAGATTGTTTTAAATGGCAGCCATATCCAAATCTGGACAGATCTGGGCCAAATTGATGCAGGATGTCGAAGGGCCTAACACAACTCACTGTCCTAAATTTTCGCGACATCGGGCAATAAGTGCGCCTTTTATGGGCCTAAGACCCTAAATCGGAGGATCGGTCTATATGGCAGCTATATCCAAATCTGAACTGATCTGGGCCAAATTAAAGAAGGATGTCGAAGGGCTCAACACAACTCACTGTTCCAAATTTTGGCAAAATCGGTCAATAAATGCACCTTTTATGGGCCCAAGACCTTAAATCGAGAGATCGGTCTATATGGCAGCTATATCCAAATCTGGGCCGATCTAAGCCAAATTGAAGAAGAATATCAAAGGACATAACTCAACTCACTGTCCCAATCTTCAGCACAATCGGGTAAAAAATGTGTCTTTTATGGGCCTAAGACCTTAAATCGGCGGATAGGTCTATATGACAGCTATATCCAAATTTGGACTGATCTGGGCCAAGTTGAAGAAGGACATCGAAGGGCCTAACACAACTCACTGTCCCAAATTTCAGCAAAATTGGATAATAAATGTGGCTTTTATGGGCCTAAGACCCTTAATCGGCGGATCGGTCTATATGGCAGCTATATCCAAATCTGGACCTATCTAAGCCAAATTGAAGAAGGATGTCGAAGGGTTTAACACAACTCACTGTCCCAAATTTTGGCAAAATCGGATAATAAATGTGCGTTTAATGAGTCCAAAATCATAAATCGAGAGATCGTTCTATATGGCAGCTATATCCAAATCTGAACTGATCTGGGCCAAATTGAAGAAGGATGTCGAAGGACCTTACACAACTCACTGTCTCAAATTTTGGCAAACTCGGACAATAAATGCGCTGTTCATGGGCGCAAGACCTCAAATCGAGAGATCGGTCTATATGGCAGCTATATCCAAATCTGGGCCGATCTAAGCCAAATTGAAGAAGAATATCAAAGGACATAACACAACTCACTGTCCCAGTCTTCAGCACAATCGGATAAAAAATGTGTCTTTTATGGGCCCAAGACCTTAAATCGAGAGATCGGTCTATATGGCAGCTATATCCAAATCTGATCCGATCTGGGCCATATTGAAGAAGGATGTCGAAGGGCATAACACAACTCACTGTCCCAATCTTCAGCACAATCGGATAAAAAATGTGTCTTTTATGGGCCTAAGACCCTAAATCGGCGGATCGGTCTATACGGCAGCTATATCCAAATCTGGACCGATCTGGACCAAATTGAAGAAGAATGTCGAAAGGCCTAACACAAATCACTGTCCAAAATTTCAGCAAAATCGGATATTGGGCTTTTGGAATGGGCGGAATGACAAAATGAATATACCCCCATCCTTCCAGTGGAGAGCAGTGGAGCGGGCCTGGTTCAGCTTGTTTTCTATGAAAAACCAAGCAAAAGCGTGCTTTCGTTAGTCGGGTCGAATTTTATATAACCTCCACCATGGATTTGAGACGAGGCATACTTGATTTGGATTTAGGTAACCATAGTAGAAGTCATTGTGCAAAATTTCACCCAAATCAAATAAGAATTCCGCCCTATAAGGAGATGGTCAAGAAGTAAAATCGGGAGATCGGTTTATATGGGAGCTATATCAGGTTATGGACGGATTAAGACCATATCTGGTACCTAAAGGGTGATTTTTTTGAGGTTAGGATTTTCATGTATTAGTATTTGACAGATCACGTGGGATTTCAGACATGGTGTCAAAGAGAAAGATGCTCAGTATGCTTTGACATTTCATCATGAATAGACTTACTAACGAGCAACGCTTGCAAATCATTGAATTTTATTACCAAAATCAGTGTTCGGTTCGAAATGTGTTCATTCACCGTAACGTTGCGTCCAACAGCATCTTTGAAAAAATACGGTCCAATGATTCCACCAGCGTACAAACCACACCAAACAGTGCATTTTTCGGGATGCATGGAAGTTCTTGAACGGCTTCTGGTTGCTCTTCACTCCAAATGCGGCAATTTTGCTTATTTACGTAGCCATTCAACCAGAAATGAGCCTCATCGCTGAACAAAATTTGTCAAAATTTGAACACATTTCGAACCGAACACTGATTTTGGTAATAAAATTCAATGATTTGCAAGCGTTGCTCGTTAGTAAGTCTATTCATGATGAAATGTCAAAGCATACTGAGCATCTTTCTCTTTGACACCATGTCTGAAATCCCACGTGATCTGTCAAATACTAATGCATGAAAATCCTAACATCAAAAAAATCACCCTTTATATTGAAGGTCATAGGAGAAGGCGTTGTGCAAAATTTCTGTCAAATCAGATAAGAATTGTGTTCTATAGGGGAAGTAAGATTAGTAGTAAAATCGGGAGATCGGAAGTTCGGTTTATATGGGAGCTATAGCAGGTTTTAGACCGACTCAGGCCATACTGTGTATAATTTCAGCCAAATCGAAAAAGAATTGCGCCCTCACGAGGCTCAAGAAATGTATTCGGGATATTGGTTTATAGGGGACCTATATCGGATTTTGGACCGATTCAAATCATATTTAGCACAACTATTGAACGTCATAGTACAAAATTTCAAAATTTCTTATCCAAATCGGTTAAGAATTGCGCCCTCTAGAGGTTCAAGATGTCACGAATCGAGTTCGGTTTATATGGGGCTATTTCAAAGTATGGACTGATATGGTCCTTTTACAAACCTAACCGAGGTTTGACTCAAGAAGTCAAGATTCGAGATCGGTTTATATGGGAGCTATTTGAAAACATCTACTGATATGGGCCATTTAGAACTCTAACCGACCTACTCTAGTAATATTTGTGCAAAATTTCAAGCGCCTAGCTTTACTCCTTCGAAAGTTAGTGTGTTTTCGACAGCTAGACAAACAGACAGACAGACGGACATCGATTTAAAACGTCATGACGATCAAGAATATATGTACTTTATGAGGTCTTAAATCAATACTTGGATGTGCTACAAATGGAATGACGAAGTTAGTATTCCTCCATCCTATGGTGGAGGGCATAAAAATCAGCGAAATTTTCTTTAACATGAAAATTTCAGACGCTGAAGTAAAAGTTGTGAAAGTTTCTAACGAAAAGTGATAAAATCATTCATGTCTATGGGGGCAATTGATTTAACTTAAACTTAGATTTAAAGCTTAATCTATTAGATTTAAAGCAAAATCTAATATTAAATAGCTTTGTTTTATTTGAGAATTTTTATTGACCACCAAACAATGGCTAGAAACCACCACCAATAAAACTTCTCGATTTATTTAAATTCCATTTAGTTGACCAAACCTATCGCTGCAACATCATAAACTCCATTATTAGACTTTTTTTTCTATAAAAAATGGAGCAGTGCCTTGAAAAAAGCTCGAAGACGAAACCAACTCATGCTAATAAAGTCATTAGCGATATTTAAATATGTATAGACTATAATTTTAATTTCAAAATAAATGCTTCTGGCAAAAATAACAGCCTGGAATTAAAATGAAGTGGGTTTAACCTGTAGCAGGTCTAACAGGCAAAGTAGCAGCAAAAACAGAAAGACATGTAAGTAGTCAATGAAAGCAAGCAAGGACGAATTGGTGATACACTACATGATTTAAAGAAAATATGCAAGGTGAAGGAAATCAAACGTTTGAAAAAAATACCCACCAACATAGGATAGGGGTATACTAATCTAGTCATTCCGCTTGTAACACCTCGAAATATTGATCTAGGACCCCATAATGAGTGTATATATTATTGATCGTCTCGAAATTCTGGTTCGAACTAGCAATATCCGTCCGTCCGTCTGTCCGTCGAAATCACGATAACGGTCGAAATCATAAAGCTACCCGCTTGAATCTTTGCAAAGAAACCTAATATTGACATAGGTCGTTAGAGATTGCAAATGGGCCATATCGGTTCAGATTTTGACATAGCTCCCATATAAATCGACCTCCCGATTTGAGATCTTGAGCCCCTGGAAGCCTCACCTATCATCCAATTAGGCTGAAATTATTCATGTAGTGTTCGGTTCTGACTTCCAACAACTGTGCCAAGTACGGTTAAAATGGGTCAAGAACCTGATTAAGCTCCCATATAAACCATTCTCCCGACTTGAATTCTTGAAGACGCAATTTTTGTCCGATTTGGCTGAAATTTTGCACATAGTGTTTTGCACAAAGAACCTGATATAGCTCCCATATAAACCGATCTCCCGATTTGATTTCTTGAGTCCTTACAGACCGCAATTTTTATCCGATTTGGCTGAAATTTTGCATTTAGTGATCTGTTATGACTCTCAACAACTGTGCCAAGTACAGTTCATGTCGGTCTATAACCAGATAAAGATCTAGGCTCTAGGAGTGAAAATCGGGCGACATATATTGGGTTGCCCAAAAAGTAATTGCGGATTTTTCATATAGTCGGCGTTGACAAATTTTTTCACAGCTTGTGACTCTGTAATTGCATTCTTTCTTCTGTCAGTTATCAACTGTTACTTTTAGCTTGCTTTAGAAAAAAAGTGTAAAAAAAGTATATTTGATTAAAGTTCATTCTAAGTTTTATTAAAAAGGCATTCACTTTCTTTTAAAAAATCCGCAATTACTTTTTGGGCAACCCAATATATATGAGAGCTATATCTAAATCCCAACCGATTTTCATGAAATTCACCATTTATGTCGAGAGTGAAGAGAATATCCTTCCTGCCAAATTTTAAGAAAATCGGTAAACAAATGACCATTTTATTGCAATATTACTGCAAATCGGACGAACATATATATGGGAGCTATATCTAAATCTGAACCGATTTCGACCAAACTTTATAGATATTGTGGAAGTCGTCGAGGAGAGCGTTGTTAAAAATTTTGGCAAGATTGGTCAATAAATGCGCTTGCAGTGGCTCTAGGAGTGCAAATCGGGCGATATATATCTATGAGAGCTATATATAAATCTGAACCGATTTCTATGAAATTCACCGGTAATATTAAGAGTTAAAGGAAAATCCTTCCTGCCAAATTTCGAGAAAATCGGTTAACAAATGGTCATTTTATTGTATTATTACTGCAAATCGGACGAACATATATATGGGATCTATTTTCAAATCTGAACCGATTTCCCCCAATTTCAATAGGCTTCGTATCTAGGCCGAAAAATATGCCTGTACCAAATTGTAAGACGATCAAATGAAAATTGCGACCTGTACTTTGTATACAAATTTACATGGACAGACAGACGGACATAGCTAAATCGAATCAGAAAGTTATTCTGAGTCAATCGGTATACTTATCATTGGGTCCAACTCTCTTCCTTCTGGGTGTTACAAACAAATGCACTAAGTTATAGTACAGGATATTATACACAGCACTGGTGTAGGGTATAAAAATGATATTCCTCTTTTTTTCTCACGAATTAAAGACAAATTCACTCATCTCATAGAAGCTGTCCAATATATATTTCTCATCAAACTCCCTATCTTCAAGGCGTTACATACAATTCCTCTAAATTATAACAACCTTTGATCCCAAGTAGTGTAACGAATAATTACGCATGTAAAATCCTCCATCTAAAAGGGGGTGTAATGGGCAAATAATCGTGTTTTCCTCTAGCTTGATAAATAAAACCCGGAATCCTCAACCACTAAACTCAGCAAAAAAACGACCAACATATCCTTTTCCCAAGTTGCCCATTTACCTTTGTAACTCCCCCTCCAAAAAAAAAAGCAAACACGAATGCATTTTTGCTCATAAAGGAGTATACTTTGATTGCACTTCATTGCCGGTTGCAGCGATACTCGGTAGTAATGCAAATCATAGACCTGCCATTGGTGGTAGACATGCATCATCATAAAATATAATTTCTAACATTAGCAGTATAGCCTACAATGCATTCCTCCATGAGCTATGTGGGATGGTGGGTCGTGGTTGCATTGCATTGCATTATTTGCGCCTGGGTCATGGATGTGCAATGAATCTACAACGAGCAGCCAAGGTAATTGAAATTTATTATGATTATGTTTTAAATGATGAAATGCACCATAAGGAATCAGCAGTTGCATAATGGATTGCAAATTAAAGAGGTGGTGTATGAAGAAGCAAATGTGAAAAATTTGCTGGTGAGGTTACAGATTTAGAAGAGGATCGAGAATTTAATAAGATTTTGTCAAATTTTCGACAGAAATCTACTTCCTGGCGAAAGGTTTCCATAGGAGTACAATTTTGACATACCTACCCATAAAAATAAAATTGTTCAAAAAATTTGGATTTTTAAAAAATTAAAAAATATTTTTATAGCCACCACAATAGGATGGGGGTATACCAATCTAGTCATTCCCTTGTAACACCTCGTTACACCCCCATAAAGTACATATATTCTAGATCATCTCGACGTTCTGAGTCGGTTTAGCCATGTCCGTCCGTCTGTCGAAATCACGATAACGGTCGAACGCGTAAAGCTAGCCGCTTGGAATTTTCACATATACCTAATATTGATGTAGTTCGTTGGGAATTCCAAATGGACCATATCGGTGCAGATTTACATATAGCTCCCCTATAAACAGATTTCCCGATTTGACTTCATGAGAATCTGGAAGCCTCAATTTTTGTCCGATTATGCTGTAATTTTGCATGTGGTGTTCCGTTATGACTCCTAATGACTGTGCCAAATACGGTCCGAATCGGTCTATAACCTGATATAGCTCCCATATAAACCGATCTCCCGATTTGGCTTCTTGAGTCCTTACAAACCCCAACTTTTGTCCGATTTGGTTGAAATTGAGCATGTAGAGTTCTATTATGACTCTCAACAACTGTGCTTAGTAAGATCCGAATCGGTCTATAACCAAATATAGCTCCCATATAAACCGATCTCCAGATTTGATTTCTTGAGCCCTTTCAAGCCGCAATTTGTGTCCGATTTAGCTGAAATTTTGCCTGTAGTGTACCGTTATGACCTCCAACATCTGTGCCAAGTACGGTCCAAATCGGTCTATAACCAGATATAGCTCCCATATAAACCGATTTCCCGATTTGATTTCTTGAGCCCTTTCAAGCCGCAATTTGTGTCCGATTTAGCTGAAATTTTGCATGAAGTGTTCTGTTATGACTCTCAACAAACTGTGCCAAGTACGGTCTAAAGCGGTCTATAACCAGATACACCTCCCATATAAACCGATCTCCCGATTTGATTCTTGAGCCCTTACAAGCCGCAATTTTTGTTCAATTTGGCTGGAATTTTGCATGCGGTGTTCTGCTATGACTTCAAAAAACTGTCAAATACGGTCCAAATCGGTCTAGCCCCTGGAAGTCGCAATTTTTTGGCTGAAATTTTGCATGAAGTGTTCTGTTATGACTCTCAACCAAGTATGGTTCATATCGGTCTGTAACCTGATATAGCTCCCGCATAAACCGATCCACCGATTTGACTTCTTGAGCCCCTGCCAAGTACGGTATATAACCAGATATAGCTCTTATATAAACCGATCTCCCTTTGACTTCTTGAGCCCCTGGAAGTCCCAATTTTTGTCTGATTTGGCTGATGCTACTAACTCGGCTACCGAAGCGCCCAAGAAAAGAAACCAGGGGGCTCTTCAACAAGTCGAAAAGGGAGAACACGACTAAGGGAAGGGACGAATATCTTGGGCAAGTTCAAGAAGGCGACGAGTATAGGGAAGAGGAGTTCCTGGGCCAAATTCTGTGTAGAATTAGAAGCTCTCTGAAGTGAGAAGACGAAACTCACAACGAAACCAACCAGGAGAAGGTGATATTGATAGAAAAACATTTTCCAGGCAGTCAGAAATAGATTGGCGATCAGAACATCTTTATACCCACAAGAACTGAATCCATGAATGACATCATCAGTAAAGTCGTTGATGAGGAGAATATAGTTAGGGCGATTGGCACCTTCCAGCCGTTTAAATCGGCTGGACCAAACGGAATAAACCCAAAGCTGCTGCAAGAGTCCCTTGCAGTCACTCGGCCATGTATGTGAGGGCTTTCAGGCGAGCCTGGCATATCAAGGGTTTTGAGGGTGGTATTTATCGGGGAAAATAAACTACAGTACTGCGAAGGATTATAGGCCAATCAGTCTATCTATGAAGGGGGGAGGGACTGATACCGGCGAATTTCATTAGGGCACAACATGCTTACCTCAAAAGCAGGTCGGTGGAGACGGCCCTATATGAAGTGGCACGAAAGGTCGAGATATCTCTCCAATAAAAGAATTACACCTCCCTCAATATTGAGGGTGAATTTAACAAAGTAGAGATAGGGTGGATAGTCCCTGACTTGGACTGCGAGCAGATCCAGCCGAGCGTCTCCCGGTGGACGAATACTATGCTTCACAGTAGGATAATCAATGCCGACTTGGGGAGAAAGTGTGGTCAGAAAGCCATTGAAAAGGGGCACGTGTGAGGTGTGTTCACGCTGATTCTATGGAACCTGGGGATAAACGAAGTCCTATTTCAGCGGCAATGACGTGAAACTTATCGCTGTGAGCACCACACTGGCTATAACCAGGATTTTAGAGGCCCCTTCCGCGTGTTGTTCATAGCTGTCACGAGAAGCTTAGTTGCTAGCCACCGGACACATCCAAAGGTTGCGGATGGTGGAATGCTCCACACGGAGTAGTTGCAATGACAGTCGCGGACAATCAGCGGTATCGAGCGGAGAGTCTTAGTGAGAGGCCGGGCGGCACTGGATCCTGCATAAATACTGAAAGCCAATGATGCTCGATATGAGAAGGCGAGTTATGGGCACTTTAAATAATCAATTGTTCCCTCGACGATCGATCCTTTGGACCGGAACGCGCTTCCTCACCTACAGGAGCTTGAAGATAATCGCCATCTCCACGTGCAAATTTGCCTACAATAACAGCAACAAGTCGCTCTAGTGATTTGAGGCAGATTTCTGTCGACCATCAGCGCGAAGGACACTGTGTAGGCTTTCGGGATAGGCTACAACAAATGTTCTGAGGACCAACCCAAGGAAGACGGAGCTGGTGCTCTTCTCTTGGAGATATAAGATAATCGATTTCAGACTCTCGTCTTTGGACTAGACCACTCTGCAGTTGTCAAAGAAGGCGAAATAACATGACCTAGTCCTCGTTTCGAAACTGTAAAGGAAGACGGAGGAAAGGTGCCAAAAGGCGATGTACGCCTTCTAGTAAGGCAGAAAATCAATACTGTATGAACACGATCATTGTAAGACCAGTGCTGACATATGGAGCACTGGTATGGTGGAAGGCTTCGGAAAAGAGCACATGGACCAAGTAACTTCGAATGGTACAGAGACTGGCCTACTTCGGAATCCTGGGGGCGTTAAGATTTACATCGCAGTCGGGTCTGCAGGCGATGATGAATCTACAAACTGTTGAGGCATATATTCGGGTCTGTGCCGCTTAGGTAGCGCTTAGGCTGAGAGAACTTGGCATACTGAGAGAACTTGGCATGCTGAGAGAAGGCGGACATGGCCACTGACCGTTCTGGAGGCCATGGATGCAGGAGGTAGTCTGAAGAGAATCTCAGACTACCTGTCACCATAACCGATTCAGGGAAAATTTTACCGGATTTGCTTTTCCGGAAGGGGGTAGTGGAAGGCGGATGTCGTGTTTGAGTTGTATGAGGCCTCGGCCTTCACAGAAGGCTCCACGATGGAGTCAGGGACGGTACTGGAGGTTTACTTGGAGACACTCCACATCGGTAAGTTAGTTAAACTGTCGGACGAGAGCACAGTTTTTCAGGCAGAGTTATGTGCCATATGGTTGGGCGCAAAGCAAATCGAAAAGATGGGCCTGCCACCTTCGAAACTCAGGATATATGTGGACAGTATGGCGGATCTAAGGCCTTGAATTCAAGAACGATCAGGTCAAAATACGGTGCAGAGTGTATTGGGGGGCCCTGAAAGGGCTCCTGGCTCATGACGTTGTGTTGGCCAGGAGAAAATCCCCAAGGCAAGTGGTCGGTCCTTTGTCGAACTACTGAACATACATGTGCGGAGGCGCTGGCGAGGTGCGAGTCTGTGGAGGTGGGAGTCTTTTGGATTACCAGAACACTCTGCCTATCTGTTGTTTGGAAGAGATCGAGGGAGCTGCAGGCACTTGGTAAGTAGTCAGTGAGTACGATTACAGGAGTCATAACCCGACTTTGTGCGATAGGCCATATGATTGTGCGCATGGGAGACCCGCACCACAACGGCTACTCTGGACGATGTATTGAAGAGGAGAAGATTGAGCACCAGATATGCTCATACCCAGGTCTACAGGGGCCTAGGCTTCCCATCCTCCGATTCCTCTTCGATCTCGACGAACTTGCAGATGTGTCTCTGGGGAGTCTCCTAAGATACATGGATAAAACGTGTTTGATTGGACGACGGATGCGCTGAGATCTACAACACGCAAAGCAGACACGGAGCCCCAATGCTTGACACTTGACGAGTGAATATACTAAGTATCAGGATAAGGAATATTTTCGTCCTTGAAATATTGAAACATTGAGTTCTGGACACTCTTAGCACTGTCTGACCTTGGTCCATAGTAGAGTTTAATGATCCCAACAAAGAATCCACGCAGGCGGGAGAAGGTTCACAACCCCTACAGTGTGGACCTGATCTGGCCTGGAGTTACTCCGACCACACCCTGACAAAATAAAATATCAAATGATTGGCATTGGAAAAAATTTTTGGCCAAGTAATTGTCTCAGATCAACGTAGCCAAAACCCCACATGGATAGTATCTAAGAAATGTTATAAAGGCTGCTGATTTAAAGTCTTTGTTTATTTAGCGCCTGCCGGAATTTTTCTTTGAGAAATGAAACCTTTCCAGAAAAACTGTCAAATGATTATTAACCTGTGTTCTAACATGACAATATGTCGCTCCAAATAACTTCAACATATTTGATATACCACTGTGCTAGTTTTAGTCTGGCAATGGTGCTGTTGCATATTATGCCAAACATGCAACATAATCGAGTTTTTTACTTTCTTTTCTACCTATAGGAACCTACATTTAGAACTCCTCTCTCTCTCCGTCTCTCCCTCTCTCTTTTAAGCCACATCCTTACATACCAGTGGTTACAAAAAAAGGAGCAAAAACATTTTCCTAAGCAAAATTCTAGTGAAATTCTTTGATTGCCAGCTCCTTTGGGGTGTTGTTATTGAATGAAACATTGCATGACACAGTGTCAAATGACTTAATGGCAAAGAAAATGGCTTTTCCACATGCATGCTAAGTCAACCTCAAAGTAAGTCATCTAGCCAACTATACCAAAACAGAGGTGGTATCAAGGGATTGCTAAAGGCCTCTATAGGGGACTGACAAACTCAGGAGAATAATACAGGGTGCGTCAGAGAAACTTTCTCATTTGAGAAATTTCGGAGCGGTGAGTAGGGCGGGGAGGGGTCGAGAAGAGTCGCATTTGGAGGGGGAAGTCCCCAAGTTTTTTTCTCTCTGCTCATGCCCTGGACCAGGGAACAGCAGGCCTTCGCCGTCAAGAGCTTCTTTTCCGTGTTACCGTGAATGCAGCTCGTTATACGAGGCCAACGTAGCACAGAGGTTTGCATGTCCGCCTGGGTTCGAATCCTGTCGAGACCATCACAAAAAATTTTCAGTGGTGGTTTTCCCCTCCTAATGCTGGCAACATTTGCGAGGTACTATGCCATGTAAAACTTCTCTCCAAAGTGGTATCGTACTGTGGTACGCCGTTCGGACTTGTCTATTAAAAGGAGGTCCCTTATCAATGAACTTAAACTTGAACTCATTGATATGTGCGAAGTTTGCCCCTGTTCCATAGTGGAATGTTCATGGGCAAAATTTGCATTTGCTTAGGTGCATAATTCAGGAATTTTTTCTTCCAAGCCTCGTAGAAATGAACGTAAGAAACGAGCGGTTTCAGCATGATGGACCCCCAGCACACACAACACAAGACTCAACGAATTTGTTGCGATCATATTTTCCCGACCGCCTCATCTCTCTCAGAGGCGATCTCCAATGGCCGACGCGCTCTCCAGATTGGAGTTCATGCGATTTATTTTTAAATTCCCTCAAGAACAACATTTGCGACGCCATTGGCGATAATTAATCATCATGCGTCAGTGCATGCGCAATGGAGAGAGCTATTTACCGATGTCTTCTTCAAGACAGCATGGAAAAGATGGAATTTTGTATTCTGAAATAATAAAATAATCAAAACGAAAACTGAAGTAACACACACCAAGCACTATGGGACGCGTTTCGTCTTTGGTTAGAAAACTTTTTTACCATATTAGGTGTGATAGCTTCAAGGGCCGTGCGTTGGTATGTTGTATTTGAATCGTATTTATTGGGAAACGCCGCTATGATAGAAATACCACATTAACCACGCTCGACAACCCTATCTATAAGCTGTACTTTTTCCCAATGCATGTGTTTTTGTGTAATGACAAACTTTTTTTCTGTGACCATTACACTGCTTCCGTGGTACACATGATTCTTTGCATCTGTTTTCTGGCATTCCAACAGATGCACAGAATCATGTGCACTATGGAAGTAGTGTTTGGTGTTCGCAGAAAGAAAGTCTGTCATTACACGAATGTAATGAATGTGCAACAGATGCACAGAATCATGTGCACTATGGAAGTAGTGTAGTTGTCGCAGAAAGAAAGTCTGTCATTATACGAATGTAATGAATGTGCTTTATATGGACCAAAGGATATAAATCGGTAGATTGGTTTTTATGACAGCTATATCGAAACATAATCCGATCTTGACCATAAATGTTACAGATATCGAGGGGCCTAACACAAGTCCCTGTGTCAAATTTCGGCGAAATTCAGTAATAAGTGCTACTTTAGTTGCCTTAAGACCTTAATTCAAAAGATGAGTCTATATGGGGGCTAAATAAAGTTATGGTGCGCTTCCCACCTTCAAACTTAATCTGCCCATGGACAAAAAAAGAATCTGTGTAAAGATTCAGTTCAATATAGAGGGAGCAACTCTTACCCAATTTCGCTGAAATTTTGCACGATAACTTTTTTTATGATCTCCAACAGATGTACCAAGTATAGTTTGAATCGGTCTAAAACCTGACATAGCTCCCATATAAACCGATCTCCCAAATATACTTCTTGAGGCTCTAGAGGGTGCAACTCTTATCCAATTGCGCTGAAATTTTGCACGATGGCTTCTACTATTACTTCTCACAGACGAATTGTCGAAATCGGTCTATAACCTAATAAAATACCTTATAAACCGAGTTACCGAATATACTTCTCCAGAGTTACCGAATATACTTCTCGTTTCTTAGAAAACTATACAAAAAACTTGACAAATGCGATCCATGGCGCAGGGTATACAAGATTAGGCCCAGCAGAACTTAACACGCTCTTACTTGTTCTTGTTATATTGATAAAGAAGGCATGTTAGAAGGGCTCCCTATGAAGTTATTCTCTTTTTTGTAAAAAAGAAGAAGGCCTTACTGCATGACTTCTTTAATAAGACAGAATGAATTCCAGCAAAAGTCTCGAAAAGGTTCAAAATTCTCCCTACCTACTACTTCTACAAGGAGTTGTTAACCATTTTGGATAAAAGTAGAAGGTCCTACAGAAGTTTTTAGTTTGAACAAGAGAAAAGGCTCAAAGTTCGACCAAGCCGAATCTTGGGAACTCATCACCATTGATTCCGCTAAAAATTTGATTTTATTAACTCAGTTCCTATTTAAATCACTTTACAAGAAACAAATCGGGAATTCGGTATTGGTTTTTATGACAGCTATATCGAAACATAATCCGATCTTGACCATAAATGTTACAGATATCGAGGGGCCTAACACAAGTCCCTGTGTCAATTTTCAGCGAAATTCAGTAATAAGTGCGACTTTAGTTGCCTTAAGAGCTTAATTCAAAAGATGAGTCTATATGGGGGCTAAATAAAGGTATGGTGCGCTTCCCACCTTCAAACTTAATCTGCCCATGGACAAAAGAAGAATCTGTGCAAAGATTCAGTTCAATATAGAGGGAGCAACTCTTACCCAATTTCGCTGAAATTTTGCACGATAACTTTTTTTATGATCTCCAACAGATGTACGAAGTATAGTTTGAATCGGTCTAAAACCTGACATAGCTCCCATATAAACCGATCTCCCAAATATACTTCTTGAGGCTCTAGAGGGTGCAACTCTTATCCAATTGCGCTGAAATTTTGCACGATGGCTTCTACTATTACTTCTCACAGACGAATTGTCGAAATCGGTCTATAACCTAATAAAATACCTTATAAACCGAGTTACCGAATATACTTCTCCAGAGTTACCGAATATACTTCTCGTTTCTTAGAAAACTATACAAAAAACTTGACAAATGCGATCCATGGTGCAGGGTATACAAGATTAGGCCCAGCAGAACTTAACACGCTCTTACTTGTTCTTGTTATATTGATAAAGAAGGCATGTTAGAAGGGCTCCCTATGAAGTTATTCTCTTTTTTGTAAAAAAGAAGAAGGCCTTACTGCATGACTTCTTTAATAAGACAGAATGAATTCCAGCAAAAGTCTCGAAAAGGTTCAAAATTCTCCCTACCTACTACTTCTACAAGGAGTTGTTAACCATTTTGGATAAAAGTAGAAGGTCCTACAGAAGTTTTTAGTTTGAACAAGAGAAAAGGCTCAAAGTTCGACCAAGCCGAATCTTGGGAACTCATCACCATTGATTCCGCTAAAAATTTGATTTTATTAACTCAGTTCCTATTTAAATCACTTTACAAGAAACAAATCGGGAATTGATTACGGTTGCTATAGACTCAAGTAGTCATATTGGGAAATTGGTATTTAAGTGGCCTATATCAGTATATAGACCCATTCGGATACCTGGCAGGACGCTGGAAGTCATCCCAGAAGTATTTGCGTTAAATTTCATCCAAATCAGATGATATCTGAGGGCTGTAGGAGCTCAAGGAGGCCTTCGTAGCGCAGAGGTAAGCATCTCCGCCTATGATGCTGAACGCCTGGGTTCGAATCCTGGCGAGAACATAATGAACATTTTCAGCGGTGGCTATCCCCTCCTAATGCTGGCGACACTTGGGAGGTATTGTACCATTTAGTATGGTAGCCATGTAAAAACTTCTCCACAAAGAGGTGTCGCACTGCGGTACGCCGTTCGGGCTCGGCTATGAAATGGAGGTCCCTTATCATTATCATTGAGCTTGAAACTTGAATCAGACCGCACTCATTGATATGTGAGAAGTTTGCCTCTGTTCCTTAATGGAATGTACAAGGGCAAATTTGAAATTTGCAGGAGCTCAATCCGGGGATCGATTTTTATGGCAACTATATCAGTATATGCATCGGATCATACTTGGCATGGATGTTCGAAGTAATAGCAGAAGTATTTGTGCTAAATTTCACCCAAATTAGATAAAAATTGAGACTTCTAAGGGGTCAAGAAGTCAAATCTGTTAATCGCTTTATGTGGGGAGTATACCAGTTTATTGACCGATTCAGATCATACTCTGCCAAATCGAAAGAAAATAGAGGCTTTAAGGTACTCAAGGAGTCAAATCCAGGGATCGGTTTTTAGGGGGTCTATACCAGTTTATAGACAGATTCGGACTCGTTATTGACATTGGAAGCCAGAACCCAAGCCCTTGTGCCAAATTTCAGCCAAATCGGAAAAAAATTTAGGTCTTTAGGGACTAAAGAAGTCAAATTGGGGGATCGGATTTTATGGGGGTTATATTAGTACATAGACCGATTCATATCATTCTCAGCAAAGAGTTTGGAAGTACGAACAGAAGTCCTTGTGCCACGTTTCAGGGCTCAAGAAGTCAAATCGGGATCGGTTTATATGGAGACAATATCTGTTTATAGACCGATTCGGATCATTCTTGGCATGCATGTTGAAAGTCATAACTCAAGTCTTTGTTAGAAATTTTAGTCAAATCGGATGAAATTTAAGACTACTAGGGGCTCAAGAAGTCAAATCGGGGGATCGGTTTATATGGGAGCTACCAAATCTGAAGCGATGTGGCCCATTTGCAGTCTCCAATGACCTACATCAGCCCAAAATTTCAAGCGGCTAGCTTTACGCGTTCGACCGCTATCGTGATTTCGACAGACGGACGGACGGACATGGGTAGATCGACTCAGAATGTCGAGACGGTCTTAGACCCTATCGTATGGTGGTGGGTATAAAAAGGTCGTCTGACAGAACGCTTTGGATGATAAGCGTTTGTTTGATTCTTAAGGGCCTTTGTACTGTAAGGCCTCCGTTCGTCTGACTGAACGCTATGTTAGATAAACTTTTGTTTCATTCTTAAGGGCCTTTTTACTGTAAGGCCTGCGGAATTTTACAATGAGGCCAATCGCGTTGGCAATCCCTCACATTTACATCAAACCAAAATTCGTGTCTATTTGCCACAAACATCAAGCAGCAGCAACAACAACAACATCAACTCCTCATCACGTACCTCACTGCATGACCCAAGTTTGCTGTTGTTATTGTTTTTTTTTTTTTTTTGTTTTGTATCGAAGGAGTGAAGTTTTTAATCATTTCCAATTATGCCACTATTTTATCTTGATTTTTTAATTATAATCGCCAACAACGTTTAAAAAAAATGCTAAAACAACTCGGAAAATAACGAACGACGAGCCAATGGTTTATAAGATAATTGCCACAGCGAAGGCTGAAGGGGAGGAAAAGTTAAAGCAAAAGCCCTCATTGCTAGTAGCTCAAATGTGCTAATTTTCAATATTTGCAAAATTTTAAATACTTGGCTTGTTCCACTTGGGAAGAGAGAGAGACTCCAAAGGCTTTGCCCCTTCATTACCCAATGAGTAATTAAGGAAAATTGTAAAAATAGAAAAACTTCATGTACCTAGGCAATTTGTGAGCTAAAGGGAAAATTTCCCTGGCTTTTAGTTTGTATGTGTGGCTGGACAATTACAAGTTTTTGGAAGACTGGGTAGCCGAATATGGGACTATAGCTAAAGAAATTGGTAACATAAAAATGGGAGAGTGTTTTTATACCCTCGTCTAAGATCCCATAAAGTATATATATTCTTGATCATCATGACATTTTAAGTCAATCTAGCCATGTCCGTTCGTCCATCTGTCCGTCCGTCTGTTCGTCCGTCCGTCCGTCTGTCCGTCCGTCTGTCTGCCCGTCCGTCTGTCTGCCGAAAGCACGCTAACTTTCGAAGGAGTAAAGCTAGCCGCTTGAAATTTTGCATAAATAATAGGTTGCCCAAAAAGTAATTGCGGACTTAGAATGAACTTTAATCAAATATACTTTTTTTACACTTTTTTTCTAAAGCAAACTAAAAGTAACAGCTGATTACTGACAGAAGAAAGAATGCAATTACAGAGTCACAAGCTGTGAAAAAATTTGTCAACGCCGACTATATGAAAAATCCGCAATTACTTTTTGGGCAACCCAATACTTCTTATTAGGTCGGTTGGGATTGTAAATGGGCCTTATCGGTCCATTTTTTGATATAGCTGCCATATAAAACGATTTTGGATCTTGACTTCTTGAGCCACTAGAAGGCGCAATTATTATCTGATTGGAATGAGATTTTGCTCGACGTGTTTTGCTATGATATCCAACAGCTATGGGAAGTATGGTTCAAATCGGTCCATAACCTGATATAGCTGCCATAAAAACCGATCTTGGGTCTTGACTTCTTGAGCCTCTAGAAGGCGCAATTATTATCTGATTGGAATGAGATTTTGCACGACGTGTTTTGCTATGATATCCAACAGCTATGGGAAGTATGGTTCAAATCGGTCCATAACCTGATATAGCTGCCATAAAAACCGATCTTGGGTCTTGACTTCTTGAGCCTCTAGAAGGCGCAATTCTTATCCGATTGGAATGAAATTTTGCACGACGTGTTTTGCCATGATATCCACCAACTGTGGCAAGTATGGTTCAAATCGGTCAATAACCTGATATAGCTGCCATATAAACCAATCTTGAATCTTGACTTCTTGAGCCTAGAGGGCGCAATTCTTATCCGAATTGAATGAAATTTTGCATGACGTATTTTATTATGATTTCCAACAACTGTGCTAAGTATGATTCAAATCGGTTCATAACCTGATATAGTTGTCATATAAGCCGATCTGGGGACATGACTTCTTGAGCTTCCAGAGGGCGCAATTCCTATCCGATTTGGCTGAAACTTTGCATGACTGTTTTCGTGATGGGTTCCAATAACAGTGCTAAGAATAGTTAAAGTCGGTCCATAACCCGATATAGCTGTCGTATAAACCGATCTTTAAGCTTGACTTTTTGAGCCACTAGTGGGCGCAATTCTTATCCGATTTGACTGAAATTCGGCACGACATGTTTTGTTATGAATTTCAACAACTGTGCTAAGTGTGGTTCAGAGCGGTCCATAACCCTATATAGCTGCCATATGAACCGATCTGGGGTCTTGACCTCTTGAGCTTCTACAGGGCGCAAAACGTATCCGATTTGGCTGAAATTCGGCACGACATGTTTTGTTATGACTTTCAACAACTGTGCTTAGTATGGTTCAAAGCGATCCATAACCCTATATAGCTGCCATATGAACCGATCTTTAAGCTTGACTTCTTGAGCCACTAGAGGGCACAATTCTTTTCCGATTTGGCTGAAATTTTGTACAACGACATCTCTCATGATGTGTCAAATATGGTTTGAATCGGTCTATAACCTGATATAGCTCCCATATAACCGATATCCCTATTTTACTTCTTGAGACCCTAAAGGCCGCAATTCTTATTCGAATTGGCTGGAATTTTACACAATGACTTCTACTATGGTCTCCAACATTCAATTCAATTATGCTCCGAATCGGACCATAGCTTGATATAGCTCCAATACCATAGCAATTCTTCTCTCCTTTGTTTGCCCAAAAAGAGATACCGGGAAAAGAACTCGACAAATGCTATCCATGGTGGAGGCTCGGCCGAACTTAGCACGCTTTTACTTGTTAAATGTCCAAACTTTTTTCATAAGAAATTTCAATTAAGCCCCATTTGGAAGCTTGGAGGCCACCGTAACACAGAGGTTAGCATGCTCATTTATGACGCCGAATGCCTAGATTCGAAACCTGACGAGATTATCAGAAAAAATTTCAGCGGTGATTATCCCCTACTAATGCTAGCGACATTTGTGAGATACTAAGCCATGCATAGATGCCATGTAAATACTTCCCCTAAAAACATTGAGGACTGAGACAGGCCGTTCAAACTCGGCTATAAAAAGGAGGGCCTTATCATTGAGCTTTTACTTGAATCGGACAGCACTCATTTACATGTGAGAAAATTTTACCTTTTCCTTAATGTTCATGAAAAAATTTGCACCATTTGGAAAAAAGAATTGATTGAAGAAAGTTTAAGCATATGAAAAACTCATCTCAAGTCCTCTTTTCATTATAAATTAATCTTGTCCATGTGTGCAAGCCTTAACTATATATTTGCTTTTCCCAAAACAACCCTTTATAGATATTATCTTTTACAAATATCTTAATAGAAATTATAAGACAATCACTTTCGCCCATCTCTAGTTGAATGATTTAAATCTTTCAATCTAATGATGGATGTCCACTGTCCAACCCTAATGGAAAAACATCAAAAAACAAATCTAATTTAAATTCATAATCCATATCCATGCCAGCTAGTCCTGTGTACTTCGGGCGGCATGCTCAGGTATATGCTAGAATTCACAACTTAAGCGAATGATGAATGAATTCGTTCAATTTATGACATTTCTCATTTCCGGCCGTTAAAAAACAGCAAAGAGAAACAAAAGAGCAAAAAAAAAACAAATAAATGATGTCTTCCAGCCAACCAAAAAAGAATCAACGCATACATGTACATGAAACATGGTAAAAAGTTTTTCTTGGCTTTTCTTTGCCATGTAAGGCGGTAAAAATTAATAGTCTCTTGTAGTTTGATATAAAGTCAAATCATGGCTATCTTCCCTGTCATCATCATCAATATCCCCACACATGGCCATGCACGCAATGATGGAAGACTTTTCCTTGGTTTGCTTTGGTGCATCGGGGATGATAAAACAAATCACTTATTATTATTTTTTTTTTTTTATTTGCGGTACTATGAAGTGTGGGTAAAAAATGTGTGCAAGTGAATTTTGAATATCTTGAGAAGTATTATATCAAATCTAGATTTTATTACGAGGACCATATCATGTAGGGGTAGACTTACCACCACCATAGGATAAGGAGTTTACTAATCTTGTCATTCCGTTTGTAAAATTGAAAATTTTGCCCATGAACATTCCGGTAAAGAACAAAAGCAAACTTCTTACATATCAACGAGTGCAGTTCGATTCAAGTTTACGCTCAATGTTAAAGGGGCCTCCTTTTTATAGCCGAGTCCGAACGGCGTGTCGAACATGCGACACCTCCTCGGAGAGACGTTTTTCCAAAGTACCTCACAAATGTTGCCAGCATTAGGAGGGGAAAAGCACCGCTGAAAATTTTTTCTCATGTTCTCGCCAGGATTCGAACCCAGACGTTCAAGGTCATAGGCGGACATGTTATCCTATGCGCTATGGTGGCCTCCGTTTGTAACAACTCGAAATATTGATCTGATATATGTCCTTTATCGCCTAGACATTCTGTGTCGATCTAGCCATGTCTGTCCGTCCGTCCCTCCATCTGTCGAAAGTGTAAAGCTAACCGCTAGAAAATGTGTACATATACTCCTTGTAGATGTAGGTCGTTGGGGATTGCAAATGGGCCATATCGGTCAAGATTTGAATATAGCCCCCATATAAACCGAACCCCGTTTTTGACTTCTTGAGCCCCCAGGAGCCCCAATTTTCATCTGCACAGACTTCCGTTATGACTTCCAGCATACGCATCGAGTATAACTGGAATCGGTCTATATACTGATATAGACCCCATATAAACCGATCCCAAAATTTGGCTGAAACTTGACACAATGACTTCTGTTCTGACTTCCACTATGCGTGCCAAGTATAATCCAAATTGGTCTATAAACTGATATATAGCCCCCACATAAATCACTCCCCGGATTTGACTTCTTGAACCCCAAGAAGTCTCAATCAATACTCGATTTGATTGATTACAAAATAATTCAAATACAAACTGTCTTAATAATGGTAAATTTTTAGGGGAACCCATGGTGGTGGTTACGCAAGACTCGACCAGGCCTAACACGAACCACATTTTTACTTGTTTCATATTAACTCGATCTACTTATGTCTGTCCGATGTAGATAGTTTGGAATTCAATGGACCATGACCATGTGGAGAAAGACATCTCGAAACTTAGTGAGACAGAAACAGACAACAAATATTAGAGAAGGTGTTCCGCACCATCCAGGAAACTAAAACTCAAATCCTGTGTGCAAATTTATGCTCACGATACTAAGGGGAACGCCCCACCCTAAAATCCCCCAATTGGAAATGTAGGCCTATAGAGAAAATACAGTATTCAAAAAAATATATTTGGGACATAAGTTGGAATTTGACTTTAAAACTAAGGGCCAAGTATCAGGTGACCTACCCACTCCTCAAACGGAGGTGGGCAACATGGAATGTCAAGATAATATATTTTTGAGTAAAGTAAAAAGGGGGAGGCCACCATAGCGCAGAGGTTAGCATGTCCGCCTACGACGCCGCACGCCTGGGTTCGAATCCTGACGGGACCATTAGCAAAAAAAATTTGCCATTGGTTTTCCCCTCTTTAGTCTGGCAACATTTGTGAAGAACTATTCCATATAAAAACTTCATTCCAAAGAGGTGATGCACTTCGGCATGCCTTTCGGACTCGGCTCTAAAAAGGAGGCCACTTATCATTGAGCTTAAACCTGAATTGGACTACACTCATTGATATGTGGGAAATTTGCCCCTGTTCCTTAGTAAAATGTTCATGGGCAATATTTGTTTTTTGTAAAAAGGGGCGAGCTCCATCCCAGGAAGATGCGATACTTCATATCAAGGCCTTCCAAAACGCGCTCGGACAACCTAAGCTCTAACCATTCCATATGTCAAAGAGATATCTGTACCCGTTCTCCCACGGCGTTTTATTTACAAGTTTTTTTTTTCGATTCCATCCCACTGTGTGTCGCCAGGATTAGAGGCGAAAACCATCGCTGAAAACTTTTTTTTTTAGGCTAGGATACGAACTCAGGCGTTCAGCTCAAAGGGGGACATGCAAACCTCTGAAAGAAGAATAATAATCTGATATCAACATTTTCGATCATATGCCAGTAAGGCTACCCAAATATCTGCTAAACTGCCAATCAAAGGGGGCCCCACCCAAAACGGACATGTTTACCGATTGGGACAATATGGGTATCAAATCATAGGTATTTAGGAGTGAAGTACGCATATGAGTCTGAAATGAATGGTTTCTTGGAGAAGAATACGAATTTGATAGCAAAATTTGTGAATAAGTGCCAGAGTTGCCGCCCCATTCCAAAATTTTGAGTCATGATTCAAGAAGGCCAATGCAAAGTCTGGTTAACTGGCAATCAAGGGGAATATCCCACCCAAATTGATATGTTTACTGATTGGGACATGTTTAGCTTTTGAGACAATATGGTTATCAAATAAATGGTATTTAGGAGTAAAGAACGCATTTGAGTCTGAAATAAATGGTTTCTTGAAGAAGAATACGAATATGATAGCAAAATTCGTAACTACATACCAGGGTTGCCGCTCCATCCCCAATAAATACTTAAGCGGATATATAGACCGAAGGAAAAAATCTGATATCAAAGTTCGGTGTCATGCGTCAAGAAAGCCATTGCAAAATCTAGTAAACTGGCAATCAAGGGGAACGCCCCACCCAAACGGACATGTTTACCAATTGGGACAATGTGGATATCAAATAAAAGGTATTTAGGAGTAGTGCACCAATAAAGGTCTTAAATTAGCTGTTTTTGAGAAAGAATACGAATTGGATACCTAAGAAACACTCAAGCGGATATAGAAGACCGATTGCGACAAAATTGGTCTCAAATGAAAGATACTTGAAAGAAGAGAAAAATAATCTGATATGAAAATTTTGGATCATGTAGAGGAACAAGGAGGAACGCCCCACCCAAATGGACATATTTATCGATTGGAACAATATAGATATCAAATAAAAGGTATCTAGGAGTAGAGTACGAATAAAGTCTTACATGAACGGTTTTTGGGAGTAGAGAAGGAATCTGAGAGCAAAACAAAGTGCCAGGGTTACCGCTACATCCCCAAGAAATACTTGTGCAGATATATAGACCGATCGGGACAATGTAGGTATCAAATAAAAGATATTTGGAAGATGAATAATAATCTGATATCAATATTTTGGATCATGCGACAGGAAGACTATCCAAATATCAGCTAAACTGGCAATCAAGGGTGAACGCCCTACCCAAAAGGACATTATTACCGATTGGGATATGTCTAATAAAAAGTATTTAGGAGTAGAGTACCATTTGGGGTCTTATATGAACGCATTCTGGGAGTAGAGTAAAAATCTGTTTTCGAAATTTGAAAACAACTGCCAGGGTTGCCGCTCCATCCCCAAGAAACACTTAAGTGGATATATAGATCGATACGAAAACATCAAATAAAAGAAACTGGGAAGCGGAATAATAATCGAATACCAAATTTCGGATAATGAGTCACAAAGGCTAACCCATTATCTGCTGAGCTGGGAAAGATCTTTGAGTAGAGTACAAGTTTAAACCAAAATTTTGATTTAAAGTAGACTCAGGCAGGACATGAGAATGTTTTCTAATGTTGTATCGAATTGGTATCTTAGTGGGAATTTAAAAAGTACAAATACATGATCCGAAGCGAAGCGAAGTGCCCGACCCAAGAGGGCAAAACAAAGCGGGCGAGGTTCATAGAACTTTTGTGTTTGGATTTTTTGTCCAGATGAGACCAATAGGTATCATCTTTGCTACGGTTTATAAAGAAATCACACTAAGATCCCTTAAAAAAGGTTAAGGCAAAAAATGTGCTGTTGCAAAATGCCTTGGGCAGTTTCCAGTGATCGCGATTTCGAACCGACCAGGACTCTCATCAGACTGACTTTTAGAGGCATATTACTATCGATCTATCAGTTTCTGGTAAAAACACCAGAAAGCGATGTTTTTAGAAAATTTTCATGATGATTTGGCAGTTCCTTTTCTTGGACTCTACGCTTTCACATCAATGAGCTGCAATTTAAGAGAAATCTATCTGATGTACCGAAACGGGATAAGCATTATTTTCAGGCTGATACCTGTTAGACCTCAAACAGTCAAAGACTGGCAATAAAAAACTGAAATACTCCCAAATATTCCCAGTAGTAGCGAACACCCTAAGTACATAGAAAATGAGCCGCTTTATTTACTTTGTTATTTGAAATCAAGCGCACAGAACATCTGAGTTCAAATTTTTGAATAAATATTAGAAAAGACTTCCAAAGGTGGTTATTTCATATTTTCATTTAATTTATTGGTTATTCGAAATCGAGCGAACTTCATCAAATCACCCAGCCAAGCATGTCTCCTTAAGACGCTGAACTTCTGGGTTCAAATGCTTGAGTAAAAATTAGACAAAATTTCCAAAGTTGATTATTCCATGTTTTCATTATTATCATCTAATCTTTGCCCCTTCACAATATATTTTCCTTTTCGTTAGGGTACCTTTTTACTCAATTTGGCACATTTTTATCTATCACCGTCTTCGTAAAACATTGTAGCAATGTCAACGAGTTACTTATTTTGGCTGCTCCTTGAGCAAATCATATTCGCAGATCTAAAGCAAGCATATATGCAGTTGACAGCAGGCGGGCTTAGTTGAATACGCATGGTTGAGGTTTCAAATTGAAGCCGTGATTTTGACATTGCGTAGGTAACAGTACAGCCATGCCAGCTTTTTTCATACATTTCATTATAGCTTTTCCAGCCAGTTTGCCTATAAGTGGTAGTTATTGTGAGTTGTTGTTGTTTGTATATAATTTTCATTTTCAATTTTTCGAAAAATGTGCGTTTTTTTGCTATTCTTCTCTTTGCTGGTTATTATTTTTGTTTTTTTTTTTTTTTTAGTCTCTGCAAAAATTTATTTTGCCAAATGATTAATGACTTGCGGCATACAAAAGCCAGCTATGAATATAAACTAAGACCCCTGCCTTCTACTCACCACTCTCCACTCCTCACTCGGCAAATGATTAATAACCCAAATGTGTGTAGATGCCATTATATTGTATTTATATACACTCCTAAAAATTGTATTAATCTATTTTACACATCTCAAATGATTTTTTTTTTCCTGTGTTAATACATATGTTGGTGCTCATGTCTCCGCATCTACGTATGTATGTTACGAATTTATTTATGTATCATAATATTTATAATATGGCTTAGCCGACTTTATTAAGCCATCTGTAGTCTCTGTTGAGTTGATGCCATGAGTTGTTGTCGATGGATGTTGTGATGGAAGTTATTAAAATGGCTTTTTGTCATTTTTCTATTGGCAGATATTGATCGAAATAATCAATGGATTGAGTTCATCATGAAGTTATTTTAACAGAACTCAAATGCAGAGACTTGATGATATGATGACTATATTTTAGAATGCTAAGATTGCCAAAAAGGCATTTAGCGAAATGCTGTTGCTAAGTAAATTAGTCCCAAGATATATTTTTAGGAAGGGATTTTCATAATTGGAAGGATATATATTTGCCCACAAGTATACCATTAAGAAAGAGCCCCTTCGAAACCTTTTCCAAGAAAACTCTTGCAAGCCTGGAAACTTCACAAATATGTTTTTTTGGCACTGCATGTTGATCTACCTAAAATGATGACCTATTAATCAAACCTATCAATGATTTCTTATTTTTTATGTTTCTATACAACAGAGGGCAACTTCTTCCAAATAAGTTTTATTTGGGTAAAATACTCACAAATAATCAGGGAAATGTTATAAGTCTTCTCTCATATCAGCGTGCAGCATAAGCATGATAAGGGTGACCTTTTTACGTATCATATACTCTTTGCCAAAACAAAGGATGGTGAATTGACATCTAAACTCAGTCACAATAATGTTTCATATATGCTTACTAGGATTCGAACCCAGGAGTTCAAATATTAATATTTAAAATTTACCCCACATTAGCCTGTCGATGATATGGGAGACAACCTCAATGCATCCTAATTGTATCCCACAAACTCGAATGTATTGGTTGCCCAAAAAGTAATTGCGGATTTTTCATATAGTCGGCGTTGACAAATTTTTTCACAGCTTGTGACTCTGTAATTGCATTCTTTCTTCTGTCAGTTATCAGCTGTTACTTTTAGCTTGCTTTAGAAAAAAAGTGTAAAAAAAGTTTATTTGATTAAAGTTCATTCTAAGTTTTATTAAAAATGCATTAACTTTCTTTTAAAAAATCCGCAATTACTTTTTGGGCAACCCAATATCATATACTCTTTGCCGAAACAAAGGATAGTGAATTGATATCTGAACTCTGTCACAATAATTGTTCATATGTTACCCAGGAGTTCAAATATTAATGTTAACATATTAAAATTTACGCCACATTGGCCTGTCTAAGATATCGGAGACGGCCTCAATGCATCCTAATGGTATCCCACAAACTCGAATATAGTAAAAAACAAATTAAAGCATATTAAGTTCAGCGGGGAACCACCACCATGGATTCTGCTAAAATATGGCAGCTATATCTGGTTATAAACCGATTTGAACCGTACTTGGTCAAGTTGTTAAGAGTCATAACAGTGATAACTATGCAAAATTGCAGCCAAATGGGATAAAAATCGCCGCTTGTAGGGTCTCAAGAAGTCAAATCAAGAGATCGGTATATACGGGAGCTATCAGGTTATAGACCGATTTGAAACCTTCTAGGCACAGTTGTTGGAAGTTGCAACAGAACACCGCTTGCAAAATTTCAGCCAAATCGGATGTAAATTGAGGCTTCCAGGGACTCTGGAAGTTAGGTTAGGTTGAAAAGGGGTGTAAATATTAATCCGCCCCAAGCCACTATGGACATACACCTAAGCCAATAATTGGCTTGTTGTGCGCTCTGAAATGTATAAAGTAACCTCTAGAAAGAAAATTTTAAGTTAGAAATTGCGCTTCTTACAAAATCCTTAATTGTTTTCAATACCACTTCCCTAAGTTGGTTCATGTCTGGTATTGTATCTCCACCTAAGTGCCAGTATCTGACAAAGGAAATGCTCCAACGTCTCACCATCTTCCCCCATGCCCTATACATGATATCACTTGCCGCACCGATTTTACATAAGTGAGCTCGTAGTCCTATGTGTCCCTTTATGATACCAATAGCTATACTGACCTCCTTCTCACTTCCTTTCAGTAATAGCCTCGTCTACTCACGATCTGGATCCTCCCATAGGATTTACGCCGTCCTACCGACCGTTTCGCTGTTCTACAATGTTGCATGCGCATTCGTCGCTCACGTCCTTAACTTGGGTTAACCAAGTTTATTGACGTCAGTCCTCTGGCCTTCACCGCCAAATCATCTGCCCTTTCATTTCCCCTTACTCCGTTATGGCCCAGCACCCAAACGATGCGGATTTTCCTATCCTCAGAGAAGGCGTTAATCTCCTTCTTACACTGCAAGACTGTTCGTGACCTTACCGTCCTGGTTGTTATTGCCCTTATGGCAATTTTGCTGTCGGTAAAGATGTTCACACTCGACGTCCTCGCGTTAGCACCACACCACTTTATGAATTCCGTGATCGACCAGATCTCCGTCAGTCTAAAATAGATCTCAGTCCCTGGGTTCTCAATGTAGACTTCCAGGCCCACTCTGTCCTCTAGCTTTGATCCATCCGTGTAACATGATCTTCCAGACGGCAATACTAGGATTCCGTCAATCCAAGATTGTGCCGATGGCAGCAGTGCCTCGCACTCGACTTCAAGGTTCATCTCAGGTATCCGATCGGAAACCTCTCCACTTCCTTCTAGGTTTCCTATCGTCGCCTCGATTATACCGCGATGGTATGAGCTGCTCCCATCCTCAATCCAATCTCCCATCGCCTTAAGTCTTATAGCCTTAGTGGCTGCCTCACACTTAATCTGTATGTCAATGGATCGGATATCTAGAATAGTCTCCAGTGCCCTAGTGGACGTGGTCCTCATCGCGCCTATGCCAAGACAACATGTTCTCTGAACCTGTTGTATGGTCCTTATGTTACACTTTTTCTCCATAGCAGTCCACCAAACTACTGAGGCGTAAGTAAGTATTGGTCTAATCACGCTCTTGTAGAGCCAGTAGACTATCCTAGGATTTAGGCCCCATTTCGAGCCTACGGCCTTTCTATTGGGTTGCCCAAAAAGTAATTGCGGATTTTTTAAAAGAAAGTAAATGCATTTTTAATAAAACTTAGAATGAACTTTAATCAAATATACTTTTTTACACTTTTTTTCTAAAGCAAGCTAAAAGTAACTGCTGATAACTGACAGAAGAAGGAAGGCAATTACAGAGTCACAAGCTGTGAAAAAAATTGTCAACGCCGACTATATGAAAAATCCGCAATTACTTTTTGGGCAACCCAATACATAGTGCCCAAGATCTGTGAGCCTTCTCAGTACTCTCCTGAATGTGATACTTCCAATTCAGTTTCCTGTCCAAGATCACACCTAAGTACTTGACCTTGTCAGATATCGAAATCGCCTTCGTCTTCCTCGTGAACAGGCATATTTCAGTCTTCGCTGGGTTAACATTGAGACCTCTGGGTCTAGCCCTGCTTATGGACAAACCAGTAAGGAAGGGCAAAAGTCGGGCGGTGCCGACTGTATAATACCCTACACCTACCCTTTAAGTACAATGAGGGAGCTGTATCCAATTCTGAACCATTTTGGATGGACCTCGGCGACCAAAATATGTTCAAACTGTAATAACTACGGTTGACAAATGACAGCATTATTGCAAATTAATCAAAATCTGACGAACATATACATGGGAGCTATAACTAATACTAAACCGATTTCCAATGAAATTAACCAGTAATATCGAGAGTCATTAGAAAATCCTACCTGCTAAATTTCGAGAGAATCGGGTAACAAATGACGATTTTATTGCATTATTACTGCAAATCGGACGAACATATATATGGTTGCTATATCCAAATCTAAACCGATTTTTATGAAATTCACGTGTAATGTCGGGAGTCATAAGAAAATCATTCCTGCCAAGAGAATCGGTCGAGAGAATCGGTTTACAAATGACCATTTTATTGCAGTATTACTGCAAATCGGGCGAACATATATGTGGAAGCTATATCCAAATTTGAACCGATTTTTTCCAATTTCAATAGGCTTCGTCTCTAGGCCGAAAGACATGCCCATACCAAATTTGAAGATGATCGGATGAAAATTGCGACCTATAGTTTGTACACAAATTAACATGGACAGACGGACAGACAGACAGGCAGGCCAACAGACGGACATAGCTAAATCGAATCAGAAAGTGATTCTGAGTCGATCGGTATACTTATCAATGGGTCTATCTCTCTTCCTTTTGGGTGTTACAAACTAATTCACTAAGTTATAATACCCATTGTAAAATGGATTTGTTTGTCAAATGAATTCAGTTCTCGGAGTGTTTTTTTTTTCCTGTCAGCCAACACGCAGGGGATATCTCCTATGAATGCAGTGCATTGCGTTGGCGAGAGGAAATTAGGAATTGGAGGGAGGGAAAAGGATGTAGTGCTTATTGACTTTTGTCTTGAATCTTTGGATGTCAAAGTGGGTGGGAAAAATATTAGCCGGAAGTCGATTCCACATACGAACGGTTCGGGCGGAATATTGGGCGCTGGCCAATCAACTACAAACGGGTGTGAGTTCCTGGAATTTCTAGTATCCCTGACATACATCCTTACATCAGGAATAAGAAGACGAATATCTGACGAACACACACCATGAAAGTACCGATAGAACAATGCCAAACAACCCATATTGCGACGATGATGAGGGCAGGCAATAGAGTTGGATACCCCACTGTCCCCAATCAACGCCATCGCTCTCCTTTGTATGCGGTCCAGTAGCCCCAGGAATGATTTTGAAGCTCCAGCCCATACATGTGAGTTGCACTCCATTTTCACACTTATGAAAGTGGCGTAGATGTTAAGAAGATCAGACGGAGTAAAGTTGTTCTTACATCGTTAAAGGAGGCCTAAACACTTCAATGCTTCTTTCGACACTTCAAATCTATGTTTAGCCCAACGGACATTACTTTGTATTTCCATACCCAGAACATCAAGAGCTTCTGATTGCTCAGCATCTACACCGTTGATAGACAAAGACGATCGTAATGGGTCAGCGAATGGTTTGTGTGACAACAAGCAGCACTGAGTCTTCCGTGCATTAAATGTTCTTCATGATCACATTTAACATCTCTTCCATTATGATGTCTGTAATAATCGCTGACACTGGGGATCGCATTGGCATGCCTTTTCTTTGCTCGCATATCCTGTCAATGTATGTACAATAATAAACCTATAAAAATTCCTTAATCAAATTCTGCCGAAAATTTTATGTATTTTTAAAAGACAAAGAAATATTAAAACTTTTAATGAAAACACCACATTAATATGCGACGAACTTTAAAAATCAAAGTATGCCCCTCTTTAATAAAGACATTTGTAAACGTTTAAACAATTTTTGTTTTGCAAAACCGAAACCCTTAAAAATTGGGTAAGTCGTCATGGTTTTAAGCCGATTGCATATTTTAAAATTAGAATTTTAGATGGCAACATTGACATTAAAGTTTTAATTTTCCCAAAAAAAAAACGTAAAATAAAAACAAATACCTTGCACTAATCGGATTTAATTTGTCAATAAACCAATCTAGTTTATTTTGATATTATTGATGAAGATCATAAATTGGCACCAATTCAAAACGATTTTGAAAATTATTATAAATATTTAAAATTGAATTAAAACATTGGCCTGATAAAACCAGTAAGGAATAGCAAAAGTCGGGCGGTACCCACTATATATTGTAATACCCTACACCACCGAGTCCATGCAGTACCTTTTATATGTAGAACTTATCTCGAAATCTAGTAAGACTTTAATTTGTATACCAATTGAAATTGCAATTTAGGACCTTGTAAGATTTTCCTACCATAGGACAAAATATTTGGATTTCCACATCTTTAAAAGGCCATATCGGATAAATGATTATATGGAAGTTATATTGATGATGGTTTTTACTGCCTTAAAAGTCCATATCGGATGAAATATACACATTGGAGCTATTGTATATCTAAATTAGGACTGATTTTAATGACATTTTGCGCTCGTATTGGAACGTAAATTTAAACGTCCCATGTCAAATCGGGCGAAAATTGTGGATTCTACAGCCTTAAAAGGCCATATCGGATGAAAGATATATATGGTAGCTATATCGAAATCTAAACCGATTTTTATGAAATGTTGTACAAATATCAAGACGTCAAATAAAACACCTCATGCAGAATTTTGTAAAGATCGGACCAAAATTGTGGCTTTTACAGTCTTAAAAAGCCAAATCAGATGAAAAATATATATGGGAGCTATATCTTAATCTGAACCGATTTTCATGCAAAAAACGTGACATGTTCAACATGTCGTGACAATCGGACAACAAATACGACCTGCACTTTGATTACAAGAATACATGGACTCACAGACGGACAGACGGACAGGCGGACATGGCTAAATCGAATCAGAAAGTGATTCTGAGTCGATCGGTATACCTATCAATGGATCTAGCTCTTCTCCTTCTTAGCGTTGCAAAAAAATGCACAAATCTATAATACCCTGTACCACAGTGGTGGTGCAGGGTATAAAAAGGAATTTCACTGTGACTTTTTAAACCCACCACCATTGGATGGGTTTATACAAATCTCGAAATTTTCGTCTAAGACCCCATAAAGCATATATATATTCTTGATCGTCTCGATGTATTGAGTCGATCTAGACGTGTCCGTCCGTCCGTCTGTCGAAATCACGATAGCGGTCGAACGCGTAAAGCTAGCCTCTTGAAATTTTGCATAGATACCTAATATTGAATGGGGGTTGCAAATGGGTCATATCGGTTCAGATTTAGATATAGCTCTCATATAAACCAACTTCTTGAGTCCCTGGAAGCCGCAATTTTTGTCCGATTTGGCTATAGTTCTACATGTAATGTTTCGTTATGATTTCCAACAACTGTGCCAAGTACGGTCCAAATCGGTCTGTAAGCCGATCTTCTGATTTTTTTCCGATTTGGCTGACTGGTTTTGCATGTGGTATTCCTTTTTGACTTTTAACAACTGTGCCAAGTACGTTCCGAATCGGTCTATGACCTGATATAGCTCCCATATAAACCGATCTTCTGATTTGATTTCTTGAGGCCCTGGAAGCCGCAATTTTTGTCCGATGTGGCTGAAATTTATACATATATTATAGCCTGATATAGTTCCCAAGTAAACCATTCTCTCGATCATCCATCCTTGTTCGGTTTCTAGAAGCTTTAAGCTTTGCCGATTTGTCAGGAGTTCAACTAAATTTATTTTGTACAAATTTTTAGCAGCATATCCTTGGCATTCGCATTACTGTTTGTTTACATTTAAATTTTAGTATTTAACAGTTGGAGGCCACCGTAGCGCAGAGGTTAGCATGTGACGCTGAACGCCCGCCCATGACGCTGAACGTCCGCCTATGACGCTGAACGTCCGCCTATGACGCTGAACGCTCGAATCCTGGCGAGACCAAAGGAAAAAAATTTTCAACGATGGTTTTCCCCTCCTAATGCTGGCAACATTTGTGAGGTACTATGCCATGTAAAACTTCTCTCCAAAGAGTTGTCGCACTGCGGCACGCCGTTCGGACTCGGCTATAAAAAGGAGGCCCCTTATCATTGAGCTTAAAATTTGAATCGGACTGCACTCATGGATATGTGAGAAGTTTGCCCCTGATTCTTAGTGGAATGTTCATGGGCCAAATTTGCAATTTTATTAAACAGTTCTGTAATATGCTGGTGGATGTTGTCTTGGTGTCTAAGACCATATTCTTATCAACGTATCTTAGATACGCCGCCGGGAGGCTCCAATGTAGCGCAGATTTTAGCATGTCCCCCTATAACGCTGAAGGCATGGATTCGAATCCTGGTGAGACCATCATAAAAAATTTTCAGCGGTGTTTTCCCCTCCCAACGCTGGCAACATTTGTGAGGTACTATGCCATGTAAAATTTCTCTCCAAAGAGGTGTCACACTGCGCCACGCCGTCCGGACTCGGCTATAAAAAGGAGGTCGCTTATCATTGAGCTTAAACTTGAATCGGACTGCACTCATTGATATGTGAGAAGTTTGCCCCTGTTCCTTAGTGGAATGTTCATGGCAAAATTTGCATTTGCTGAAGGTTCCTGAACTTTTTCGACTATGTCATGAAGGTCCGATTTTTTCATGTCCTGCAGTGATTGGTTATTGTTGTTGTAGCAGTGTGTTGTGTTCTAACTTTCTACTGCTTGGTTCGGTGGAATATTCAGATCCAGAAACTCTGCGACTATGTTGGGTGTTTCCAGAGGAATACGGATCTGGCTGTGGTTCCAGGTCACAATCGGGACACACATCCTGCACGTTGCCATCAATCCTTGCTCTGTAGGAGTTGAGGTGGCTGCATCTCCTCCAATACTCCTGTTTCCCTCAGACGAGGCTATTATTGAAATGAGGTAAGAAGTAGGTCAGTATAGCGCTTTCACTATCATCACGGGCACATAGGACTACCAGCTCAGTTATGCAAAATCGGCACGGTAAGTGATAGCATATGTAGGGTATGTGGGGAAGATGATAAGACGTTGGAGCATTTAATATGTCATTGCCCAGCTTGCGCGTCTAGCAGACACCATCACTTAGGTGAGCACACAATACCAGACATGAACCAAATTAGGGCGTGGTATGGAAAACAGTTGAGGATTTTGTAAGTAACACGAAATTTCCTAACATAGATTAATCCCATGGCAGCCGGTTGTACGTCCCGGATTGACCCCAAGGAGTCCTTCATGGGCAGGGGCGGCTGCCTCAGTGTTCAATACACTGCTACAACAACAACAAGCTAACATAGATTTTATTTTTCGAGGTTACTTTTTATACCCTCCACCATAGAATGGGGGTATACTAATTTCGTCATACTGTTTGTAACACCTCGAAATATGCGTCTAAGACCCCATAAAGTACATATATTCTTGATCTTCGTAACATTTAAGTTAACATTTAACTAGCCATGTCCGTCCGTCTGTCTGTCCATCCGTCTGTCCGTCGGTCCGCCCATCTGTCGAAAGCACGCTAACTTTTGAAGGAGTAGAGTTAGCAGCTTGAAATTTTGCACAAATGCTTCTTATTAGTGTAGGTCGGTTGGGATTATAAATGGGCCAAATGGATACATGTTTTGATATAGCTGCCATATAAACCGATCTTGGGTCTTGACTTCTTGAGCTTTTAGAAAGCGGAATTCTTATTCGATTTCACTAAAATTTTGCACATAGTGTTTTGGTATCACTTCCAAAAACTGTGCGAAGTATGGTCCAAATCGGTCCATAACCCGATATAGCTGCCATATAAAACGATCTTGGGTCTTGACTTCTTGAGCCTCTAGAGGGCGCAATTCTCGTTCGATTTGACTGAAATTTTGCACACAGTGTTTTGATATCACTTCCAACAACTGTGCGAAGTATGATCCTAATCGGTCCATAACCAGATATAGCTGCCATATAAACCGATCTTGGATCTTGACTTCTTGAGTCTCTAGAGGGCGCAATTCTCGTTCGATTTGACTGAAATTTTGCACATAGTGTTTTGATATCACTTCCAACAACTGTGCGAAGTATGATCCAAATCGGTCTATAACCCAATATAGCTGCCATATAAACCGATCTTGGGTCTTGACTTCTTGAGCCTCTAGAGGGCGCAATTCTCGTTCGATTTGACTGAAATTTTGCATACAGTGTTTTGATATCACTTCCAAAAAACAGTGCGAAGTATGATCCAAATCGGTTCATAACCCGATATAGCTGCCATATAAAACGATCTGGGGTATTGACTTCTTAAACCTCTAGAGGGCGCAATTCTCCTCCGATTGGATTGAAATTTTGCACAAAGTGTTTTGATATCACTTCCAACAACTGTGTGAAGTATGATCCAAATCGGTTCATAACCCGATATAGCTGCCATATAAAACGATCTGGGGTCTTGACTTCTTAAGCCTCTAGAGGGCGCAATTCTCGTCCGATTTGACTGAAATTTAGCACATAGTGTTTTGATTCACTTCCAAAAAACAGTGTGAAGTATGGTCCAAATCGGTCCATAACCTGATATAGCTGCCATATAAAACGATCTTGGGTCTTGACTTCTTGAGCCTATAGAGAGCGCAATTCTCCTCCGATTGGATTGAAATTTAGCGCATAGTGTTTTGATATCACTTCTAACAACTGTGCGAAGTATGATCCAAATCGGTCTATAACCCAATATAGCTGCCATATAAACCGATCTTGGGTCTTGACTTCTTGAACCACTAGAGGCTGAAATTTTGCACGAGCCTCTAAAGATCTTGGGTCTTTACTTCTTGAGCCTCTAGAGAGTGCAATTCTCATGCGATTTGGCACACATTTTGTACAACGGCTCCTCCCATGGCCTTCAACTTATGTTGTTGCAATATGGTCGCAATCGATTTATAGCTTGATGCAGCTCCCATATAAACCAATTTCCAGATTTTGCTTCTTGAGCCTTGAATCCGACTATAACTTGATATAAGCTCCTCCTCGGTCCGTATTCATTATTCTTTGTTTGCCTACAAACAGATACTGCGCAAAGAACTCGACACCTAAGTCTGAAACGATGGGCTGCGTTCGTTTTCTAATGATAACATTCAACAGGCAGCTATTCTTCGCATATTCTACCGTGTCTTCATGAATGTTGTCTAGACCCGCTTGATATGCCGTTCGATCTAGAGGTGATCTCTTTGTGGCGCTGAACCTTTCGGTGTAGATCATGTTGATTCACCTAAGTTGGAAGACGGTTGATTCACCTAGGACGGCCCGTAGCCTCGAAATAGGGCCTGAATTCTAGATTAGTTCACTAGCTCTACAGAAGCGTGAAGCGTTACTTACCCTGCGATGGAGAAAAAGTGCAACATAAGGATAAACAATAGGTTCAGAGAATATTTTATCTTGGCTTAGGCGGGCGATGAAGACAACACCCACTAGGAAACTGGAGATTATTCTAGATATCAGACCCACAGACATATAGATTGAGTGCAAGGCAATCACTGCGGCTTTGACTCTTAAGGCGATGGGAGAATATTTTATCTTGGCTTAGGCGGGGCGATGAAGACTACACCCACTAGGAAACTAGAGATAATTCTAGATATCAGACCCACAGACATGCAGATTAAGTGCAAGGCAATCACTGCGGCTTTTAAGGCGATGGGAGAATGGGTAGAGGATAGGATCAAGTTAAGCCATCGTGATATGGTCGAGGGGACGATTGGAATCCTGGAAGGAAGGGAAGAGGTTTCCGATCGGATACCTGAGATGAACCTTGAAGTCGTGTGCGAGGCACTGTTGCCATCGCCACAGTCTTGGATTGACGGAACCCTAGTCTAGATCATGTTGATTCTGACTTGTTGGTCAGAATTGTTACTCCATCGACTATCCCATTCAGCTCCTTACACAACTCATGCGTTGCTGTTGTGGTAGTGCTTGTACACTGAGGCAGCAGCCCTTGCGATAGGATTGACACCTCATGCGTGTATGTAGGTAGTGAACAATGTGGCTGAAGATTTGGTAGTGGGTCCCAAGATTCGGCCCAGCCGAACTTAGCATGCTTTTACTTGTTTATGTTAACTCTGCTATTCCACATTCATGCTTCTTCTATTGTAGCAAATATTGAATAATTGTTTAAACATCTACAATTAATACAGCAATTCGATGTAAATATTATGAATGTTTATACTGTCATCATGTCTATCATATATACGTGCTTCAAAAAAAATTTTTTTTTATTATAAACTTTCATAATTATTTTAATTTTGTCTTAGTCTCAAATTGATTAATTTTCTATTCCAAATGTATGGACTATTTTGTTTAGATCACTGAATGAATTTTTACTGTATGTTAATCAATTAAATGCAAGTACAATTATAACAATCACATACTCATATGGTCGCATATATAATTTTACATTCAAATTTAGCTTGAAATAAATGTCATTTTGGACTGACATTGAAATACTCGAATGTGAATTGTGAATTTATTATCAGCCCAGCAAAGGCATGACTAGAGTGGCCTGTAACCTCTTGTGGCTGCGATTTAAGGAAATTAATTTGTATTTGAATAATAGAAATCTAGACATACAAGGTTGATTGGCAATGCGAGATATTGTAGGCGAGAAGGAAAACAGCGTCCGAGTACTTAGAACAAGTAAAAAGGCGTTAAGTTCGGCCGTGCCGAACTTTGGATACTCACCACCTCGGGTATATATGTAAACCACCATTCATCAAAATCCTTATGTCCCATAGCAGTTATATTGAAACAATGTACAATTCATTGTTCAATTGTGTATAACAAAATATTGGTCCTTTTTGGTAGCTATATCTAAAAACAAACCGATCTGAAACATAAATTGGGTTGCCCAAAAAGTAATTGCGGATTTTTTAAAAGAAAGTAAATGCATTTTTAATAAAACTTAGAATGAACTTTAATCAAATATACTTTTTTACACTTTTTTTCTAAAGCAAGCTAAAAGTAACAGCTGATAACTGACAGAAGAAAGAATGCAATTACAGAGTCACAAGCTGTGAAAAAATTTGTCAACGCCGACTATATGAAAAATCCGCAATTACTTTTTGGGCAACCCAATACAGCATGGATGTCGAAAAGCCTAACATAAGTCAATGTTTCAAATTTCAGTTAAATCGGTCAATAAATACGCCTTTTTGGGGCCAAGACTTTAAATCGAGATATCGATCTATATGACAGCTATATGCAAATCTTGATCGATCTAGTCCAAATTGCCGATACATACGGAGGGGCTTAACTCAACTCTCTGTCCCAAATTTCGGCAACATCCGACAATAAATGCACCTTTTATGGGCCCAAAACATTAAATCGAGAGATCGGTTTATAAGGCAGCTATATCCCAATCTCAACCGATCTGAGTAAAATTGAAGAAGGATGTCGAAGGGCTTAACACAACTCACTGTCTCAAATTTCAGCAAAATCGGATAATAAGTATGGCTTTTTATGGCCCTAAAAACCTAAAACCGAGAGATCAGTCTATATGGCAACTATATCCAAATCTGGACCGATCTGTGCCATAATGCAGAAATATGTCAAGGGGCTTAACTTAACTCACTGTCCCAAATTTCGGCAACACCGAGCCCAAAACCTTAAATGAGCCCAAAACCTTAAATCGAGAGATCGGTCTATATGGCAGCTACCGGACCGAATCTTGAGTACGCACCACCATGGATTCCGTTAAAAATTTACCCTTATTAACTGAGTTTGTATTTGAATTATTTTGGTCTCAAAAAGTCTTATCGGGATATCGGCATTTAGGGGGGCCTATATCACCATATTGACCGATTCGGATAAAAATTGGCACTGATGTTGTAAATCATAAGACAGCTTTTTGGGCCAAATTTGAGCCAAATGGGGGCTCAAGAAGTCAAATCCGGGGATCGGTTTATACGGCGGCTAAATCTGTTTAAAACCCGATTAGGGTCATACTTGGCATAGATGTTTGAAGTCATAACTTTAGTCTTTGTTCCAAATTTCAGCTGAATCGGTTGAAAATTGAGGCTTTTAAGGGCTCAAGAAGTCAAATCCAGGGATCGGTTTATATTGGGGCTATATCTGTTTATAGACCGATTAGGGTCATACTTGGCATAGATGTTGGAAGTCATAACTCAAGTCTTTGTTTCAAATTTCAGCCAAATTGGATGAAATTTGAGGCTCTTAAGAGCTCAAGAAGTCAGATCTGGGGATCGGTTTATATGGAGGCTATATCTGTTTATAGACCGATGCGGTTCATTTTCTTACCATGGATATTGGAAGTCATAACTTAAGTCTTTGTTCCAAATTTCAGCCAAATCGGATGAAAATTGAGGCCTATAGGGGTCCAAGAAGTCAAATCCGGGGATGGGTTTATATGGAGGCTATATCTGTTTATAGACCAATGCGGTTCATTCTTACCATGTATATTGGAACTTAACTTAAGTCTTTGTTCCCAATTTCAGCCAATTCGAATGAAGAATGAGCCATTTAAGAACTCAAGAAGTCAAATCGGGGGATCGGTTTATATGGGGGCTATATCTGTTTATAGACCGATTCGAGTAGATGTTGGAATTATGACAATTCTGTTATTTGTTCCAAATTTCAGGCAAATCGGATGAAAATTGAGGTTTATAGGGACTCAAAAAGTCAAATCGGGGGTTCGGTTAATATGGGCGCTATACCCAAATCTGAACCGATATGACCCATTTGCAATCCCCAACGACCTACATCAATGGGAAGTATCTGTGCAATATTTCAAGCGGCTATCTTTACCTTTCGACCGCTATCGCGATTTCGACAGACGTACGGACGGATGGATGGTCATGGCTAGATCGACTCAGAATGACGAGACAAATGCTGAGTAATTTTTTTTTTCTTATAGAGGAGTGAACCATCGAACTCGTTGAAAATGTCCCCAAATTTACAAAATTTTTTGATTAGAGAACAAAGCTCCAAGTTTTTTTCCATGTTTATTTTGTGTTTTTTTAGTACTACAAAATGCAATCTACGATTAATTGGTTATTATTATCTGTTATCGCATGAAATCGATAACCATTCATTACAACATGGCACTGAAATTCAATCCATAATATCTGACTCGCACTAATCAGGACTGAAAAATTCACCTCAGTAGTTAACAAAAGTGAGCCTAATGGCTCCAAGAATTTCACTACAGGTCTTTTATATATCGGAAGTGATAGGAAAACCCATTCATAAATGTCCAGTTTCATAACAGGTCTTTCATATGTCGGAAGTGATTGGAAATCCATAGACAAGTGGTTGTCTAATTCTAAATTGCCTTTTTAGCTTGTTCAACACTTTTTTAAATCGTTTCTTACTCAGTTTCAGATTCCAACTTGGCACTAGAGATTAGATCTAATTATTCATCCCGTCTTACAAATATCATAATTTCTCCCCCTTCCTCAAAGACAAAAAATAGCTTGAACTTTTTTACTTACCGGCATCCTCATTGGATCCTTCGCTAGGTGGTCCCGTCGGTGGCATATTTTGACGATTTCCTATCATAAGACGATGTTGTATGGCCGCAGAGGCCACTGCCGCCGCTGCGGTAGTCTGGGCGGCGGAAACATTTCTCATGGCTGCACTTAGACCGGTCAAATTGGCAAATGCATTGCTGGCATTGACGGCCATTTGGGCTGCAGCGGCGGCATTTTGAGGACCATTGGCCTCAAAGCGAGGGCGTCCCAGGAATGGTGCACCTCCAAAGACACCGGGTACCCCGAATTGCAGAAAGGGATTCCAAGGCGGTACTCTAACGCCGCCGGGAGCCAATTGAGCGGCAGCCGCATACAGCTGTAAGGCGGCGGTGGGATGTAAAGCCTCCGACGGCATGTTGGGCGCCACAACACCACCGTTGCTATTGCCGGCGGAGTTGGTGGCAGCGGCAGGCGACAATTGTCGACCCAGCGGTGAGTGATGTAATGAAGTTAGCGATGGATGATGGGTAGGTGAATGTGTTGCACTGGGTGATTGATGTTGTGGTAATGATTGCTGCTGTTGTTGTTGTTGTTGTTCCAAAACCATTATTGTTTAAGCAATATGGAGGAGAAGGACAACACCCCAAAGGAGTTAGTCATACACAGGCAATAGGCAACTAGACACTTAATGGGAATATATTCTCAGCCGTTATATGTCACTGTATACGCTAATATTTCTTATTTGTTTAATTTTATTTTTCTTTGTTTCTGTTTTCTTTTTTTCACAATTTAATTACACAGTTTAATAATCAATTATTTATTAATTAAAAAAATTGTTTAAGACTTTTTTATTGTTTTGAGGTGTGATGTAGAGTTCGCGAAAAAAACCGGTAAATTCAATCAATAACCATGCCAAAGAATTTCAGCCTTCAGCTTAACCGGTTTTCAATATCGATATCCAATTCGATTTATAAGCTGTTTAAACTTTTTCTTTTTTGGATTTTTTTTTTTTTGGTATGCAAAAACCCGCTTGTTATTCGGCACTCTCTACGCTACAACACGGAACACTCTGCTCGAAGTCTGAACTCGTTTTATACGACTGGCATTGGAATTTTGTGTTCCTTGAGGTTTCTTAACAGTTGCGGCGGCGGCGAGAACTACGACTATGACGACGACAACGAGAACAGTGAACAGGCGATTATTCCAATAAGAATTTTATTCAAGTTGTTGTTGTTTTTGTTGCGAATGGCGAAATGCCATTGGTATGGCGAGCATGTTTTTATTTTCTATTGGACTTAAACCGCCGACGGTAAAAAGAAATTTACAGTTTCGAGCCGTTAAATGAATAACAAACATCCACAATGAAAATTCAATTTGAACTGAGAGCAGCAACGAACACCATTCAGCCAAGTAAGCGAGTCACAAATGTTCATCAACCACCAATCAGCCAACCAAACGCCACCAACATCATCCTCCGCAGTAGCAGCGTGGCAGACCAATACACACAGAACGACCCCCACTCCCATTAACAAAGTATTGTAGTAGCAGCAGCAGCAAAAGAAGTGCCTAAGCGAAGAAGCAGGAGGAGAACAAGAAATAAAACCACCGCCAGAGTTGAGTTATTGAAACGAATGGCATTGTAGGTTATTTAAAAGGCAACGCAGCAGAGCTGTTCATGATCAAGTTGATAGAGGTGGTTGTTCGTCTGTCTCTACAAGGGAGGGGTATTTGTTGGCAAGATTGTTGCCATTGTTGCATGCCAAACCACCATCCAATGATTGCTCTCACACCATGGCCACTTAACTGCTACACACGTACGCCACCAAAAAACCTACAACACAAGCGTCCAAAAATATTCAATGTTTAAATCTCTCACTCTACCGCTATACAACAAACAGCAGCACAGGCCAACAAAACTTCACCTTGCCTTAAGGCCCACCACTAACAAAGGACAGAGAGAGAGAGAGATAGAGCCAACCAAACAAGTGTCTGCCAGAGCGAGATAAAAATTCATAAAACCAAAACATTTAATTTTATTCCTCAGGCGTCGTACATTCAATTTAACAAACACTCAACTCCACACAAGAGTCTCACACACAAAGTAGTCTGTCTGTAGTAAGTAAGTGTGTGTGTGTGTGTGTACTTCTGAGGGGGAGTTGGTTGCTTTCTTGGGCTGTTTCATAAAATCGGCTGCTGTCCTCAAAGAGCAGAGAGCAAAGTGTTGTGGCTCGTTGCCTCAATAATTCATAAATGTCTGCACAACAGTAACAACAACTTTTGAAAATCAATTGGCCCATTGTTGGTTGGTGCTCTCTCTCTCATGATGAGTTTGACTCTCTGAAACTCTTTGCCGCAAATATGGCTGCCTTAATAGAAAAACAGAAAGAGACCTATATAAAAGGCAATACCATATTCTTTCTCTCTCTCTCGTAACATGTTGGGGAAGAAAATACCGGTATTTTTGTTTTTTGCTGCTGCTACTGCTTTTGTTGATGGTGCTCTAGTGGGTTGTTTTGTTTTAGCTGTTGTTGGCTTTTCAATTTATCACTTTCTTATTTAATTTGTTGTTGTGCTTGAGTGTTGTGCAGCATACGATACACTTAAGTCGTTGCCTTGCTGCCTCTTTGCTCTTCGTGCATTGAACATGTGAAACGAACGTACGTACATACGTATGTTTGTATGAATGTGCATATGCTGGCTGCTGTGGCTGCGTTTACTGCAGGGCGGAGTTTTTCGTGATTATTTCAATTTGGGCTCATAAAATTATTATTTGTGCATTTGTTGCTATAAGTGTCGTTTGCTTCGGCACTACTGCATGGCCAGCCATTTCAATTCTTTGGTTGGTTATTGTTGTGTTAGGGGGAATTGAATTTTACCCACTACACTATGTACACAACAGTGTTGCCACAAGCGATTTAGTTTCGTAGCAAATGTATTGTCAAGAAATTATTTCCGTGGGCGAAATATTGAATATTGATACTATGTGCTCGGTACTTTTAATATAACGCCTGGGTTCGAATCCTGGCGGGACCATCAGAAAAAAATGTCAACAGTGGTTTTCTCCTCCTTATGTTGGCAACATTTGGTAGGTATTAGGCCATTTGAAAACTTCTCTTCAAAGAGGTGTCGCACTGCGGCACGCCGTTTGGACTCGGCTATAAAAAGGAGGTCCCTTATAATTGAGCTTAAAACTTGAATCGGACTGAGATATGTGAGAAGTTTGCCCCTGTTTCTTAGTGGAAAGTTCATGGGCAAAATTTGTAAATTTATCCTCCCAGCATCCTCCGGTTTCGACCGCATCCCGGCATCAAAAAGTCCCCATTATGCTCGCAGCTCGAGATTTGCATATTTTGCCCTCTCCAGGACTTTACAACTGCGCCAATATCTTGTCCTTTACCAGATTCTTCATCATCGACCAGATTTCTCTGTCATCCTCTTGGCAGCCACATATTTCCGAAGACTTCGAGGCCGTGCGCTCTTCCACCGTAACGCAGAGGTTTGTATGTTCACCTATGACGCTGAACGCCTGGTTTCGAATCAGAAAAATTTGTTATGAGAGAAGTTTGCCCCTGTTTCTTAATGGAATATTTATGGGCAAATTTGCATCTTTTTGCCCTCTTCCATCGTACTTCCACCTACTTTGTATTCCTCCGTATCGAATAATTGGGGTTTTTAAGTGAGCTCGGGGGCCACTGAATGCCAGGGCCTGACCACTGAATATTGCGAGACCTTCAGACTACATTTTTAGCGGTGATTACTAAGTTTAGGCATTTTTGAGATATTTTGCCGTGTAACGGCACGCCGTTTGGCAATGAAAATTTCATTGAACTAAAAACTTGAATCGGGCAGCAATCATTGAGGGAAATATCCCCGCTGTTAACTAACGGCATGCGCATGGGCAAATTTGCAAGTCAATTTTATAATGTACATCTGTTCTTAAAGGCTTAAATTGGTCGGCGCCTCCCCCTGGTTTTCCTTCTCTCCCTTTGTTGGTCTGGCCTGACGACTTTCTCGAAGCACTACTCTAGACAGAAAGTGCAAACGCACCCAAATCTGTGGAAGAGGGTCCAGGATTAATGAATCTCGACGATGGTCCATGGATATTATACGATTCCCTAAGGAGGTACATTTTACTCTCTCAATCTCCTCTAATCCAAGCCTTACATAAGCAGAAACAGTCCACCGTCCACATCTCATATTCCTTTTTTGACTTATATCAACCAGGGATGGAAAAACCTAATATTAAAATGGTACTAAGAAGGTACTTTTAGAACAGAAAGAGTACTTTTAAGTTCTACATAAAGATATCAAGAATATTGGAGTGCAGGTATTCAAAATATATCTCTGGAAAACTTCTTCCTTACCGATTACAGATTACAAAAATGTGTGATGAAAATGTAAGTAAATAAACCCCCAAAAAAGTTTTGGTTCAAACCCTAACAGAAGTCGATGGCGGTCACCGTTGCACAGAGGTTAGCATATTTGTGAGGTGTCTAGCCAAGTATCTCTATGAAGTGGTGTCGCTATGCGACTCGACATTCGAACTCCTTACATCGGTGAGCTAAAACTTTAATCGGACTGCACTCTGTAATCAGGGAGAAGTATCCCTTATACCTTAATGGAAGCCGAAGAGTTGGCGATATATCCGAGATATACAAATATCGGAGATGGTTTGACGGAAATGTGACTGTACAATGATGGTTACCCATCCTAAAAAACCCTCAAACGGCCATATAGACAGATCTGTACAATGTGGGACTTAAATGAAAGATACCTGGGAGTTCAGCACAAATCTCATTTTAGAATTCAGAGGCTAAGTATCGGGGGTCCATGTCTCTTCTTACCTTTTAAGGCAATGCAGGCATTCGACATCTGGAAGTGCTTGGCTTATCTAGGAAAGAGAGCGTCAGGTCTGCTATAAATGTTTCTATCTCTGGCAATCAGAATCCCCTGATTACGACCTTATAAAAGTCAAGGCTCGATAAGTCTTGAAATTGAAGGTTTACTACTCTGACTTTATATAAGTCACCAATAATGGTATAATCGGCATATTAAATAGTTCATTGCCATATAAAAACATTTTTTGCATATAAAAACAACACGACGACAACCCTGTTGCACATGGAAGTATGAAGAGATGGTATACTCTCATAATGGTTCGTGTGTATTCATGTTGTTTGAATCTATGCTGCCTCCTTAAGCTTCGTTATTTCATTTTCTTTATAAATGGCTCTTGCATACCCACTCCCTCTCTCGCTCTCTCTCTTACACACCATTTCTTGTGGCTGCGATGCAGCCGGACCTTTATGTGTGTAAGCCCATGGTTATAGTGGGTGATGGGTGGCGTTATACCATTCACTCAGCCTCTGACACACATACACACATTCACTCTGTCGTTTTCTCCAACCAGCCCTTTTGCAATTTATGTAAAAGTTTCAATGTCTCTTTTTTTTGTTGGCTCTATGCCCAGCAGCAGACTGAACTCAACATTCAAGAGTTGGGGATTTTCATTCATTTCGTGTGTGTGTGTGTGTGTGTTGGGGTGTTTTTTGCTGTTTTTGTTGCTCGTATTTTTCTTTCGATTTTTCTCTGTCTCGGCGCCTTTCTCCGTGTTGTTGCTGCTTTTTGCTGTTGTTCATTGCCGCAAATTGGTTTGAATTGAATTTTGTTTAAATGTTCATTATGGCATTAATTGATTGATATTCTATTTTATTTCGGAGCCATTTTACTTCTGACTAAAACGAAGTATATTCTATGGCTTTGGGTTTGGGTCTTTTTGAGCAACCAAGTTGGGACTTGCTTAATTTTATGACAATGTTTGGTTTATTGGATAGTTGGCGTTTCGGGTTTGGTAAAGTATTTTTATACCGATTTCATTAACCGATTTCCATGAAATTTGGTACAGAGAGTTGTTTTAGTAACCTCAATATCTGTTTAGACTATAGTTCACCTCGGACAATAGATTGATATTTTTCGCACTGGGAGCTGTATAGGGTTTTTTTGTCGTCCGTGCAGTGTATGATTCAGATCAGACCATATTTGGATATAGCTCTCATGTACCCCGAGCGCCTCATTCACGGTCTTTATTCCATAAATGGTATATTTATTACAATATTTCCCCGAATTTTGGATCAGAGAGCTGCTTAAGAACCTCGAAGTTGTTTCTGGATTTGGCCTAGATCAGACCATACTTCGATATAGCAGCTACGCATTCATAAATGGTTAAATGTTTTTTACTTGTAACTTACCAAGTGGGCCAATGCCAACATACAAAGGGTGATTTTTTTAGCTATTATCTTTTTGGCAACACGGGTTTAAACAACTCACGCACCTTTTTTGTTTTGTTTCACTGTCAAACATCTTCAGTATGGTCTATAATTAAATCATGAATCGTCTTACAAATGAACAACGCTTGCAAATCATTGAATATTATTATTAAAATTAGTGCTCGTTAAGAAAGTTTATCGCGCGCTTCGTCCATTCCATCGACGAAGCTCTTTTTTGGCTCAATGGGTACGTAAATAAGCAGAATTGTCGATTTTGGAGTGAATATTAGCCAGAAACATTGCAAGAGCTACAAATGCATCCAAAAAAGTCGCAGTTTGGTAAGGTTTATGGGCTGGTGGCATCATTGGACCGTACTTCTTCATAGAAGATGCGAATCGTAACGTAACTGTGAATGGTGAGCGCTACCGTGAGATGATATACAACCTTTTTTTTGCCCAAAATGCAAGAGCTTGACTTGCATGACATGTGGTTTCAACAAGACGGTGCCACATGCCACACACAGCACGCGTAAAAATGGCGAGTTCGGTGAACATTTTTTTTCACGTTCGGGACCGGTCAATTGGCCGCCTAGATCGTGCGATTTGAATTTGAAGCGTATGGACCATTAAGGCTCTTATAGATCTTAAAAAATCACCCTTTATGTCCGAACGTAGTAAATTTCTGACTGTTCAGTCTCTAAACACTCCTATTTTACAGGATGTCTAAATATTGGGACTAGATACCTAGAAAATAGGCTACTGAAGCCAGAAAAAGATCACAATAAGGGGATCGATTTCGATTCTCACGTTAGAAGCTAAGACACCTAAGGCTTTATTCCTTCAGATCCTAGACGGCGCATAAGCATGTCTGCCTCTGGCGTTGAAAGCCTCGAGTCAGGCTTTCCTTGCAATATCATTAGAAAACAAGTACGAACAGGCTAAAGTCGGGCGAAGCCGACCTTTTGATACCCTACACCATACTGGGTATGCATGCTAAGTCGCCAAAACTAAAATTTCCTTAAATTTGATATCTAGAATTCCGACCAAAATCCGTGCATATTGTAGGAGCCATACAGTAAATCATTGTGCTAATTTTTGAGAAGATCGATTGATAAATGCGTTAGCAAAGGTCTTAAAAGTGAAAATCGGCAGATGCATATACTGGGGTTTTTTTCAGGGATGGTAAAAGGGACGATAGGGACAGCAAAGGACATCACATTTTTTGCCGCTTTTTTGACATTTGGCATAAAATAATTATTAAAATTATTAAAATTTACTACCGAAATTCGGAGTCAGTGACCTCATCGTTTTCATAGATAAAAATCTTTAGCGATGAGGCTCATTTCTGGCTGCAGGACTTTGTCAATAAACTAAATATGCGTTATGGGTCCAACAGCAATCCACACGTACTCCATAAGTCATTGTTGCATACCGAAAAATTACGTTTTGTTGCGGTTTATGGGCGGGCGGTGTCATTGGGCTGTACTTCTTCCGTGATGATCAAGACCGACACGTCACTGTAAATAGGAATGGCTACCGTTCAATGATAACAGAATATTTTAGGCCCCAATTGCACGATATGAACTTAGAGGATATGTGGTTCCCACAAGATGGCGTCACAAGCCACATATGAGTGAAGTTTCCTGTTTCTTAAAGGTATTTGGATGCGAAAATTTTTGAATTTGCAAACCACAAATAGAACAAGTACGGGTTTTCACGCCATCAATGCACCATAATGGATACCATGATCTATCCAATGGTTTCGATACGATCAGCTATGTTACACTTTTTGACGACATTGTTAACACGTCTCTCCAGCTGGGACTGAAACATTGGACTACAAACTATTGTTTTGGTTTCAGCCATGTACTATGAAACAGGTGGACTTCGCCAACACTTGCCTTCGCCGAGACTGAAACGTTGGACTACGAACTATGTTAAAAGTGTGTGTTCAATCCCCGGCTGTGGCCAAAGAAGTTAGGTTTGGGCGTTATGACCGTTCTCAAAGACCATCGAAAGACTATAGCATTTGAACAACTAAGCCTACTATGACAAACCAAAACAGTTTTCGCTTGATTACACTGTGTGGCAGTTATAGGATCATGCACAGATAAAAATAATTTTGAAAAACAACAACTTTTGTCGAAAAAACGACTACGAAATTTGTTAATATTCCTGCAACAATTTATTTTAAATCTCTTAAATCTCAGTTGGTTTTTTGTTAGAGTTATTTTTTTTTCGGTGTGGTCTGGATGGTGGAGATTTCTAAGTTAGGGTGAATAGAAGAAAACCCCAAAAGTGTTCTCAAAGAAAACTTTGTTTATAGGCATGCCAATGTACCTAAGGAGAAGGCCCCGTGTGTGTAGGATTCGCCTCAGACGGACTAAATATGATTTTATTTGTTTTTGACTATTTTGATTCAGCATCATAGAAATACATCCTTGGATAATGAAATAATTGCATTTCCCAAAATACTTCAGCATATTTGTCCTTGTACGAGTATAAATAAATGACAAAAAAAATCTAAAGTTGTTGCATTTGAGTGAAATAAAATAATTGCATTTTTCATTTCATGAAAAGACAAGACCACAATGCGATTTCATAACATTTGCCTTTGACAGAGTTCACTCGCCATTGCTCTCCACCCGCTGACAAAGTATGGTTTGGTCAAAGCACAAGCAGATTTGAGTGAGTGTTAGTGCAGAGGAATATCCTTGAGCTCCTGATGTCAGTGATGCTATGCAAAATTCCAAATGAAATTTTCACCAGCAGCAAATAGCAAATCTCAACTTTCGTTTCAAACACATCATCCACAAGTGGCCAAAAAAATAGCAATGTTTTCATTGCAATGCTATCTCCTGCTAGTGGTTGTAAAAGAGGAGGTGACATGGGCGTCAAAGAGGAAATTCGTGGCTATACAAATTTGCTATAGGTTAGGTTAGGTTGAAAAGAACATTCACCTAAGCCAGAAATCGACTTGTTGTGCTCTCTAAATACTAAAAAGTAACATCGAAAAAGAAAATTTTAGAGGATTCGGTGCTACTAACAAAATCTCCAATTGCTTCCATGCCACGCCCCTAAGATGGTTCATGTCTGTCATTGTGTCGCTACCTAAGTGCCGATGTCTGTAAGCCGCATAAGCCGGAAACTGCTCCCACGTCTCTTCATCCTATCACTTGCCGTACCTATTTTGCATAAGTGAGCTATACTGACCTCTGTTTTACTTCCTTTCAGTAATAGCCTCGTCTTTTCAAGATCCGGATCCCCTTATAGGATTTTCGTCATTTTACCAACCGTTTCGCTGTTCCATAGTGTTACAGGCGCATTCGTCGCCCACGCCCTTAAATCGGGCTGCATCGACCCGAAAGGCTTTGGATTAACCATGTTTTTTGAAAGCAGTCCTCTGGCCTTCGCCGCCAAATCGTCTGCTCTTTCATCCACCCTTTCTCCGCAGTGGCTCGGCATCCAGACAATCCGAATCGTGCCATCCTCAGAGAAGGCTTTAATCTCCTTCTTACCAACCAAGACTGTTCGTGACCCTGCCATTCTAGTTGTTATGGCCCTGATGTCTAGTTTACTGTCAGTGAAAATGTTCACACTCAACGACCTCGCGTTAATACCATACCATCTCACGCATTTCGTAAAAGCCCAGATCTCCGCCTGTAGGACTGTATTATAGTCAGGCAAGCGAAAACAGATGTCAGTTCTTCGTTTCTTAATGTAGACCCATAGATCTACTCTGTCCTCTAGCTTTAATCTATCTGTGTAGCATTAACTCCCAGATGGCTGTTGTTGTTGTAGCAGTTTGTTGTGTTCTATCTTATGTCTGCCTGATTCTGTTGAGTGTCCAGATCCAGGAACTCTGCGACTAAGATGGAATGCGTTCAGAGCGATCTGGGTCTGAGTCGAGTGGGTCTGGTTGGCAGTTTGGCAGTGTGGTCCCTGGTCACAATCGGCATCAATCCTTGCTCTATAGGAGTAGAAGTTGAAGCGGCTGCATCTGCCGGAACGTAATTGAGCCAGAACTACTCTGGTTCGCCGGGGGAAGTCAATTTCCTCGGGTGCAATGGGAGGCGGTCGTTCTCCAAGGTCTACATTCACCCGGTAGCTATTTAGCGCATCTGCTACCGTGTCTGCATGAATGTTGTTAAGACCCGCTTGATCTAGAAGTTCTCTCTTGTAGCGCTGAACCTGACGCTCTAGGTCACTTAGATCTACCTTAAGGCTTCTGGGCGGTGGATATCTATCCACAAGATGATGATTTTGATGGTCTCTGTGATAACAGCCCAAAAGGTATTGCTTAAACATCATGTAGTTATGTCTTCGAACGGGTAGGATTTTTGTCTCCTGATGGAGGTGGTCCATATGACAATTGAGGAGACAGCACGTCGCAGTTTGAAGGGCGGCATTCTGACAGATCTGAATATTATACCACGGATCACATAGCTGGCGAAATCACACTGGCGCTGCATAACTTACCACAGACCGGCCAATTGCTTTGTACGTGGTCAACAAGGTTTCTTTGTCAGCACCTCATGTGCTGCCGCTAAGTGACTTGAGGACCTTGTTTCTACTTTTGCTGTGGCATGTGGGGATAATGTGCAAGTGCTGTCAAATATGTAGCCAAGTATTTTGTGATACTTGATGGTCGGAATCGTTTTCCATCGATCATCTCTTATATCTCAGTTTTTACCTCTCGCGTATTTGTAGTGAACAATGTGGATGAAGATTTGGTGACAGATATCTTCAGATCTCTTGCAGCTAAATATGAGGCAAGTTCGTTGGGCTAGATGTTCAACCTATCGCAGATGTCATCAATGGGTCCGGGGCCTGATGCCATGATCGTACAATCGTACGCATATGATACGATCTCTATGCAGTCTGGGGGGGTTGGAATGGAGGAGAGTTAGATGTTAAATAGTGCCGGAGATATCACCTTGGGAAACTCCCTATTTCACTTTACGGTGCTTCGAATTCTTATCTTTAAATTACACAAATGGATGCCGACCACACAGATAATTCACGACTCAGCTTTTAAGACCTAGCTGAAGGGACGTGTTGGCGAAGTCCTCAAATAGTTTGGCATGGCTGACCATTTCGAATGCCTTCGAGAAAGTCCAGTGCCACGAGGACCGTCCTATCCCAAGGCCTGGGCTGATTGAAGCCACGGTAAGTGTGTGCGGTGATGGCATACTGCTTTGCATGTTGTCTTATGCAGTCTTCGAAATCAATGCTGATGCCCGGCGAATGGAGATTCTCCTACTAAGTTCGGGACGATTAGTCTCTCAAGCGTCTTGGCTACTGATGAGAAAAGGGAGATCGGTCTGTTCGACTCCCCCACGCTCGGGTCCTTACCAGGCTTCAGTAGAGGGATCACTCTGCCCATCTTCTAGACATCAGGAACTATAAGAGTGTTCAAAGACAGGTTGAAGACAGTAATAAGGTACTCAACTCCAGGTAAATCCAGATTCATCAATGTAGAGATTCCGTCGGGGCCTTGGATATTTTGGCGCCACGGATGACATTTACAACTTCGCCCGCGGTAAATTGTGATGGCTGTCCATCGGCTCGGAGACCACGAATACGGCGAATGGCTTTCCTCCTTTCCCTGTCACTCTCGGGATGCACAATAAATTGACGGTTGAACAACCTGGCGCATCTCTTCGGACCAGTCACGGTTATTTCGCCAAAAGTGACTGAGGTCCTGTCATCCCGTCTACCGGGGTTCGAGAGTAACTTAACAGTAGACCACAGCTTGCTTCAAGTGTTCCAGCCACAAATTCCGCTTATGTTCGTTGACTAACCTCCAGAGTTGCGTCAATCCAAGAATGTGCCGGTGTCAGCAGTGACTCGCACTCGACCTCAGTGTCATTTCAGGTATATGATGGGAAATGTTTTCTACTCCTTCGAAGTTTCCTATCGTCGCATCGTGAACTGCTCCCATTCTCTATCCATTCTCCTATCGCCTTTAGTCAAATAGCCGCAGTGCCTCATTTTTAATCTCAAGTTCTCTGAACCTGTTGTATTATCCTTACGTTGCGTTAATCTCCAAGTGGATAACTGCTGTGATTTTGCCTAATAAAGAAAAGGGGGGCTGGACAGCTCGTTAGCCCAAGCGCAATCAAAAGAGTTTCTATCCTAAAAGCTGTAAAAATAATGATTATTAGCACCGTTGAGTTGCGTATGATTTTTCTAAAAAAGGCGATTGGCCTAGGCAGACATCCGAAGATAATATGATATCGGTATTGGCTATAAGATACGAATAAGGAGTCTTTTGTCTTTGTCGGAAGCCGCTGCAGGCTAGACACTTTTTGGCTAGTAGAGCTTGGCGCAGTTACAATACATCATCAGTCGTGATTTCCGTAGTACACAGTATTCTACGGCTTTATACAACCGCCACAGATATTGGTTCTTTGAAGTCCATTCGGTCTCAAAAACTCAACGGTCCAAACCTTCTGTAACGTTAGGTAAGATTAGGGTCAGTTATAATGTCAGTCTAATATCATACTCACTTAAACAATTTTTGCCCATCGTGGTACCACAGTTGCGACAGACCAAAGCCTTTTATAGTAACTGAACCCTTTACCTCCGCACTAGTAGTTCGAGCACACTGCCAAACTAGCTGTCGAGCCAAACACAAATTTGCCTATGAACGTTCCATTAAGGAACGGTGGAAAACTTCTCAAGTTTAGACTCAATGATAAGGGGCCTTCTTTTGATAGGCTAGTCCGAACGGCGTGCCGCACTGCTATATTTTTTTGGGGAGAAGTGCCCTCCAATAGATGTACCAAGTATGGTTTCAATCGGTTCAAACCCTGATATAGCTCTCATATTAACCGATCTCCCGAATTCTTATCCAATTTGGCTGAAATAATGCATGTGGTCCTCATGGGTCCAAAACCTCATAAAGCTCCTACATAAATCGATCTCCCAAATCTACTTTTTGAGTCACTAGAGGTCGTTATTCATATCCAATTTGGCTGAAATATTGCACGAGGTTCGAATCGGCCCAAAACCTGATATATCTCTCATATAAACCGATCTCCCGTATATACTTCTTGATCCACTAGAGGGTGCAATTCTTCTTCGAATTGACTGAAATATTGCACGAGAACATTTCCTATGACATGTACCGAGTATGGTTCCAATAGGTCCAAAATCTGATATAGCACCCTTATAAACCGATCTCCCGAATATACTTCTTGAGCCTCCGAACGGCGCAATTCTGATCCAAGCAAATTATAAATCTATGGAGATTTTTTGTTATTACCCTTTTTAGTTTCTCCCTATAAAGAGACCGTCCAAAACACTTGAAAAATGTGATCTATGGTGGAGGGTATATAAGATTCGGCCCAGCCGAACTTAGCACACTTTTACTTGCATGCAAAACAATTCTCCACAGTGACCTCCATCTTTAAGCTTAGACTTCAATAAAAGCCACACACAGGTTATTGATGAAAATACCACCTTTTTACCCACTGTTCCGCGTTTTCAGTGAAACCCAAATAAATTAGCTAAAACTTCTCCTTCAAAAGAAGCAAAAAATTCTTAAACAGAATTAATTAAGTTTCAATAGACCTAAAGGCAATTGTGGGAGGCATAGCAAGCAATGTTTGTTTAAGACAACAACACGTTAGTTCACAACGTATTTCTAAGCGAATGCGATTCTATTGCGATGTGTATGCTGTCACTGTCGTTAATTTGGCTTAGAGCCCAACATTTTGCCGAATAGCAGGACAGAGAGACAGACAAGCCGACACCGAACAAAGAGGAAATTAAGATTTTGTGGCAAACACACAAAAAAAAAAGAAAAATAAATAAAATGGCAACCTACCATCCTAAACAAGGGAAACAGCGATGATGACAAGAATAATGTTGGGTCATAGGAAAAAAGGTTGCCACAAGAAAATTTTAAGAAGTTTAAGTGAAAATTGTATCTACCGGGTTTTTTTTCAGGGACGCTACAAAAGTAAACCAATAGGGACAGCAAACGACGTTTTAATCGAAAAACCATCTCCAGCGATGAGGCTCATTTCTGACTGAATATCTTCGTCGATAAGCAAAATATACGTTATTGGTCAGATAGCAATCCACACGTCATCATGCCATGAGTCATCATTGCATCTCGAAAAAAATTGCGGTTTAATGGGGTTTATGGTCCGGCGGTGTCATTGGGCTGTACTTCTTCTGTGGTAATCAAGACCGGCAGGTTACTGTGAATGGGAATCGATACCGTTCAATGATAACAGAATTTTTTTGGCCCCAATTGGATGATATGGAGGACAAGTGGTGCCAACAGGACGGCGCTACAATCCACACAGCGAATGTCACAATCAATTTATTGGAAATCATGTTTGGAGAACGTGTCATCTCACGAAATGATAGATTCGATTGGCCGCATCGATTTTGCGATTTGGCGCCGTTAGAATATTTCCTGTGGGGCTACGTCAAGCCTATGGTCTATGCCAACAAGTCAGCGACGATTGACAAACTTCGTTCAAATATCGAAAGCGAAATTGCTGCAGAATCTGCCATTGCTTGAAAACCGTGAAAATTGGGTTCATCGTCTTCACTTCTGCAAACGTGCTCGTGGTGGCCATGCAAAAGAAATCGTTTTCCATACGAAATTCCAACGAACGTACTTCCACAGAAATAACGAATTTCATTGATGGTTAGGTTAGGTATGGTTTAAGTGGCAGTCTGCCATCAGACTCACTTAGACGTTTTCTTCCATTGTAATACCACAGGAACAGAAGAAGGAAGATGCCTTCTAGTTCCTAGCGTGGAACCATCCAGATCGCTTTAAAAAGCCAAATAACTTGCGAATGTTCACATCCGCTAAATCAGACAGGTTTTCAAAGAAATGAGAAACTCAATTTCATTGATATCCACAATCGTTTTTGTTTTATTTAAAAAGTTTTTATATCCCTCTTATTGAAAAACCCGATATATGCCCGCCTTGGTGGGGTTTTTAAGGGTAGAGTGGACCCTCTGACATTTGGCTCTAAGTTTTTGTGTCAGATTCGTACACTACTCGCAAACACCTTTCATTTTAGTCCCATAATATACCGGTCGGTCTATATGCCCGGTTCAGATGGTTTTCTGGGGGAGTTGCCTTGAACCCTTTATGAGGGTAGAGTGAGCCCTCTGACATTTGGCTCCAAATTTTTGTGTCAGATTCGTACACTACTCGCAAATACCTTTCATTTTAGTCCTATAATGTAGCGATCGGTCTATATGCCCGTTTCATATGGTTTTCGGGGGAGAGTTCCCTTGAACCCTTTTTTTTAGGGTAGAGTGGGCCCTCTGACATTCCGCTTTAAATGTTTATATCAGATTCGTACCCTACTCGCAAACACCTTTCATTTTAGTCCCATAATATACCGGTCGGTCTATATGCTGTTTCAGATGGGTTTCGGGGGGCAGTTCCCTTGAACCCTTTTTGAGGGTAGAGAGGGCCCTCTGACATTTCACTCCAAATTGTTGTGTCAGATTCGTACACTACTCGCAAACACCTTTCATTTTAGTCCCATAATATACCGATCGGTCTATATGCCCGTTTCAGATGGGTTTCGGGGGGCAGTTCTCTTGAACCCTTCTTGAGGATAGAGTGGGCCCTCTGACATTCCGCTTTAAATTGTTATATCTGATTCGAACTCTACTCGCAAACACCTTTCATTTTAGTCCCATTATATACCGATCGGTCTATATGCCCGTTTCAGATAGGTTTTGGGGGGGGGGGGGAGTTCCCTTGAACCCTTTTTGAGGGTAGAGTGGGCCCTCTGACATTTCGCTCCAAATTTTTGTGTCAGATTCGTACACTACTCGCAAACACCTTTCATTTTAGTCCCATAATGTAGCGATCGGTCTATATGCCCGTTTCAGATGGTTTTTGGGGGGAGTTCCCTTGATCCGAAATTTAAGTATCAGATTTTTATTTTTGCCACTGTATCGAATCGTGGTGAGCACATTAGAATGATTTACTATTCGTACTCTACTCGCAAACACCTTTCATTTTAGTCCCAGAATGTACCGATTGGTCTACATGTCCGTTACAGATAGTTTTTGGGGGGAGTTCCTTTGTCCCCAAAATTGAATATCAGATTTGTATTTTTGCCACAGTAGCGAATCGTGATGAGCACATCAGAATAGTTTTAGCTGTGGTTATGTGAGGTGGCCAAGAAAAACATTGTCCTCCTAGAAGTGTCGCCCAGCGGTAGGTCCTTCGGACTCGTTTATTGAAATGAGGCACCTTATCATTGAGCTTAAATTTAAATCGGTCAGCACTCATTAATATGTAAGAAGTTTGCTGCTTGTTCTCGGACGCTATCGTAGCGCAGAAGTTAGCATGTCTGCCTATAACGCTGTATGACTGGGTTCGAATTTTGGCGTAAACATTAGAAAAAAATTTGCAGCGATTATTACCCCCTCCTATTGCTGCCGACATTTCGTACCTTATACTATGCCATGTTAAAACTTCTTCCCAAAGAGGTGTCGAACTGCGGCACGCCGTTCGTACTTGGTTATAAAAAGAAGGCTCCTTATCATTGAGCTTGAAATTTGAATCGAACAGCATTCAGTAATATGTCAGAAGTTTGCCCCAGACCCACTGCACAACTAAAAAAGACTTCTAAAATATTGTGTGGAAAAATCCCTTAGGTGGCAACTCTGAACGGGAGTCTTAGCAAAAAAACACACTCAGAAATACTAATGGGAAACTATCAACTAACACACTTTCAACTCACCTCACCCACACACAACAGAAGAGCAAGAATATTCAAAGGCAAAAAAAAAGATACAATACCAACGACAGTTTATATATAGTGGATGATAGTAACAACAACACACAACAGCACCGAAAGTCCTTGTGGTGTTTCGGTGCTGGCAAAAGGACAAAACACACAACAACAACAAAAAAAGAAGCAGAAACAAAATGAAAAACTCTTGATGTCATTAATAAAATTATCACTACGACGGTACACACCAATTAAGCAACCTGCCAACGTTTTCAACATTTGACACCACCACAAATTCCCTCTAGCCGCTGCGAAAAACCCCCACACTCAGCAAAGGCAATGGCAGCAACCATCAACCACCAAAGAAACAGCTCCTACAGTAGCCATGTAAAACGGCCCAAAAACATTCAGCCCCAAAGACACACAGGTGCAGGGGGGTTATATGCTTGTGTCTATGTGTGTTTGTATGCGGGTGTTGGCTTATACGGTTGTCCTCGTATAAATCCTTGTACATAAAAATTTCTGAAATTTTTCGTTTAACAACACAGCACAGAGAGTAAATGAAAAATACGGACAAAGTTTTTGCCTTTGATGTATGGACTCTCAACATTCTGCACATCCCAAACTATGCTGAACAACGACCTAGTAAGAATTCTTAACTTTACGCTCAAGGGTGTAGGTGAAAATTTTTGAAGGGGATTTTTAAACCCATCATTGGGTTTGTATAGATTTTTTTGCTTCTTTTCTGTGGTTGTCAAAATATTTGTTCTGCAGAAAATTCTGGAAAAATTTTACTTGTATGGCAAATATTCAGAAGTAATCATTGAGTGAAGTGGAAGTGTTTTCATTTTGCTCTTCAAAAAAATATCTGTAACTCGGAATAGGTACTGGTTATTACGCAAAAATGTTAAAGCCTTTCGGTAGTAGGCTCAAAATGGATTTCAGAGGCCCAATGGCTGTGATGAACAGCGGGAGAATACCGAAAAAATGGATAAAGATAACTCTTTGAAATTGTTTAATCTGAGGTGTTATCAGATTATGTGCAAAATTTCAAGGCCCTAGGTGATCCCGGCGCCACTTAGCAGGCTCTTAAAATTGGTTACCTCTGCATTTCGAAAACTTGTTCGGGCTGCCAAATCTTTATTCGTGGTCCGATTTTCAGAATTAGTTTTTGCTCGATAGTGATCAAAAATCCCTACAGTTCGTCCCCAGCCTTTGAGTCAAGGTGGTGTTTCCAATTCAGATTCAGACAGCGACAATGTCTACGAAACAGACATCGTGGCCGAATCGAGAGATGAGTTCACCAGGATGATGGCAGTAGTGAGCGAGGGCTTTGCGGAGCTCACAAAAAGACAAAGAAAGCAGTCCGATTCACCACGAAGGAAACTGAGAAGTAAGCACCGGCAGCGCAATCGGGAGAAATAGCAGAATGCTGTTAGGTATCGAACTGACATTCTAAGCCCTTCTTCAGAATCTGGAAAGAGAATCAGATCTCCCGAAGAGCATGGCACTGCTAAAATGCTGAAGAAAGAAAATGCTGTTAGGTATCGAACTGACATTCTAAGCCCTTCTTCAGAATCTGGAAAGAGAATCAGATCTCCCGAAGAGCATTGCACTGCTAAAATGCTAAAGAAAGAAAATAACCTTCCCGCTCTCTGTACTCTGGCAAGACCAAGCCAGCCATCCCGCAATGTGTCCTGCAGAGGTAGATAAAGTCGGAAAAGGAACGAAGAAAGCTCTCACAAGGACCCTTGAGTCTGCCTAAGTGTAAGGATACCACAGCCATCACGCAAGGGGAAGATGGTCTCCGGAAAATGTAAATAGCCGCCCTCCTACGCCAGAGTGGCCACGAAACACATCAGAGATAAGCTGACGTATGCAGTAATCGGTATCAGCAGTGCATTCGGTAGGTTTCCACCAGATCATCGGTCCCAAGGTGAGGATCTGGTTAACGAGCGGGTTATGGAACATGTGAACTCTGAAGAGGGTCCGCCCATACAAATTATTTGCTGCGAGCATATAGAAGACACCTTGATGCTGCGTTTTGTATCAGCAGATAATATTGATACCGTTTAAAAGCTCGTTGGAAGTATGGACACTACCTGAGAGGGCGCAAAACTCCACTTGGTGAGAAATATCGACATCCCTTTGCTCACAAAGGCGACGATCTTCATCGAGGGATGGGACGCGAGGAAAGCATGATGAAAGTCTTAAGAAAGCAAAACCAAGGTTTAGTCGCCGAGAAATGGTTGATCTTCCACAGGGAGGAGAAGGAGGAAGAACATCTCCTTATGGTGGGCTTTGACCAAGTCTCCGTGACAAGTTTGGCTAAGACTAAAGGCATGGCGTGACAAGATTGGTTAAGACTAAAGGCATGGCGTTCTACGTGAACAACGCAGTCTTTTCCAAGGCGGGAAAGACTAAGATAGGCAAAGATCTCCAAATTGAGACAAGGGCTGGAGAGTCTGACCCTCGACTCCGACCTCGGGCTGGACTCGAAGTCAGAGAACCGAACTCCGGCTCTATAGTCCGACTTCCACTCCGACCTCCAAACGTAATTGTCTAAAAGAGCTATATTCTACGCATGAAACTGAAGGTGGAGTAAAAGTTGTAACTGAACGAAAATGTGAAATGTGAAGCTGAAGCAAAAGGAGAAGCTGCTGATGTAATGAAAAGATGAAGTTAAAGGGGAAGCTGAAGCTGTCACTGAAGTTTAACGTTAAGGTGAAGCTTAACGTGAAGCTGAAGGGTAAACCGAAAAGTAAGCTGAAGGGTAAACTGAAACGAAATGAAGTTGCAAGCTGAAATTGAAGATAAAGGTGAAAGTAGAGCTGTAAGTGAAACTGAAGGTAAAGCCGAAGGGTATGCTGAAAGTTAGCTGAAGGATAAGCTAATGGTAAGCTGAAACGGAACATGAAGTTGAAAGTGAAGCTGCAGGGTATCCTGAACAGGAAGATGAATTTGCGGGTGAAGTTGAAACTTAAGCTAAGGTTGAAAATGAAGCTAAAGGTGAAACTGAAAGTGTAGCTAGAGGTAAGGCAGAAAAGTGAGCTGAAACGGAAGATGTAGTTGTAGGTGAAGCCAAAAATGTCGCTTAAAGTGAAAATAAAGCTGAAAGCGAAGGTTAAAGAGGAAAAAGGGCTGTGGGTGAATATGAAAGTTCATCTGGCTCTGAAAGTGGAGCTAATGTTGAAACAAAGCTTGAGGCTGAAGGTAAAGGTAAAGCCGAAGGGTATGCTGATAGTAAGATGTAGGATAAGCTGATGGGTAAGCTGAAGATGAAGTTGAAAGTGAAGCTAAAGGCAAAACTGAAGGTGAAGCTGAAACCGAAGCAGAAGATGATGCTGAATGTGAAGCTGCATATTAAACTGAAGGCAAATCTGAAGTTAAATCTGAAGATAAAACGAAAGGTGAAGCGGAAAATGAGGCCTAAAAGTGGAACTGAAAGTGAAGCTGACATAGATGTTGAAAGCGAGGTTGAAGGTGAATCAGAAGGTGAAGCTATGGGTGATTATGAAAGTCAGGTTAAAGCTGAAGCTGTCACTGAATTTGAAAGTAAAAATTAAGCTGAAGGGTATGCTGAAATGTGAGCTGAAGGGGAAGTTGAATGGATAAGCTGAATGGTAAGCTGGAGGTGTAGGTGAAGGTGAAAGTGAAGTAGAAGCTGAAGTTGAAGTTGAAGTTGAAGCTGAAGCTGAACCTGAAGGATGGGGCTCAAGGTGGAAATGAAAGTGACACTGAAGGTTTAATTGAAGTTGAAGCTGAAGGTAAAAATCAAAAAAAAAAAGTGAAGTGGAAAGTGAAACCCACAACGCGTCGTTGAGATTCAAGTGATGCCTCAGCAGCCATTACAAATGGATTGTCTAAAGAACTATGTATCGCCTATATCCAACCTAAGTCTAGCTGATAGGTGTAAATAGAAAACCCTACTCTATAACTAAGGTGACTAAAAGACGACATAACAATCCATTTATGAGTGAGTCAGTTAATTAGACTATGCTCGCGATTTTCGCTAAAGAGCGACAACTAAGAGGGTGATCGATAGTAGCAGCTAGAAAAACATTTAAGGGCGAATCATCCACGCTGAAGGAAGAAGCTAAAGGCGAAGCTGGTGGTAATGTTGAAGGTAAAGTTAAAGGTGAATCTGAAGGTGAATATGAAAGTGAAGCTGACGCTGAATGTGAAGCTAAACGTGAACCTGAAGGGTACGCTGTAAGGCTTGTCTAAATAACTATGTATCGCATATATCCAACCTAAGTCTGGCGGATAAATTCAAAACCCTCCTCTATCACTAAGGTGATTAAAAGAGGGGAGATATACTCTCAGAATGGACATAACAAGCTCTTTGCGAGTGGGTCAGACGATTAGATTATGCATGTGATTTTCGCTAATGACTATAGAGAATAATCAAAAGCTGATCTACAGCAACAGCTGAAAAACATTTACGAATGAATCATCCACGCCGCATCTATTCAGAATCATGAGGAAAATTGCCCCTGCTCTCTTGATTGTGATAGCTCTGCTACTCTTCTAATTGTGATATTGTCGTAAGGAGTGACTGTAATGGGGTGGGAAATTCGAACCCTGACCATGGTTCGGTTTCTACAAATGTATCGCCTTCTTTGTTTTAAAGGCGTTCCGGCGGCTCATTAGTCGCCAAACAAGGAGCCATATCCATCCGCGATAAAGAGAACATCAATTCCCTATACCTTCGGAGCAATATTTAGAGGCACCAAAACGGCCTAACAGTGTTGGAGATTTATCTGCAGTTACTTGAGGCCACCGTAGCGCAGAGGTTAGCATGCCCGCCTATCCTGGGGAGACCATCAGAAAAAATTTTACGCGGTCGCTGTCTCCTCCTAATGCTGTTGACATTTTTTGAGGTACTACCCATATAAAAACTTATCTCCAAAGAGGTGTAGCACTGGCGTACTCCATTGAGCTTTAAAATTTGAGTCGAACTGCACTCATTGATATGCGAGAATATTCATGAGCAAAATTTGCATTTGCACCTTAATGGAGTTTCAAATTTTCCCCCACTGTTGCATAAGCCTTATCATCTGAAAAAGGGAAGGTATGCTGGACTTCCATTTTGAGTCCTGTGGATGCAGAGGGAAGGCTACGGAAGGTGTCAGACTAACTGGCACTGAGACCGGCCCGAGATAATATTTTGAAAATTCACTTTTGCTGAGACGAATACTGTTTTGAAAAGGATGTCGAAGGACAAACAACCTGCTGCGTTATGGCAAGGGGTCACTGAGCACTTTGACGTTAATCATTACATCAATTTATTTGAAAACCATTTAATTGAAATTTTTTATATAAAACCCTTGGTTCGGGTATAAAAAGTACTTCAACTATTTAAGACATCGGAAGTACTTTTAGCGGCACCGAAGCGGCCTTATTGGAGATGTTGGAGATTTATCTGCAGTAACTGGACTTTGATAGAGTTTAAAATTTTCCTCTACTGCTGCATAAGCCTCAGTATCTGTTTCCAGCAGCAGTTCAACCACAAAAATGGTTTGTGGATAAAAACGACATTAAGACCTCCTGCAATCAAAAGGAGAATAAGAGACCCCAAAAAGGCTTCACAGTGTTGGAGACTTATCTATAGAAGCCCAACCATGTTCAGAGTTGAGATGTTCCACCAATGATATTCCACCAGCATTCAAAATTCATTTGATCCTATTTCTACACATTCAGGGGCACAAAGGAGCGAAGAGGCATCACTCTTCCTTACAGCATGAGACATTAACAGTATGAGTGATTCCTTCCTAGCAGCTATCTTTATCGAAAGACTACTAGGTTCCTCCTATACCGCCGAAACACACCTTAAAAATAATCCAAACAAATGATTTACACTTACAGGGCTTATCAGATCTCGTTTCTTGATCTAATCAGAGATAGAGTAGCTTTCTGCCTCCAACCATTTATAATAACATTTTGCGATTTTTATTATGTTCCTATGACCACTGTTTCACTGTACTGCTACTCTCTCTCCCTTGCCATGTTTCGATTTTCTTTGTTTTACAGGTGATACGCCCATGGTTCTGCTATAAAGAGAATATCTACTCCTCATGCTATCAGAAGGAGCTTTAGAGCCGTCGAAGCGGCTTTAAAATGTTGCAGATTTTTCTGCAGTAACTGGACCATGATAAAGTTTCATATTTTCCAACACTTTTGCATAAGCTTCATAATCTGCTTCCAAGAGCCAAGTTCAACCTCACAAATGGTTCGTGGATAAGAACGACATTCAAAAAGGCCTGTAGAGACACCGAAGCGGCTTTACAGTGATAAAGGCTTTTGTGCAGAAGCCGGACCATATTCAAGGTTGAGTTTTTCCACAACTGTTGCGTTGCTGTTATGGTCTGTGTCCGGCCGGAGTTCATCTTCACGAGATTCCTTTCTTCTTGTCAATCTGAATTTCCCTGCACCTACAGGCGCAAATAAGAGATAAGTGAGATCATTCTTCCTTACTGCATGAGACATTAACAGTGTGAGTGATTCCTTCCTAGCAGCTACCTTTATTGAAAGACTTTACTAGATTCCTCCTATACCACCGAAACACACTTTAAGAATAATCCAAACAAATGATCTACACTTACAGGGCTTATCAGGTCTCGTTTCGGAGTCTTCTGTTCCCCTTTTGATCTAATCAGAGATAGAGTAGCTTTCTGCCTCCAATCATTTATCAACATTTAGCGATTTTGATGATATTCCAATCGAAAATTGTACAGCAAAAGCTGCTGAGGCGTCTCCAAATGTTTTGTTCCAATGAAAATGTATTGCACATAGAAGCTTTTGTTTGATATGTAGCAGCAAACTGCAATTCTTCCCATTTATTTATTATTCCAAACACGACACCTGCCTCGACCAACCATTCTCTTCATAATTCACCAATTAAACATTTTTCATGCAAGCATCAGTGGTAGCAGAAGTTATCTTTTTCTTGTCAATGTTGGTTGGTGTTTTGTTAAACGATTAAAACAAATCACTTTTTGATGTAAATACACGCGACAGTTGGCTTTTCAATTAAACCATAACGAGCGTGTTAATTGCCACAATTTGTTGCAATAGCGCGCCGCCGCCGCTGAACACAACAGAACAAGCAAACGAGGCATGTATCTACTTGTGTTTTGTATAATTGTCACATTATCACACTCACTTTGCTGGTGGCATACAAAACAAAACGACAACACCATACAGCAAAACACACATATGTGGTGTAACGTGCCACATACATAATTAGTTCATGCTACAACTGCCATAAGTCCTTTAGAATCTGCAAAAAGACCAAAGATCAATGAATGCCCAAATTCACCAAAAAAAAACATGTGTTTGTTCACTCCCCCTGCCTGCCTGCCTCTTGCTTGCTTTCCCTGTCATGGCAAAGGCAAGGAATGCATTTCTGGCATTGCGAAATATTACAACTTTAGAGGTATGCCATACAAATTGTGGCAGCATTGATTGATACGCCCACTTGTTCTTACTCTGGATGTTTAAGAACAGGGATGGTAAAAGTACTACTGGATATAGACATTCATTACAACAACAGTGCTGACTTATGGGGCACTGGAGGAATGCTGTGAGTAGGATGATTGGTATTCGGATTTTTGAGAAGGTCCTTGGAATGGCCTGCATTGGACTCAAGCTAGCGTTGAAGTCTGCACTGCAGTTTTCTTTGAAAGTGATGCTCAATATGCTGTCCATTGAGGTCCATAATCGAGACTCTGGCCGCCAAGGTTGCGCTTAGGCCGAGAAAGCAGGGCATGCTAATTGAGGAAGGCTGTGAAAGATTTTAGGCTAACTGACAACGAGACAGACTCTAAATAATCTTCAAGATAAATTTTTCCTGAGACTGAGTAGATTGGGCAGCGGATACTGTGTTTGAAAACGACCACGGACAGAAAAAGGACAAACAACCTAATGTCAAGCGGCAAGAGGTCACTGAGAACTATCATTCAATCATCATTACAAGAATTTAGTTTAAACAGGTAAAAGCGTGCCAAGTTCGGCCGGGCCTAATCTTATATATTGGGTTGCCCAAAAAGTAATTGCGGATTTTTCATATAGTCGGCGTTGACAAATTTTTCACAGCTTGTGACTCTGTAATTGCATTCTTTCTTCTGTCAGTTATCAGCTGTTACTTTTAGCTTGCTTTAGAAAAAAGTGTAAAAAAAGTATATTTGATTAAAGTTCATTCTAAGTTTTATTAAAAATGCATTTACTTTCTTTTAAAAAATCCGCAATTACTTTTTGGGCAACCCAATAGCTTCCACCATGGACAGCATTTGTGGAGTTCTCTTCCCGGCATCTTTTTTTAGGCAAACAAAGCTATTGAAGCTATATCAAGCAATGGTTCGATTGAGACCATAATTGAGACGAATTTTGGAAACCATAGTAGAAGTCATGGTGTAAAATTTTAGCCAATTCGAATAACAATTGCGCCCTTTAGAGACTCAAGAAGTAAAATAGGGAGATCGGTTTATATGAGAGTTGTATCAGGCTATTGACCGATTCAGACCATATTTAACAAGTATGTTGAAGTTCACGGGAGAAGCCGTTGTACAAAATTTCAGCCAAATCGAATAATAATTATGCCCTCTAGAGGCTCAAGAAATCAAGATCCCAGATCGGTTTAAATGACAGCTATATTAGGTTATGGACCGATTTAAACCATACTTCGAACAGTTGTTAGAAGTCATAACGAAACACCAATTTTCAGCCAATTCGGATAGGAATTGCGCCCTCTAGAGGCTCAAGACATAAAATGGGGAGATCGGTTTATATGGGAACTGTATCAGGCTATAGACCGTATTTGACACGTATGTTGGAGGTTATGGGAGAAGCCGTTGTACAAAATTTCAGCCAAATCGGATGATAATAACGCCCTCTAGAGGCTCAAGAAATCAAGATCCCAAATCTGTCTATATGACAGCTATATCAGGTTATGAGCCGATTTGAACCATACTTAGCACAGATGTTGGAAGTCGTAACAAAATACGTCGTGAGAAATTTCAGCCAAATCGGATAGGAATTACGCCCTCTAGAGGCTCAAGAAATAAAATAGGGAGATCGGTTTGTATGAGAGTTGTATCAGGCTATAGACCGTGTTTGACATGTATGTTGGAGGTTATGGGAGAAGCCGTTGTACAACATTTCAGTCAAATCGGATAATAATAACGCACTAGAGGCTCAAGAAATCAAGATCCCAGATCGGTTTATATGACAGCTATATCAGGTTATGGACCGATTTGAACCATACTTAGCACAGATGTTGGAAGTCGTAACAAAAAACGTCGTGACAAATTTCAGCCAAATCGGATAGGAACTGCGCCCTCTAGAGGCTCAAGAAGTCAAGACCCCAGATCGGTTTATATGACAGCTATATAAAACTTCCACAAATCGGATAGGAATTGCGCCCTCTAGAGGCTCAAGAAATAAAATAGGGAGATCGGTTTATATGGGAGCTGCAGGTTATGGACCGATTTGAACCATACTTAGCACACATGTTGGAAATCGTAACAAAACACGTCGTGCCAAATTTCAGCCAAATCGGATAATAATAACGCCCTCTAGAGGCTCAAGAAGTCAAGACCCCAGATAGGTTCATATGACAGCTATATAAGATTTCCCCCATACTTCTCACAGTTGTTGGAAGTCATAACAAAACACGTCATGCCAAATTTCAGCCAAATCAGATGAGATCTACATCCTCTAGAGGCTCAAGAAGTCAAGACCCAAGATCGGTTTATATAACAGCTACATAAGATTTCCCCCATACTTCTCACAGTTGTTGAAAGTCATAACAAAACACGTCATACCAAATTTCAGCCAAATCGGATGAGATTTACGTCCTCTAGAGGCTCAAGAAGTCAAGACCCAAGATCGGTTTATATGATAGCTACATAAGATTTCCCCCATACTTCTCACAGTTGTTGGAAGTCATAACAAAACACGTCATTTCAGCCCTCCAGAGGCTCAAGAAATCAAAACCCAAGATCGGTTTATATGGCAGCTATATCAAAACATGGACCGATATGTCCCATTTACAATCCCAACCGACCTACACTCATAACAAGTATATGTGCAAAATTTCAAGCGGCTAGCTATACTCCTTCGAAAGGAAGCGTACTTTCGACAGACAGACGGACGGACGGACATGGCTAGATCAAGCAAAAGTCTTTAAAAATAGAGATATTTAGCTGAAATTTTGCACAGATTCTTTTTTTATCCACAGGTAGGTTAAGTTCGAAGACGGGCTATATCGGACTATATCTTGATATAGCCTCCATATAGACCGATCTGTCGACCTAAGGTCTTAGGCCCATAAAAGCCGGTTTTATTGCCCAATTTTGCCAAAATTTGGTATAGTGAGCTGTGTTAGGCCCTTCGACATCCTTGTTCAATTTGGCTCCGATCGGTCTAGATTTGAATATAGCTGCCATATAGACCGATCTCTCGATTTAAGGTTTTGGGCCCATAAATGGCGCATTTATTGTCCGATTTTGCCAAAATTTGGTACAGTGAGTTCTGTTAAGCCTTTCGACATTCTTCTTCAATTTAGCCTAGGTCGGTCTAGATTTGGATATAGCTGCCATATAGATCGATCTGCCGATTTAAGGTCTTAGGCCCATAAAAGCCGCTTTTATTGCCCGATTTATTCAAAATTTGGGAAAGTGAGTTGTGTTATGCCCTTCGACATCCTTCTGCAATTTGGCTCAGATCGGTCACGATTTGGATATAGGTGGCATATAGACCGATCTATCGATTTGAGGTTTTGGGCCCATAAAAGACGCATTTATTGTCCGATGTCGCCATAATTTGGGACAGTGTTAGGCTTTTCGACATCTTTCTGCAATTTGGCCCTGATTTGGATATAGCTGCCATATAGACCGATCTCTCGACTGAAGGTTTTGGACCCATAAAATACGCATTTATTGCCCGATTTATCCAAAATTTGGGACAGTGAGTTGTGTTAGGCCCTACGACATCCTTCTGCAATTAAGGTTTTGGGCCCATAAAAGAAGCATTTATTGACCGATGTCGCCAAAATTTGAGACAGTGAGTTGTGTTAAGCCCTTCGACATTTTTCTGCAATTTGGCTCCCATCAGTCCAGATTTGGATATAGCTGCCATATAGACCGATCTCTCGATTTAAGGTCTTGGGTCCATAAAAGGCGCATTTATTTCCCGATTTTGCCGAAATTTGGGACAGTGAGTTGCGTTAAGCTCCTCGACATCTTCCTACAATTTGGCAACGATCGGTCCAGATTAGGATATAGCTGCCATATAGACCGATCTCTCGATGTAAGATCTTGGGCCCATAAAAGCCGCTTTTATTGCCCAATTTTGCCAAATTTGGTACAGTGAGCTGTGTTAGGCCCTTTGACATCCTTCTTCAATTTGGCCCCAACCGGTCTAGATTTGAATATAGCTGCCATATAGACCGATCTCTCGATTTAAGGTCTTGGGTCCATAAAAGGCGAATTTATTGTCCGATTTTGCCGAAATTTGGGACAGTGAGTTGTCTTAGGCCCTTCGACATCTTTCTGCAATTTGGCACCGATCGGTCCAGATTTGGATATAGCTGCCATATAGACCGATCTCTCTATTTAAGGTTTTGGACCCATAAAAGAAGCATTTATTGTCCGATGTCGCCAAAATTTGGGACAGTGAGTTGTGTTAAGCCCTTCGACATTCTTCTCCAATATGCCCTAGATCAGTTTAGATTTGGATATAGCTGTCATATAGACCGATCTCTCTATTTAAGGGTTTGGGCCCATAAAAGAAGCATTTATTGTCCGATTTCGCTGAGATTTGATACTGTAAGTTGCGTCACCCTTCAATATATTTTTCCAATTTGGCTCCGATCGGTCTAGATGTGGTCCAGATCGGTGTAGATTTGGATATAGCTGGCATATAGACCGATCTATCGATTTGAGGTTTTGGGCCCATAAAAGACGCATTTATTGTCCGATGTCGCCATAATTTGGGACAGTGTTAGGCTTTTCGACATCTTTCTGCAATTTGGCACTGATTTGGATATAGCTGCCATATAGACCGATCTCTCGACTGACGGTTTTGGACCCATAAAATACGCATTTATTGCCCGATTTATCCAAAATTTGGGACAGTGAGTTGTGTTAGGCCCTACGACATCCTTCTGCAATTAAGGTTTTGGGCCCATAAAAGAAGCATTTATTGACCGTTGTCGTCAAAATTTGAGACAGTGAGTTGTGTTAAGCCCTTCGACATTTTTCTGCAATTTGGCTCCCATCAGTCCAGATTTGGATATAGCTGCCATATAGACCGATCTCTCGATTTAAGGTCTTGGGTCCATAAAAGGCGCATTTATTTCCCGATTTTGCCGAAATTTGGGACAGTGAGTTGCGTTAAGCTCCTCGACATCTTTCTACAATTTTGCACCGATCGGTCCAGATTAGGATAAAGCTGCCATTTAGACCGATCTCTTGATTTAAGGTTTGGGGCCCATAAAAGGCGCATTTATTGTCCGATTTCGCCGAAATTTGGGACAGTGAGTTGCATTGGGCGCTTCGACATCCTTCTTGAATTTGGCTTAGATCAGTCCAGATTTGAATATAGCTGCCATATAGACCGATCTCTCGGTTTATGGTTTTGGCCCCATAAAATGTGCATATATTATCCGATTTCGCCGAAAATTGGAACTGTGAGTTGTGTTAGACCCTTCTACATCCGACTTCAATTTGGCCCAGATCGGTTCAGATTTGGATATAGCCGCCATATAGACCAATCTCTCGATTTAAGGTCTTGGGCCCATAAAAGGCGCATTTACATCTCGATTTCGCTCAAATTCGACACAGTGACTTATGTTAGGCTTTTCGACATCCTTGTCGTATATGATTCAGATTGGTCCATATTTGGATATAACTACCAAAACGACCAATTTTTTGTTTTACAAAATTTAACAATGACGTGTACTTATTAGGCCACTCAATTTCAGTGTCGAATTTGGTCCAAATCGGACTATATTTCGATATAGCTGCTATGGAGGCATAACTTATGCATTTTTCATCGGATTATGACGAAAGGTGGTTTACATATATACCCGAGGTGGTGGGTATCCAAAGTTCGGCAAGGCCGAACTTAACTCCTTTTTGTATTTTTAAAATTTTCTCATTCCTCTGTTTTAGTAAAATCTCGTTGAAATTTACCATTTCTAGTCAAAAAGGCGATGAAGTTCTTTCTGTTCCAAAAACTTGTACCAAATGCCTCCTCTTTGCCATCCCTGTTTCGTGTGCCATTAAGGATCATCAACAAAAAACACAAAAGGAAACAGTGGCAAATAAATATGAAAATTAACCACAAATAACCAATTTGTCGCGGTTATTGTTGGTTTCATTGAGTGCAGATCGAATTTGGAGCACCCTTGAAAGAAGGGAAATAAAATTTTATCATATCTGCCTTGATTCAACCCATATTTTGGCCATATCATCCATCCATTCATTCATCCCCTGAAACCGCAAATTTTTATATGTTTTTCCGAAGTCAGTTGAAGTCGCAGGGCAATAAAACAAAATCACGTAAACATGAAAGCAAAAGAAGTTTTGCCCAACTCCTCTGCCATGGTGACAAACAATTGTGAGTTGTCTTTAATATCCTTCAAGGTACGTGAGCTGTTTTATTGTGGTTGCCAAATTGTGGCGTATGTAGTAGATAGCTTTGATGATGATTTCTGGTTTATTCGCATAAAACACCACCAACAGCAGGACCACTACAAGCAACACCAGCACCACCTCCTTCAGTCTGGCCATTGTCAATCTGGGTTATCAATTCCTTTGTGCCACCCAATATTTTTATGGTTATCATCATTTCTTTTGTATCAAGACATTCTGTTATGATTTTTTATTGTCATGCCCATAAAAAAAAGTGGCAAAGGTAAAAGGTAATTAACTTGCAACTTAAATGGCCAGATAAAATGCCAAAATGAAGTCGCATTTTAGCATTTTGTTTAACAAATTCAAATTGCGATAAAATCAAATTTTATTTGAGTTCCTCTTTCTATCAGAGCATGACAGGGAAAGCCTATTTGACTGCAAAATCTTGAATGACCATAGCTTTGGCTTTGATAGAAATATTCTAGAACGGATTGAGATAAAACAAGTTAAGTGTGCTAAGTCCATCCGGGCCGATAATGGATGTTGCTAAAATAAGGTAGCTATATCAGGTTATAGGCCCATTTGGACCGTACTTGGCAAAGTTGTTGGATGTCACAACAGAACACAGAATGTGCAAAATTTCAGCCAAATCGGACAAAAATTGAGGCTTGTAAGGACTCAATGAATCGAATCCGAGGATAGATTTATATGGGAGCTATATCAGTTTATAGACCGATTTGGGCTTTACGCGGCACAGTTATTGAAAGTCATAACAGAACACTATATGCAAAATTTCAGCCAATTCATCGGTTAGAACTTGCGCACTCAAGAGACTCAAGATCCAAGATCGGTTTATATGGCAGCTTATATGAGGCTATGAACCGATTTAGATCATACTTGCAAATTAAAACAAAACCCCTTGGGCAATATTTTAGACAAATCAGATGAGAGTTGCGCCCTATAGAGGGTCAAGAAGTCAAGATCCAAGATCGCACAGTGGGATAAAATCAAAAAAAAAGTAGTAAAAAATATGCAGTGTGAGACCGGGCAGAGATATCTCTTTAAAACGGTTAGAGTTAAAGTGTTATCGAGATGGTGTGCAAAAATTCAAGGTCCTATGTTGTCCGGGCGGAGGCCACCGTAGCGCAGAGGTTAGCATGTCCGCCTATGACGCTAAACGCCTGCGTTCGAATCCTGGCAAGACCATCAGAAAAAATTTTCAGCGGTGGTTTTCCCCTCTTAATGCTGGCGACATTTGTGAGGTACTATGCCATGTAAAACATCTCTCCAAAGAGGTGTCGCACTGCGGCTTGCCGATCGGACTCGGCTATAAAAAGGAGGCCCCTTACCATTGAGCTAACACTTGAATCGTACTGCACTCATTAATATGTGAGAAGTTGCCCCTGTTCCTTAGTGGAATGTTCATGGACAAAATTTGCAATTTGCAATGTTGTCCGGGCGCCCTTTGGCAGGCCTCTGAAGTTGGTCACCTCGGTATTTTGAAAAATTGTTCGGGATGTCAAAATTTCATTTATGGTCAGTTTTAAATTTTTTTTTTTACCGGATAATGCTCGAAAATTCCCACAAAAAAGTCAGCTTGAGAACTACAATATCTCTTTTGGTTTTGGAGAACTATTGGGTTGCCCAAAAAATAATTGCGGATTTTTCATATAGTCGGCGTTGACAACTTTTTCAACGGTTTGTGACTCTGTAATTGCGTTCTTTCTTCTGTCAGTTATCAGCTGTTACTTTTAGCTGGCTTTAGAAAAAAAGTATATTTGATTAAAGTTCATTCTAAGTTTTACTAAAAATGCATTTACTTTCTTTTAAAAAATCCGCAATTACTTTTTGGGCAACCCAATACAATATCTCCTTTGGTTTTGGAGATATTTTTTTTTATGCAATTTTGACCACATCTGCTTCGTACTTTGCAATTTGCGAAGGCATTTGTGGTGCAATTTTCATTTTTATGCATGATTTGCGACAAAATTGCCGCCGCAAGTGTACACATCTGATTATTGAGTTAAAAGAATACAGTAAGTAAGTAATGCATTTTTTGATTTTTTTTTTGGTGATAAAAATATGTATATCCACAGAAAAGAAAATAAACTTAGAGATACTTAAAACAATTTTAAAGATTTAATTCAGTGTAATTCAGTCGTAAATGTAATTCAAGTTAGGGTTAGGATCATTAGTAATAGTTTTGTTGAACCAGCTTCAACATAGGGTATAACGAGCAAGTGGCTGTTGAGTAGATAATTTTGAAAAAAAAAAAACACCATTCAGTGTATGGGAATATTTTTATCTCGAATTCATCGTCGCTACAGTCTCACTGTAGCGAGAAATGTAAGAAATTACTCGCTGTACACTAAGTCATATGAAAGCGTCTCGCTGTCATTTTCAAAAGATGAACTGAGCTTGTGTGTGTGTTTTCCCATGCTTTTGCCAAATTAACCATGTAGCCTTCTACGAATTTCGTACTACAAAAGCAGACGACAAGAAAAATACTTTGTCTGAAGCAAAATGTCAACGAATACATGTACAACGTGCACTCTGTGAAATCTGAATTAATCGTTCGTTTTGCTGAAGGGTTCATTTTATGCATTCACTCATCTCGTTGTCTTGTTATCTGTTTTACTCAGTTCTCAATTGTCTCATACAGTGTTGAATTTTTAAATGAAGAGTACAATTCTTGAAATACTCTATGATTGCTAGTGTGTCTTGAAAGCAGAAATCAATGGAATTTTATTTGATAACGCATTTTTTTTTAATTTTTAGACTTCAATGGAAAAGCTGCCCAAGGTGCACCTTCTCAACCGCCGGAGGGTTAATTTTTTCATTGGGTCAATTAAAAATTTAATTGAAAATATTCAAATGTTATATTAAAATTTTTGCGAAAAAACGCTATATTGGTCGCACCCTCGATTTCAATGAAACATGGTTCACATATGTAAAAATCCTGGAACAGGAAGTTGGGAATTATGTTCGGGTCCATGATCACTCCTTAGGGGTTTTTTTTTTCAAAAATGAAACGGAAAATAATGTTTTCCGATCCATAAAAGAAAGAGTAGCGAGGCAGTAACTTTATGAATTATATGCATTCGGGAAGAAAACCCAACAGAAAAGTATTTATCTAGTATATGTTAGAAGAATACACGAGCATAACACTAAAGCGGCCATATTCAAATTGAATTTGTATACTCAGAGCTAAAAAAATTGAATCTTTCTTAGTTTTTTGGAGGTAGATCACAGGGATTCCGAGATTCCAGCATAGGCTATAAACTACATTCTGTGGATCTTCTAGAACTATTGGAGATAAGTCTTCCATACACAGCATTCTACCATGCTACTGCCCCATGTCAACACTTTGACATTTTCCTACCCAACAAGCAGCGCTGCAAACTTCAGCTATCATGAGGTTTCAATGCAGGCTATTCTTAAGATCGTCTTAAACTATTGAAGACAAGACCAACTGTTTGCAGCTTTCCACCATGCCACTACATTATATGTCATAGTCTTATGGTTGCTGGATAGTAGATCGACCTAGGGTTTATCCTCACTTTCTACTAAACTTTTTTTTGTTACACTGCAGACCTGCGATGTAGATTCCACCGATTCCAAAATCCAAGACAGACCAATCTCCAGTTTTTCTTGAATATTTAAAGACTGTTTTCCCTACCCACAGCTTTATACCATACCACGAACCCAGAGTTCCAATAGGTAAGGTTTTTATAACCATAAGGTTTTTTATACCAACCTCCATATCATACTATTGGGTTGCCCAAAAAGTAATTGCGGATTTTTTAAAAGAAAGTAAATGCATTTTTTCCAAAGCAAGCTAAAAGTAACAGCTGATAACTGACAGAAGATAGAATGCAATTACAGAGTCACAAGCTGTGAAAAAATTTGTCAACGCCGACTATATGAAAAATCCGCAATTACTTTTTGGGCAACCCAATAGTTATACCCAACACCACCATAGGATGGGGGTTTACTAATCTAGCCATTCCGTTTGTAGTACCTCGAAATATTCGTCTAAGACCCCATAAAGCATATAATATATTCTTGATCGTCTCGACTTTCTGAGTCGATCTAGCCATGTCCGTCCGTCCGTCTGTCGAAATCACGATAGAGGTCGAACGCGTAAAGCTAGCCGCTTGAAATTTTGCACACATACTTCATATTGATGTAGGTCGTTGGGGATTGCAAGTGGACCATATCGGTAGAGATTTAGATAAAGCTCGCATATAAATCGATCTCGGGATTTGACTTCTTGAGCCCCTGGAAGCCGCAAATTTTATCCGATTTGGCTGAAATTTCGCATGTATTGTTTGGTTATGACTTTCAACAACTGTGCTTAGTAATCGGTCCAAATCGGTCTATAACCTGATATAGGTGCCATATAAACCGATCCTTCGATTTGATTTCTTGAGCCCTTACAAGTCGCAATTTTTGTCCGACTATGCTGAAATGTTGCTTGTAGTTTCCTGATAAGACTTCCAACAACTATGTCAAGTACAGTCCAAATCGGTATATAACCTGATAAACTGATCTGCCGATTTGACTTCTTGAGTCCTTACAAGCCGTAATTTTTGTCCGATTTGTCTGAAATTTTGCATGTAGTGTTCTAATATGATTTCCAATAACTGTGCCATGTACGGTTCAAATCGGCCTATAACCTGATATAGCTCCCATATAAACCAATCTCCCGATTTGATTTCTTGACCCCTTACAAGACGCAGTTTTTGTCCGATTTGGCTGCAATTTTACACGTGGTGTGCCAACTACGGTCCAAATCAGTGAATATGCTGATGTAGCTCCCATATAAACCCATCTCCCGATTTGACTTCTTGAGTCCTTACAAGTCGCAATTTGTTCCAACAACTGTGCCAAGCACGGTCCAAATTGGTTTATAACCTAATATAGCTCCCTTAGAAACCGCAATTCTTGTCCGATTTTGCTGAAATTTTGCATGTGGTGTTCTGTTACGACTTCCAACAACTTTGCCAAATACTGTGCAAATCAGTCTATAAACTGATATAGCTCCCATGTAAACCGGTCCCTCGGTCTTTCTTGTTTGGTTTCTAGAAGCTTTAAGGTTTGCTAGTTTGACAGAAGTTTGGTATTTAGAACAAGATTATGCCCTTCAACTAAATTTATTTTGTAGAAATTTTTTGCAGAACTCATGGTGGTGAGATTCGGCCCGACCGAACTTAGCACACTTTTACTTGTTTTTACTCCATATGTTCCCTAAACACATGCAGAAAAGTTTAGCCTCTAAAGCAAATTTTCTAAAAAAAAGCCGAGTTTGAAACCGTCTTTGCTTGAAAGGGGTATTTTGGGGATTTTTGAAAAAAAAAATCGGACAGAATTAATTTTTAGTTTTTAAGGATACATTTGTTTGCCACATTCAAAAAGAATTACTAAGATATGTCTATTCGTTTTTTTCTTAGAATTTTTGAACTAAGCTGTGTTCTGGAGAAAAGAAAAAAGTTTTCAGAGGTGGTTTTCCCCTCCCAAAGCTGCCAACATTTGAGAGGTACTATGCCATGCATAGAAGCCATGTTAAAACTTCTCTCCAAGAGAAGTACAGCGCGCTGTTCGGACTCGGTTACAAAATGGATGTCCCTTATCATTGAGCTAAAACTTGTAGTTTGCCCCTGTTTCTTAATGTAATGTACATGGGCAAAATTGCATTTGCAGTTCTGAAGAAATTCCAAGTTATGAAACGCTTTGGAGTACTGCTTCATCCTACCTCTTCCGACTGATGTTAGGCCAAAGAAACTCACCAACGGAAAACGTGGCACCAGAAAAGATTGTCACTGATATGCATTCGTCAGAGGTTGTGGGAGAAATTGTGTCTGAGTCGGAAATACTTTGGGCGATACAAAGTTTTGACTCCCTTAAGTCACAAAGCCGTGATGATGTTGGTTAGGTTAGAGTGGCAGTCTATTTTAGACTATTTTAGTCCATTGTGATACCACAGTAGCGACATACTAGGCCTCAGGTGGGAATAGAATTCACAACCCCTCACTGGTAATTCGAACACGCTACAAACTCGGTTGCCGGGGCGACCCCATGATGACTATCGGTGCGATGATGTATCGCCGATTGAATTACAAACTGTGTCCGATAGACTGGTTCCTTGGCTTAGGGAGATATACTCTGCTTGTATCAGCATGTCGTATACCTGTGGAATGGAGCGAGCAATTAATCTAGACGTTGTCGGGTCAGACTTAAGTTCTTGTAGAAGATCTGACTATGTTAATCCCGGAGATGTGATTCACTCATGGTGTGTATACGACACAAAGTCATGGTGTGATGGCCGCAGGCCGATGTCACGATTGTGTGTTCGCGGGCTAAGCTGCTCTTATGTCTTAGGCGCAAAGGCGAGGTACTGGCTACGGGATTCGCTCACGGTGTGTATGCGTCACTGATTCGAGGACGAATGATCATAGACTATTGACACGAGTGGGTGTTTATCGGGCTCAAACCCAGAGTTCCATTAGGTGTCCACCATCAACGTCACGGTGTGATGGCCGCAGGCCGATGTCACGATTGTGTGTTCTCGGGCTAAGCTGCTCTTATGTCTTAGGCGCAAAGGCGAGGTACTGGCTACGGGATTCGCTCACGCTGTGTATGCGTCACTAATTCGAGGACGGATGATCATAGACTATTGACATGAATGGGTGTTTCTCGGGCTCAAACCCAGAATTCCATTAGGTGTCCACCTCCGTAGCAAACTATTGGGTTGCCAAGTAATTGCGGATTTTTCATATAGTCGGCGTTGACAAATTTTTTCACAGCTTGTGACTCTGTAATTGCATTCTTTCTTCTGTCAGTTATCAGCTGTTACTTTTAGCTTGCTTTAGAAAAAAAGTGTAAAAAAAGTATATTTGATTAAAGTTCATTCTAAGTTTTATTAAAAATGCATTTACTTTCTTTTAAAAAATCCGCAATTACTTTTTGGGCAACCCAATACTTATTTAGTCATTCACGTTTGTAATACCTTAAATTATTGATCTGAGACCCTTGAAAGTTTCTTGAACCATATCTGTCCGTCTGTGGCAAGCATGATAGTGGTCGAAATTTTGCACAGAAAGTTCTTATTGATGTAGCTCGTTTGGATTTACGAATGAGGCATAGCGGTTCAGATTTGTATATAGCTGCCATATAAAGTGATCCATTTATTTGACTTCTTCAGCCCGTAGATCACACAGACAACACTTAAAGATAACGCATGCCACACCCATGTTTTAACAAATTATGCTGTGGGTTATTTAGGGTAGACACCGTTCCTAAAGTATGGAGAGCCAAACGGAGCCTAATCAAGTTCAGATTAGAAGTCTTCGAACCGAATGCCCTACTCATATAAACCAGGATATGTCCACTCGATTGCCGGACTTGTGAAACATCCACCGCCTTCCTCTAAACCCAACGTAATTAAATTTGGTTCATGCTCAATATTTCAAAGCAATTCCCAGTGCGAATTACTTAAAACCCTTAACCCAATCAATAAAATGAAAAAAAACCACAAAGTTAATCCTTTCAATTTCATATGATTTAACCCCTGATTAACTGGAATATGTTACCAAACAACATTCATGGTGATCGTTATGCTTGTCCTCAACAACATCCACTTCTACTGGTTATGGGTTTGCTCAAGCGTACATAATTGAATAGTAATATTAATGCCATTTGCAATAAAGGATAAATATTACAGCTCAAAGGACCTTTTTCATACAGTTAACGGAACAACGACAAAACAGAACAGCAAAAAACATAAGAAAGACAAAAGTGAAAAGCCAAAACTCAACAAGAGCTACGGAAAACGACCGAAATGAAAGCACAGACATCACAATGGGCTAATATAGCAAACAAGGCCATAACTATGAAAATTATGGCTATCTGTAAAGCAGCAACAAAAAGGAATCACGCAAACCGCTTGAAATGCGAAGTAAAACAGTTGCCCAAAACTCAATTATACAACAATCTGTTCACATTTTTTCACACTCCATCAACTCCAAATGACATAAAGACGAAGTGAGCGCAGGAAAAAAAAATCATTCAACCAACCACCCTCGCACCCACAAAAGCCTACAGCCCCCACCTCCGGCCGCTATAAATATCCCTGCTACAAGGCATTCATGGGCCTTAAAGAGTCACCACTTTAAGAGAAATTAAGAGAAATGAGTTCGTCCTTACCACAGCCTGAATGCCGCCACAAATTACAAAGCAATTTATGTTGCCATTCGTGTGGGTTAGTTAGTTAGAGGCCTGGCCACCGTCCTACTTCTGACCACTCTCCACATCGTCACCCCTTGGTGAGCAAACACGGTGAATGGTTGCTGGTGAGCCGTGAAGTCAATGGTGACCCTCATGCCAGTTTCCTATTCCTTGTCCATACTCCCTCCCCACCACTCCACCACAGCAACGATTCACAAATCGAAAATCAATCTGAAATAGCCACAACTATTGCTAGGAAACAAATAGAAAATGTAGTCGTAAATTCTTTCACACATACACACGCGCCCATACCGTCATCCTTGCCATGCAGCGCTCCATGGTCGTTACCAATTTTTTTTTTTTTTTGGCGCTACTTACCCCTACTGCGATTGTGGTGACATCTTGCTTGCTGGGAAGTATTTTGGGTCATTGATATAGCTTTGGAAGTATCGCTGACCAAACCCAGACGAGCCTGAATAAATTTTATACACTACTTAAAATGTTACAGGAGCGGAGCAAAGAAATTTGTTAAGGGGTCTAGGGGTTTTTAAAATTAAAGGCTGCCAACCTCATTGAGGGCTCTAAATGAGTCAAACGATTTGAACTCATAACTGAACCCGCCTAACAGCCACCCCAGAAAGATTAGTTAAAAGAGTGTTTTCTCAAATCGTCTGACCATGAGCCATCCACACTGGATGGTAAGAAGCTTAAATCAGCAAAGAAACTGCTAACAGGAGCCAAGCTTAGTCTTTCTTTCTTTAATTGGCAATGGGAGTATTTGTTCCACTAGCCGAACGTAGAAAAGCTTTCCAAGCGCCTCGATCTTCTGCGCTCATTCTTAAATCTTCGACCCTAAGTTCCGAGGTGTCTCCCACCACTTGATCTTTTCATCGGGCTTTTGGTCTTCCCGGTTTGCGTACACCAAGCTGAGTATGTATGAGAAAAACTGTTCTCGGACCTAGGCGGGAAAAAAATCGCAGCCTGGTTGTTGGAACAGGGCCTTGAGCAAGCTACGAGAGAATACGAGGAGGACCCACAAGCCCCGTGTGGGCTGGGACTTACAAGCAATACCTGAACAAGTACCAGAGCGCAGCGATGTCAGTAAAGTGGGCCGACGGGGCCTCATGGGTCTGTTTCGAGTTTCTATGAAAGGAGTTAACGAGTCCTGCAGGTTCCGTAGGGTGTTCTTTAAAGATCCCAAAATCACTTGAGAGCATTCTAAAGGATGTCAGAAGCCAGATGAAGTCTTGTACTAAAACCTTCAAACTTAAAGCTGCGAGGCACTTTCCTGGGTGCTTAGATGCAGCTAAGAAAGCCAATACTTAGAGGATGCCATCCAATACGGCACTTAGAACCAAGCTACGTTTGGACTAAGACTTGTACAACAGAAATGATGAACCAGTAAAAGGGCGAGGTGAAGTCAGATAGTCGACCAATAGGGCCCCAAGGGTTTGTTTATGCGAGTCTATTGAGGTAAGTCAATTGGGGAAGCCATCGTAGCGCAATGGTTAGCATGTTTGCCTTTGACGCTGAACGTCTGGTGATGGTTATATCCTCCTAATACTAGCGACATTAGTGAGGTACTTTGAAATGTAAAAACTTTTCCCCAAAGAGGTGTCTCTCTACGGCACGCCGTTCGGACTCGGCTATAAAAATGAGGCCCCTTATCATTGAGCTTAAACTTGAATCGGACAGCACTCAGTGATATGTGAGAAGTTTGCCTCTGTCCCTTAATGGAATGTTCATGGGCAAATTTGAATTTTTGCATTGAGGTAATAAACGAATCATTCAGGTTTCGCAGGGTGCTCTTGAAAACATACTGAAGAATAAAGAAACCTAAGCGGATTCAAGCTCTGACACTGGAGCTAGTGGATGCGACAGACTTCCCTGAGTGTTTGGATATAGCAAGTGATACGGGATGGTATCGACGTCACTCGGAAACACCAAAGTCCTTGAAAACATTTTGAAAAATAACGGAACCTATGCGTATTCAAGCTCTGAGACTCTCGAGATAGTGGCTGCGACAGACTTCCCTGAGTGCTCGGATATAGAAAGTGGTACGGGATGGTTAACCTAAATCCTTGGAAACATTCTGAAGAACAACGGAACCTATGCGGAGTCAAGTTCTGGCACTCTCGAGCTAGTGGCTGCGACGGACTTCCCTGAGTGCTCGCAAGTGGTATCGGATGGTGTCGACGTCGCAGGGGAAATGGTCCTATCACAACTCGATAGGAAAGAGTTGTGGGTGGTCGGACACTGAATATTTGGGGCGATTCTCACTTATCGATGTCTAGTACAGCAAAAGGCTCAGGGTAGCTGTGCTCTCCGCAGGATGATCGAAAAAATACCAGATTCCGCTTCAGTGCTGGATTATGGAGTAAGCAAGAGCGCCCCGAAACGGTGCGTTGCCACCAAGACTTAGATTAAAGGATTTTGAATTTTGTCGTTCCTCGAATAATGGACATAAAAATGAGTGAATGTCATACATAACGCTTGACCGATTATGTACCAGGGGAGTCTTTCCTTGTTGTCCGGCTGGATGTCGTTTCCCGTAACGGGATCTCTCGGCAAGAGTCATCCCGTCTTTTCCTGGACTCTGTATAAAAGGAAGGGCCTTAACTGGATGGATGTACTGGGGCGAAAAAACTCCTGTGCGGGTTTCTTGGTATGGAGAACGATTTCTACAATAATCGCTTGAATCAGACGTAGGCTGACGCCATGGATTGCAGGATAACGCCATGTTCATTGCAACGACAGGTCTTTGACTTCGCTCTAGACACAAGAAAAGGCGGACAATCTGTGGTGACGAGGAGTAATTGTAGACGGTCGAACTCCCTTTGTATGAGTCGAGGGAAGAAAACACCCGATTATGGGTGAACACCATCTCCCTGCCTAGATTGCCTCCAGGAACGAAGCCTTATCATTTTTTTAGACTACTGCAGAAGCCTGAAGTAGAACTTCTTGAGGGCGTAATTCTTATTCGATTTGGCTGAAATTTTGCACGTAGCGTTTTGGTATGACTTCGAACAATTGTGGTATGGCTCAAGTAGGTTCGAACACTGATATAGCTGCCAAATAAACCGATCACCCGATTAGACTTCTTGAGCTCCTAGAGGGCGCAATGTCTTCCAACAACTGTGCCCTGTATGGTCAACATCGGTTCGTAACCTGATATAGTTCTCATATGAACCGATTTCAGATCTTGACTTCTTGAGCCTCTAGAGAGTGCAATTATTAACCGATTTGGCTGAAATTTTGCATGAAGTGTTTTATTTTTACTTCTAACAACTGCGTCAAGTATGATTCAAATCGGCTCATAACCTGATATAGCTTCCATATAAACCGTTTTCTGATCTTGACTTCTTGAGCCGCTAGAGGGCGTTATTATTAACGGACTTGACTGAAATTTTGCATGAAGTGATCTGGTTTGACCATTAACAACGACGCAAAGTATGGTTCAAATCGGTTCATAAACTGACAGCTTCCATATAAACCGTTTTCGGATCTTGACTTCTTGAGCCGCCAGAGGGCGCAATTATTATCCGATTTGGCTGAAATTTTGCATGAAATGGTTTGTTTTGCCAACAACTGTGTCAAAGATGGTCTAAATCGGTTTACAACCTGATATAGCTCCCATATAAACCAATCTCCTGATTATACTTTTTGAGCCTCTTAATGCAGCAATTCTTATTTTGTCAGAAATTATGCACAATAAATTCCACGTTAGTCTCCAACATCCAAACCAAGTATGGCCTCAATCGGTTCATAACTCTGTATAGCTCATATAGCATAGGAATTCTGATTCACTATCCTTTGTTTGCCTATAAAGGGATATCGGCCAAAGAACAAATGCGATCCATGGTGGAGGGTATATAAGATACGGTCCGGCTGGACTTTTACTTGTTTCATTCTACTGACGTTCTCCATACTATCGAGGATATCGATCTGCATTTAATTCTTGGTCTTCTTTGTGCAAATATTTGTGTCAGATTGCTGCTATGACAGAAGTCCAACATCCATGCCAAGTATGATCCGAATCGGTCTATATACTGCTACAGTCCCCATATCAGCCGATCCCGGGATGTAACTTCTGGAGCTCCTAGATCACCTGATTTGTCTGAAATTCCGAATCGGTCTATATTCTGCTATAGGCCCCTTAAATGGCGTTTCCCCGGTACGGCTTCTTGAGACCATAGCAGCCACAGTCATTGTGTCCGTCAAGACAGGTCACTGTTTAATCGGAAAACATGCTGATAGACTGAAGGTTGCCAACAACGGCTTTTGCAGAAGCTGTGAGGTCATCCAAGAAGAAGAGGCTATAGAACACCTTCGTCGTGTGTCCCGCACAAGCAGTCAGAAGGAGTTTCACTTTTAGGTTCTCATTTCTTTGATTTTATATAGTTATTGGGCTTTTTAAAGCGATCTGGATGGTTCATCAGTAGGAAATAGAAGGAATCTTCCTTCGTCTGTTCCTGTGATACCACAGGTGGTATCACCTTACCTAGCAGCCACAACCAATTCTTGAATTGATAGTTGCAAAATAATTCGAATACGAACTGAGTTAACAGAGGCAAATTTTAAGCGGAATCCATAGTGATGGGCACCCAAGATTCGGGCTTGCGGAACTTAGCACATTTTTACTTGTTTTGATTTTCTTCTCTCTTCTGGGACCTTATGTCTCCGAACCGATTTTGCTAGAGTTTATCCTAGCCTACTTTACCTGCCTATGGACAGAAGAACTATTTTTTGGCAAATTTAATCCACCCTTTTTGCCACGCCCCTGTTCCTCGCTTTGTATACCTCGCTCTATTGAATGGCCATATTTATTCATTCCATTGTTGTATGTGACTCAATGAGCCCCAAAACCATAGCATGCCACAAAAACCAATAAAATGTCACATGAACACCATGCAAAAGACCAGCAGTACAGCAGTGTATGGGCCAATAGTTGGTTTTGTCTACGTGTGCCAATGCCATTCAATACAAAAGCAACAAAAGAAATGGCCATCATCTCTCCCCACCCTATACGCCAACTCACATTGAATGGACACAATGAATGACATTGTGATTGTTACGAGAACAATTTATTCTTGGGCAGTTTCTTTTGCACGTCTCCAAATCACTTCGTTTGTCGTTTTGGCACTTGTTTCCATGTTCCATGTCCATGGATATGGGTCCTCTCGCCAGCAGGATGAGTTTTTAATACATTGGTAATGTAACTTTCATACTGCCATTTGTCATGTTTTCGATTACCACCAGTGATTGCCACTTGCAAGAGCCTAATGATGAATTTACACTTTTCTAGGTGGTGCGGGCGGGGGCGGGTGCGGCGGACACCATAATGATATTCTTCACTAAAGGGACATGGCGATTTTGGAGGAGAAAAAAAAAATTTGCTGATTGTTGCAGTAGTGAAATAGTGGCACGTATGTATGGCAGAGATCGTTGTGAAATTACTTTCAGATGCGACTAATTTTAAGACTGCCAGGGGAATATTTGACAAAAAGTTCCAAAATTGTCAATCAATGTTAGAAGATTATATGTACTTCTACTAAATTTTCCATGTACATTCCATTCCAATGTGGACCTATTGGCTTCTAAAAGACTGTAGCGTTTTTCATGCGAAGATCTTCGAGATCCTGATGGCACTGGAGTTGTAGGAGCGGCTACAACGGATACGCTATGTGGGCATTCAAAGGGTGTTGAAGATCTGGCGTAGAACTATGTCTATGTAGCCATGATTAGTTAGGAGATGCAAAGGGTTTCTCCGTACCACAGAGAAGACTGTTAGGCATTTCAGAGTTACGGACCATCAAGGAGTGGCGGGAAACGAGGTGTTGCTGGAGATCATGCAACTGATTTTATGAAAATTCCCATGTGGGTGTTTCTTAGAAAAGAGGACGCTTTCTACATTAACCTCACGAATGAGACGTAGACTGACGCCATGAATTATGGGATGATGCTATGACAGTTCATTGTGTTTTACTTCGCAATAGACACAGGGGGAGGCGGGCTTCTACACGATCTGTGGTAACGAGGAGAATTTTGAAACGTTCGAACACCTTTTGTGTGATTATCCCGCACTTACGAGAAAAAGACATTGGATTATGGGTGAACACCTTCCTCGTGCCCTAATTCCCTCCATTATTGTATGTGACTAAATAAGTTCAGTCCTATTAAAGTTTAAACTCAATGATTGTGCTGGACTCGGCGCAATAATTTTTTATATGGCAGGATACTTCAAAAATTTAACCAGCATTGGTAAGTGGATAATCACCGCAGAAAATTGGTTTCTATTGTTCACTTCTGGTTGAAGGCCACCGTGGCGCAGAGGTTGGCATATCCTCCAATTACGCCATACGACCGAGTTCATAGTAGAGATGTTCACGCGAGTGAATTTGCACTCACGCTCACGCTCAAAAAATGTTACACACGCACGACTTTTTTATGTCGACTAACGATTACGCACGCTCACGAAACAAAAATTTTAGTCACGCACGCTCACGCCAGACTCGCGAGAACGAGATTTGAAGGGGGGGTGGAACCTCCCCCTTACCACCATTTTCAAAAACGCCAGATCTTGGAGATGGATGCACCGCTTTAAATTTTGTATGCCACCTTATGGTACCCCAAAAACACGAAATTGGTATAAAAATTTAGGGTCAAATAACCTGGGGGGACACCCCACCCGAACGGACATGTTTAACTATTGGGACAATATGGGTATCAAATGAATAGTATTTTAAAGTAGAGTGCAAATCTTACCTAAAAATTCATTCCTTGGTGTCTGGGGGCCCCCAACCCCTAAGCAGGGCATATTTATCAATTGGGACAATATGGATATAAAATGAAAGGTATTTAAATAAGAATAAGAATCTGATACCAAAATTTATTACTTAGTGTCTGAGGCGCCTCCTCACGCCCCTAAACCCCTCAACAGGACTTATTTACCGATCGGGACAATATGGGTATCAAATGAAAGGTATTTAAAAGAAGAGCACAAATCTGATATAAAAATTTATTCCTTGGTGTTTGAGGGGCTTCCCAACCCCCCAAGACCCCTCCAAGGGAATATTTACTTAAATATAGACTACGAATTTCACATTCAAATTTATTCTTTGGTGTCTGAGGTGCCTCCCAATCCCCAAGACCCCAGCAGGGCAATTTACCAATTGGGACAATATGGATATCAAAAGAAAGGTATTTAAAAGAAGAGTAACAATCTGATATAAAAATTTATTCCTTGGTGTCTGAGGCGTCTCCCCACGCCTCTAAACCCCTCAACAGGACATATTTACCGAATGGGACAATATGGGTATCAAATGAAAGGTATTTGGAGGTTGAGTACACATCTTTTATAAATATTTGGTTCAAAGTGTCTACGGGCCCTCCCTAACCTTAAAACCCCCAAAACGGGCATAAATGTCTAACGTCACATAATGAGTATAAAATGAAAGTTTTTTGAGAGTTGACTACGAATCTGGTTTAAAATTTGCCAGAGTTTGGGACTGGCACAATCACTAAATACTCTTCAATAGGACGTGTAGTTCGATCGGCATAATATGGGAATTTAAAGAAAGGTCTATGACAGTAGAGTTCGAATCTAATGTTGATATATGAATCCAAGTATCTGAGTCACTCCCTGCCGTTCAAATAAATGGTCTTTTGGATATTAGCGTTGGGAGGACCGACCCTCTCCTCCCAATATAAACAACACCAATCTGTCATGTAGGACGGCTGAGAACATATTGTACACAAATTAAAGGACATGTCAGAAGGCAATCCCCCTCCCACCATCCTAACTAAAACTAAAAGAAAAAAAAATAATTTATGCAGGCCGATCAGGAAGAATAGGACACCAATAAAAAGTCTTTGGTAGTAGAGAACATTTTTGCCCTCAAATTAGAATAGACACAGGAAATACCTGCGGATCTTTAAAAATTGATAACCAATACAAAAAAAAAAACAGTAAGGAGAGGCAAAAGTCGGGCGGAGCCGACTTTATAATGCCTTACATAACAAAATTGTATATACTACAGCTTTAAAAGGGCATATCGGATGAAAGATATATGTGGGAGCTACTTATAGATCTGATCCGATTCTGATGAAATTTTGCACACATATTGGGACGTCACAAAAAGCAATTCGTGTCAAATTTGGTAAAGATCGGGCCAAAATTGTGCCTTCTACAGCCTTAATAGGTCATATCGGATGAAAGTTATATATGGGAGCTATAGCTGAATCTGAACCGATTTTGATGAAAATTTCCACATGTATTAAGACGTCACACGAAACATCTCATGTTAAATTTGATAAAGATCGGGCCGAAATTGTGGCTCCTATAGCTTCAAAAGGGCATATAGGATGAAAGATATATATGTGAGCTATATCTAAATCTGAACCGATTTCAATGAAATTATGCACACATATTAAGACGTCCAAAAAAACACTTTGTGCCAAATTTTGTAAGGATCGAACCAAAATTGTGCCTTCTACAGCCTTAAAAGACCTTATCGGATGATTTAACTTTAAAAGGGCATATCGGATGAAAGAAGTATATGGGAGCTATGTCTAAATCAGGACCGACATTTTCAAAATCAAAAGCGTTAGTCCTTGGGCCAAAAAAGAGACTAATGCCAAATTTTGTGAAAATAGGACAAAAAATGCGACTTGTACCTTGATTACAAGAATACTTGGACAAACTGCCAGACGGACATAGTTAAATCGAATCAGGAAGTGATTCTAAGCCGATCCGTATACTTATCAATGGATCTATCTCTTCTCCTTCTTAGCATTGCAAACAAATGTACAAATGTATAATACCCTGTACCACAGTGGTGGTTCAGGGTATAAGTAAGTAGTGTGTGAGACCCGTAGACCTGAATGTCTTTATCACCAGTGTGAAAATTTTATATTTTTATACCCACCACCATAGTAGGGGGGTATACTAATCACGTCATACCGTTTGTAACACCTCGAAATATTCGTCTAAGACCCCATAAAGTATATATATTCTTAATCTTCTCGACGTTCAGACTCGATCTGGCCATGTCCGCACGTTTGTCGAAATCACCATAGCGGTCGAACGCGTAAAGCTAGTCGCTTGAAATTTTGCACAGATACTAGCTAATGATGTACGTCTTTGGGGATTGCAAATGGGTTATATCGGTTCAGATTTAGATGAAGCTCCCATATAAACCTATCTCCCGATTTGACTTCTTGAGTCCTTACAAGCCGCAATTTTTGTCCGATTTGGCTGAAATATTACGACTGAAATATTACGACTTCCAAAAACTTTCCCAAATACGGTCCAAATCAGTCTATAACATGATATAGCTCCTATACATACCGATCACCCAAATTGACTTTTTTAGCTCTTAGAAGCCCCAATATTTGTCCGTTTTGCCTAAAATTTTGCATGTAGTGTTCTGTTGTGATTTCCAACAAATGTGCCATGTACGGTCCAAATCGGTTGATTACCTGATATAGCTGGGCGTAATTCTTATCCGATTTAGCTGAAATTTTGCATGAAGTTTTTGACTTCTTGAGCTTCTAGAGGGCGCAATTCTCCGATACATTCCGCTGACACAAAGCGTGGCGTTAAGATGTCCCCTCTATAATCCCAGCTCATGATTCGTATGGGTGGACCCCCACTTCAGAATTCAATACATGTTCGATAACCCGATCGTTTACTAAATGACTCACCTGGGTTTGACGATCTGGTGGAAACGTCATTTCATCTCTGTTGTGCTTTCTTGCCACTCCGGCGTAAGAGGGCGTCTCCTTACCTTTCTCAGCGACAATCTTCCCAGTTCTGTGATGGCTGTGGAATCCTTTTGGAAGTCACAGTCCTCCATGAAGACTCGGGTCCTCCATGAGGCAAATTATTTTAAGTCTCTGTTGGAATTAAGGAACAGCGTGGATATTTCTCTCATATCAATGAGAGGTGTGCCATACAAGTTTAAACTCAATGATAAGAGACCTCATTTTTATTGCCGAGTCCAAAAGCAGAGCGACACCACTTTAGTAGAGTGGTTTACACGGCTGATTAGTCCACAAGTGTCGCCAGCACTAAGAGAAGATAAACGCCGCTGATGTTCTCGCCGCTACTCAGCAGGCACTGGGAGTTATTTCACAGTAGAAGCACCCAGCCAGACACTTACCATCCACATAGACCATAGGTGTGGGTAAAACATTAGAGTAGTGTGATCGCCGACCTTCACCCAGCTGCATGGAAAATTAGCTACCCTTGATAAAAGTCCCATCATACGTATACAGAGAGCTAGGCGAACTGAAATGCTTTGAGAGAAAATTATTAATCGTAGTGCCTCCCGATTTTGTATAGAATTTTCGAAATTGAATTACAAAACCCCCGATTCCAAGCGAAATCTTTAATACGCCTTCCAAAGGAAATGTACTTGTACACTTGCTCAGCACTTCAGCGGGTGTAAACAATTTTTCTAAGATGGTTTTATCTTCAAACTATGTGGGCTGATCTAAACTTGAAGAGGTCTACCGCTTTGCTGTCACTGGCTAGAACATATGTCTCAGTTATTGTGTCCGTCATGACTGGTCACTGTCTAATCGGAAAACATGCTGACAGACTGAAGGTAGCTAGCAACGATTTTTGCAGAAGCTGTGAGGACATCTCGCACTAGCAGTCAGAAGGAGTTCCACTTTAGGTTCTAATTTCTTTGAGAACCTGTCTGATTTAGTGGATTAAGAGAACATTCGCAAGTTGTTGGGCCTTTTAAAACGACCTGGAGAGTTCAACGGTAGGAACTATTCTTCTGTTACTGTGGTATCACAATGGACGAAAACGTCGAAGTGAGTCTGATGGCAGACTTTCACTTAAACTTAACCTAACCTAACCTTTATCCTCAATTATGCTGATAACATTTGTGACAGTTTTATGCAACATGTAACTCGGTTTTAAAGATAAATTTTCTTATGGGTTAAATTTTTCAAAAACACCGGACTTGGCGAGTTATGTAGGGAACATAGATATTAACGCAGCTAGTAGGTTCCCATCCATTGCAAGACTTGTTCGTGTTTATAGTAAAACACTTTTGATTTCAAATTTATGCTGGGATTTATAACCCAATAATCCCCATGGTCCCAAACAAGTTCTCTCCCTCCAACTCTGCCTGCTTTAAACTAGACAATTTAAAAACTGCTGCAAGCTATTAAAACCAATACCCCATTTGAAAGCAGCTCACAAATAAGTAACGAAAAGTTTTTTAATTAAAAACCTACAATAAAATTCATTATTTATTATTCTAATTTGACATGGACATTGTATTCGCCTCATATCGCAACGCAATCGCAATCGCACTCTTACACGATAATCCAGCCATATTTTCCATTACAAAACCATTTGAATTTGATGTTAATCACACAATGGCTGCTTCCCTCGTTCCAGGTAATGTGAATGATTTTCCTCGAACCTCCAAGATACACCGACAAATGATTTGTACAAACAAACGAGTCGTCATATTCAAAGTGAATTCAGCCAACTCAAGAAGGGAGCAATTCCCCAAATGTCTATTTGTATGGCGGTTTATGATATCGTTTTTGTTTTTTTTTTTTTGTTTTTTATGAAATGTTGGCTCGCATATTGGGATCTGTAATTTTCGTCATATCATGGCAGTGCAATTAATTTTGAGCAACAAGAAAGCAGAAAGCCTCGAAATATGAATAAAAAGTGAGGCCAACAAATGAAATTTATTCACTCGTATTTCTATTACTTCTTCTCATCTGGCAAAACGGCCAACCAACCGACCGAACGACCGACCGACAGACAGACAGTCCGTTGTGGCTGTTAGCAATGCTTAACACAAAATGTAAAGATCCATGATGCGGCTTTCAGTCTTCTCTTCCACCTCTCTACAATATGCCAATTAATTTTTAAGTAACGCTCCTGAGGCCACAATTAGTTTTGTGCGGTTTCACACTTCTCACATTGCAGCGCATTCTCATTCTCGTTGTTACCCATTCTTTGAGGCTCTTTCCAATTCACCTCAAAAGCCAATGCAAGCCCACTCCAGTGCAGCCGTGAAAGTGACCATCAGTTTATTGTTGGCAATTCATTTGGTAATATCATTATTTCATAATGCACTCAGGCTTAGAGTCCGTGCCGAGTTTATTGAGATCTCAAGATTGAGAAGTTGGCTTAGATGCCATATTGCCTGTTGCCCCCTTTTTTCTTGGGCCAATCACAGTGGGGTGCATAAGGTGTGAAATACCTGCTGGGTTTTAATGCCGTTAATAAGAAGCACGAGGTATCTTTCTTTACCATAGTTGTTCCCAAACGAGAGTATCATGGCCATGCTTGAACAACGATCGAGGCTATCCTTTGTTGTCTGTCTGTTTGTCTGTCTGTCCCAGTGAAATTTTTCCGTCTCTGGGTGCAAAGGAAAATACAAAAATGCAAAATATATTCAAAACCAAATTCAAACAAGAACAAAGCCGCCTATTCCATGGTTAACACCAAACACTGAGGCGTTGGATGTAATAAACCAAGTCGGCAAAATACTACACCAAGATTTCCCAATTAAGGGACAGAGAAATGTATGTTCTATGAGAATTGACAGAGATTCGTTGGGATAATACCTTCTTTATCTAAGACCCTAGTAACCATCGATTCAAAGTGAAGATCGGAAATATCAGGAAACTACATCAGATTCGGAAAACCCGATAGGAAATGTAACTAATTCAGATTCGGAGAACCCTATTAAGAAACTTTTATAAGTGCTAGATTTTGAGAGTATAAGATTTGTTTCGCTTGTCGAGCAGGAGTCACATTGGCGGATCATTGTCCATGGTAAAATTCCCTAATGGTCAACGGGACGACCCGTGAAGATGAGATAACTGTATCTTTCGGGCCAGAGGGTGGCCATAGTGGACAGTGTGGAAGCTGATGGTAGACTTGGCCCAGCCCAATTGATGCTATCGGATAGGTGGAGCTGCAACGACATAAAAATTGACGGATGCCATTGGAAGGACGGGGACAAAGCTATCAGTGAACCAAACAAAAAGTCTATGGAAATCTTGCATTAAAAAGTTGATAGCCTAAAGTCCTATTGGTCAGGGGCAAAACTCAAGGTTACATCGATACCTGAACAGCCTATAACAATGATGGATACCGACTCAGGAATTGTGTAACACTTGTTGAAGCTGTTTCCAAAGCAAAGGCTCTGTACAAAAAGGGTAGAACTTTTTCTTCCGCAAAACCCTGGTCAGAGAATGGCGGCCTGATTTAAGATTAATTTTGGGTCACCAAAGTGATGTCGCTCTGCGGCACGCCTTTCGGACTCGGCTATAAAAAGGAGGTCCCTTGCCATTGAGCTTAAAATTGAATTGGACAGCACTCATTGATTTGTGAGAAATTTGCCCCAGTTCCTTAATGGAATGTTCATGGGCAAATTTGCAATGGGTCTTAGAAATAGGTATAACTCTGACAAATCTCAATGGCACTATTTTAAGGGATTGGAGAAGAGCCGAAAAGAGATTTCCTCTCCAGATCATAGGTATATCTTCTTCGATCTGATGATGTTTGTGGGCAACGACCCATCTTGAAGAAGAACTCCCAGAAAGACCACCTTTAAGTTGTGCTAAGGAGGTTGATAAGAAGCTTTAGACCCTAAGAACCACGTTGGATGCCAAGAAGGAGTTGTAATCGGAGGTTTATCTGCTGGCGGGAGTCATGTTAAGTACTTATGAGGAAACTGTCCTCTTACCTCTCCGGGCGAAGGCCATCGTAGCACACATGTTTGCATGTCCGCCTATGATGCTGAACGCCTTGGTTCGAATCCAGGCAAGAACATCAAAGAAACTTTTTCAGCGGTGGTTATCCTCTCTTAATGCTGGCGACATTTGTAAGGAACAATGCCATTAAAAACAAGTAAGAGCGTGCTAAGTTCGGCCGGGATGAAACTAGGGAACCCACCACCATGGAGGAACCGAACAAGGACGATCGAGAGACCGGTTTACGTAGGTGCTATATCAGGTTATAGACTGATTTTGGTGCTATATCAGGTTATAGACGTATTTGGCACAGTTGTTGGAAGTCGTAAAAGAGCACCGCGCGTAAAATTTCAGCCAAATCGCGGCTTATAAGGGCTCAAGAAGTCAAATCGGGAGATCGGTTTATAGGGGAGCTATATCAGGTTATAGACCGATTCGAACCGTACTTAACACAGTTGTTGGAAGTCGTAACAGAACACCGCATGTAAAATTTCAGTCAAATCGGAAAAAATTGAGGCTTGTAAGAGCTGAAGAAGTCAAATCGGAAGATCAGTTTATATGGGAGCTATATCAGGTTATAGACCGATTTAGACCATACTTAACACAGTTGTTGGAAGTCGTAACAGAACATGCAAAACTTCAGTCAAATCGGAAAAAAGTTTGTCTTGTAAGGACTCAAGAAGTCAAATCGGGAGATCGGTTTATATGGGAGTTATATCAGATTATGTACCGATTTAGACCGTACTTAGTACAGTTGTTGGAGCCATAGGCTCGAAATCGGGCCTGAATCCGAGGATAGTCCACTGGCTCTACAGAAGCGTGTTTAGACCATTACTTACGTACGCCTCAGTAGTTTGGTTGATTGGTATGTAGAAAAAGTGCAACGTTAGAACCATACAACATGTTGTCTTGGCATAAGCGGAGCGATGAGAACCACGCCCATTAGGGCGCTGAAGACTATTCGAGATATCCGAGACATCCATCGAGATATCGATATCCATTGACATACAGATTAAATATGAGGCAGCCTCTGCGGCTATGAGACTTAAGGCAATGGGAAAATGGATTGAAGATGTGTGCAGCTCATACCATCGCGGTATAATCGAGGCGACCATAGGAAACCTGGAAGGAAGAGAAGAGGTTTCCGATTTCCCAGGCACTTCTGCCAGCGGCACTCTCTTGGATTGACGGAACCCTAGTATTGCCATCTGGAAGATTATGTTACACGGATGGATCAAAGCAAAGGGGACAGAGTGGGCCTGAGGGTCTAGATTGAGAACGCAGTGACTGAGATCTGTTTTAGACTGCCTGACCATAATACGGTCCTGCAGGCGGAAATTCGAGAGTTATTGCCCGAGGTGGTGTGGTACTAACGCGAGGACGTCGAGTGTGAACATCTTTATGGACAGTAAAATGGCCATAAGGGCAATAACAACCAGGACGGTAAGATCACGAACAGTGTTTGGAATGTAAGAAGGAGATTAACGCCTTCTCTGAGGATGACAAAGTCCACATCGTTTGGGTGCCGGGCCATAACAGAGTAAGGGGATGGGAAGGACAGACGATTTGGCTGTAAAGGCCAGAGAACTGCCGTCGATAATCTTAGTTAACCCCAAGCCTTTCGGGTCGACGCAGTCCAAGAAAAGGGAGTGGGCGACGATGCGCATGCAATATTGTGGAACAGCGAAACGGTCGGTAGGATGGCGAAAATCCTATGTGGGGTCCAGATCGTGAGAACGCGGAGCTATTACTGACAGAAAGTAAGAAGGAGGTCAGTATAGCTATTGGAATCATAACGGGACACATAGGACTACAAGCTCACTTATGTAAAATCGGTGCGGCAAGTGATAGCATGTGAAGGAGGCCACCGTAGCCCAGAGGTTATCATGTTCGCCTATGAGGCTGAACGCCTGGGTTCGAATCCTGGCGAGACCATCAGAAAAAAATTTCAGCGGTGGTTTTCCCCTTCTAATGCTGGCGAAATTTTTGAGGCGCCATGCCAAATATAAACTTCTCTCCAAAGAAATGTCACATAGCGGCATGCCGTTTGGACTTGCCTATAAAAATAAGGCCCCTTATCATTGAGCTTACACTTCGGACAGCACTCGGTGATATGTGCGTAGTTTGCTCCTGTTCCTTATTGGTATAGTCATGGGCAAATTTGCATAGAGAGAATAAATGAGTCCTTCAGGTCCCGCTGAGTGCTCGTTAAGGAACTGAAAATCCTTGGCAGCATTCTGTGAGGTGACGAAACCTGAACAGAGTCTTATTCTGACAACCTCGAGATACTAGCTGCGTCACCCTTCCTAGGGTCTTGGTATGAACTTCTGAGAAAGATGATGGCTTGGTCGAAACCCCAACCCATTTGTCCTCGACCTATTTGACAGTTTTCTTAGCGCCCACTGAACAAGTTGCTTTTAAGGACCTTGTTCAGCGGGCATTAAGGAAACTGCCAAAAAGGTCGAGAACCAATGGGCTTGGTATGAGCCCCAGAAAGACTGAACTGATACTTTTCACCAGGACATCTTTGTTTTCACATAAGATGTCCTTACCGTTGCTGCTTTTTCGCAAGCCAGATACCTTGAAACGAAGGCGGATTTCGGGGTCTTAGGCCGGGTTCGGCCAACTGCTATGTATGGGTATCTGGTATGGCATAAGACTCTAAGTAGATGTGCCGTCCTCCAGATGAGTGAGAAGGTATAAGATCGCACGTCAGTGCTTATATCTGGAACAAGGAGAAGTTCTCTGGCGGAAGTTCGTCAAAGAGCGATGTTCATTTTTGACAAAAGGAGATGTCTGGTCTGGGGATATCCTGCCCCCACGCCACATCGACAGCCCTCCCCAGTAGAATAGAATAATACCCAAAGTTTGAATAACTCTAGGTTCCCGACTTCCTTAATCGAACAGCGAAATTCTCTGGCGTTATTCAAACTTTGGGTATTCTTCTATTCTACTGAGGAGGGCTGGCGATGTGGCGTTGGGCAGGCTATATGCAAAGTTTTGTTGACGGGTTGGAAGTTCATTTTTGACAAAAGGAGATGTCTGGGCTGGGGATATCCTGCCCCCACGCCACATCGCCAGCCCACCCCAGTAGAATAGAAGAATACCCAAAGTTTGAATAACTCCAGGATCCCGACTCCCTTAGTCGAAAATCGAAATTCTTTGGCGCACACCTAACCTAAAAACGCAAAGACATAAGATCTAGCCTATCATATACCTCTTTTGAAGGACTTCTCCTCGATCCAGATGTCACCTCTCTCCAAGACCTTCTGTATACATAAATGAGCCTGCATTACACATGGAGTTCGTTGAAATTAGGAAATTATATGGGCTTCTGGATGGGTGAAGCGTCTTTCAGAAGGTCTTAGGTACTGAAGATGATGTAAATGCAGATTGCCAGAAAATACGTGGGCAATAAGGCAGCACTGAAGCCTGGTTAAAAGATGCAAGGAGTTTCTTCGAACCATAGGGAAGGCTTTAAGGTTCTGCTGGGCACTGGCCATCAAGGAATGAGACAGCGGACGAGCTTGCTAGAAATGAATCGCTGATGAGCGCCCACCATGCTACTGAATCAGTGAAGTTTTCCCTTGTGCGAGCTGCTTGGAAGGTTGAAGGTTACCGACGATAACCGCGCGAAAGAAGTGTTGGCTGACGTACAGCTTGAAATTTTCCATAGATTCTTAATATTGATGTAGGACGTTGGGGAATGACTCCAAGTATAACAAACATTTTTTCGAGGGCTTAGCATATTTTTGAATTCCTATGCCAAGCTATCTGGAAAGTGTTCCACTCTTAATGCCAATCACTGTACCTTATATGATAACTGATGAAAATGTGTGTCATTTAAACTTATCAAAAGATTTAACAATTCATCGTTCATCATTGAAATTAACTTGCAAATGAAAAATTCTCATATCTCCCAACATCCTATTTGAAATGAAAATGCCTTCTTTGAGATACCGCCTTGACATCATGCTGACTGTGTCTACTAAGGATCAAATGAGCATAGCTACACCCTGGTGTGAGGGAACATTCTGGTCTGTTGCCACTTTTACAGGTGATTGTGTATGGTGGAGTTTTTGAAAAAATTGGAACAGCAATGCCACAAAGTCATCAACATACTCAAGGCGCCTGAACATCTTGGGTTTTGATTAATGATATTTGGTTGCATTTTAGGAATGAAGTGGTCTGTTAACATTTTTTTTTAATTTTTACCATTTCTAAAAATTTTGCACTTGAAATTAGAAAAATTGTTGAACTAGACAGTCAAATGAAAAGTTGGAAGGACGGACAGACAGACATTTGGGCTAATGGAAATATTTGTAATTCTATTTGAATGACTTTAGCATTGCCGGCCAAGGTGTTTTTCGTTTGGAAATAATTGTTTTGAAAACGGAAATTAAGTTGTCATTTAAGTTTTCGGGGTGTTAATGTATTAATTTATCAAAGTGTAGGTGTCCATAATTAATTCCAAAGACTATGAAACTTCGCAGAGAACCAACACCATCATTAAAAGTTGTTAATAGTCTTTGGACTTCCTTGGCCAGAGGGTTACATATACATGGACTGTATGTATGTGTCTCAATCTCTATGGGTTAGGGGTTTTTGGGTCAGTGGTTGAACGTTATTTTAAGGGAAAGTGGGAGTACACAAATTTATTTTTCATGTTGTCCATACCTAAACTTCTATGTAGTTTTGCTTGATATCTTTGTAAATGTGTAGACCTAATTGTGGTATTTAGTCAACAGTTTCTTTTCAAAAATGGCTTAATTAAAAATTTCTCCAAAAATAATTATAGGTAGACAAGAGGACCATGGTATAAATTACAAAATTTAATAACGAACAAAGAAAGCAGTTTTTCTAGGGCAGGTGAATTCACAGCAATATTAAACTCATTAATCTTGTATCCACATATCTTGTATCTTAAGGATATGTTTCACTAGTTATACCCACCACCGAAGGATGGGGGTATATTAACTTTGTCATTCCGTTTACAACACATCGAAATATCCATTTCCGACCCTATAAAGTATATATATTCTTGATCAGCGTAAGAATCTAAGACGATCTAGCCATGTCCGTCCGTCTGTCGGTTGAAATCAAGCTACAGTCTTTAAAAGTAGAGATATTGAGCTGAAACTTTGCACAGATTCTTTTTTATACCCACCACCGAAGGATAGGGGGTATATTCATTTGGTCATTCCGTTTGCAACACATCGAAATATCAATTTCCTAGCCTGCAAAGTGTATATATTTCGGATCGTCGTAACATTTTAAGACGATTTAACAATGTCCACGTGTCTGTCCGTCTATCCGTCTGTCCATCCGTCTGTTGTAATCACTCTAGAGCCTTTAAAAAAAAAGAGATATTGAGCTGAAATTTGGCACAGATACGCCATTTTGATGCACGCTGAACGGGCCAAATTGGACCATATTTGGATATAGTTACTATATAGACCGATTTTCCGATAAAGAGTCTAATGCCCATAAAAACTTTATTTTTCATCCGATTTTGCTGAAATTTGAAATAGTGAGTAGTTTAAGGCTTCCCGACAACTGATCTAAATATGGCTCAGATTGGATTATATTTAGATATAGCTGCCATATAGACCGATCTACAGATAAAGGGTCTGAAGCCCATAAAAGTTTTATTTTTTAACCTAATTCGCTAAAATTGTAAACAGTGATTTATTTTTAGCCTCCTGACACCCGACCTAAATATACTTCAGATCGGACTATATTTAGATCTAGTCCAATCTGCCGATAAGGGGTAGACCTCCCAACAACCCACCTAAATATGGTTCTGATCGGACTATATTTAGATATAGCTGCCATATAGACCGATCTGCCGATAAGAGGACTGAAGCCCATAAAAGCTTTATATATTACCCGATTTCGCTGAAATTTGAAACAGTGAGTTTTTCTGAGCCTCACCATATCCGACCTTAATATGGTTCAGATCGGTTTATAATTGGATATATCTTCCAAAAAGACCAATATTTTGATCTACAAAATTGAATAGTGACATATGTATTAGACCACTTAATATCCGGGCCGAATTTGGGTCCTTAAGTTAAAAAAGTTTCACCGGATTAATTTACATATATACCCGAAACCCGGGCTATATCTTGATATGACCCCCATATAGACCGAACCGCCGAATTAGGGTTTTAGGCCCATAAGAGCCACATTTATTATACGATCTTGCTGAAATTTGGGACAGTGAGTTATGTGAGGCCCCTCGACATCTTTCTGCGATATGGCATAGATCGGTTCAGATTTGGATATAGCTGCCATATAGACCGATCTCTCGATTTAAGGTCTTGGGCCCATAAAAGCCACATTTATTTGCAGATTTTGCTGAAATTTCGGACAGTGAGTTGTGTTAGGCCATTCGCCATCCTTCATCAGATCGGTCCAGATTTGAATATAGCAGCCATATAGACCGATGTCTCGATTTAAAATTTTGGGCCCATAAAAGGCGCATTTATTGTCCTATGTTGTCGAAATTTGAGACAGTGAATTATGTTAGGCCCCTCGACAACTTTCTGCGATATGGCATAGATCGGTCCAGATTTGGATATAGCTGCGATATAGACCGATCTCTCGATTTAATGTCTTAGGCCCATAAAAGGCGCATTTATTACCCAATTGCGCCGAAATTTGAGCCAGGGAGTTAAGTTCTTCAATTTGAATCGGTCCAAATTTGGATATAGCAGCTATATAGACCGATCTCTCGATTTAAGATTTTAGGCCCATGAAAGGCGTATTTTTTGTCCGATTTCGCCGAAATTGGGGGCTGTGAGTTGCTTTAGGCTCTTCGGCAACTTTTTGCAATTTGGCTCAGATCAGTCCAGATTTGGATATAGCTGCCATATAGACCGATCTCTCGATTTAAGGTTTAAGGCTCATAAAAGGCGCATTTATTGTCCAATTTCGCGGAAATTTAGGACAGTGAGTTGCGTTGGGTACTGCGACATTCTTTTTTAATTTTGCCCAGATCGGTTCAGATTTGGGTGTAGCTGCCATATAGACCGATCTCTCTATTTAAAGTGTTGGCCCCATAAAAGGCACATTAATAATCCGATTTCGCTCAAATTTGAACCAGTGACTTATTGTAGGCTTTTCGACATCTCTGTCGTATATGGTTCAGATCGGTCTATATTTCAAAAAGACCAATATTTTATTCTGCAAAATTGAACAACGACTTGTATTTATTAAACCACTCAATATCCGTGTAGAATTTGGTCCAAATGGGAACATATTTCAAAAAAGCTGCTATGGGGGTATAAATTTTGCATTTTTCACCAGATTATGACGAAAGGTGGTTTACATATATACCTGAGGTGGTGGGCATCCAAAGTTCGGCCCGGCCGATTTTAACGCCTTTTTACTTGTTTCAGTTTGCTTCTATGCTATCACCTGAAACCAATGAATTGGTAATTGTATCGAGTGACATTAAAAATTCTTTAAATAAATCAGGTATAGGGAAACATTTTGAAACTTTATGTTATCTGCCATGAGTCACCCCTAATCTTCAAATACTTAGAAAATTTAAAATTTACTCAACAATGTTAAGTCTGAAACATTCTGTTGAATAATAGTTTTCGCAATAATGATGCTATATATAATAAATTCTTTTGCCATAATTCTGAAAAGACTTAATGTCTTCATTTCAAATAGGCCACAGCTAAATTTGACTTCCGGAAAATTCTAAAAATTCATTTCATCCCCTTAAAACATTTACCAATTATTATAATGCTCTGCATTCTCTAAAGCTGATTTGCTGAAGCCCGCTGTTTGTTGCCAAAAGAATGTTCCTTCTTCCATATCAACAATCTAAACGAAAAACATTCATCCAAACTTTCTTTGAACCCGGCCAGCAGCACACCTCACTATTGCATGCCGTAAGTTGGCTTTGTTCAGCTAGAATCTGACAAAGGCGTTCCTATGTCCATACCAATTGACGTCCAGTGACCACATCTTCCAAAGCGACTGCCTCTACCATAGAGCGAAGATTTTATTATTGTTTATAAGTGCTCTTAAGAGATCAGATAACTCAATTAAGCGTACGAGCATAAACAAAGCCAAGGCAGCATCACCACTTTGGCTGACACCTTGGACGAGAGATCTGCGCGCAAAAGCCAAGGAGGCTGGGCTGCAAGCCGCAATAGAGCTGGGCTGCGAGTGATTTTGTTATTAGTCGCGTGTAAATGAATTGTAAACGTGAGTTTTATGGGCATTTAGCATAATAACACATTTTATGGATGGGGTTGGCAGGCCAGCCAAACTGATCCTCGGCATCAGACAATGTGACTGCAAGCTGGTTTAAGTCGCTGGACTGCAAAAGCCAGGCAGGCCGCAATTGCTGCAGCCTCTCTACCTTGGTTTGGTCTGAGAAATGTGTTTCTCTGTACGAGTATTGTTGACTTGACTTGATATGCCTTAACTTCATTCTAAACGCATTTCAATTGATTTGGCCTCTAAACACCCCAGTTGCATGTTGGACCGGTGTTAACTTGACTCCAACAACTCAAGTTGGAACCTCTGCGCTAAGCTCAACACAAGTGTTGGCAAAATCGTGTTGTACAATCACCATGGAGGTGTTATAATTTAACATCTTTCTTGGCACTCTGCACCAAAAAGAATTGGACTCGAATTCGTTTGTCTGCTTCATTACAAAATGGCATAAAGAAGGATGGCTGAAAAGACGACCAGCAGAATATCGCCAAGTCTTGATGCCTCTATCGGGCATAGCGGATAGCAGTAAATGAATGTTTTGCAAATAACACCATTAACAAAAGCCACCGACACTATCATCAACAGTGTTGCCATTAGTTTTGCTATTAAATTTTAAAGATTTGATAGATAAAAAAAAAACAAGTAAAAGCGTGCTAAGTTCGGCCGGGCCGGATCTTGGAAACCCACCACCATGGATTCTGCTAAAATATGGGAGTTATATCTGGTTATTGACCGATTTGGACTGTACTTGATACAGTTGTTGGGAGTCATAACACATCGCGGCTTGTAAGGGATCAAAAAGTCAAATCGGGAGATAGGTTTATATGGGAGCTATATCAGGCTATACACCAATTTAAACCGTAATTAGCACAGTTGTTGGAAGTCACAAGAAAACTCTATATGCAAAATTTCAGCCAAATCGAATAAAAATTGTGGCTTCCAGGGGCTCAAGAAGTAAAATCGGGAGATCGGCTTATATGGGAGCTATATCAGGTTATAGACCGATTTAGACCGTACTTGGCACAGTTGTTGAAAGTCATAACAAAACACTATGTACAAAATTTCAGCCAAATAGGATGAAAATTGAGTCTTACAGAAGTCAAATCGGCTCAAGAAGTCAAATCGGGAGATCGGTTTATATGGGAGCTTTATCATGTACTTGACCGATTTTGACCGTACTTGGCACAGCTGTTGGAAGTCATAACAGAACACTATGTGCAAAATTTCAGCCAAATCGGACAAAAATTGCGGCTTTCGAGGTGTTACAAACGGGATGACTAGCTTAGTATACCCCCATCGTATGATGGTGGGTAACAAAATTGGCCTAACAGGCAAAAAACTTGAAAATAAAATATCGGCAGAGTCAGGATGGGACTCGAACCTGGACACACGGAGCAAAAACAAATACCATTGCCGTTGTCTGACGTTCGAAGGCATCAATATAACTTCCAAGAAGCAAGATACACTAAACAAGTAAAACATGTTAAGTTCGGCCGGGCAGAATCTTATATACCCTCCACCATGGATCGCATTTGTCGAGTTCTTTTCTCGGTATTACTTTTTAGACCAACAAAGAAGAGCGTGCTAAGTTCGGCCGGGCCGAATCTTATATACCCTCCACCATGGATAGCATTTGTCGAGTTCTTTGCGCGGTATCCCTTTTTAGGCAAACAAAGAATAATGAATAAGAACTGTTATGCTATTGGACCTATATCAAGTTATAGTCCTATTCGGACCACAACTTGAATGCTAAACAGAAATCATTGTGTAATATTTCAGTCCATTCGGATAAGAATTGCACCTTGTAGGGGCTCAAGAAGCAACATCGGAAGATTGGTTTATATGGGAGCTGTATCAAGCTATAGATCGATTCAGACCATATTTGTATGTTGATGGTCATGGGAGAAGCCGTTGTACAAAATTTCAGCCAAACTGGATAATAACTGTGCCCTCAAGAGGCT